>NC_086445.1:753640197-754257451 GCF_028390025.1 Pseudophryne corroboree | reverse complement strand
ACACCCTTCATAAATATTACACCATCTGTGTTTGTGCCACAGATCTATGTAACCTTGCTATACATATATACATACACATAGGTATAGCCCTTTGTGACATGCATCACAGTATCATTTTATTTTTACCAAGTCAGATATTGTTGGTGCCGACAGGGTCACCCACACACGTCTGTGTCTCCCATATAGTTTTCTTTTGGGAAAAACATACATCTACTTACATGCTGACACTTATTTACATGTACCAAGTACCATCAGGAGTCGGCGGTGCCGACAGTCATTCCCTTAGCTGTTTGTGGCAGAGCACTCAGCCTCAGATATGCCGACACACGTGTACCAACACCTACCGACATTACACTGGCTATAAGGGATAGACCTCAGCACATTCTGTCAGGGAAACACAGAAAGAGTTTACCAGCTAATTTTTCAGCGCTCATTATACATTGTGCTTTTTTATTTTAACATATATTGCACCAACAAACTGTGCTTCCCCCTCGTTTTTCACTCTTTACAGTAGTGTGGAAGGACCAGCGTCTCTATGAAGAGAAAATGGTACTGAAACGAGCTGTGAGGGCTAAGCCCCGCCCCTTAACGGCGCGCTTCAGCCCCACTTTTTCTTTAAAATATTTATACTGGCGGGGGTTGTATATAGTGTCTAGGCACTTATATTATCTTTTGCCAGTCTTTTATGAGGATTTATCTGCTGCCCAAATCTAATACAAAAACTGTTTAAAAAACAACTCCTTTAGAGGAAGTTATCATTATCATGATTATTATTGTTAATACTATTTTTGAAAAATAACTAAATCATTATTGTTTAATTTAGATTAATAAAGAAAGTGAAAATTTACAAAAGGGGTCTCCATCATATGGGAGCAGTATTCCAATAAATGAAAATATAGTTTATAAACTAATCTAATTTAATTTAATAGATCAAGGTATTAATAAATATGTAAATTAAATATGTATTTCTCGTATGGGAATAATGAATTATGTTAACAACAGGTTATTATCAAGGCTACCATAAGGATATAATAATTGCTGCTAACCATTTCGAAGTTAATGTAAGCAAATTATTAATTAGGATTTACAAAGATTTTTATAGTAAGTACTTGTTTCTAATTTTGACTTATTGAGGTCTTATAGTTGACCAGCATTACAATATTTTTAATTCTGTACTGAAATTGGTAATATATGAAGAGATAATATTATGGCAAGATGCTGATGTGAAGTAGAATTTTTTTGTATATGAACTTTCTTCATACAAACTTATACTAACTTAAAACTGTACCTTGATAGAAAAAAAACTGTTTTATGAAAAAGATTTTTTAATATATTGTGTTTGTGCTTTGTGATACCGAGACATCCATTTGTGATTTTTAAGACACCACTGAGGAAGTCATTATTGATGAAACACTTTGGGTGATGTGACATCGTGTGGGCAACAAGCCTGCCCATATAAGAGCTATAACAAGTCAAGATATCTTCAGTCTTGAAATGAACATGACATAAGTGTGATGTGTAAAATATTTTTTCTGTAATATTTTCAATTCTGTTATCAGTGTTTTATCAGTGTGTTTTCAATAAAAAAAAAATTGTATGGTTAAATCTATTGGATGTACTCGGAATTTAGTAGATTGTCCACATAATCTATAAAAAAAATGTAAAAAAGATAATTAGTCTGAAGAGACATGGAGATTTATATCTATGATAAGCTGAGCGCTCCCCAAAAATACTCTTTTTGTGTGCAACTGCACTTGTATCTACATACAAAATAAATGTAACATAGCATTTCTTATGCAGTTGCACAGAGAATATAGGTGTCAAAGTCGAAAAATATTGTAGCACACACACCACGTACTAACCACACACACATGCCCGCTGCGCGTGCACTTGTTCCGCCGTGCGTGCACATATCCGCAATTTGCGTATGATCGCTCCCGCGGACCTGCGCGTGGTATGGGTATTTACGGCGGAGTTTGTGAGCGCATAGAGGGTTATCAGAACATTACATATTTAACCCAAATAGTGCACATTGTACACATAGCCCCCTGCACCACATCAGAAAGAAATAGCTGTTTAAAATGGTTACAGAACAAAGGGATTCACCTTTACAGGATAGGAGGGGACAGAACAAGGTTACAAGGTGGTGTTTGGTATCCAGCTGTAGGGTATTTTAAGGGAAACATTATGGTGTTGGTTTGAGGAAGATCGCATGTTCCTGAGGATAGTTAGATGCAGAAGCAGAATATAGGTTTAAACTGTATTTACTCTATATTATGTAAGCGGGGGGAATCCAGAGGAGACCACCCACAAGAGCAGTTAAGAAAGACATCGCCCACCTACTCAAACAGACCTATGACCTCTCCTGTACTGTAAATGACCATCCCTGTGTCCAATGAACAAAGAGATTACAGTATCCATTGTGTTATGTTTTGGATGAAGTGAATAAAGAGAGCCTGCAGCAGGCTTGGTCACAGAAGACTCTGAACGCTATCTACCTGATGAGCGGAGGACTGGTCCAGGTTGCGCAAGCGAACATTCTCACGTATGTACATTGACTGTAGCCATTATTCTGTTGTAGATTTATCTTGTTAGCCTTGTAGTGTATAACTTGTACTGTTATCCCCTTTCAATTAATCCACTGTGGCGTTAGAACCCAGCGGTTTACTACATATCGGTGTTGTGTCCTCATTTCCCTGCTAGGGTTTAAAGTGTTTAACTGTATAAGGTTTAAAGGTGTATCGATAAGGTGTGTACGCACAGCAAGTACTTTATACCATCAGCGCTGCGCAAGGTTTAAGGTGTAACATCATTACAGTGCTTTGCGGCACATGGTTTAGAGTATAAGAATAACATTGCATTGCATTACGAATAAGGTTTAAAGTTTATCAAGAGTGTGCGTGCGCGCTGTGCGTACTTTGTACACCCAGCGCGGTGTGTACGCTAAGTACGTACAACGAACGGGACTCTGTACGCAAATAGCGTACAAAGTGCGTAGCGTGTATATTAAGTCTAGCGGCCGCAGCGGCTCCATGGTAAGTGTGTTTAAAGGTATAGCTTTATGGTTTAAGATAATATTGACATTATCAATTGGGAGCTCTCACAGGATATCACGTTCTTAATGATGCACTGTACATTACAAATGCGGCTGTAATTGACCGGCTAATGATGGAGGCATCGCAAAATGCTGACGAAAAAACATCCACGTTAATGTATTGTTGTGGTATCAGTAAGACGCTGATATGAAATTTTAAGGGACAAGGCGTTTCTCATAATATTTAAGATGCTAAAATTTATTTTTATTGTTGCAAAACAAGGTTCAAATGGGTCATATTGTGTTTGATTCATATTGGATTGTTTATCTGTTTAAGTAGGTTCAAAAGTATATTTAAAAGTTTGCATAGCTTTGATATAGTTTTATTTTTAACTCAGGCCTAAAATAACTTCAGGGGCTTGCATGGTGTGTGATTTCTTTGTGACAAAGGAAGCCGCATGGTTTGTCCTCCATTTTGGACTAACCACATGGCCTGTCCACCATTTTGTGTAACCCTCATGGATGTGGATGGGGGAGGAGCAGCGGCCATTTTGGGAAGGTCATTTTTTCTAAATGGCTGATTTTCAGTCTGCTCAAGAATAAACAGCTCTCCCTGGTCACAATCAATCACCATTTATGAGTTACCAATGCATTTATTTAACCCATGCCATAGTCAATTACAAATAGTTTCAGATGGGGCTTAATCAAAGTTAATAGTAAGATGAATACTTGATGTAAGAAGTACACACAGATAAAAAAAACAAAGTTTTTTTTTGTTTGTTTTTTCTTTTACCTCTAAGATTTAGCTAACTCTGCTTACTATAAGATAGCCATTGAAATGCAAATTAACCTGTGTAACTGCTTTTTCTTAGCAGTGAACAACCCTCTTGAACAGGCAGTCAAAAAGCACACAGCATTGATATGCAAATTAGAGACTTTAAAGGAAATGCATTCATTTCAGTAGGTGTGTACTGTGTGGGGGTTCTATGAGAGTCAAGTGATATATATTATATAAATATATATTATATATAATATTATTATAATTATGTGTATATTTATATCAGTGTATGTTCTGCAAGATAGCTATCCAATCTGAATCATAACATTTGAATTATTGATGATTATTAGATTCATTTTGACCTGTGCTGAGAAATTTGTTGCTATTTAGTTAAAACACAGACTAGATATTAAGGAAGAAAAACGTAAAACACAAATACAGTCTGGCCTAGTTAAACAGGTTTATACAGGCAGATACTGTGTTGTGTTAAGTAAACGATTATAGGTAATATCGCTTACATTTATAGAAGTGTGGGATTTGTGCTATCGTGGACGTACGGTCTTTGTACACGTGTCTCGAACAAAGTACGGGACTGCGTATGCAACGTAAAGACATACGCACGGTCGCGTGTTTACGCAACGTGCGTAAGGGTACAGCCGCTAAGTACAAATTACACAATAGCATTGTTTAGTTTAGGCACGAAACGGTAGCAACGCGATAATAGCACAAATTGCTCAGTGTCCAAGATTTAGTTTAAATACAACCTTTTTTACTGTATTACCTCTGGTACTAAGGCTGTTTTATCTGAATGAAAGTTAATTTTCTGTACAGAAAAACCAAAGTGTATTTGAGTGAACAAACGTGAGTGTGCAAACATAAATAAAGGTTTTGTGGACCCAGGAAATTCGGGATCCCGTAGGAGACCACACCAGGTGAGTGGAAACTTGGTGGCGTGAGAGTGGCTTGCTCACGTTAACATAGATTAAAGTACAAAGGAGCAAGGTAGCAGATACCGCAGGCCAGAAGGTCAGTGAAGGTTTAGAGTACCGCAGACCAAAGGTCAGCGAGGTTTTTGTTTAGGTGCCGCAGCCCAGGGGGTTAGCGAAAAAACCCATATAGGCCATTTGATTGATACGCTCCGGCTGAGGTTTCGCAGCCTGAAAAATCGATTCCATTGGTTGTACGGTGGGTAAGTAACAGTTACCTATACACTGTGCGATTGGATCGCGCGTTCGTGAGTGCAATACTTAGCGCAAGGTGATACCCTTTTTACGAGCTTTGCGTAAAGTCACGAGATCAGTAGCGCTGGGTGTAGCATACGCAAGCGTGATTTGTGTAAAAATTTTTTGTTTTAAGGGAGTTTCGCTGGTCACTCAGGAAATCTCCAACAACCAATATTTACTGGAAAGGGTAAGTCACTCCCATATACTTCCAGTGAATAGAGGTTACATAGGGGCCCTAGGTTGGGTACGTACTGGCGCTGACGACAGTGTTTGGGGGTTTTGGCCAACGTGGGTGTGAGTGGGTGAGAGCACTCGTTGAACTTTCACCGTTGCCTTATATTGAGTATTTTGTTTTTTTGTGGGAATTAGCTGAGAAGGCAATACCTGCAAAATATGGGGGCCAGTTGCTCAAGTAAGGGACGTGCAACCAGGGTTCAGGTTGATATTCCGCGGCCCAGGGGGTCAGCGAGGTACATAATGTGTGAGAAGCATGGATCACACACTGAAATTTTTTGCAATGAATGGGAACGTATGACTGCGGAAGATAGGGAACCATTCCCTAGGGTAGGCAGTTTTGAACCAGAGGTGTTGCAGAATTTAAGGTTTAGGATATGTCTGATAAAATCCCGAAAACAAAGGGTCAGACACACAAACTGTTTAAATTTATGGCAGCAAGCGGGCGATATGCAAGAGAAATTAACATATGCAGCCGGTTCCAAACCTAGCGGGAATGAGAACACAAACACACCATTGTCGACACAGGTCGAAGGGGAACAGAAGGCTACAGTCAATGATACATCGGTAAATGATAGTAATATAAAAGAGCAATGTATTAACCCTAACTTTTGCAAAATGTATCCTGTTTTGAAGTCTCTCCAAGGTTTTAGGTCACAGAAAGATGAAGGATTCAGCCAAATCGCAGCTCTCCTCCAAGCAGTCATGTTGCAGGAAACTCAGGTGGGACCTGTCCAACCAGGTAGCGCAGTAACAATATTCTCCAATGAAAGAACTGGTGAGGTCACAGCTACCGGTAAGTATGAGACAGTTCATTGCACAGAAACAACAACACCACACAGTAAACAGATTAGGAACGGAATGGTAGGATTACACCCTGTCTTGGAAATAGTAACTCCCAATGGGGGAACCGATAGTCAGGAAGTAGTCCTCACCGAGAATAATGCAATGTATTGCCCGTGGCCCAGAGATGAGCTGCGATCAATCATTTCAGAATTCCCCGACCCTCGGAAGCATTTAGCCAGATGTCAGAAATTTATCAGAGATCTGGGTAATGTGTATGAACCGACAAACCAACATTGGCGGACATTTTTGAAAACAGTCCTACCCCCTAATATTAACACCCAAAAATTCATCACTGATTGTAGATTAGAGTCGGATAGTCCTATGACTGACAGAAACAATCAGGAAAATATAGAACGAATTAATAAGCAACTAGAGTTGTGTTTTCCCACTGAGTGAAGAATTTTCTCCATAAAACAGAGGGAAAATGAAATGACATCTGAATATTTTCACCGAGCACTGCAGGAAATGGACAGCTACATGGGGGTATTAGATGCAGGGAACGATACGAATTACAGGAAGGTAGCTGTGTCTGTGCTAATGGACGGACTTGATCAGACAGTGAGGGACAGAGTACAAATATCTTTTCCTAATTGGAGAGGGGTCACAGTGGCTTGCCTTAGAGAGTGCGCAATTGAACACCATAGGAATATTGCTAGGCGTAGAAAACTGCAAGAGGAGAGGCTGAGGATTGAAAGTATGCAGGCTTTTACACCAAAGTCTCATCAGCCCAAAACCCTAGTAGTAACAAAAGACCGAAGATATGTTACATTTGTAAAAATAAAGGACATTTTGCTAGAAATTGTAGGAGTAGTAGAGCACATAGCCAATATAGACCCCTAGACAGAGTAAACAAGCCACGTTATTAAACACATAGACGGGATCAAGGGACATATAGTAAGGAATCACGATACAGTATAGAAAAACACAGATTCGGTTAATGGGAAGAACAGAATAAATGCAACTTTACCCTTTTGACAGAATTTACGGAGATTAGGAGGAGGCTTCTAAACTTCTGCTTCTCTCTCTCTAGCAGAAGTGACCTCTAAGTAATTTAACAGGAGTTTTGTTAGAGATGGTATACATATAGAGTGCTCCCACCCAGGAAGCACAACATATGTTAAAATACCTACGAAGACTAATATTGCATTTCACTGTTTTAGAAGCATGTCCATCACAGGTAGAGGAAATTATCTCAAGGATACCGGGTTCCCTATGAACTTAGAATGGACAAGACACTGGATTGATGGCTGGAATAGTCCCAGTAGAGATATAACACACATACATTTTTTTAAGGGGAACAGACCGATTAGGGAATCATTCCCTGTAGTGCCCAATCCAGATGTCAAACTTTGTAAAATCTTCTTTGCTACTAAACTCTGTGAGTTGTCTTCAAAGTTTCCTCTTCATCTCTGACGTTCACCGACAGGATTACAGCTCAAACGTCACATGTCTACTCGGTCTTTTCAGAGGTCTGCCCAAACCCAGTATATCTCACCAGCATCACTGTGCCTGGCCATGCACAAAGGGTGGAGAGTGGAAATATTGGTGAAGGGAGACTGTGCATAGATACCGATAGACATGATGGTGTGACAGCCTGATGGTGAACGCAAATCTGACAAATTTTCTTTTTATTATTTCCTCTCTCTTTTTAATTTTCCACGGATGGTTTACTTCACACAACTGATAATACACAACAGGTAAACACATTGTAATGCAAGATTTATGTTCCCTACAGAAAGGACGCTGACTCGGAGAGAACATTGTACCACTGGAGTGTCTGTTCCGGGAAGGTGGAGAGGCAGTACTGTTGAGACGGCACCTGAGCGCGGAGAACAACAAGACCAGAGGCGGTTGTCGCACCAGTTTTCTTTTTCCTTTTTTTATTTTCTCCATCTCCCACTACCCTCCTTTCCTCCCCCTTCTTGTTTCCTTTCTCTCCCCTTAACAAGATGGACTTACCCCAAGAGACTGCCTTCCGGGTTTTCCTGTTAACCCTGTTGTTGACCAGAGCAGTCTGTTTCGGTGAGAGTACCAGAGAGGTCGAGAAAGGATCTGGAATGGTTTCTGAGGGCGAGGACAGATTTGTAGAATTCCAAGAGCAACACATCACTCGAGCAAAGGCGAGTATCAGAAAACGATCTGGTAGTCAGGGAATTAGGAGGCACTGTGAGGGGTTATTGGCTGAGGAAAATTGCATTTGTAAAAATTGTGAGAACATAGTTGAGGATGGGTGCATCCAGAGATGTCAGTCCAGCCTTAATATCAACATGGACCGTCATCCATTGAGTATTTAACACTTACTAGTGGGTAAGGTCTTAAACCAGACAGAATGCTGGGTGTGCTCACAAGTACCTCAAGGTCAGAACAAGTCAGGATTAGTACCGTACCCTTTAGCAATAGATAAGGTACTCGAATTATGAGGTGGGAGACCGGTAGACAAGAAATTTTATATTTCTAGGCCTCCTAGTTTGAAGCTCCACCAGTATCATGTAGATAGATCCTTAGTGTGTTTCAACATTTCCAATTCCCGAAAGCCGGAAAATTGGGAGGTGACATGGAATAACCAGACCATGGCATTTTCGCACAGAGCTGATAGGATACCCGTAGACTCTGAACTTATACGCCAAATAGCCAATAGTGGAAGGTATTTTCGGTATAGATATACTCAAGGAAGTAAGACCATGCGGGTTGGAGAAGTATCACCAGGGTACTGTGCGCATATCATACAGCCTGATACGTGTACTGAACAGATGAGAGAGTTAGATATTGAGTTTTTCACTTGGAAAGTTTGCAATATGGTAATGTCATATTCTGTCCCATATGTTCTCCCAGATGATGCCTATTTCATATGTGGGAGGAAGGCGTATAAGTGGCATGCCCCAAACTCAGAGGGATTGTGTTACATTGGAAGAGTGTAGCCAGAGGTTATGACCATAACCCATGATAAGATGAAAGACGTTCACCGCAGTGTTCAAGCTCCTTATACTCATACTCATTATGAACACATCGTTAAAAGACACCTCATAGATAGGACAGAGCACGTAGCCTCTGATTTGATCCACGAATCCACCAGGATTCAATTCCTTCTCGCATTAGACATCACCTGTACTGCCAGAGGAGTTATAAATTATAGGTACATCCATGCGCTAGCGAATCTGATAGATAATATCACTGAGATGTATGACGACACCTTCAGGTATACGGGTAGGGAGTTGCAAGCTTACAAAACAGAACTGATCCAGCACAGGATGGTCCTCAATTATATCACAGCCGTGACGGGTGGGTACTGTGTCACTTTGGCAACTCAATATGGTGTGAAGTGCTGCACGTATATTACAAACAGCACTGATGACCCAACCGAGATCATCGATCAATAGATGGACGATATCTTGCAGTTGAAGTGGGAGTTCCGAAGGAGACACAACATTACCCTGACTGCTGTGAGTAATGAACTGACCGGCTGGGTCTCATGGTTGAACCCACGCAATTGGTTCACAGGTTTAGGAGAATGGGCTCAAAATGTTATTATGAGTGTAGGAAAGTTTCTCCTTTGTATCCTGGGAGTCGTCATAATTATTGGCTTGATATTTAGGTGTGTTCGAATTCTAACGCGGCGCAAGCACGGCACAAAATTGATGAGTCTAAGGAGCGGGGGCATTGTTACAGCAGCAGATTTAATTTACGACCCATCCATAGAAACATTGTTATGATAAGGATTGCAAATGAACTCCATGGCCTGTTTCTTTCACCCGTTTTTCCTTTGTTTCCCCCTCAGCAAAAATACACCCATCCGGAAAATACTTCGATCAACACCCAAGAATGATTATGAAAATGTTATGTGAATGTATTTTAGATATGTGTCTTATCTTCATCTCTGCAACCTTCAGTTAATGACACACATAGTCGACAGGTGATATCCACATATATTAGCACTCACATATGTTCCGAATCCATGTATCATCAACTAAATGTGCACCCCATTTGTTGGAACAAGAAGCCGAAAAGAGCTCGGTAGTGTTTGTTGGCCCACTTACAGACCCTTAATACGGGATGAGAAGGATTTAATGTATACTTAGCAATACCTCGAAGCTTATTTAGAACATATACGGCACGATAATACATGCCCCTCAGACATGGATTCATACTTACATGCTTTTTACTATCCCACTAAGTCATACATTTCCTACCTTCCCCTCTCTCCCGACTATCCAAACTTTTGTAGATATTGTATATTTTTCTGTTTAGTGTTTAGATAGTGGCAGTTATTGTTGACTGCCAAAGGGTGGACTGTCAAAGTCGAAAAATATTGTAGCACACACACCACGTACTAACCACACACACATGCCCGCTGCGCGTGCACTTGTTCCGCCGTGCGTGCACATATCCGCAATTTGCGTATGATCGCTCCCACGGACCTGCGCGTGGTATGGGTATTTACGGCAGAGTTTGTGAGCGCATAGAGGGTTATCAGAACATTACATATTTAACCCAAATAGTGCACATTGTACACATAGCCCCCTGCACCACATCAGAAAGAAATAGCTGTTTAAAATGGTTACAGAACAAAGGGATTCACCTTTACAGGATAGGAGGGGACAGAACAAGGTTACAAGGTGGTGTTTGGTATCCAGCTGTAGGGTATTTTAAGGGAAACATTCTGGTGTTGGTTTGAGGAAGATCGCATGTTCCTGAGGATAGTTAGATGCAGAAGCAGAATATAGGTTTAAACTGTATTTACTCTATATTATGTATGCGGGGGGAATCCAGAGGAGACCACCCACAAGAGCAGTTAAGAAAGACATCGCCCACCTATTCAAACAGACCTATGACCTCTCCTGTACTGTAAATGACCATCCCTGTGTCCAATGAACAAGGAGATTACAGTATCCATTGTGTTATGTTTTGGATGAAGTGAATAAAGAGAGCCTGCAGCAGGCTTGGTCACAGAAGACTCTGAACGCTATCTACCTGATGAGCGGAGGACTGGTCCAGGTTGCATAAGCGAACATTCTCACGTATGTACATTGACTGTAGCCATTATTCTGTTGTAGATTTATCTTGTTAGCCTTGTAGTGTATAACTTGTACTGTTATCCCCTTTCAATTAATCCACTGTGGCGTTAGAACCCAGCGGTTAACTACATATCGGTGTTGTGTCCTCATTTCCCTGCTAGGGTTTAAAGTGTTTAACTGTATAAGGTTTAAAGGTGTATTGATAAGGTGTGTACGCACAGCAAGTACTTTATACCGTCAGCACTGCGTAAGGTTTAAGGTGTAACATCATTACAGTGCTTTGCGGCACATGGTTTAGAGTGTAAGAATAACATTGCATTGCATTACGAATAAGGTTTAAAGTTTATCAAGAGTGTGTGCGCGCGCTGTGCGTACTTTGTACACCCAGCGCGGCGTGTGTACGCTAAGTACGTACAACGTACGGGACTCTGTACGCAAATAGCGTACAAAGTGCGTAGCGTGTATATTAAGTCTAGCGGCCGCAGCGGCTCCATGGTAAAAGTGTGTTTAAAGGTATAGCTTTATGGTTTACGATAATATTGACATTATCATAGGCATGCTACATATCATTTTAATAAGTCTGATTGTGCATGCTATTTGCGAAAAAGATTAATTTGAATGGAAAAAGTTGCATGAAAAGACACTTCGCGTACCATGTCACGGCATGACTAGAAGGGCTGTTTAACATGCAGAGAGGCTAGATGTAAGTAAACACATTGGAAACTGCTGCTTTCAATGCAGTAGAGCAATCAATACTTATACAAACCCATTTCTTGTTCAATCAAAAAGACACTGTCCTGGTTCCCATCATACTGTATCTCTCTGATTATTTTATTTTTGAAATGTCTGTTTTGCAGATTCTATCTCCTGGCCACTTCCTTTTGGTATCCTAGAGCTCAGTACTGGGATACATTCTGTACTTTTTACATATGGTAGCCCCAGTGACTCCTGGGAGGAGCAGGTTATTAAAATACAGGATTAGGTGATATTGCAACAATAAATCTGTATATTTTACAGTCTAATTATTCAGTTAAAAAAGGAATATTTTAAGGTAACAATAAGTACTGTAGCAAAAACAAACACATGACAAGTACTAAAAACAATATAACATTCTAAAACAAAAGAACTGTGTACTTACTTTGGTTGCAAATATCTTGTCTGGAATTCTCAGCTTTTTCATGAAGTTCTTCAAAAGCCATTATCATTCGCTATATCACAAAATATTAAAATAACTAGAAAATGTATTTTACAGCATTATTGTAGGCTTATTTTTTGTATTGAGGAACTATGGGGGTGATTCAGACCTGATCGTAGATGTGCTAAATTTAGCATATCTACGATCAGCTTCCCTGACATGCATGGGGACGCCTAGCACAGGGCTAGTCCGTCTAGCATGCAGCCCTACCCTGCCGCACAAGTACAAAAGCATCGCACAGCGGCGATGCTTTTGTACTTGAAGAGTAGCTCCCAGCCAGCGCAGCTCCTGCGCGCTGGCAGGGAGCTGCTCGTCGCTGCCCGGGTCGCAGCAGCTGCGTGTGATGTCACACAGCTGCCACGGCTCGTCCCCTCAATGGTACAGGCACGACTGCATTGTGCGTTGTCCAGACTACGGCCCTAAACGCGGCCGCTGGGCTGATCTCCCCCCACCCCAGCGACCGCCTCTGCCTGTCAATCAGGCAGAGGAGCTTGCAGGGCTAAGACAGCCGTCGGCTGTCTGGCATGCACCGGCACATGCACAGTTCATACCTGATCGCTGCTGTGCGAATTAGCCCCTATGTTGTAAATACAATAAAATTATTTACTCAGTCAACTGCTTTCTCATCTAAAAAATGGATAAAACATGCCAAGAAGCAATGACAGACTATGCTAACAGACACTTGCCTCAATATTGTTGTTTAGATCACCATACATTTGTCTTGTCTCGTCTATTTCACTTTCATCTGAAAGACAAAACATTAAGTATACAAAAAAAAATTACATTAAAAAATAAATGTGCACCCAAATCTATCTCATTGAGCAGCAGCTGACACCAGAAAGACCAGAAGCTAAATGACAAAACTAGAGGAAGGCATAGAAAGGCCAGAGATCATGGCAGGCCGTTAAGTGTACGTTGCATAAAGCCAGGGTTACTACAATCCCATGGTTTTTAACAGAGCAGGAGCAGGGCTTGCTGCCACCCTGTGCTGGTCATGCCCTTGAAAATGTGATGCCACATGAGGGGGCGGGGGCCACCAGTAGAAGAAAGTAGATAGCTGACCAGATGATCCGCAGGGTACATGCCCTTTAGACGCTCCAAGCAGCTCAACAGCAGCACTAGTAGCCGCGGGTTGCCATTCCAGGAGTCCTGGCCAACAGCTCCCTATGGCCCTACTTGTTAGGTAGTTGGCTGAGTCGATGACAGGAGGTCTAAGAGTAGGTTGAATAAGTGCCTGCTGGCATCAAACCATAGGAAAATAAAGGCACAGGACTTTTGTTTAGCTGATCTGAGCTTTGTGAACTTACTATTATTAATACAACAGTGTATATAAATCACTAGTGATATATAGTGTCGGCTACAGATTTTAACAACATAGAATCGTTGATAGTTATTGATACGGATTCACAGGAGTAGTGTGGGGGAAAGGGGGAGTAGGAAAGTTGTGATAGGATATTTGGAAGGTATAGGGGGGAAATTGGGGAAGTTCGGAGTGTTCTGCATGGTCTGAGAGTATGAAAAACAAGGTGTGTGGGATGCAGAGGAAATGCTGAGTTTAAAATCTACAGATGTAGCCTTGCTTATCTATACCATCTAAGGTGTTTGTCCCGATCACGGAGTCGCAGTGTGACTGGTCGCAAGGCGGTGCATTAAGTCGTAGGGTGGTCATAGAATTTAATGTGGCATATGGCGTTACCGGTGAGTGCAATTCCAGCGATCATCCACCAGATGTCGCCTCTGAAAATCACCATTGCGCATGCGTGAGGTGTTCAATAAAATACTATGGTGCAAGAATCACCATTGTGCATGCATAAGGTGTCCAATAAAATACTATGGTGCAAGAATCACCATTGCGCATGCGTGAGATCTGAATTGAAATACACTATAGCACAAGAACTACTTTACTGTACAGTACTGTATGTTAACAAGACATTTGCCTCAGAAAATGTGATGGCATAGGTTATGCATGTACTGTATATGGGCACAGCTGTTCATGCATCCAATTATGCTATTTAAAACACACAGGGGCTATGTGGCTAAGCGAACTCTGGGCAATATAGCAGGTCAGGCTTGAGCACCGAGCGGGTTGACAAACTGGCTGCTGTCCACGAACCAGGGCCTCGTGGAAGCCCACAATTATGGAGCTAGCGACGGCATTAGTTATGCATGTATATTTTAAACAGCAGCAGCTGCTTGTGCATCCTATTCGCAGCACTTCAGAAGCAAAACGATGCGAATAGGACACACAAGCATCTCCTGTTTGTGTGCAATAGCAACTGTATTTGCATACAAAATGTTATGGTACAATGTATTCCAGTCATAGACTGTAACATAGTTAGATACAGTCGCAACTACACACTAAATATAGCCATGCCGCATATAATTTAAATCAGCATAAGATGCTTGTGTGACTTAGTACATTTATATGCCTCTTATACAAATTTCCTGCGGAAAATAATGTAAAAATGGCATGTACAGTACATGGAGCATTTTTGCCAATCAAAAATTTTTTTATTTTTTTTTTAAGTGTCAAAATGTATTGAAAAGTGTTTATTTGTTGCAAATGTGCTTGAAAAGTGACTTGTATTTACGGACCAGCAAAGTGTGTCTTTTAGTATAGGAGGACCACAGTGTCAAAGAAAGTCCCCCATTGTCCCCCAAAAGTGACTTATATTTACGGACCAACCGAAATGTGTCTTTTAGTATAGGAGGACCACATTGTCATAGAAAGTCACCCTTTGTCCCCCCAAAGTCCCATGATTAAAGCAGCACACACCTTAAATAATCCCCAGTACTCCAGGAAGCACAAGCATGTTATGCTGATTTAAATTATATGCGGCATGGCTATGTTCAGTTTGTAATTGCAACTGTACCTAATTATGTTACAGTGTATGGCTGGAATACATTGTAGCATAACATTTTGTATGCAAATTCAGTTGCTAGTACACACAGAATATAGGCATGCTGCATATCATTTTAAACAGCAGTAGCTGCTTGTGCGTCCTATTCGCATCGTTTCGCTTCTAAAACAAAGCACTGCAGCACAAGCAGCTCCTGCTGTTTAAAATGATATGCAGCATGCCTATATTCTTACCCTCAGGTGATTTTAATTAGTATAGGTCTTAGCATTGCTGTCTACATTTTAGAAATGCGAAATTTTAGCGGAACGTCCTGAATAAATGTATTTATTGTGTCAGTATTAGGGATGTTAGGGACCAATGTAATGAGGTTCACCTTAACCCAGAGGTTCTCAAACGCGGTCCTCAAATCTCCCAAACAGTACAGGTTTCAGTTATAGCCATGGCTCAGCACAGATGGTTAAATCTGTGCTATTTAAGTCACTTGCGGCCAAGCATGGATATACCTAAAACCTGGACTGTTTGGGTGCCTTGAGGACCGTGTTTGAGAACCTCTGTCTTAACCCTTAACCACTTCTATGAACTATACAGCTCGACCATCATATCTGGTATTACAGACATGGCTATCAACTAAGATGCCTCAGGCAAATAAGTAGCAACTGGATCAGTGCAGGAGGCAGACAGGGCCCTCAGATTAGGAAGCAAGGGCAGAACTCTCAGAGCAGGGGCAAGAAGTAGACCCTCATAGAAGGAAGTGGTAAAAGGAACCTTTGGAACAGCAGGGCTTGGCAAGAACCTCAAAATAGGCATAAATGGCAGGACCCTCAGTAGAGGAGAACATGGCTGGATCTTCAAGACTGAAAGCAAGGGCTTCAGTGTCAGGAGTGGAGGCAGAGGTTTGGGTCTCAGTACAGTTGGCAAGGGCTTGGGCCTCAGATCAGGAAGCAGAGACTGGAGTCTCATAATTGTTAACAATGTTTGCAATCTCAGGTTTGATAGCAGAGGCTAAAATCTCTATGGCATGTACCTCAGGAATAGAGAAAAATGTAGAATTTCAGAACTTGTAATAACTTGAATCTCAAGATAGCTGTCAGAGGCTGAAACCCCTGTGGCTGAACCTCAGGACTAGAGCTATCAACTGTGCATTTGGAAAAGAACTGGAATCTGAGGTTTGGTAATGATGAGTGGAACCTCAGGACAGTAGATCAAAAATGAAACCCAGGGATGGGAGGTAGAGGCTGATGTCTTAGGACAAGAGGCACTGACTAGAACCTCCATTGAAATAAGGATCTCTTCTGGATTGGGTGATTGTAAGTAGCCGCGGCATGGCCTGTGGGGGACGTAGGTCCCGGCCATGGCCAGGCGAGCGGGACACTGGACCTCTTCTGGCCGCTAGAGCTTCCAGATCCCGCTAGGTAACGCTGTTGCAGGGGTGCCTGGGAGCCGCCAGGTGCTTGGCAACAGAGAAGCCGGAGGGAGACAGCATTCCCTGTTGCTAATTTGTAGTGTGTGTGGATGTGCAGCAAGACAGCTGCATAAGGTTTGTTCAATAAGACCTCTTAGTTTTTATTGGTGCAGGCACCTGTAATATTCTCTTCCTGTGCACTCCTCAAAAGCTGGTTATAGTTCCTGAAAAGAAAAGTGTCTCTTATAGGCAAGAAGACCTGCTGTGAGTACTCTACGAGTCTTAACATCAGGTGTCCAGGGTTACTCTCCAGAAGATCATCGACCATCAACTCATCTGCGAAAGACGGCCCAGGTATTCATCCCAAATTATGACAGTGATTGACCAGAATCCTCTTTGAGGTAGATTCAGGGTAATTTTCTTATTTGTGGCTATACAGACTAGAGTGTGCAATAGCTCATTTTTGATTTTGGTGTAGACATAGCTGGAGTTATTCAGCGCCTACAGTGGCAGCAAAAATGTCTTTACATTTTGCTCTCACATTGTACAATTTGTACTGGAGTGGCAGTAATGACTGATTGGGACACTAAAGGAACAATGTATGACAGCTGAACCGTTGGTCATGCATATAATAAGTCAGTAGCTTGGAATGCAGCTTTGCATTGTTTCTAAAGCCTCTACTCTGATAGATCAGGATCAGTTATAAATCGAGCCTGGGCTGCCAGTGAAATCGGTTAGAAACAATGGGATTTTAATTACCTACCGGTAAATCCTTTTCTCGTAGTCCGTAGAGGATGCTGGGGTTCACATTAGTACCATGGGGTATAGACGGGTCCACTAGCTGCCACTGACACTTTAAGAGTTTGAGAGTGTGGGCTGGCTCCTCCCTCTCAGCCCCTCCTACCAGACTCAGTTTAGAAAATGTGCACCGGATGAGTCAGTGGGACCAAGTTATGATAAACTGAGACAGCTTTCAGATAATATCATACTATGAATGACCGAAGGCTGATAACACTCGGATAATTTCAGTAACCTTAATAGTGCTATCTATTAGTAACCACACGTGGACACGTTTTTAAATCTGTATTCACTTTTCTCAAACTTTATGGACTCACATGTTTGTCAGTTTTTGTGATTTTAACCTCTATGTTTCACTGTAGTCTGGGATAATAAACTAATAAACATCCTATTTTAATGTATATCTTATGACAAGTTAACCCTTTTCATAGTGCGTCGACAGATTTCTCCTCATTTTTCCTTCCAATCCTAATCTATGTATACTGTATTTGACAGCACCCCCTGAATAAACTGTGCTTTGTCCATTATATAAGAAAGGGGCTCATAAAAGAGGGTGTATGGTGATGATTCACATACACTCATAATACTATAATATCATATATTGAGTATGCAGATACCTAGCCTTTGTCTATGCCCCACCTACCAGACTCCATCTAGAAACTGTGCCCGAGGAGACGGACAACTTCGAGAGAAGGATTTTACACAGATAGTGGTGAGATTCACACCAGCTCACACATACAAGGCAAACCACGCTAACCAGCTTGAAAAATCAGCTACGGTTGAACCATATTACTTAACCAAGTAACAAAAACAGTACTTAACCAAAACTAAGCAGTACTGAACTAAGTAACTACTGCAGGATCACAAAGCGCTGGCCGGGTGCCCAGCATCCTCTACGGACTACGAGAAAAGGATTTACCGGTAGGTAATTTAAATCCTATTTTCTGTTACGTCCTAAATGATGCTGGGGACCACATTAGTACCATAGGGATTTACCAAAGTTCCCAGAACGGGAGGGAGAGCGCGGAGGCTCCTGCAGAACTGATTGACCAAACTTCAGGTCCTCAGAGGCCAAAGTATCGAACTTGTAAAACTTAGCAAACGTGTTCGACCAAGACAAAGTAGCCGCTCGGCAAAGCTGTAAAGCCGAGACACCCCTGGCAGCCGCCCAGGAAGAACCCATCTTACGAGTAGAGTGGGCCTTAACAGACGTAGGACATGGCAAGTCTGACAAAGAATACGCATGCTGGATAGTGTCCTGATCCAGGGAGAAATAGTCTGCTTAGAAGCAGGACCCCCAATTTTCTTGGGATCATACAGGACAACAGAGAGTCTGATTTTCTGTGAGAGCAGTCCTCTTCACATAGATTTTCAGAGCCCTTACAACATCCAAGGACTTTGATGAAATTGAGGAGTCAGTAGCAACTGGCACCACAATAGGTTGGTTGATATGAAATGCCGACACAACCTTCGGAAGGAACTGCTGACGTGTCCGGAGCTCAGCTCTATCTTCATGGAAGATCAAGTAGGGGCTCTTACAAGACAAAGGCCCCAAATCCGAGAAACGCCTAGCAGAACCTAAGGCCAACGAAGTGACCGCCTTCCATGTAGGAAACTTGATCTCAACCTCCTAAAGAGACTCAAACCAATCCGATTGGAGAAACTGCAACACCACGTTAAGATCCTATAGTGCCGTAGGCAGCACAAAGAAAGGTTGGATGTGCAGAACCCCTTACAAAAAGGTCTGAACCTCAGGGAGGGAAGCCAACTGTTTCTGGAAGAAAATGGATAGGGCCGAAATCTGGACCTTTACGGATCCCAACCTCAGGCCCATATCCACCCCTGCTTGCAGGAAGAGGAGAAACCGTCCCAGTTGAAACTCCAGTGTAGGAAACTTCTTGGACTCACACCAAGATACATATTTTTTACAAATACGATGGAAATGTTTAGACGTTACTCCTTTCCTAGCCTGTATCAGGGTAGGAATAACCTTGGTCGGAATGCCCTTCCGAGCTAATATCTGGCGTTCAACCTCCATGCCGTCAAAAGTAGCCACGGTAAGTCTTGATAAGCGAACGGCCCCTGCTGCAGCAGGTCCTCCCGAAGAGGAAGAGACCTCGGCTCTTCTAGCAGTAGATCCAGAAGATCTGCGTACCAAGCCCTTCTTGACCAGTCCGGAGCAATGAGGATCGCCTGAACCCTTGTTCTCCTTATAAGTATTAGAACTCTTGGAATGAGTGGAAGTGGAGGAAACACGTACACAGCCTGGAACACACACGGAGTCACTAGGGCGTCCACTGCCACTGCTTGCGGGTCCCTCGACCTGGAACAATACCTCAGAAGCTTCTTGTTGAGACGAGAGGCCATTATGTCTATTTGAGGTATACCCCAAAGAACTGTTACCTCCGTGAACACCTCCGGATGGAGTCCCCACTCCCCTGGATGGAGATCGTGTTTGCTAAGGAAGTCCGCTTCCCAGTTGTCTACTCCCGGAATGAAGATTGCTGACAGCGCCAACACGTGTTTTTCTGCCCAGAGGATAATTCTTGTCGCCTCTGATATTGCAGCTCTGCTCTTCGTTCCGCCCCGTTGGTTTATGTAAGCCACCGTCGGTACATTGTCCGACTGCACTTGAAAGGCTCGATCTCGCAGAAGATGAGCCGCTTGGAGAAGACTGTTGTAGACGACTCTTAGTTCCAGAATATTTATTGGAAGACTGGATTCCAGGCTTGACCACCTTCCTTGGAAGGTTTACCCCTAAGTGACAGTGCCCCAGCACCGGAGACTTGCATCCGTGGTTAAGAGTATCCAGTCCTGAATCCCGAACCTGCGGCCCTCCAGAAGGTGAGGTAATTGCAGCCACCATAGGAGTGAAATCCTTGCTTTTGGCGACAGAAGTATACTCTGGTGCATGTGTAGGTGAGATCCCAACCACTTGTCCAGGAGATCCAGCTGGAAGGGCTGAGCATGAAACCTTCCGTACTGTAGAGCCTCGTAAGAGGCAACCATATTCCCCAGAAGGCGAATGCACTGATGAACCGATACCCGGGTTGGCTTCAGAAGTCCCGGACCATAGTTTGAATCACCAACGCTTTCTCCTGCAGCAGAAATACCCTCTGCAATTCCTTGTCAAGGATCATTCCCAGAAAAGACCCCCATAATCCCATATCTGGACGATCTGCTAATAAAGGCATCGTCCAGGAAGACAATGTTGTGGTTTACTGTTCTCACGATTCATCTGCTCAGGGAAATTGGTTGGATCCTGAACCTTCCAAAGTCACATTTGGAGTCAAATGTGACTTTGGAAGGTTCAGGATCCAACCGAGTTACCTGATCAGATGAATTGTGAGAACAATGTACCACAACAGCGTCTTCCTGGACGATGCCTTTATTAGCAGATCGTCCAGATATGGGATTATGTTCACCCCCTGCCTGCGGAGGAGAACCATCATCTCCGCAATCACCTTGGTGAACACCCTCGGTGCCGTGGAGAGGCCGAATGGCAGTGCCTGATATTGAAAATGACTCTAACAGTGCGAATAAGCCTGATGCGGCGGCCAAATCGGAATGTGGAGGTATGCATCCTTGATATCCAGGAATACCCCCTCCTTCAGACCTGAGATCACCGCACTCAAAGACTCCATTTTGAACTTGAACTCCCTCAGAAAGGGGTTTAGCGATTTCAAGTTCAAGATGGGCCTGACCGAACCATCCGGTTTCGGTACCACGAAAAGGTTTGAATAATAACCTTTGTTTTGCAGATGAGGTGGAACTGGTACAATGACCTGTGACTCTACCAACTTTCAGATGGCTTACTGTAGACAGCCCTGTCTGCCAGTAAAGCTGGCAAGCCTAAATTGAAGAACCGGTGAGGCGGGAGTTCTTGAAACTCCAGCCTGTACCCCTGGGACACAATATCCTTTACCCAGGGGTCCAGGCCGGACGACACCCAGATGTGACTGAATCATCTGAGTCTCGCCCCCACCGGCCCGACCTCCAGGCCGCGCGGTCCACCGTCATGCTGACGATTTTGATGTACCCGAAGCAGGTTTCTGTTTTTTGTAACCGCAGTGGCAGGTTTTTGGGATTTTGCCTGACCTCCTCTAAAGAAGGTGTTAGACGGCTTGGTCTTTCTGGATTTAGCAGTGCGAAAGGACTGTAATGCAGCTGAAGAAAAAGGTTTCTTTGTAGCAGGTGCAGCTGAGGGAAGAAAAGGTGACTTACCCGCGGTTGCCGTGGAAATCCACGCATCCAACGCTTCCCCAAAGAGAGCCTGACCTGTGTAGGGTAGGGTCTCCACACCTCTCCTGGATTCCGCGTCGGCAGACCACTGGCACAGCCAAAGTCCTCTGCGGGCTGAAACAGACATGGAAGATATCCCTGCAGCCATCGAACCCAGGTCTTTCATGGATTCCACCATAAATCCTGCAGAATCCTGTATGTTACGTAAAAAACAATTCAACGTCACTTTTATCCATTGCATCCAAATCTTCAAGTAACATGCCTGATCACTTTACTATAGCTTTAGAAATCCATGCACAGGCAATAGTAGGACGTAGTATCGCCCCTCAAGCCGTGTATATGGATTTGAGAGTAGTGTAAATTTTGCGATCAGCCGGTTCTTTTAATGCGGTAGATCCTGGAACAGGAAAAACCACCTTTTTTGAGAGTCTGCAAACAGACGCGTCAACTATGGGTGGGTTTTGTCATTTCTTCCTATCCTCCTCAGGAAAGAGAAAAGCAACTAGAACCTTTCTAGGGATCTGGAATTTTTTCTCCGGGTGTTCCCAGGATTTTTCAAATAGAGCGTTTAATTCATTAGACGCAGGGAAGGTTAGCGAGGCTTTCTTATTGTCAGTGAAGTAAGCCTCCTCAACCTGCTCAGGTGTTGTGTCAGCAATATTCAACACATCTCTAATGGCCTCAATCATCAACTGCACCCCAAATGCAAGAGATGCCACCCCCTGCAGCACATCCGCATCACCGTTTGCCGTGTCAGAATCAGTATCCGTGTCATCTTGCATAATCTGGGCAAGAGCATGTTAGGGGGCCCTGATGGAACAGAACCGGACCAAACTGCCATAGAGTTCTGTAAAACCTGAGTTGCAGTCTCATTCTGTGCAAACCTAGTAGAAATCTGAGAAATCTTACCTTTAAGAGAGGCTAACCAATCAGGCTCCCTTGCAGGGATCTGAGCTAAAACAGTGGAATCCTGATTACATGGAATGGGATCATCCTGAGAGGAAATATTCTCTGCAGCATATGATACAGAGTCCCTAGACATGGCTTTTTGGAGACAACAAACACTCCACACACACACACACACACACACACACACACACACACGGAAAGGGCAGTCAGATTTTCCTTCCCAAAAATGCCAAGAGAGCCACAGAGATTGGAGCCAACCCACACACAGCGCTTTAAGATATAGGGAAGCTCCTACCCAGCGCTTACAGTGCACCTTAATAGGCTACACAGTACACATATATAGCCTCCCCCCTTCTACAACCCCCTGGTACCGTACAAGATAGCTGGAGTTGACTTGGAGGGACAGCTCTCCCTGTCAGCACTTCTCTGGGCAGGAAAATGGCTCTGAACGCTGCTGTGTCCGATCTGATGAGAAGCTCTGCCCTCTTTCATGGCGCTGCTTCCCGCTCTCCTGTAGTTTATACTGGCCTGAGGAATAGTGCTGGCAGCGATCCTGGGACCCTGACAGGCTTGCTGGACAGTGTAGGGTGTAGGCGCTGGCTCAGGGCGCCCCTCACAGTGCTGCTCCATGTACCGCTGAGCCCTGGAGCGCAGGTAGTACTGCGCTCCCTACCCTGTTCCCTCCATCTTTACACCGGCTCCCCGCTTGCCAGGGGGCCGGTGACTAACTCGCCACTAAAGTCTTCTGGCTCTGTAAGGGGGTGGTGGCATGCTGCTGGGGTGAGCCATCCCCTGTGGCGGCGAAAGTTCAATCCCCTCAGGAGCTCAGTGTCCTGTCAGCGGAGATAGTGGCTCATACCCCTCAGGGCGGACACTACTCCCCCCCTTAGTCCCTCGAAGCAGAGAGGCTGTTGCCAGTAAAAAAAACTCCAATGGAGCTCCCCTAGCTGTGACAGGCTCCTCCGGGCACATTTTCTAAACTGAGTCTGGTAGGAGGGGAATAGAGGGAGGAGCCAGCCCACACTCTCAAACTCTTAAAGTACAAGTGGCTCCTAGTGGACCTGTCTATACTCCATGGTACTAATGTGGACCCCAGCATTCTCTAGGACGTAAGAGAAATTAAAGAGTGACCCCACAATTAAAATTGGAAAAGCACTTGAAAATTTGTGCACAGATGTCCTCAATAAGAATATTCTTACTAAAAATGAATTTGACTTTATTAGTATTAGGGATCCATCTATTCCATGTATCTATGTCTTACCTAAGATTCATAAGGACCCCCTCCACCCACCCGGAAGACCCATTATATCTGGTTGTAATAGTATTACTAGCAACTTGTCAGCTTTGGTTGACTCTTATTTACAGCCGCTTGTTGTTCAAACCAAAGCATATCTAAGATACTGGAGATGTGCTACGGAAGGTTATGAACCTTAATTGGAAGGAGAAAGATATATTGTGTAGTGCTGACTCTGTACACAATTACTGATAAAGATGTAGGCATGAAAGCAGTTTCATATTTTCTAGATAAAAGTATTTTAGGTGAAGATCTTAAGAAATATATTTTGTCCAGTATTGAATTTATTTTGGTAAATAATTATTTTCAGTTTGAAGGTACTTTTTATATGCAATGTGGTGGCACTGCCATGGGCATCAGGTTCGCCCCCAGTTACGCCAATCTTTATATGGCGTACTGGGAGGATAAATATATTTGGCGTGATGGCTCCTTGGTGGTGGGCCTGGTATCATGGCAGTGTTTTACTGATGATGTTTTATTTTTTTGGAGCGGTGACGAAGAGTCCCTCACCAATTTTTGTGCAGGATGAAATGATAATACATTCTCAATTAAATTTACATTTTCGTGGAGTTTTTCAGGTTTCTTTTTTGGATTTAAATTTATGCGTAGATAACAGGTGTTTAAAATCAAAAACTTTCAGGAAAGTAACAGACTCTAACAGCTATATAGAGACATTGAGCCAACATCTTTAAAATTAGCTGGATGCAATCCCTTTTGGTCAATTTTCTAGGATCAAAAGGAATGACAAAATATGTGAACAGCAATTAGATGAGGTGTCTGAAAGGTTTGTTGCGAGAGGGTATTCTCCGAGTCTATTAAGTAAAGATAGATCTAAAATTGATTCAGTAAAAAGGACCTGTTAAAAGATAATTCAACAATTAAATTAATGGATGAGAAACATCAATGGTCTTTTATTAGTCAGTTCAATCGACATAAGGAGATTGAGGGTGTTTTTAAAACCAATTGGAAGCTTTTACAACAGGATCCAATATTAGGGAAAGCTTTACCCCTTAATCCATCCTTTATTTATAGGAAAGCCCCGAATTTGAAAAACCATCTTGTAAAAAGTAGTATTGAAACCGAGTACAGACAGAGTAATAGGACAAAAGGCTTTCACCGTTGCAGATGCTGTTTAATGTGCCGCACGGTGAAAACCAAGGATAAGAAATTCACCAGTATTGTGGTTAATGTTAAAACCTTCAATATCAAGGAATTTATTTCCTGCAATTCAAAAAATATTCTATATGTGCTTGAATATGCTTGCGGATTGTTATATGTGGGGAAAACAACTAGACAACTAAAGACTAGGTTGTCGGAACACATATATAACATCCGCTAGTCTTTGGAAACACACTTTTTCAGCACATTTTAAATGTAGGCATAATTCAGATGAATGTTTTATTAAAAACTTTTGGGGAGTCCAACAAATACTCCCGAAAATAAGAACGAGAGATATTGAGAAACGTCTATCTCAAGCTGAGATGCGGTGGATTTACAAGTTGAGAACCCTTGTTCCCAATGGTCTCAACACCGATTTTGAGTTGAAATGCTTTTTGACTTAAATATCTCCTGTATATACATGGTAGCACTTTGCTTAATACCTGTTCTGTACGTTATTGTATATATTTTATTTTGTTTTAATTGTATTATTTTTCCTTTTTGAGCACTTTTTGAAGTGTTTTTATAGTATGAACATTCTTGGATTTGAACGTTTATCTAGTATTTAAGGAAACGTAGGACTAAAAACCGTTACACCATCTCAAGAAAGTCCTCAGGGAAGGAAGCCAGTTGTTTCTGGAAGAAAATGGATAAGGCCGAAATCTGGACCTTTACGGATCCCAAACTCAGGCCCATATCGACACCTGCTTGCAGGAAGAGGAGAAACCGTCCCAGTTGAAACTCCACCGTAGGAAACTTCTTGGATTAACACCAAGATACATACTTTTTCCAAATCTGATGGTAATATTAAGACTTTACTCCTTTCCTAGCCTGAATCAGGGTAGGCATAACCTTGTTCGGAATGCCCTTCCGAGCTAATATCTGGCGTTCAACCTCAATGCCGTCAAACGTAGCCATGGTAAGTCTTGATAAGCGAACGTCCGCTGCTGCAGCAGGTCCTCCCGAAGAGGAAGAGGCCTTGGATCTTCCAGCAGTAGATCCGCGAACCAAGCCCTTCTTGGCCAGTCCGGAGCAATGAGGATTACCTGAACTCGTCTCTTTCTGAGTTTTAGAATCCTTGGAATGAGTGGAAGTGAAGGAAACACGTACACTGACTGGAACACCCACGGAGTCACCAGGGCGTATACCACCACTGCTTGCGGGTCTCTTGACCTGGAACAGTACCTCCGAAGCTTCTTGTTGAGACGGGAGGCCATCATGACTATTTGAGGTACACTCCAAAGATTTGTCACCTCCGTGAACACCTCCGGATGGAGGCCCTACTCTCCTGGATGGAGAGGGTGTCTGCTGAGGAAGTCCGCTTCCCAGTTGTCCACTCCCAGAATGAAGAGTGCTGACAGCACCGTGTGCCTTTCTACCCAGAGGATGATTTTTTTTTACCTCTGACATTGCAGCTGTCGGTTTATGTAGGCCACCGTCGTTACATTGTCCGACTGCACCTGAATGGCCCGATCTTGCAGAAGATGGTGCCGCTTGTAGAAGACTGTTGTAGACGGCTTAGTTCCAGAATGTTGATTGGAAGAATAGATTCCAGGCTTGACCACCTTCCTTGGAAGATCTCCCCTTGGGTGACTGCACCCCAACCTCTGAGACTTGCATCCGTGGTTAGAAGGATCCAGTTCTGAATCCCGAACCTGCGGCCCTCGAGAAGGTGAGTCAATTGTAGCCACCACAAGAGTGAAATCCTGGCTTTTGGTGACAGACGTATCCTCTGGTGCATGTGCAGATGAGATTCCGACCACTTGTCCAGAAGATCCAGTTGGAAGGAACGTGCATGAAATCTTCCGTACTGAAGAGCCTTGTAGGAGGCAACCATCTTCACCAGAAGGCGAATGCACTGATGAACCGAGACCTGGGTAGGCTTCAAGACATCCCAGGTCATAGCTTGGATCAACAACGCCTTTTCCACCGGTAGAAATACCCTCTGCACTTTTGTGTCGAAGATCATCATATGCCAGAACTGCTCAAACTCAAACCTGACTGTCAAAGCATTGAGTGACTATCCTGTTTCTAAACCAATAATCCTAAAGGTTTACACATTTTATCTGTGACAAATAAAATGAATGTATAATTTTCATCACTAAATTGGTAAGAAAGTATATCCGTTTTGTAATTTTTGATTTTCTTTATTCATTTTTATGACTTTGATGATTTGAACATATTTAAGTTCACAATAATGTAGAAATTTAAAAAATTCTAATGGGTTCAAAAACTTTATAGCAGTATTGTGTACTAAAGAAAATGTGTATATCTCCCCATATGTTGAGTCGTTTTTTAATAAAATGCCTGGTATTGAAAAATGAGATTTATGGTAAGAATTTACCGTTGTTAAATCTCTTTCTGCGAGGTACACAGTGAATGACATTGGGGTGTAGAGTAGGATCTTGATCCGAGGCACCAACAGGCTAAAAGCTTTGACTGTTCCCAGAATGCATAGAGCCGCCTCCTCTATAACCTTGCCTCCGTGCACAGGAGCTCAGGTTTTGTTAACCAGTCCAATGCAGTAGCAGGTAAAAGAGATGACAACCGTTAGTAGCCACATACACTACATTCTCAAAACAGGAGAAGGTGTCAGCGGCTAATGCAAACCCGAAGAAGCTAAGTGCATCAGGGTGGGCGCCCTGTGGAGCACAGTGTACCTCGCAGAAAGAGATTTAACAAAGTTCTTACCATAAATCTCGTTTTCTGCTGCGGGGTACACTGGGCTCCACAGGGAATGACTTTGGGGATGTCCTAAAGCAGTTCCTTATGGGAGGGGACACACTGTAGCGGGCACAAGAACCCGGCGTCCAAAGGAAGCATCCTGGGAGGCAGAAGTATCGAAGGCATAGAACCTTATGAACGTGTTCACTGAGGACCACGTTGCCGCCTTGCACAATTGTTCAAGGGTCGCATCAAGACGGGCCGCCCAATAAGGTCCAGAATGGGCCTTAATGGTGGTAGGAGCTGGAAGGCCAGCCTGTACATAAGCATGTCCAATCACCATTCTAATCCATCTGGCCAGGGTCTGCTTGTGAGCAGGCCAGCCACGTTTGTGAAAAACAAACAGTACAAAGAGAGAATTAGACTTCCGAAGGGTAGCAGTTCTCTTCACATAGGTACGGGCTCTCAAAAGACCGCTCTTTGGAAGACAATCCAGTAGAGATAAAGGCCCGGAACCACAATCTCTTGGTAGAGGCAATAGCCAGCAAAAACAATTCCTTAAGAGAAAGCCACTTAAGGTATGCAAATTCAAGAGGCTCAAACGGAGACCCATGCAACACCTCCAGAACCACCGACAAGTACCAAAGAGCCACAGGCGGGGTATAAGGAGGCTGAATCCGCAACACACCGTGAGTGAACGTATGCACATCAGGTAAAGTCGCAATTTTTCTCTGGAACCAAACCGACAAGGCAGAAATATGAACCTTGATGGAGGCCAGACGAAGGCCCAATTCCAGGCCCTGTTGTAGAAAGGCCAAAAGTTTGGCCGTACTAAACTTGTAAGCGTCATAATTGTTAGAAGCGCACCAAGCAAAGTAAGAATTCCAGACCCTATGGTAGATCCGAGCAGAAGCTTGTTTCCGGGCCTTCAACATGGTTTGAATGACCGCCTCAGAAAATCCTTTGGCCCTTAAGACGGAAGCTTCAAGAGCCACGCCGTCAAAGCCAACTGGGCTAAATCCTGAACGAGGAGATCTGGGCGCCGTGGAAGTAGAAGGGGACGCTCTATCGAGAAACCCTGAAGGTCTGAGAACCAATGCCGTCTGGGCCATGCGGGAGCGATCAGAAGTAGGATTCCTCTTTCTTGCTTGAACTTCCTTATTACTCTGGGCAGGAGTGACAGCAGAGGGAACACATACGGCTGGTGAATGTTCCATGGATTTGCCAGTGCTTCCACGAACGCTGCTTGAGGATCCCTTGTCCTTGCTCCAAAGCACGGAACCTTGTGATTGTGTCGAAATGCAATCAGGTTCACATCTGGAATGCCCCAACTGTCCATGAGGCGTTGAAAGACTTCTGGATGGAGGCTCCACTCTCCGGCGTGTACGTCCTGACAACTGAGAAAGTCCGCTTCCCAGTTTAGGACCCCCGGAATAAATACTGCCAGTATGGCTGGCAGATGGCGTTTCGCACACTGAAGAATCCGTGATACTTCCCTCATTGCCATGCGGTTTCGAGTGCCGCCTTGATGATTGATGTATGCGACTGTGGTTGCATTGTCTGACTGTACTTGAACAGGTCTGTGCTGTAGTAAATGATGGGCCAAGTTCAGTGAGTTGAACACCACCCGTAATTCCAGAATATTTATCGGGAGGAGAGACTCCTCCTTGGTCCACCGACCCTGAAGGAAGTGTTGCTCCAACACTGCGCCCCAAACTCTCAGACTGGCATCCGTCATCAGAAGAACACAGTTGGAGATCCAGAAGGGTCAACCACTGCTCAATCGTTGGTCCCGAAGCCACCAGCTCAGTGACAGACGGACCTCCGGAGACAAGGAGATCATGTGAAATCTGATCTGGTGAGGCAGGCCGTCCCACTTGGCAAGAATCACCTTCTACAAAGGGCGGGAATAGAATTGAACGTACTCCACCATGTCGAAAGCTGACACCATGAGATCTAGCACTTGCATCGCCGAATGTATTGAGACTTGCGGACAAGATAGGAAGCATCGAAACCTGTTCTGAAGCTTCAGGACTTTCTCCTGAGACAGGAACAACCTCTGGTTGTGAGTGTCAAACAACGCCCCCAGGTGCACCATGCTCTGAGCAGGGACCAGGGAAGTTTTCTTCCAGTTGATGAGCCACCCGTGGGCTTGCAGAAACTGGATAGTCAGATCCAGATAGCGTAGTAGAATTTCTGGGGAATTTGCCAGGATCAACAAGTCATCCAGGTATGGTAGGATCCTGACCCCTTGACAGCGAAGTACAGCTGTCATTACCGCCATGACCTTGGTAAAGACTCACAGAGCCGTGGTCAAACCAAAAGGTAACGCCCAAAATTGGTAATGGAGGTTGCCAACTGCAAACCTCAGGTATTGCTGATGCGACATTGCAATAAGAAAATGCAGGTAAGAAACCTGAATGTCAGGAGACCATATAATCCCCAGGTTCCAAGGCCAGAACAATAGAGCAAAGAGTTTCCATATAAAACTTGGAGACCCTCACAAATTTGTTCAAGGACTTGAGGTTGAGAATGGGCCGGGAGGACCCATTCGGTTTCGGGACTAGGAACAGTGGTGAATAGTACCCCTTGCCTCTCTGAGCCAGAGGCACCTGTACTACCACTACTGTGTCCAGGAGGGTCTGTACCACCGAATGCAGAGTGTTTGCATTTGTCTGGTCCGACGGGACATCTGTCTGGCAAAATCGATGAGGGGGTCGGTTTTTGAAGGATATGGCATAACCTCGAGTGACGACTTCCTGTACCCAGGAAGTGGTCCTCAACCATTCCTGGGTATACCCTAGAAGTCGGACCCCCACCCTGGGATCCCCCAGAAGGAAGTCCGCACCGTCATGCGGCAGGCTTGTCAGTCTTGGAAGCAGGCTGACGGGCAGCCCAGGCCCGTTTGGGTTTGGGCTTAGTAGGTTTGGAAGTGCGAGCCTGTTTCAGGTACGCCTGACCCTTTGCTTTCCCTGAAGGACGAAAGGAGCGAAAGGAAGTACTCTTAGCCTTCGGTACAGAAGGAGCAGTACTAGATAGACATGCTGTTTTAGCAGAAGCTAAGTCAGTCACTATCTTGTTGAGGTCTTCTCCAAAAAGAATGTCTCCCTTAAAAGGGAGCACCTCCAGGGTTTTCTTAAGAGTCCAGATCCAGGGACCAGGACCGCAGCCAGAGAATCCGGCGAGCCAGTATGGATGTAGTAGAAGCCTTGGCAGCCAGAATACCAGCAGCAGAAGACGCCTCCTTAACGTAACGAGAAGCTGTGACAATATATGATAGACATTGTCTAGCATGATCAGAAGCATTGGAAGACATTTCAGCTTCCAACTCCTGAGCCCACGCTTCAATAGCCTCTGCAGCCTAAGTCGCTGCAATGGTGGGCTGATGCGCAGCAGAAGTTAGAGTGTGAATCGCCTTTAAACAACCCTCCACACGCTTATCTGTTGGTTCTTTCAGAGACGTGACGGTAGTTACAGGCAGAGTAAAGGATACCAACAGCCGCGCCACCTGCGAATCCACTGGCGGGGGTGTCTCCCAATTTTTTCTTAGCTCTGCCGTGAGGGAATAGCGAATCAGCATCTTCCTGTGAGGCGTGAATTTCTTTTCTGGATTTTACCAGGATTCCTGACGTATGTCAACTAAATGGTCAGAATGAGGTAAAACTTGTTTAACTACTTTCTGATGTTTAATCCTGTCCGGTTTCTTAGGGGCAGCATCCGGCTCTGGGTCATCAGTAATTTGAAGAATTAGCCTGATAGCCTCCAACAAGTCAGGAACATCCACCTGTGAAACAGATTCCCCATCAGAAGAATCTGGATCAGAATCTGTGGGGTCAGTATATACGCCATCCTCATCAGACGAGGTGTCTGTGACGTTGGTGGATTGTGAAGAAGTAATAGCCCGCTTAGAGGACCCTGTGGTCTTAGGCGGGCGAGGGTTAGATTTCTGTATAGTCAGTGATTGGTTCAATTGCTGTAACTGAGAGGACAGTTGATCTGCCCATGGCAGATTAACCGTAGGGACTATAAGCGGTTGTACCGGCACAGGTGATCCCATAGGGGGCGCAAGTCTAGTTACTAGCGTACTCAAGAGCGTGCAAAAAGTAGCCCAAGGCGGGTCGTTTTGAACCCACGTTACTACGGTCCCACTGGGGGATAAGGAACCCCCAGAACCAGAACCCTCAGCTGCTATATTCTCCTCAAACATGTCTGAAGCATCACCACCACGCAATGTGGGATCAGCCCCAGCTCCGTCGCCCCTTGTAGCTGACATATCTGAAAGCTCAATGCAAGGCAACCCAGTACAATATCAGCAGCACAATACCTGACAAGAAACCCCCTGTGTAGTGTATTTGCACAAACAGAGAATTCCAGAGGTATATGGTGACTAAAATTCACAGAGAAACATACACAATAAGTATATCTTGTGAAACACCTATATTAGATAATAACCCTGACGCACATAGCCCTCTCAGATTATAGAATATAGGGATAGCAAACTGAGTGAGATACACGAAATGGAGGTCACACAGCAGCTATATGCACACACACAGAGTCACATTGAACAATGCAGAAATTATGACATGCAATAAAACTGCACTGGACTAGCAATACAGAGTAATACTAAGTATAGCTATACACTCAAGAGATATAACAATGCACAGTAAAGACTGGATGTATATCACAGGGTACTTGTACTACATAACCCTGACTAAATGCACTCTCTTAACTAACACTGTCAGCAGACATGTAGAATACTTAAGTGTCCTGTAAAATGCACAGCGCTGACATGCAGGTGGCTTTACAGAGGAGGATTTGCCCAAACATTCCCAGAATCAGCTCAGCTTGTCCTAATTGCGCCCAAACGCTGACAGGGAGTGAGGGAGAGAGAGATATGCAGCTCCAGGGCAGGAACATTTACTCTAAATGGCACCCTGGGGCTGGGGGAGGGGCTACAGGTCAAAGCCTTATTCCCCTGCTGGACTTCGCCACCGGGTACTGTGGGCTATATAATAAAAGTTTTTTAATAAAACCGACCTATGTCCTTGCCCTGGTGGTCTAGTGAGGTCCCTGTACTGCCACAGTGTCCACGCCAGCGTGCCGGATCGCGATTTCCTGCGGGTCCCGCCTGGGGTCCCTCTTACCTCCTCCCTGTGTGCGGCCACACGATCCAGGAGGGCAGCGGTGGTGTGTATGACTGATGAAGAAGAACCGGAGCCTCCGCTGTAAGTACCCGGAAACCCGGAGTATACAGTGCCGCTGGGGGAGGTGATGGAGCTGCAGCAGATGTCTGACTGACATCTAACACAGTGCCTCTGCTGCAGCCCTTTAAGTCTTTATTTTTCACTTTAAAAGCTCTTCTCAGGGCTGCTGGAGCAGCCCCCTGTTGTATGTTTGCACTGCATAGCACCAACTACAAAACTGAGCTCCTGTGCATGGAGGCGGGGTTATAGAGGAGGCGGCGCTATGCATTCTGGGAACAGTCAAAGCTTTTAGCCTGTTGGTGCCTCGGATCAAGATCCTACTCTACACCCCAATGTTATTCCCTGTGGAGCACAGTGTACCCCGCAGCAGAAATATTGATTTTGGTTCTTTTAGAACCATACATTCGCCCATTACGGCCCATTTGTCCATTTTAAACTATAATATTGCAGAGTATGGACAGGGTTACATTAGTTTTCCATAAAAAAGAATTGCAAAATGAGCTTTTGGATAAGATAAATATGTAACTGACAATACATGTAACTGGTAGCACGTAGCAAGTGCCAACAACTGATAAATCATCTACAATTTGCAATCACAAAAATATATGACGGAGTAGAAAACACTGTATTGTTATACATACATGCATCAGCTTTCTCTGCAGCTCGGTCACATGTATCCTTAAGAAGATTACACAAATGCCTTGTTGCATTGCTTCTACAAAGAAGAAGTTACAAAAAATAAGCATATAATTTACTATTTGAATAATTATCTGCATAACGGAACTGCAATTCAGCATGAATGAAAAGGAGTATTAAGCTCTAGATCAAAATAAGTAAATGGTGAGAATTTGGGCTATTTGAAAAAGAAATATGCTTCAGCGGCTGGTAAAAAGGAGAACTGTAATGAACACCATAATATGATAAAACAATAAGATAAGATTAAGCAGTAAATTTGTGGCATAGTAATTAGAGTATATGCAGATGGTGTTAATTATATGTAGAAAAATTATGTAGGTCTGGTGTGGATTATAAAAGGAGATTTATGGTAGACTTACCATTGTTAAATCTCTTTCTGCGAGGTACACTGGGTTTCACAGAGAATACATTGGGGTGTAGAGATGGATCTTGATCCAGAGGCACCAACAAGCAAAAGCTTTAGACTGTGCCAGAATGCATTGTGGGGCCTCCTCTATAACCCCGCCTCCAGGCACTGTGAGCTCAGTTTTGTTAACCAGTCCAATGCAGAAGCAGGTAAAAGAGAAGGCAGATGGTAGTCACATAGAACCACGTTCTCACGACAGGAGATGGGACTAGCGGCTAATGCCATACAAACAGGGTCGGACTGGCCCACAGGGGTACCAGGGAAACCACCGGTAGGCCCCACTGCCTGAGGGCCCAATCCTTCCTCTAGGGATCAGGTTCAAGACTGTGCACTTGTATTATACATGGTAGATATGTTGCATTACACTGCACTAAACTATTGTGTATTTCAAGCCTCTGTGGAGGCTGGCCACACCCCCTTTGTAGGCTCACCACACCCCTAAGAATGGGCCCCTATCACTGCATTCCCCGGTGGGCCCATCATGCCCCAGTCCGACACTGCATACAAACCCAAACAAGCTAAGTGCGTCAGGGTGGGCGCCGTGTGGAACTAAATGTACCTTGCAGAAAGAGATTTAACCACGGTAAGTCTACCATAAATCTACTTTTCTGCAGCAGGGTACACTGTGTTCCACAGGGAATACATCGGGTAGGTCCTAAAGCAGTTCCTCAAGGGAGGGGATGCACCTTAGCGGGTATGAGAACCCGGCATCCAAAGGAAGCATCCTGGGAGGCGGAAGTATCAAAGGCATAGAACCTATTAAACGTGTTCACTGAGGACCATGTAGCTGCCTTGCACAATTGTTCTGCGGACACGCCACAACGGGCTGCCCAAGAGGGTCCAACAAAGCGAGTAGAATGGACTTTAATAGCAGCAGGAGCTGGGAGACCAGCCTGCGCATAAGCTTGCGCAATCACCATTCTAATCCATCTGGCCAAGGTTTGCTTATTCGCAGGCCACCCTTGTTTGTGGAGACCAAACAGTACAAAGAGGGTAACTGACATCCTGATAGACGCAGCCCTCTCCAAATATATACAGAGAGCCCGTACCACATCCAAAGACCGTGCTTTGGAGGAAAATTCAGAACGGATGAAGGCTGAAACCACAATCTCTTGATTGAGGTGAAAAGATGACAACACCTTAGGAAAAAAGCTGGGCGAGTTCTAAGAACTGCCTGGTCACGATGAAATATCAAAAATGGGGGGACGACAGGACAAAGCGCCTAAGTCTGACACCCTTCTAGGAGAGGCAATAGCCAGCAGAAACAGGACCTTGGCTGTGAGCCATTTAAGGTCCACTGACTCAACAGGTTCAAATTCAGGACAACAGACAAATCCCATGGAGCAACAGGAGGGACAAAGAGTCAAAGTATGAACGTCAGGAATAAACGCAATTTTTCTCTGAAACCATACCAACAAGGCAGGGATATGAACCTTGAGGGAGGAAAGACGAAGGCCTAAGTCCAGGCCTTGTTGCAGAAAACCCAGAAGTCTGGAAGTACTGAACTCGTAAGCCTCGTAATTCTTAGCAGCTCACCAGGTGAACTAAGATTTCCAGATCCTATAATCCGCACAGATGCCGATTTGCGGGCCTTCAGCATAGTTTGGATGACCACTTCGGAGAATCTTTAGACCCTCAGGAGTAAAGCTTCAAGAGCCACACCGTCAAAGCCAGTCTGGCCAGGTCTGGAAAGACACAAGGGCCCTGAACGAGGAGGTCTGGGCGTTGAGGAAGTAGAAGAGGACGATCTATCGATAGACCCTGCAGGTCTGAGAACCAATGCAGTCTGGGCCACGCTGGAGCAACTGCAAGTAGTATTCTTCCTTCTTGTTTGAACTTCCGTAGTACCCTGGGCAGGAGTGACACTGGAGGTAACACATAGGGCAGCTGAAAGTTCCATGGAACTGCCAGTACGTCCACGAACGCTGCTTGAGGATCCCTGGTTCTTGATCCGAAGACCGGAACTTTGTGATTGTGTCGAGACACCATCAGGTCTACATCTGGTAGGCCCCACTTGTTCACTAGGAGTTGAAAGACTTCTGGATGATGACTCCACTCTCCGGCTTGCACGTCCTGTTGACTGAGGAAATCACCTTTGAGGACTCCCGGAATGAACACTGCCGATATTGCCAGCAGATGGCATTCCGTCCAAAAAAGGATTTTTGACACTTCCATCATTGCCATGAGGCTTCGAGTGCCACCTTGATGGCTTATGTATGCCACCGTGGCGGCGTTGTCTGACTGTACTTGAACAGGCCTGTTCTGTATCAGAGGCAGGGCGAGAGACAAAGCACTGAACACCGCCCGCAAATCCAGAATGTTTATCAGGAGGAGTGATTCCTCCATGGTTCATCGACCATGGAAAGAGTGTTGCTCCAACACCGCGCCCCAACCCCTCAGACTGGCGTTTGTAGTCAGTAGGACCCAGTTGGGGATCCAGAAGGGACAACCCCTGTTCAACTTCTGGTCCTGTAGCCATCAGGTCAGCGACAGACGAACCTTCGGAGTCAAGGAGATCATTTGAGACCTGATCCAATGAGGCATGCCATTCCACTTGGAAAGGATTAACCTCTGTAGAGGGCGGAAATGGAATTGAGCGTACTCTACCATGTCAAAACCCGACACCATGAGGCATAGTACTTTCATCGCCGAGTGTATCGACACTCTTGGGCAAGAGAGGAAGTATCTGATCATGTCCTGAAGTTTCAGGACCTTCTCTGGAGACAGAAAACCAGTTTTATGGTAAGAATTTACATTTGTTAAAACTCTTTCTGCGAGGTACACTGGGCTCCACAAGAAATGGACAATGGGGTGTAGAGTAGGATCTTGATACGAGGCACCAACAGGCTCAAAGCTTTTACTGTTCCCAGAATGCATAGCGCCGCCTCCTATATCACCCCGCTTCCCTGCACAGGATCTCAGTTTTTAGTTAACCAGTCCAATGCAGTAGCAGGAAAAGAGACGACAACGGTTAGTAGCCACAACACCGCAATCTCACGACAGGAGACGTGTCAGCGGCTAATGCCATACCAACCCAAAGAAGCTAAGTTCATCAGGGTGGGCGCCTTGTGGAGCCCAGTGTACCTCGCAGAAAGAGTTTTAACTAAGGTAAGTTCTTACCATAAAACTCGTTTTCTGCTGCGGGGTACACTGGGCTCCACAAGGAATGGACAATGGGGATGTCCTAAAGCAGTTCCTTATGGGAGGGTACGCACTATAGCGGGCACAAGAACCCGGCGTCCAAAGGAAGCATCCTGGGAAGCGGCAGTATCGAAGGCATAGAACCTTTTGAACGTGTTCACAGAGGACCTTGTAGCCGCCTTGCACAATTGTTCAAGGGTCGCACCACGTTGGGCCGCCCAAGAAGGTCCAACAGACCGAGTAGAATGGGCATTAATGTGACCAGGAGCAGTGAGACCAGCCTTCACATAAGCATGTGCAATCACCATTCTAATCCATCTGGCCAGAGTTTGCTTGTGAGGAAGCCAGCCCCGTTTGTGAAACCCAAACACAACAAAAGGATAATCATATTTCCTATAGTATATCCGAGCAGAAGCCGGTTTCCGGGCCCGCAACATAGTTGGAATGACTGCCTCAGAAAACCCTTTAGCCCTTAAGACGGAAGCTTCAAGAGCCACGCCGTCAAAGACAGCCGGGCTAGGTCCTGGTAGACACAGGGGCCCTGAACGAGGAGGTCTGAACGTTGTGGAAGTAGAATTGGACGCTCTGACGATAGGCCTTGCAGGTCTGAGAAACAGTGCCGTCTGGGCCACGCTGGAGCTATGAGAAGCAGAATTCATTTTTCTTGCTTGAACTTCCGAATTACCCTTGGCAGGACTGACACCAGAGGGAACACGTACGGCAGCCGAAACCTCCACGGTACCGCCAGCGCATCCACGAATGCTGCTTGAGGATCCCTTGTCCTTGCTCCGAAGACCGGAACCTTGTGATTGTGTCGAGACGCCATCAGATCTACGTCTGGAAAGCCCCACCTTTCCACTAGGAGGTGAAACACTTCTGGATGGAGGCCCCATTCGCCGGCATGCACGTCCTGACGACTGAGAAAGTCCGCTTCCCAATTCAGGACTCCCGGAATGAATATTGCCGATATGGACGGTAGATGGCGTTCTGCCCACTGTAGAATCCGTGAGACTTCCTTCATTGCTAGGCGGCTTTGAGTGCCGCCTTGATAATTTATGTAAGCCACTGTGGTGGCGTTGTCCGACTACTTGAACAGGATGGTTCTGAATTAAATGCTGGGCTAGGTTCAAGGCATTGAAGACCGCCCGCAACTCCAGAATATTGATCAAGAGGAGGGACTCCTCCTTGGTCCACCGCCCCTGAAGGGAGTGCTGCTCCAGCACCGCGCCCCAACCTCTTAGACTGGCATCTGCCGTCAACAAATAGTTGTTGGTCCCAGAGCCACCAGAGCAGCGACAGACGGACCTCCGGAGTCAATGAGATCATTTGAGACCTGATCCGGTGAGGCGTCCCATTTGGCTAGTATCAGCCTCTGGAGAGGGCGAGATTGAAATTGAGCGTACTCCACCATGTCGAATGCTGACACCGTGAGGCCCAGCACCTGCATCACCGAATGTATCGACACTTGCGGACGAGATAGGAAGCAACGAATCCTGTCCTGAAGTTTCAGAACTTTCTCCTGAGACAGGAACAACCACTGGTTGTGAGTGTCCAATAGTGCTCCCAGATGCACCATGCTCTGAGCAGGGATCAGGGATGACTTCTTCCAGTTGATGAGCCACCCGTGGGCTTGCAGAAACGGACCGTCACATCTAGATGACGCAGGAGAAGTTCTGGGGAATTTGCCAGGATTAACAAGTCGTCCAAATACGGCAGTATCCTGACCCCTTGACGGCGGAGTACCAACGTCATCACCGCCATGACTTTTGTAAAGACTCGCGGAGCCGTTGTTAACCAAAAGGTAACGCCCGAAACTTGTAATGACAGCTGCCAATCGCAAATCTCAGGTATTGCTGATGAGACAATGCTATAGGAATATGCAGGTAAGCATCCTGTATATCCAGGGAGACCATGAAGTCCCCAGGTTCCAAGGCCAGAACTATAGAGCGAAGGGTTTCCATCCGGAACTTTGAAACCTTCACAAACCTGTTCAATGCCTTGAGGTTGAGAATGGGCCGGGAGGACCCATTCGGTTTCGGGACTAGAAACAGCGGAGAATAGTACCCCCGGCCCCTCTGCGCAAGAGGCACCTGTACTACGACTCCTGTATCCAGGAGGGTCTGTACCACCGAATGTAGAGTGTTTGCCTTTGTCTTGTCCAACGGGACATCTGTCTGACAAAATCGATGAGGGGGTGCAAAGAATAAATTACCAAGGTAATTTGTCCGGCGCTGTTAAGAAGATATGCTTATCCTTTTCAGCTGCTGTTTAAAGGGATAGTTAGTCCCTGAATGAATGATAGGAATAGAGATATACACAGCGCTAACAAAAAACTGGATATGGAAAATTAATAATCACAATTTATTATAAAACATTGTTGCAACAACTAAATTCATGTATAAAAGAGACATTACTTTGTCAATATAAAAGATATATATATAGGGCAGGCACAGCAATTTTGTTTGATAAATTACCACACGAGGAAGCCGAATAAGTACACTGGTATGGGTCCTTGGAATAGTAGCCACAGTCCTAGGGTGCAGTTTTCAGTGCTAGCAGATAGAGTCCAAATGTGAAGGCAGATCTTTGTGATGTTTGATCCGGACTAGATTGAGTCCTGTTTAGTTGCTGGATCTTTTTGCGCCTTATGGACATCCGCTGTTTTTCCCAATTCGCTGGTGGACTTCTAGGCTGATTTCCAAGTGTCACTTGGAAATCAGCCTAGAAGTCCACCAGCGAATTGGGAAAAACAGCGGATGTCCATAAGGCGCAAAAAGATCCAGCAACTAAACAGGACTCAATCTAGTCCGGATCAAACATCACAAAGATCTGCCTTCACATTTGGACTCTATCTGCTAGCACTGAAAACTGCACCCTAGGACTGTGGCTACTATTCCAAGGACCCATACCAGTGTACTTATTCGGCTTCCTCGTGTGGTAATTTATCAAACAAAATTGCTGTGCCTGCCCTATATATATATCTTTTATATTGACAAAGTAATGTCTCTTTTATACATGAATTTAGTTGTTGCAACAATGTTTTATAATAAATTGTGATTATTAATTTTCCATATCCAGTTTTTTGTTAGCGCTGTGTATATCTCTATTCCTAAAATCGATGAGGGGGTCGGTTTTTGAAGGCTATGGCGTAACCTCGAGTGACGACTTCCCGTACCCCAGGCATCTGAAGTGGTCTTCAACCATTCCTGGGTATACCCTAGAAGCCGGCCCCCAACCCTGGGATCCCCCAGAGGGAGGCTCGCCCCGTCATGCGGCAGGCTTATCTGTCTTGGAAGCTGGCTGATGGGCCGCCCAGGCTCTTTTGGGCTTAGGCTTACCAGCAGTGCCGTTTCTAGTGGCGTGCGAGCCGTGCAACCACACGGGGCGCCCGCCGCAGCACTTTGTGTGTCCTCATCTCCGGAGTTTCGCGGAATGACGAGTTTGCGTCGAGTTTGCGTCGTACTGTGTAAAATGGGGGCACCTGCCTGCGTACTGTGTAAAATGGGGATATCTGCCTGCCGCACTGTATAATATGGGGATACCTGTCTGCCGCACTGTGTAAAATGGGGATATCTGCCTGCCGCACTGTGTAAAATGGGGACACCTGCCTGCCGTACTGTGTAAAATGGGGGCACGTGCCTGCCGCGCTGTGTAAAATGGGGATACCTGCCTGCCGCACTGTGTAAAATGGGGATACCTTCCTGCCGCACTGTGTAAAATGGGGATACTTTCCTGCCGCACTGTGTAAAATGGGGATACCTGCCTTCCGCACTGTGTAAAATGGGGGCACCTGCCTGCGTACTGTGTAAAATGGAGATATCTGCCTGCCGCACTGTGTAAAATGGGGGCACCTGCCTGCGTACTGTGTAAAATGGGGATATCTGCCTGCCGAACTGTGTAAAATGGGGATATCTGCCTGCCGTACTGTGTAAAATGGGGATACCTGCCTGCCGCACTTTGTAAAATGGGAGCACCTGCCTGGGTACTGTGTAAAATGGGGATATCTGCCTACCGTACTGTGTAAAATGGGGATACCTGCCTGCCGCACTGTGTAAAATGGGGATACCTGCCTGCCGGACTTTGTAAAATGGGGACACCTGCCTGCCGCGCTGTGTTCAATGGGGACACCTGCCTGCCGCGCTGTGTAAAATGGGGACACTTGCCTGCTGTAATGTGTAAAATGGGGACTTCTTATTTTTATTTTTTCCCCCCTGTGGTGGGCGTGATGATATCAGACGAGGCCACAGCCACTTTAATGAGACCACGCCCATTTTAATCAGGCCACACACCCTTGTCAGGAGCGCGCACATGCTTTTTCTTTTTATAGCTATATGGGGGGGGCACGCAATTTTTTTTTATAGCAATGGGGGGGGGGGCGCATTTTGAAATCTCGCACTGGGAGCCAAATTGTCTAGAATCGGCCCTGCTTACCAGGTTTGGAAGTGCGGGCCTGCTTGTTGTACGCCTGACCTTTTGCTTTACCTGAAGGACGAAAGGAAGTACCTTTAGCCTTCGACACAGAAGGAGCAGTACTTGGCAGACAGGCAGTTTTGGCAGTAGTCAAGTCAGCCACAATCTTATTTAAATCCTCCCCAAACAGAATATCTCCCTTAAAAGGGAGTACCTCCAGGGTTTTTCTAGAGTCCAGATCCACAGACCAGGATCTCAGCCACAATATCCGGTGAGCAAGGACTGACGTAGTAGAGGCCTTGGCTGCCAGGATACCGGCATCAGAAGCCGCCTCTTTAATATAACGAGAAGCTGTGACAATATAAGACAAGCATTGTCTAGCATGGTCAGAGGAGATTTCAGCATCAAACTCCAAGGCCCATGCTTCAATGGCCTCTGCAGCCCAAGTAGCTGCAATAGTGGGCCTTTGTGCAGCACCCGTGAGGGTGTAAATCGCTTTCAGACAACCCCCCACACGTTTATCCGTAGGATCTTTTAGAGACATGACGGTGGTGACCGGTAGAGCAGAGGAAACCACCATCCTAGCCACATGTGAGTCCACTGGAGGAGGCGTTTCCCAATTCTTAGACAGCTCCGGCGCGAGGGGATAGCGAGCCAGCATCTTCTTTTGAGGCACAAACTTCGTACCCGGGTTTTCCCAGGGTTCCTGACGTATATCAATAAGGTGGTCAGAGTGAGGTAAAACTTGTTTAATCACCTTCTGACGCTTGAACCGATCTGGTTTCTTAGGAGGAACGGATGGCTCGGGATTATCCGTAATCTGTAAAATTTACTTAATAGCCTCCAAAAGATCAGGAACATCCACATGTGAACCACCCTCCCCCATCAGCCGTATCTGAGTCGGAACCTGTGGGGTCAGTGTAAGTGCCGTCTTCATCCAACGAGGTGACAGTGACAGCAGTGGATTGTGAGGAGACAAGCGCTCACTTAGAGGACCCCTTGGACGTAGGCAAGCGACGGTCAGACTTTTTAGTAGTCAGGGACAGGTTCAACTTCTTTATTTGAGCAGATAAATTGTCCGCCAACGGCGGGTTAGCTGCAGGGACCACAAACGGTTGCACCGGCATTGAGGGTCCCATAGGGTGTGTTAGTTTATGAACTAGCGTATGCAGAAGCGTGGAAAAAGCGTCCAACGGCGGGTCATTATTTGCCCCCGTTGCCACCGTCCCACTGGGGGGCAAGTCCCCAGAACCAGAGCCCAAAGCTGCTATATTCTCCTCATAGGTATCTGCGGCTTCAGCAACACCGGCAGTGTGTTCAGCCCCAGAACCGTTACCCTCAGAAGCAGACATGATATAACTTGCAGTATCAGGTAACACAGTACAATTTATCAGCAGCACAATACCTCTAGCCCAAACCCCTGCGCAGTGTAGTCAGCACCAGCAGAGATAAAGGAGAGATATGGTGACTAAATCACAGAGAAAAAATAAGATTTTAAACCTACCGGTAAATTTTTTTCTCCTAGTCCGTAGAGGATGCTGGGGACTCCGTAAGGACCATGGGGAATAGACTGGCTCTGCAGGAGACATGGGCACTAAAAAGAACTTTAGATATGGGTGTGCACTGCCCCTCCTCCAGACCTCAGCTAGAGAAACTGTGCCCAGAGGAGACGGACAGTATGAAGAAAGGATTTTTGTTAATCTAAGGGCAAGATTCATACCAACCCACACCATCCATACCGTATAACCTGGATATACGAACCAGTCAACAGTATGAAACAAAACAGCATCAGCCCGAGACTGATCAAAACTGTAACATAACCCTTATGTAAGCAATAACTATATACAAGTCTTGCAGAATGTAGTCCGCACTGGGACGGGCGCCCAGCATCCTCTACGGACTAGGAGAAAAAGATTTACCAGTAGGTTTAAAATCTTATTTTCTCTTACATCCTAGAGGATGCTGGGGACTCCGTAAGGACCATGGGGATTATATCAAAGCTCCAAAACGGGCGGGAGAGTGCGGATGACTCTGCAGCACCGATTGAGCAAACATGAGGTCCTCATCAGCCAGGGTATCAAACTTGAAGAATTTTGCAAAGGTGTTTGGACCCGACCAAGTCGCTGCTCGGCAAAGCTGTAATGCCGAAACCCCTCGGGCAGCCGCCCAAGAAGAGCCCACCTTCCTAGTGGAATGGGCCTTTACCGAATTTGGTACCGGCAATCCAGACGTAGAATGAGCCTGCTGAATCGTGTTACAGATCCAGCGAGCCATAGTCTGCTTAGAAGCAGGAGCGCCAACCTTGTTGGCTGCATACAGGACAAACAGAGACTCTGTTTTCCTCACCCGAGCCGTTCTGGCTACATAAATTTTCAATGCCCTGACCACATCAAGGGACTCGGAATCCTCCAAGTCCCGCGTAGCCACAGGCACTTCAAGAGGTTGGTTCATATGAAAAGACGAAACCACCTTGGGCAAAAATTGAGGACGCGTCCGCAACTCTGCTCTATCCACATGGAAAACCAGATAGGGGCTTTTGTGAGATAAAGCCGCCAATTCTGAAACTCGCCTTGCCGATGCCAAGGCCAACAACATGACCACTTTCCAAGTGAGATACTTAAATTCCACCGTTTTAAGAGGCTCAAACCAGTGAGACTTAAGGAAACGTAATACCACGTTAAGGTCCCAGGGTGCCACTGGAGGCACAAAAGGAGGCTGGATATGCAGCACTCCCTTCACAAAAGTCTGTACTTCCGGAAGAGAAGCCAATTACTTCTGAAAGAAAATGGATAGGGCCGAAATCTGAACCTTAATGGAGCCTAATTTAAGGCCCAAATTCACTCCAGTCTGTAGGAAGTGAAGGAAACGGCCCAGATGGAATTCTTCCAGAGGAGCATTCCTGGACTCTAACCAAAAGACCTACTTCTTCCAAATACGGTGATAATGTTTTGCTGTCACGTTCTTCCTAGCCTTTATCAGAGTAGGAATGACCTCATCCGGAATGCACTTTTCCGCTAGGATCCGGTGTTCAACCGCCATGCCGTCAAACGCAGCCGCGGTAAGTCTTGGAACAGACAGGGCCCCTGTTGTAACAGGTCCTCTCTGAGAGGAAGAGGCCACGGATCTTCTGTGAGCATTTCCTGCAGATCCGGATACCAGGCCCTTCGAGGCCAATCTGGAACAATGAGAATTGTCTGTACTCCTCTTCGTCTCATGATTCTCAATATCTTGGAGATGAGGGGAAGAGGAGGAAACACATAGACCGACTGGAACACCCATGTTGTCACCAGGGCATCCACTGCTACCGCCTGAGGGCCCCTCGACCTGGCGCAATGCCTCGGTAGCTTTTTGTTGAGGCGTGACGCCATCATGTCTATCTGAGGCAGTCCCCACTGACTTGCAATCTCTGCGAAGACTTCCTGATGAAGTCCCCACTCTCCTGGATGTAGATCGTGTCTGCTGAGGAAGTCTGCTTCCCAGTTGTCCACTCCCGGGATGAAGACTGCTGTCAGAGTGCTTACATGATTTTCCGCCCAGCGAAGAATCCTGGTGGATTCTGCCATTGCCACTCTGCTCTTTGTTCCGCCTTGGCGGTTTACATGAGCCACTGCGGTGATGTTGTCTGATTGAATCAGAACCGGTAGGTCGCGAAGGAAAGTCTCCGCTTGACGAAGGCCGTTGTATATGGCCCTCAACTCCAGTACGTTGATGTGAAGACAAGTCTCCTGGCTTGACCAGAGACCCTGGAAGTTTCTCCCCTGTGTGACTGCTCCCCAACCTCGGAGGCTCGCGTCCATGGTTACCAGAACCCAGTCCTGAATGCCGATCCTGCGACCCTCCAGAAGGTGAGCACTCTGCAGCCACCACAGGAGAGATACCCTGGCCTTGGGGGACAGGGTGATCATCTGATGAATCTGTAGATGAGACCCGGACCACTTGTCCAGAAGGTCCCATTGAAAAGTTCTCGCATGGAACCTGCCGAATGGAATGGCCTCATAAGTTGCCACCATCTTTCCCAGAACTCGAGTGCAGTGATGCACCGACACCCTTTTTGGCTTCAATAGATCCTTGACCAAAGACACGAGTTCTTGGGCCTTTTCCGTCGGAAGATAAACCCTTTTCTGGTCTGTATCCAGAACCATGCCTAAGAAAGGCAAACGAGTCGTTGGAACCAACTGTGACTTCGGGATATTGAGAATCCAGCTGTGCTGTTGCAACACCCTCAGGGAGAGTGATACGCTGTTCAGTAACTGTTCTCTCGATCTCGCTTTTATTAGGAGATCGTCCAAGTACGGGATAATTGTGACACCCTGCTTGCGCAGGAGCACCATCATTTCCGCCATCACCTTTGTGAAAATTCTCGGGGCCGTGGAAAGCCCAAACGGCAACGTCTGAAATTGGTAATGACAATCCTGTACAGCAAACCTCAGGAACGCCTGATGAGGTGGATATATGGGGACATGAAGGTATGCATCCTTTATGTCCAGGGACACCATATAATCCCCCCTTTCCAGGCTGGCGATGACCGCTCTGAGCAACTCCATCTTGAACTTGAACCTTTTCAAGTATAGGTTTAAGGATTTTAAATTCAAAATGGGCCTGACCGAACCGTCCGGTTTCGGGAATACAAACAGGGTTGAGTAATACCCCATCCCCTGCTGCAGCAGGGGGACTTTGACCACCACTTGCTGAAGACACAATTTTTGAATTGCATTTAACACTATGTCCCTCTCTGGGGGAGAAGGCGGTAGGGCCGATTCCAGCTTGTAACCCTGGGAAACAATTTATATTGCCCAGGGTTCCACCTGTGAGTGAACCCAGACGTGGCTGAAAAGTCGAAGACGTGCCCCCAGTGGGGCACCCTCCCTCAGCGGAGCCCCAGCGTCATGCGGTGGATTTTGTAGAGGCCGGGGAGGACTTCTGCTCCTGGGAACTAGCTGTGGTTGGCAGCTTTTTGCCCCTGCCCTTACCTCTGGCAAGAAAGGAAGATCCCCCCACTCTCTTGGGTTAATGCGACCGAAAGGACTGCATCTAATAATGTGGTGTTTTCTTAGGCTGTATGGAAACATAAGGCAAAAAAGTTGATTTACCTGCCGTAGCCGTGGAAACAAGGTCTGTCAGACCTTCCCCAAACAATTTCTCACCCATGTAAGGTAAAACATCCATATGCCTCTTCGAGTCGGCATCGCCCGTCCATTGTCGGGTCCATAGGGCTTTCTAGCCGAAATCGCCATAGCGTTGGCCCTGGAACCCAGTAGGCCAATGTCTCTCTGAGCATCCCTCATATACAGGACAGCATCTTTAATATGACCCAGGGTCAATAAAATGGTTTCCTTATCCAGCGTATCTATATCAGCAGATAAGGTATCTGTCCAGCCTGCTACAGCGCTACAAACCCAAGCCGACGCCATCACCGGTCTGAGTAAGGTACCAGTATGTGTGTAAATAGACTTCAAGGTAGTCTCCTGCCTGCGATCAGCAGGATCCTTGAGGGTTGCCGTATCTTGAGATGGCAGCGCTACCTTTTTGGATAAGCGAGTCAACACTTTATAAACCCTCGGGGAGGATTCCCAGCGTAACCTGTCCTTAGTAGGGAACGGATACGCCATAAGAATCCTTTTGGAAATCTGCAGCTTTTTGTCTGGAGATTCCCAAGCCTTTTAAAATAATTCGTTCAGCTCGTGAGATGGGGGAAAGATTACCTCAGGTTTCTTTTCCTTATACATGCGCACCCTCGTGTCAGGGACAGATGGGTCATCTGTGATATGCAACACCTCTTTTATTGCAATGATCATATAATGAATACTTTTAGCCAATTTTGGCTGCAACTTTGCATCATCGTAGTCGACACTGGAGTCAGAATCTGTGTCGGTATCCGTGTCTACTATTTGGGATAGTGGGCGCTTTTGAGACCCAGCAGGTCCCTGCGACATAGTGAAAGGCAGGGTTTGACTCCCTGTACGCTCCCTGGACTCAGCTTTGTCCAACCTTTTGTGCAATAAATTCACATTTGCATTTAAAACATTCCACGTATCCAACCAGTCAGGTGTCGGCGTTGCCGACGGAGACACCACTCTCATTTGCTCCACCTCCTCCTTAGAAGAGCCTTCCGCTTCAGACATGCCGACACACGCGTACCGACACACCACACGCTCAGGGAATTCTCTATCTGGAGACAGTTCCCCCATAAGGCCCTTTGGAGAGACAGAGAGAGAGTATGCCAGCACACACCCAGCGCCAAGACCCAGGGAAAAAATTACCCAGATAGCGCTTTTAATATATATATATAACACTGCGCCAAATTATGTGCCCCCCCCTCTGTCACCGTGTTCAGCAGGGGAGAGTCCGGGGAGCCAGCTTCTCAGCGGTGTGCTGTGGAGAAAATAGCGCTGGTGAGTGCTGAGGATCAAGCTCCGCCCCCTCAGCGGCGGGCTTCGGTCCCGCTCGATTACTTTCAAAAACTGGCGGGGATCTCTTATATATAATGCAGAGCCCATATATGCCCAGATTTTGCCAGATCAGAGGTTTAATTGCTGCCCAGGGCACACACCCCCCCCCCCTGCGCCCTGCACCCTTACAGTGCCTGCCGTGTGTGTGTTGTGCGGGAGCAATGGCGCACTTCTAATACTCACCCGGCTTCTATCTTCCGGCTCTGTGAGGAGGACGGCGGCGCGGCTCCGGGACGAACAGCTAGGAGCGACCTGCGTTCCAACTCCCTCTGGAGCTAATGGTGTCCAGTAGCCTAAGAAGCAGAGCCTAGCAGTTAAGTAGGTCTGCTTCTCTCCCCTCAGTCCCTCGATGCAGGGAGTCTGATGCCAGCAGGCTCCCTGAAAATAAAAAACCTAACTAAATTACTTTCTTTCAGGAAACTCAGGAGAGCTCCCTGTAATGCACCCAGTCTCCTCTGGGCACAGTATCAAACTGAGGTCTGGAGGAGGGGCATAGAGGGAGGAGCCAGTGCACACTCATATCTAAAGTTCTTTTTAGTGCCCATGTCTCCTGCGGAGCCCGTCTATTCCCCATGGTCCTTACGGAGTCCCCAGCATCCTCTAGGACGTAAGAGAAATACGTAATACAGTATATCTTTGTGAAAATCCTATATTAGATAAAACCATACTTGCCTACTTTTGAAAAGTAGTTTCAGGGAGATTATAAATTGTGTGCCATTGAGGGGGCGTGTCACATTCCACCCAAGGGGCGTGTTTATCTCCACCTATGGGCGTATCTATTGTCACTAAGGGGTGTGTCCTGCAGTGGCAGATGAAAACTAAAGTACAAAGCGCAGGACACGGTACACACTGACATCACAACTACATTATACAGTAGAGATACATACTGACATCACACCTACATCATCGTAGCACATACAGTATATGTGACACACATACACATGTCAGACATTAATACGGCCCAAGTGACTACTTTAAAGTAGAGATGAGCGGGTTCGGTTTCTCTGAATCCGAACCCGCCAGAACTTCATGTTTTTTTTCACGGGTCCGAGCGACTCGGATCTTCCCGCCTTGCTCGGTTAACCCGAGCGCGCCCGAACGTCATCATGACGCTGTCGGATTCTCGCGAGGCTCGGATTCTATCGCGAGACTCGGATTCTATATAAGGAGCCGCGCGTCGCCGCCATTTTCACACGTGCATTGAGATTGATAGAGAGAGGACGTGGCTGGCGTCCTCTCCGTTTAGACACTTGATTTACTAATTTTGGGGAGCATTAGGAGTACTCAGTAGTGTACAGTGCAGAGTTTTGCTGATAGTGACCAGTGACCACCACTTTTATTTATAATCCGTTCTCTGCCTGAAAAAAGCGATACACAGCACACAGTGACTCAGTCACATACCATATCTGTGTGCACTGCTCAGGCTCAGGCCAGTGTGCTGCATCATCTATATATATTATATATCTGTCTGACTGCTCAGCTCACACAGCTTATAATTGTGGGGGAGACTGGGGAGCACTACTGCAGTGCCAGTTATAGGTTATAGCAGGAGCCAGGAGTACATAATATTATATTAAAATTAAACAGTGCACACTTTTGCTGCAGGAGTGCCACTGCCAGTGTGACTAGTGACCAGTGACCTGACCACCAGTATATAATATTAGTAGTATACTATCTCTTTATCAACCAGTCTATATTAGCAGCAGACACAGTACAGTGCGGTAGTTCACGGCTGTGGCTACCTCTGTGTCGGCACTCGGCAGCCCGTCCATAATTGTATATACCAGTGACCTAACCGTGGTTTTTTTTTCTTTCTTTATACATACATACTAGTTACGAGTATACTATCTCTTTATCAACCAGTCTATATATTAGCAGCAGACACAGTACAGTGCGGTAGTTCACGGCTGTGGCTACCTCTGTGTCGGCACTCGGCAGCCCGTCCATAATTGTATATACCACCTAACCGTGGTTTTTTTTTCTTTCTTTATACATACATACTAGTTACGAGTATACTATCTCTTTATCAACCAGTCTATATATTAGCAGCAGACACAGTACAGTGCGGTAGTTCACGGCTGTGGCTACCTCTGTGTCGGCACTCGGCAGCACGTCCATAATTGTATATACCACCTAACCGTGGTTTTTTTTTCTTTCTTTATACATACATACTAGTTACGAGTATACTATCTCTTTATCAACCAGTCTATATATTAGCAGCAGACACAGTACAGTGCGGTAGTTCACGGCTGTGGCTACCTCTGTGTCGGCACTCGGCAGCCCGTCCATAATTGTATACTAGTATCCAATCCATCCATCTCCATTGTTTACCTGAGGTGCCTTTTAGTTGTGCCTATTAAAATATGGAGAACAAAAATGTTGAGGTTCCAAAATTAGGGAAAGATCAAGATCCACTTCCACCTCGTGCTGAAGCTGCTGCCACTAGTCATGGCCGAGACGATGAAATGCCAGCAACGTCGTCTGCCAAGGCCGATGCCCAATGTCATAGTACAGAGCATGTCAAATCCAAAACACCAAATATCAGTAAAAAGCCTCTTTTTTTCTTTGCGTCATGTGCTGTTTGGGGAGGGTTTTTTGGAAGGGACATCCTGCGTGACACTGCAGTGCCACTCCTAGATGGGCCCGGTGTTTGTGTCGGCCACTAGGGTCGCTAATCTTACTCACACAGCTACCTCATTGCGCCTCTTTTTTTCTTTGCGTCATGTGCTGTTTGGGGAGGGTTTTTTGGAAGGGACATCCTGCGTGACACTGCAGTGCCACTCCTAGATGGGCCCGGTGTTTGTGTCGGCCACTAGGGTCGCTAATCTTACTCACACAGCTACCTCATTGCGCCTCTTTTTTTCTTTGCGTCATGTGCTGTTTGGGGAGGGTTTTTTGGAAGGGCCATCCTGCGTGACACTGCAGTGCCACTCCTAGATGGGCCCGGTTTTGTGTCGGCCACTAGGGTCGCTAATCTTACTCACACAGCTACCTCATTGCGCCTCTTTTTTTCTTTGCGTCATGTGCTGTTTGGGGAGGGTTTTTTGGAAGGGACATCCTGCGTGACACTGCAGTGCCACTCCTAGATGGGCCCGGTGTTTGTGTCGGCCACTAGGGTCGCTTATCTTACTCACACAGCGACCTCGGTGCAAATTTTAGGACTAAAAATAATATTGTGAGGTGTGAGGTATTCAGAATAGACTGAAAATGAGTGTAAATTATGGTTTTTGAGGTTAATAATACTTTGGGATCAAAATGACCCCCAAATTCTATGATTTAAGCTGTTTTTTAGTGTTTTTGGAAAAAAACACCCGAATCCAAAACACACCCGAATCCGACAAAAAAAATTCGGTGAGGTTTTGCCAAAACGCGTTCGAACCCAAAACACGGCCGCGGAACCGAACCCAAAACCAAAACACAAAACCCGAAAAATTTCAGGCGCTCATCTCTACTTTAAAGTTTAAGCTTTGATGTTCTTACATTTGTTTTTGTAACATGCCACCTTGGGGGGAGAGGAGGCCACTGCTTCCACTCCCGCCACTGCCGAGAAACAGTCTCGCCCAGTGTGCTAGCCCTACTGTGCTAGGCGGCCACCGCTACTCACAACCCCATGGCGGTGCCAGTGGCTGGCCTTTAAACTAGAGATGAGCGGGTTCGGTTTCTCTGAATCCGAACCCGCACGAACTTCATGTTTTTTTTCACGGGTCCGAGCGACTCGGATCTTCCCGCCTTGCTCGGTTAACCCGAGCGCGCCCGAACGTCATCATGACGCTGTCGGATTCTCGCGAGACTCGGATTCTATATAAGGAGCCGCGCGTCGCCGCCATTTTCACACGTGCATTGAGATTGATAGGGAGAGGACGTGGCTGGCGTCCTCTCCATTTAGATTAGGAGAGAGAGAGAGAGATTGACCTGAGGCTGATACTGTAGAAGAGAGTGCAGAGTTTAGTGACTGACCACAGTGACCACCAGCAGTGCAGTTGTTTTATTTAATATATCCGTTCTCTGCCTGAAAAAAACGGTACACACAGTGACTCAGTCACATACCATATCTGTGTGCACTGCTCAGCCCAGTGTGCTGCATGCCTGCATCATCTATGTATATATTATATATCTGACTGTGCTCAGCTCACACAGCTTATAATTGTGGGGGAGACTGGGGAGCACTGCAGTGCCAGTTATAGGTTATAGCAGGAGCCAGGAGTACAAGACAGTCACATACCATATCTGTGTGCACTGCTCAGCCCAGTGTGCTGCATCATCTATGTATATATTATATATCTGACTGTGCTCAGCTCACACAGCTTGTAATTGTGGGAGAGACTGGGGAGCACTGCAGTGCCAGTTATAGGTTATAGCAGGAGCCAGGAGTACATATTATATTAAAATTAAACAGTGCACACTTTTGCTGCAGGAGTGCCACTGCCAGTGTGACTGACCAGTGACCTGACCACACTGACCACCAGTATAGTTAGTAGTATACTATATTGTGATTGCCTGAAAAAGTTAAACACTCGTCGTGTGACTTCACTTGTGTGGTGTTTTTTTTTTTTATTCTATAAAAAACTCATTCTGCTGACAGACAGTGTCCAGCAGGTCCGTCATTATATAATATATATACCTGTCCGGCTGCAGTAGTGATATATATATATTTTTTATATCATTATTTATCATCCAGTCGCAGCAGACACAGTACGGTAGTTCACGGCTGTAGCTACCTCTGTGTCGGCACTCGGCAGTCCATCCATAATTGTATACCACCTACCCGTGGTTTTTTTTTCTTTCTTCTTTATACATACATACTACTACATCTCTTTATCAACCAGTCTATATTAGCAGCAGACACAGTACAGTACGGTAGTTCACGGCTGTGGCTACCTCTGTGTCGGCACTCGGCAGTCCGTCCATAATTGTATACCACCTAACCGTGGTTTTTTTTTCTTTCTTCTTTATACATACATACTACGACATCTCTTTATCAACCAGTCTATATTAGCAGCAGACACAGTACAGTACGGTAGTTCACGGCTGTGGCTACCTCTGTGTCGGCACTCGGCAGTCCGTCCATAATTGTATACCACCTAACCGTGGTTTTTTTTTCTTTCTTCTTCATACATACATACTACGACATCTCTTTATCAACCAGTCTATATTAGCAGCAGACACAGTACAGTACGGTAGTTCACGGCTGTGGCTACCTCTGTGTCGGCACTCGGCAGTCCGTCCATAATTGTATACCACCTAACCGTGGTTTTTTTTTCTTTCTTCTTTATACATACATACTACGACATCTCTTTATCAACCAGTCTATATTAGCAGCAGACACAGTACAGTACGGTAGTTCACGGCTGTGGCTACCTCTGTGTCGGCACTCGGCAGTCCGTCCATAATTGTATACTATCTAACCGTGGTTTTTTTTTCTTTCTTCTTCATACATACATACTACGACATCTCTTTATCAACCAGTCTATATTAGCAGCAGACACAGTACAGTACGGTAGTTCACGGCTGTGGCTACCTCTGTGTCGGCACTCGGCAGTCCGTCCATAATTGTATACCACCTACCCGTGGTTTTTTTTTCTTTCTTCTTCATACATACATACTACTACATCTCTTTATCAACCAGTCTATATTAGCAGCAGACACAGTACAGTACGGTAGTTCACGGCTGTGGCTACCTCTGTGTCGGCACTCGGCAGTCCGTCCATAATTGTATACCACCTACCCGTGGTTTTTTTTTCTTTCTTCTTCATACATACATACTACGACATCTCTTTATCAACCAGTCTATATTAGCAGCAGACACAGTACAGTACGGTAGTTCACGGCTGTGGCTACCTCTGTGTCGGCACTCGGCAGTCCGTCCATAATTGTATACCACCTAACTGTGGTTTTTTTTTCTTTCTTCTTCATACATACATACTACGACATCTCTTTATCAACCAGTCTATATTAGCAGCAGACACAGTACGGTAGTTCACTGCTGTAGCTACCTCTGTGTCGGCACTCGGCAGTCCGTCCATAATTGTATACTAGTATCCATCCATCTCCATTGTTTACCTGAGGTGCCTTTTAGTTGTGCCTATTAAAATATGGAGAACAAAAATGTTGAGGTTCCAAAATTAGGGAAAGATCAAGATCCACTTCCACCTCGTGCTGAAGCTGCTGCCACTAGTCATGGCCGAGACGATGAAATGCCAGCAACGTCGTCTGCCAAGGCCGATGCCCAATGTCATAGTACAGAGCATGTCAAATCCAAAACACCAAATATCAGTAAAAAAAGGACTCCAAAACCTAAAATAAAATTGTCGGAGGAGAAGCGTAAACTTGCCAATATGCCATTTACCACACGGAGTGGCAAGGAACGGCTGAGGCCCTGGCCTATGTTCATGGCTAGTGGTTCAGCTTCACATGAGGATGGAGGCACTCAGCCTCTCGCTAGAAAAATGAAAAGACTCAAGCTGGCAAAAGCAGTAGCACCGCAAAGAACTGTGCGTTCTTCGAAATCCCAAATCCACAAGGAGAGTCCAATTGTGTCGGTTGCGATGCCTGACCTTCCCAACACTGGACGTGAAGAGCATGCGCCTTCCACCATTTGCACGCCCCCTGCAAGTGCTGGAAGGAGCACCCGCAGTCCAGTTCCTGATAGTCAGATTGAAGATGTCAGTGTTGAAGTACACCAGGATGAGGAGGATATGGGTGTTGCTGGCGCTGGGGAGGAAATTGACCAGGAGGATTCTGATGGTGAGGTGGTTTGTTTAAGTCAGGCACCCGGGGAGACACCTGTTGTCCGTGGGAGGAATATGGCCGTTGACATGCCTGGTGAAAATACCAAAAAAATCAGCTCTTCGGTGTGGAACTATTTCAACAGAAATGCGGACAACAGGTGTCAAGCCGTGTGTTCCCTTTGTCAAGCTGTAATAAGTAGGGGTAAGGACGTTAACCACCTCGGAACATCCTCCCTTATACGTCACCTGCAGCGCATTCATAATAAGTCAGTGACAAGTTCAAAAACTTTGGGTGACAGCGGAAGCAGTCCACTGACCAGTAAATCCCTTCCTCTTGTAACCAAGCTCACGCAAACCACCCCACCAACTCCCTCAGTGTCAATTTCCTCCTTCCCCAGGAATGCCAATAGTCCTGCAGGCAATGTCACTGGCAATTCTGACGAGTCCTCTCCTGCCTGGGATTCCTCCGATGCATCCTTGCGTGTAACGCCTACTGCTGCTGGCGCTGCTGTTGTTGCTGCTGGGAGTCGATGGTCATCCCAGAGGGGAAGTCGTAAGCCCACTTGTACTACTTCCAGTAAGCAATTGACTGTTCAACAGTCCTTTGCGAGGAAGATGAAATATCACAGCAGTCATCCTGCTGCAAAGCGGATAACTGAGGCCTTGACAACTATGTTGGTGTTAGACGTGCGTCCGGTATCCGCCGTTAGTTCACAGGGAACTAGACAATTTATTGAGGCAGTGTGCCCCCGTTACCAAATACCATCTAGGTTCCACTTCTCTAGGCAGGCGATACCGAGAATGTACACGGACCTCAGAAAAAGACTCACCAGTGTCCTAAAAAATGCAGTTGTACCCAATGTCCACTTAACCACGGACATGTGGACAAGTGGAGCAGGGCAGGGTCAGGACTATATGACTGTGACAGCCCACTGGGTAGATGTATGGACTCCCGCCGCAAGAACAGCAGCGGCGGCACCAGTAGCAGCATCTCGCAAACGCCAACTCTTTCCTAGGCAGGCTACGCTTTGTATCACCGGTTTCCAGAATACGCACACAGCTGAAAACCTCTTACGGCAACTGAGGAAGATCATCGCGGAATGGCTTACCCCAATTGGACTCTCCTGTGGATTTGTGGCATCGGACAACGCCAGCAATATTGTGTGTGCATTAAATATGGGCAAATTCCAGCACGTCCCATGTTTTGCACATACCTTGAATTTGGTGGTGCAGAATTATTTAAAAAACGACAGGGGCGTGCAAGAGATGCTGTCGGTGGCCAGAAAAACTGCGGGACACTTTCGGCGTACAGGCACCACGTACAGAAGACTGGAGCACCACCAAAAACTACTGAACCTGCCCTGCCATCATCTGAAGCAAGAAGTGGTAACGAGGTGGAATTCAACCCTCTATATGCTTCAGAGGTTGGAGGAGCAGCAAAAGGCCATTCAAGCCTATACAATTGAGCACGATATAGGAGGTGGAATGCACCTGTCTCAAGCGCAGTGGAGAATGATTTCAACGTTGTGCAAGGTTCTGATGCCCTTTGAACTTGCCACACGTGAAGTCAGTTCAGACACTGCCAGCCTGAGTCAGGTCATTCCCCTCATCAGGCTTTTGCAGAAGAAGCTGGAGACATTGAAGGAGGAGCTAACACGGAGCGATTCCGCTAGGCATGTGGGACTTGTGGATGGAGCCCTTAATTCGCTTAACAAGGATTCACGGGTGGTCAATCTGTTAAAATCAGAGCACTACATTTTGGCCACCGTGCTCGATCCTAGATTTAAAGCCTACCTTGGATCTCTCTTTCCGGCAGACACAAGTCTGCTGGGGTTGAAAGACCTGTTGGTGAGAAAATTGTCAAGTCAAGCGGAACGCGACCTGTCAACATCTCCTCCTTCACATTCTCCCGCAACTGGGGCTGCGAGGAAAAGGCTCAGAATTCCGAGCCCACCCGCTGGCGGTGATGCAGGGCAGTCTGGAGCGACTGCTGATGCTGACATCTGGTCCGGACTGAAGGACCTGACAACGATTACGGACATGTCGTCTACTGTCACTGCATATGATTCTCTCACCATTGAAAGAATGGTGGAGGATTATATGAGTGACCGCATCCAAGTAGGCACGTCACACAGTCCATACTTATACTGGCAGGAAAAAGAGGCAATTTGGAGGCCATTGCACAAACTGGCTTTATTCTACCTAAGTTGCCCTCCCACAAGTGTGTACTCCGAAAGAGTGTTTAGTGCCGCCGCTCACCTTGTCAGCAATCGGCGTACGAGGTTACATCCAGAAAATGTGGAGAAGATGATGTTCATTAAAATGAATTATAATCAATTCCTCCGCGGAGACATTGACCAGCAGCAATTGCCTCCACAAAGTACACAGGGAGCTGAGATGGTGGATTCCAGTGGGGACGAATTGATAATCTGTGAGGAGGGGGATGTACACGGTGATATATCGGAGGGTGATGATGAGGTGGACATCTTGCCTCTGTAGAGCCAGTTTGTGCAAGGAGAGATTAATTGCTTCTTTTTTGGGGGGGGTCCAAACCAACCCGTCATATCAGTCACAGTCGTGTGGCAGACCCTGTCACTGAAATGATGGGTTGGTTAAAGTGTGCATGTCCTGTTTTGTTTATACAACATAAGGGTGGGTGGGAGGGCCCAAGGACAATTCCATCTTGCACCTCTTTTTTCTTTTATTTTTCTTTGCGTCATGTGCTGTTTGGGGAGGGTTTTTTGGAAGGGACATCCTGCGTGACACTGCAGTGCCACTCCTAAATGGGCCCGGTGTTTGTGTCGGCCACTAGGGTCGCTAATCTTACTCACACAGTCAGCTACCTCATTGCGCCTCTTTTTTTCTTTGCGTCATGTGCTGATTGGGGAGGGTTTTTTGGAAGGGACATCCTGCGTGACACTGCAGTGCCACTCCTAAATGGGCCCGGTGTTTGTGTCGGCCACTAGGGTCGCTAATCTTACTCACACAGTCAGCTACCTCATTGCGCCTCTTTTTTTCTTTGCGTCATGTGCTGATTGGGGAGGGTTTTTTGGAAGGGACATCCTGCGTGACACTGCAGTGCCACTCCTAAATGGGCCCGGTGTTTGTGTCGGCCACTAGGGTCGCTAATCTTACTCACACAGTCAGCTACCTCATTGCGCCTCTTTTTTTCTTTGCGTCATGTGCTGATTGGGGAGGGTTTTTTGGAAGGGACATCCTGCGTGACACTGCAGTGCCACTCCTAAATGGGCCCGGTGTTTGTGTCGGCCACTAGGGTCGCTAATCTTACTCACACAGTCAGCTACCTCATTGCGCCTCTTTTTTTCTTTGCGTCATGTGCTGATTGGGGAGGGTTTTTTGGAAGGGACATCCTGCGTGACACTGCAGTGCCACTCCTAAATGGGCCCGGTGTTTGTATCGGCCACTAGGGTCGCTTATCTTACTCACACAGTCAGCTACCTCATTGCGCCTCTTTTTTTCTTTGCGTCATGTGCTGATTGGGGAGGGTTTTTTGGAAGGGACATCCTGCGTGACACTGCAGTGCCACTCCTAGATGGGCCAGGTGTTTGTGTCGGCCACTAGTGTCGCTTAGCTTAGTCATCCAGCGACCTTGGTGCAAATTTTAGGACTAAAAATAATATTGTGAGGTGTGAGGTATTCAGAATAGACTGAAAATGAGTGGAAATTATGGTTTTTGAGGTTAATAATAATATGGGATCAAAATGACCACCAAATTCTATGATTTAAGCTGTTTTTTAGTGTTTTTTTAAAAAAACACCCGAATCCAAAACACACCCGAATCCGACAAAAAAAATTCGGTGAGGTTTTGCCAAAACGCGGTCGAACCCAAAACACGGCCGCGGAACCGAACCCAAAACCAAAACACAAAACCCGAAAAATTTCAGGCGCTCATCTCTACTTTAAACTACTCCCCTAGAGGCGCCGTCTGCAGACAGTGGGAATCCGGGAGCTACAAGTCAATTTGCAGGACAGCGGGCCAAAAATTTGACTCTCCTGCATGACAAGTCTGCTCTAAATATGTGTTACTGGCTTTATTCAATTAAATCCATTCAATGGTCAGCAGCACTTCCGACCAATACCCCCCAAAATAAGCAGATCAGGACCCCGGGGAGCTTATGTTACACTGGGGGCAAGCCCAGCACCCTGACAGCTGCTGGGCTGCCCCCAGCCTCCGTCTCTGTGTAGTGAATGGACGCCACACTCATGCACGTGGTATCCATTCACCTTCACCCCGTCACCAGCATAGCAGGGCAGACACCAGCGGAGACTGCGTGTGCCCTGTCCCGCAACTTTCTGACCATCCGCAGGATGCTGTGGTTGGGAGTAGTGTTCACTCTAGGAGTGAAAAGGGGCAGGGCGCCGGACTCCGGGGGCACATGTGCGCGCGCGCGTCCGAAATGGGGGGGCGGCCACGCAAATTAGGGGGCGTGGCCACGCCTCCGTCATTTTAGGGGGCGATGCGGCCCACAGACGCTACTATAGAGAGCGTCTGTGGCCGGCGACGTCACTGTTGGGGGCGTGCCCAGCACCTCCGTCGGTGCTGGGCTTCCCCCAGCCCTCTCCCAATGCGTGAATGGATGCTGCGCGCATGCGCACGGCATCTATACATGCCGGGAGGGCAGGGAGCGGGCGGCTGTTCTAGCAGGGCGCCGCAAAAGGGGCAGGGCGGGTTTTGCCTGTTAAAAAACGGGCAGGGCGCGGCGCCTTGCTAAAACAGCCTAGAGTGAACCGAGTTATTTTTTGGGGGGCCCGTTTACACTGAGGCCCGACCCAGGTTGATCTAGCAATAACCCTGGATTTCAAGTCGGTGTAAAAGGGGTATAACACTGTGCTGTTCAATAGTTTGCAGGATTGACATTACTCAGTAGGGTGCTGGTATTGTTTTTTTTTATTTTTTATTAATGTCCGTATTTGTAATAAATAATAAAATGTCAATCCCTTTGTTGGCATTTATAGGAAATAATAGTCCTACATCGCACCTGCAGTTTGCCGTGAATGGGGGGGATAGGAGAGTTTGGAGTTGTTTGGAGAATGAATGAGCAGGAAAGGGGGACCTGTTTGTATCTGTGTGGAGAGGAAGGGGGGGGGTGTTTCAGGGGTGCCGTGGATGTCAGAGAAGGATGTAAGGAGAGAGAGATAGAGCAGGAGAGGTGTGTGTGTGTGTGTGTGTGTGTGTGTGTGTGTGTGTGTGTGTGAGAGTGTGTGTGTGTGTGTGTGTGTGTGTGTGTGTGTGTCTGTGTGTCTGTGCGCGTGTGTGTGTGATTGGGGGGTTTGTAGTTGTGAGGAGACAGAGCAAGCAGGAGATGGGAATCTGTGTGGGGGAAAGAGGGTCAGGGTGACGCAGATGGGGAAGGGGGGAGTTTGGAGCGGTTTGGGGAAAGAGCGAGCAGGAGAGGGAAACCTCTGTGTGTGTGTTGAGGGGGGAGCAGTCCCCGTGGATGGGAGAGGAGGATGTGAGAAAAGAGACCAGGAGAGGGGAACCTGTGGGGGGAGGGAGGGGGGTTGGAGCTGTGAGGAGAGAGCACGAGCAGAAGAGAGGAATCTGAGTGGATGAGAAGGGGGTCGGGGGTGCTGTGGATTGGGAAGGGGGGGAGTTTGGAGCTGTAAGGAGAGCGAGCAGAAGAGGGGAATCTGTGTGGATGAGAAGGGGTCTGGGTTGCTGTGGATTGGGAAGGGGGGGGAGTTTGGAGCTGTGAGGAGAGCGAGCAGAAAAGGGGGATCTGTGTGGGGGTAGGGGTGCTGCGGATGGGAAAGGGAGTGGGGCGGGGTTTGGGGCTGTGAGATGAGAAAGAGTAAGCCTAAGCAAACAAGCCTCTGACAGGGGACTAGCTTGTAATAGGGGCAGGTTCTCTCATGCCTACCCCAGTGGCGAACGCAGGATTTTTCTTGGGGGTGGGGGTTCCATATGATTACATATATACAGTATATCATGCACACACACCTATATAGCATACAGACATACACATATACACACACCTCCCACTCACCAAGCAGAGGAAGGATCAGCTTCAGTCAGGACAAAGCCCCATTCTATTAGGCTCCGCCCCAAAAAATGCTGCAATTTGCGGATCTTCCGTGAAGCGGTTAATGGAACCGCTGTGGCTATGCTAGCAGCTCTGAGTAGATGCCGGGACCTGGAGGAGCTTGCAACTCCTCCAAACTGCAGGCTTCTGATAGGTGTCACACGACAAGCTATTCTGTAAGCATGGTGAGTGACATGCTGCTGGGGGCAGGGGCGTATGCAGCTTTAGGTCCCACAGTCCTACTACCGGCTCCCTGTTCAGGCCCCGCCCCCATTCATTCCGAGTTGGCTCATGCGCAGTCCGTTCTCTGAGGGGGAGGGAGGGTGCAGTGGGAATCCGGGAGCTGCCATTCAATATGCGGGGCAGCGGGGGACTCAAGCAAAATACGGGAGCCTCCCGCTAATTGCGGGAGGGTAGGCAAGTCTGGATAAAACCTGACCTGACTCACCAAGCCCCCTCAGGTTATAGAATATAGGGATAGCAGGTTGAATGAAAGACACGAAATGGACACCACTCAGCTATCAAATGCACACACAAATAGTCACAGTCTGTACAATGCAGAGGTTATTACTAACAATAATACTGCACTGGACTAGCTTACACAGCTATATAACAATAGACAGTACACAGTAAGAACTGGATGTATATCACAGGGTAATTGTACTAGGAAACCCTGACTAAGTGCACTCTTTCTTAACTAACACTGACTAAAAAAAGGCAGGTAGAATACTTAAGTGTCTTGTAAAGTCACAGCACTGACAACCAGGCGGCTTTACATAGGAGGATTTGCCCAAGCATTCCCAGGAACAGTGAGCTGAGGGATAATGGCGTCGCAGACACTGCCAGGGAGTGAGGGAGAGACAGATATGCAGCTCCAGGGCGGGAACATTTGCAGAAAATGACACCCTGGGGCTGGGGGAGGGGCTTCAGGTCCAAGCTCTATCCCCCTGCTGGCAAAACCACCGGGTGCTGCGGGCTCTAATAAAACGGTTTATAGAGAAAACCTGACCTGTCCCATGCCCTGGTGATCTAGTGGGATCGCCTATACTGCCACAGTGTCCACCGACAGCGCGCGCGGCCCGCCTCCCACTGACCGCGCCGGATCGCGATAAAGACCGGATCCCACAAGCGGGACCCACTTACCACCTCCCGAAGCGCGGCCACGCGATCCCGGAGAGCCCCCGTCGTGTGTGCCTGACAAGAAGAAAACCGGAGCCTCCTGCTGTAGTTACCCGGCAACCAGGGCTCGAAAGTGTACAGTGCCGCTGGGGAGAGACAGAGCTGCAGCCGTGAATGTCCACTGACATGTAACACTGCTGCTGCCCTTGAAGTCTTCACTTTTTTCCTCAGAAAAAAAGCTCTTCTTAGGGCTGCCTGGAGCAGCCCCTCTGTTAAGTGCCTGCTACTGCAGCACCAACTACAAAACTGAGATCCTGTGCAGGGAGGCGGGGTGATATAGGAGGCGGCGCTATGCATTCTGGGAACAGTCAAAGTTTTGAGCCTGTTGGTGCCTCGGATCAAGATCCTACTCTACACCCCATTGTCTATTCCTTGTGGAGCCCAGTGTACCCCGCAGCAGAAACAGCTGTTGACTGTGTGTGTCCGGAAGTGCCCCCAGGTGCACAATGCTCCGAGCAGGGACCAGCGAGGACTTCTTCCAGTTGACGAGCTACCTGTGGGTTTGTAGGAAGTTTACCGTCAGTTGTAGATGACTGAGGAGGACATCGTGGGAGTTTGCCAGAATCAGCAAATCGCCAGATTCGGTAGGATCCTGCCTCCATGGCGACGGAGATGAGCCGTCATCACGGCCATAACCTTGGTGAAGATCCAAGGGGCCGTGGCCAGTCCAAAAGGCAGAGCCTGGAATTGATAGTGAAGGTTGCCAATAGCAAACCGCAGATATTGCTGATGTAATATGGCAATAGGCATATGCAGGCAAGCATCCTGTATATCAAAGTGTTTCCATATGGAACTTGGACACTCTCACAAACTTGTTCAGTGATTTGAGGTTGAGAATAGGTCGGAAAGACCCATCAAATTTCGGGACTAAAAACAGGGTCGAGTAGTATCCTCTGCCAGTCTGGTACAGAGGTACCGGCACTACCACTCCTGTATCCAGGGGGGAATGCACAACCATCTGTAGAGCTTGCGCCTTTAACGGAACCGAAGCGATAACCGTTGTGCAGAACTGGCGAGGGGGAAATCTCTTGAAAGAGAGACTGCGTACCCGTGAAAGACAACTTCTCGCACCCATGCGTCTGAAGCGGTCAATAACCAGACCTGGATGAATCGTAGAAGTCTGACCCCAACCCTTAGATCCCCCAGGGGAGGCCTGTCCCGTCATACAGCAGGCTTGTCATGAGAAGCAGGCTGACGAGCAGCCCAGGATTTTTAGGCCTTGGGCTTAGTGGTTGTTGGGAGCACGAGACAATCTCGGGTATGCCTGACCTTCGTTTTCCCTTAAGGCCAATAGCAGGGAAAAGTGGTACCTTTTGCCTTCTGTGAAGAAGGAGTAGCATTTGGGAGAAAGGCAGTCATAGAAGCCGCCTATTCAGACCCAATTTTTAAGTAGGTCTTCCCCAAATAAGATGTCCCCAGTAAAGGGGAAAACCTCCAAGGACTTTTGGAGTCCAGATCCACCTTCCATGACCTCAACCACAGAATACAGCGAGCCAGGACAGACGTATTCCACGCCTTGGCAGCCAAAACACACGCCTCAGGGGACGCCTCCTGGTGTAGAAAAAGGTGGCGGTGGTATTGTGAGACAGGGAATGTCTGGCATTGTCAGATATATCCTCGTGCAGCTCTCCCTCTAATGCCTGATTCGGTCATCAATCTATTTTGCAGGCCCAAGAGGACGCAATCGTGGTCTATGTACAACACCCGTAAAGAAGTAATAGACTTCAGGCATCCCTCCACACGCTTATCTGTCGGTTCCTACCGTGAGGGGACAGTGGTGAGAGGCAGAGTAGACGACACCAGATGGGTGACACATGAGTTCACTAGCAGTGAATTACCTACTTGCTATATAACTCTGCAGGGGGAGGATATCGAGCTAATGCCCGTTGTAGACAGGGGGAATGTCTTCCCTGAATTAGACCAGGGGTCTCGTCTGATGTACACTTAATAGTCAGATTGTGGTAACAGAGTTTTATTTACCCTCTGACGTGAGAAAATACAAGTTTGTTTCCATAGTAGGGGAATCCTCTTATCATCAGTGATATGCAGGATTTGCTTCCCAGTAACCACAAGGGCAGTGGTATCATTTAGCAATGGAAAATCCTTGTCAGAAACACCTAATAGAGGGACTGACAGGACAGCATGATAGCCCTCTGTTCAGATAAAATATCAGAGAGATTATTGGATAGGGAGGAGGAAGCAGCCCGCATAGATGACCCAGAGACACGACAGTGACCTGGAATAAGGTTTTGCCTGACTAAGGAATGAGTCATACGCTACAACCAGTGAGGCAAAAAATTCCCGCCAAAAGTGGAGTAACCATGGGGACATCAGTGACTATAATGTTACAGGTGGTCCCATAGGGGGCATAAAGCGTTCAACTGGAGTACCCAGTAGGTTTGAGAACGCAGCCCAGGATGGCTCCTGATTGATTACAGGAGCTGCGGACTGACTGGAAGATGTATGAGACATAGTACACAGACCATCACACAAAACTTCCCCCTCAGGTAAATCCATTGCGCATGCTCTGCAGGATGTGGGAGTGTCCCCAGATTTACTGCCCTACATGTTAAACATTATACACAAATGCAACAGAGAGCGGTTTAGTACGATGAAGCCAGACAGAGTACAATACCTGCGAAGAAATCCGTTAGCATGTGACTGAGTACCCAGTACACAACACCTGCGAATAAATACGGTATTATGTGACCGAGTACACCAGAGAATACAAGTAATAGGTAAATACTGTGACGCACTACTGTATATATTGACCCAGACGCACCTAGTCCCCTAGGGTACAGTATACGGGTGTGGTATAGCTCATAGACAGTTAAAAGATAGACAGTCATTATTCAGACACTATATGGTCAACAGTCAAAAGTCAGACAGGGTCAAAAGTCCGACAGGGTCAAAAGTCAGACAGTCAAAAGTCCGACAGGGTCAAAAGTTCGATAGGGTCAAAAGTTCGACAGGGTCAAAAGTTCGACAGGGTCAAAAGCCAAGACACACAAAAATAAAAATAAAATTTTGTGTTTTTAAACCTTTTAACCCAAATTTGGTGAAATTTGTTCCCTCGCGGGCTCGCTACGCTCCGGGCTCAATGTCTCACTGCACTACACTTGCCACAACTTTACTAAAAGGTAATAGTTTGTGATATAGATAGTAAATGAGGCAAAAGTTTTTAAAAAAACAACATTTTTTTTGGGTGTCTGACTTTTGACCCTGTCGGACTATTGACCCTGTCGGACTTTTGACCCTGTTGGACTTTTGACCCTGTCTGACTTTGGACTGTCGACCATATGGTGTCTAACTAATGACTGTCTATCTTTTAACGGTCTGTCTATAGACACGAATCCACAGTATACAGTGATAGATATATCTGGAATACACCGCAGTGAAATCACATAGCAGATACAGGCACACATAGTCATGTTTGCAATGCAGATAATTCTTTTCATGAAAATAAAATTGCATTGGATTATTATATGAGCACATATAAATAAATAAATATATATATATATATATATATATATATATATACAATGCACGGTCTGAGACCAGATGTAGTTATAAGAGTACTCGTACAATATATTCTGGCACAGGTACACTTGTTCTTAACTAACGCTGTCTTAATACAGGTTGAGTATCCCTTATCCAAAATGCTTGGGACCAGAAGTATTTTGGATATCGGATTTTTCCGTATTTTGGAATAATTGCATAATGCATTGCATAATGAGATATCATGGCGATGTGACCTAAGTCTAAGCACAGAATGCATTTATGTTTCATATACACCTTATACACACAGCCTGAAGGTCATTTTATCCAGTATTTTTAATAACTGTGCATTAAACCAAGTGTGTGTACAGAGGCAGAACTCTGGGAGGCAACGGAGTCATCTGCCGCCGGGCTCCTGCTCTGAAGGGGGGCACCTCTCCTCCCATTCTGTGACAACATTGAATTAAGTTAATTGATAGCTGCCGCTGTCTTTTCAGTGGCCGACTTCCTCACTGGTCCCTGCACCTTACAAATCACACCCTCTTTATTATACTGAATATACACATTTTACAAGTATCACACCCAGGATTAGAAACCACAACCTATTACACTGGAAGCAGACACCTTACTGATGAAGCTGTTTGCTCCTGTATAGGAAATATGGGAATTTTAACTATATGAAATGACTTCTCTGACAATTACACATAACTACACATAGTTAGAATTCTCGTGCTTCCTCTACAGGAGCAAATAACTCCATCAGTAAAGTGTCTGCTGTTAGTGTAACAGGTCATGGGTTCTAATCCTGGGTATGACTGCTAAGAAATGTGTGATTTAAAATTAAAGACAGTATATAATTTTTTTTTCAGAACACTCCATACACACACACACACACGCACGCACGTACGTACGTACGTACGTACGTACGTACGTACGTACGTACATTTATTCTAATATAGGAAATAGGGGGGAACCAATATTTATCTTGCCTCCGGGCAACTGTGACGAACTTACGCCACTGTGTGTGTACATTCACACAATTCACTTATGTTTCATATACACCTTGGAGGTCATTCCGAGTCGTTCGCTCGGAAAATTTCTTCGCATCGCAGCGTTTTTCCGCTTAGTGCGCATGCGCAATGTCCGCACTGCGACTGCGCCAAGTAAATTTGCTATGAAGTTTGGATTTTTACTCACCGCTTTTTCTTCGCTCAGGCGATCGTAGTGTGATTGACAGGAAATGGGTGTTACTGGGCGGAAACAGGCCGTTTTATGGGCGTGTGGGAAAAAACGCTACCGTTTCCGGAAAAAACGCGGGAGTGGCTGGAGAAACGGAGGAGTGTCTGGGCGAACGCTGGGTGTGTTTGTGACGTCAAACCAGGAACGATAAGCACTGAACTGATCGCAGATGTCGAGTTAGTCTGAAGCTACTCTGAAACTGCTACGAGATGTGTAATCGCAATATTGCGAATCTTTCGTTCGCAATTTTAAGAAGCTAAGATTCACTCCCAGTAGGCGGCGGCTTAGAGTGTGCAATACTGCTAAAATCGCCTTGCGAGCGAACAACTCGGAATGAGGGCCCTTATACATACAGCCTGCAGGTCATTTAATACAATGGCCCTCATTCCGAGTTGTTCGCTCGTTCTTTTTCATCGCATCGCAGTGAAAATCCGCTTAGTACGCATGCGCAAAGTTCGCACTGCGACTGCGCCAAGTAACTTTACTATGAAGAAAGTATTTTTACTCACGGCTTTTTCTTCGCTCCGGCGATCGTAATGTGATTGACAGGAAATGGGTGTTACTGGGCGGAAACACGGCGTTTCAGGGGCGTGTGGCTGAAAACGCTACCGTTTCCGGAAAAAACGCAGGAGTGGCCGGAGAAACGGTGGGAGTGCCTGGGCGAACGCTGGGTGTGTTTGTGACGTCAACCAGGAACGACAAGCACTGAACTGATCGCACAGGCAGAGTAAGTCTGGAGCTACTCTGAAACTGCTAAGTAGTTAGTAATCGCAATATTGCGAATACATCGGTCGCAATTTTAAGAAGCTAAGATTCACTCCCAGTAGGCGGCGGCTTAGCGTGTGTAACTCTGCTAAATTCGCCTTGCGACCGATCAACTCGGAATGAGGGCCAATATTTGTAATAACTTTGTGTATTAAACAAAGTTTGTGTACATTGAGACATCAGAAAACAAAGGCTTCACTATCTCACTCTTACTCAGAAAATTCCGTAGTTCGGAATATTCCGTATTTCGGAATATTTGTATATGCGATACTCAACCTGTATCAACATTTGTAAAACCACGGCGCTGATGTACAGGCGAGTTTACTTGCCCTGTAGTCCCAGAAACCAGTCGCATCTATTTTAGAAAATGGCGGCCAGCGTCTCAGTCAGGGAGTGAGAGTGTGAGGAAGCTCCAGGGCGGGAACACCAGCAGTAGATGGCGCCCAGAGCTAGGGGAGGGGCTACAGGTCAAGCGCCTTTTCCCCTATGCTGGTCCTCACCACCGGGTATTATGAAGCCCTATTAAAGTGGATATTTTACTATCCAACCTGTGCTCCCATGCCCTGGTGGATATAGTGGGGTCCCTGCTCTGTCACAGTGTCCACGGCAGTGACGTGGTTCGTCTCCTTAAACCGCGTCCGGAACACAATTTAATGGCGGGTCCCACATGGGGGACCCTCTTATCTCCTCCCTTAGTAGCAGCCACGCGATTCAGGAGAGCGTCTGCAGTGGTCTGCATAGGAACCGGAGCGCCTCCGCCGCAAGTACCCGCAAACAGAGCCAGCGAGAGTATGCAACGCCGCTGGGGAGGTGATGAAGCCACAGCACAGTATGTCACACTGACATATGAAGTGCTGCAGCCCTTGAAGTCTTCTAAAAAGCTTTTTCAGGGCTGCCTAGCCCCCGTTAAGTGACCTGCTTCATGCAGGCACCAACTCTAAAACTGAGATCACAGTGCCTGGAGGCGGGGTTATAGAGGATGACCCGCAATGCATTCTGGGACAGTCTAAAGCTTTAGCCTGTTGGTGCCTCTGGATCAAGATCCATCTCTACACACCGATGTATTGCCAGTGAAAAACAGTATACCCCGCTGCAGAAATTATATTGTGAACAGTCGTATATATATATATATATATATATAAGAAAACTTCGTTATGCTGCGCTGTCAGCTTTGGTCTTTTGCTGCCTGAGGGTATGTTGTAAAGTCTTGGAGTGCCGTATCCTCTGTTCATTGACTATATATATATATATATATATATATATATATATATAGGAAATTGGTTGTGAATCAGCAAAAGATGAGCTAACAAGCTTTGTATTAAGATTAATAACAGGACAAAATATGCAAATAATGAGAGGTGTCATTAGAACAGTGTAAAAACAAACCAATATATCGATAAGATTTTCAAAGGTGGTAGCTAAAGGATTTGGAAACTACTGTATGGCATATGGTTACGGATAATAAAAACATTTAAAAAGAGATTAAAAAGTGTGATGGAAACATCAAATATGATAGTGCAGGACTTGAAGCAATGAGGAAGCCGTCACATGGGCCCTCATTCCGAGTTGATCGCTCGCTAGCTGCTTTTAGCAGCAGTGCAAACGCTAAGCCGCCGCCCTCTGGGAGTGTACCTTAGCTTAGCAGAAGTGCGAACGAAAGGATCGCAGCGCTGCTACAGAAAAAAATTGCGCGGTTTCAGAGTAGCTCAAGACTTACTCCTAGCTAGCGATCACTTCAGTCTGTTTAGTTCCTGTTTTGATGTCACAAACACACCCTGCGTTCGCCCAGCCACGCCTACGTTTCCCCAGCCACTCCTGCGTTTTTCTCTTACGTCCTAGAGGATGCTGGGGACTCCGTAAGGACCATGGGGTATAGACGGGCTCCGCAGGAGACATGGGCACTATAAAGAACTTTAGAATGGGTGTGCACTGGCTCCTCCCTCTATGCCCCTCCTCCAGACCTCAGATCCTGTGCCCAGAGGAGATTGGGTGCATTACAGGGGAGCTCTCCTGAGTTTCTCTGAAAAATAATTTTGTTAGTTTTTTTATTTTCAGGGAGCACTGCTGGCAACAGGCTACTTGCATCGTGGGACTGAGGAGAGAGAAGCAGACCTACTTAAGTGATAGGCTCTGCTTCTTAGGCTACTGGACCCCATTAGCTCCAGAGGGAGTCGGAACGCAGGTCTCCCCTCGCCGTTCGTCCCAGAGCCGCGCCGACGTCCTCCTCAAAGAGCCGGAAGATAGAAGCCGGGTGAGTATAAGAAGAAAAAAAGACTTCTTAGGCGGCAGAAGACTTCAGATCTTCCCTGAGGTAAGCGTGCAGCGGTAACGCTGCGCGCCATTGCTCCCAAACACAACACACACTAGCAGGCACTGATGGGTGCAGGGCGCAGGGGGGGCGCCCTGGGCAGCAATAAAAACCTCTAAGTCTGGCAATTATATGTTTATAGGCTGCGGAGGCAGTAATTATTAAAATCCCCCGCCAGTTTTATACATTTGAGCGGGACCAAAGCCCGCCGCTGGAGGGGGCGGAGCTTGGTCCCTCAGCACTAACCAGCGCCATTTTCTCCACAGAGAACTGCAGAGAAGCTGGCTCCCCGGTCTCTCCCCTGCTGAACACGGTGACACAGGGCTGAAAAGAGGGGGGGTCACTTGTAAGGCGCAGTGAGTGTATTACACAGTTAATTATATATATAAAAGCGCTATATTATCTGGGAAATTGTTTCCAGTGTCAGTTGGCGCTGGGTATGTGCTGGCATACTCTCTCTCTGTCTCTCCAAAGGGCCTTATTGGGGAACTGTCTCCTTATAACTATATCCCTGTGTGTGGGGTGGTGTCGGTACGAGTGTGTCGGCATGTCTGATGCGGAAGGCTCATCTAAGGAGGAGGTGGAGCAGATGATAGTAGTGTCTCCGTCGGCAACGCCGACTCATGATTGGTTGGACATGTGGAATGTTTTAAATGCAAATGTGCCCTTATTACATAAGTGAATGGACAAAGCAGAGTCCAGGGAAAAAGCAGGGAGTCAATCCACGGCTTCGACTGGGTCACAGGGCCCTTCTGGGTCTCAAAAACGTCCCCTATCCCAAATAGCAGACACTGATACCGACACGGATTCTGACTCCAGTGTCGACTACGATGATGCGAGGTTACACCCAAGGGTGGCCAAAAGTATTCATTATATGATTATTGCAATAAAAGATGTTTTGCATATCACAGATGACCCCTCTGTCCCTGACACGAGGGTGCGCATGTATAAGGAAAAGAAACCTGAGGTAACCTTTCCCCCATCTCATGAGCTGAACGAGTTATTTGAAAAAGCTTGGGAAACTCCAGACAAAAAGCTGCAGATTCCCAAGAGGATTCTTATGGCGTATACTTTCCCTGCACAGGACAGGGTACGTTGGGAATCCTCACCCAGGGTGGACAAGGCTTTAACGCGCCTGTCCAAGAAGGTGGCGCTACCGTCTCCAGACACGGCAGCCCTCAAGGATCCTGCTGATCGCAGACAGGAAACTACTTTAAAATCTATTTATACGCATACGGGTGCTTTACTCAGACCGGCAATAGCATCGGCGTGGGTGTGTAGCGCAGTTGCAGCTTGGACAGATACCTTGTCAGCTGACCTTGATACCCTAGACAGGGATACCATTTTATTGACCTTAGGTCACACTAAAAACGCAGTCTTATATATGAGGGACGCTCAAAGAGACGTTGGGCTGCTAGGTTCGAGAGCCAACGCCATGGCGATTTCTGCTAGGCGAGCCCTGTGGACCCGCCAATGGACGGGTGATGCCAACTCAAAGAAGCATATGGAGGTTTTACCATACAAAGGTGAAGTTTTATTCGGGGAAGGTCTCGCGGACCTGGTTGCCACAGCTACCGCGGGTAAATCTACCTTTTTGCCTTTTGTTCCCCCACAGCAAAAGAAAACTCCACAATATCAGATGCAGTCCTTTCGGTCGCAAAAGTCCAGAAGAGGTCGGGGCTCATCCTTCCTCGCCAGAGGTAAGGGTAGAGGGAAGAGAACACCTGCTCCGGCTAGTTCCCAGGAGCAGAAGTCCTCCCCGGCTTCTACAAAATCCACTGCATGACGCTGGGGCTCCACTGCGGGAGTCCGCACCGGTGGGGGCACGTCTTCGACTCTTCAGCCAGGTCTGGGTTCTGTCAGACGTGGATCCTTGGGCGATGGATATTGTATTCCAAGGCTACAAACTGGAATTCATAGAGGTGCCCCCTCGCCGATTTTTCAAGTCGGCCTTGCCAGCTTCTCCCCCAGAGAGGGAAGTAGTGTTAGCTGCAATTCAAAAGCTGTATCAACAGCAAGTGGTTGTCAAGGTTCCCCTAGTCCAACAGGGGAAAGGGTACTATTCAACCCTGTTCGTGGTCCCGAAGCCGGATGGTTCGGTCAGGCCCATTTTAAATCTAAAAATAAGAATTTACTCACCGGTAATTCTATTTCTCGTAGTCCGTAGTGGATGCTGGGAACTCCGTAAGGACCATGGGGAATAGACGGCTCCGCAGGAGACTGGGCACATCTATAGAAAGATTTAGGACTATCTGGTGTGCACTGGCTCCTCCCCCTATGACCCTCCTCCAAGCCTCAGTTAGGACACTGTGCCCGGAAGAGCTGACACAATAAGGAAGGATTTTGAATCCCGGGTAAGACTCATACCAGCCACACCAATCACACCGTATAACTCGTGATAGGAACCCCGGTTAACAGTATGATAACAAAAGGAGCCTCTGAACAGATGGCTCGCAATAACAACCCGATTTGTGTAACAATAACTATTTACAAGTATTGCAGACAATCCGCACTTGGGATGGGCGCCCAGCATCCACTACGGACTACGAGAAATAGAATTACCGGTGAGTAAATTCTTATGTTCTCTGACGACCTAGTGGATGCTGGGAACTCCGTAAGGACCATGTGGATTATACCAAAGCTCCCAAACGGGCGGGAGAGTGCGGATAACTCTGCAGCACCGAATGAGAGAACTCCAGGTCCTCCTCAGCCAGGGTATCAAATTTATAGAATTTTGCAAACGTGTTTGCCCCTGACCAAGTAGCAGCTCGGCAAAGTTGTAAAGCCGAGACCCCTCGGGCAGCCGTCCAAGATGAGCCCACCTTCCTTGTGGAATGGGCTTTTACAGATTTAGGCTGCGGTAGTCCCACCGCAGAATGCGCCAGCTGAATAGTGCTACAAATCCAGCGCGCGATAGTCTGCTTAGAAGCAGGAGCACCAAGTTTGTTGGGTGCATACAGGATAAAAAGCGAGTCAGTTTTCCTGACTCCAGCCGTCCTGGAAACATAAATTTTCAGGGCCCTGACTACGTCCAGTAACTTGGAATCCTCCAAGTCCCTAGTAGCCGCAGGCACCCCAATAGGCTGGTTCAAGCGAAACGCTGATACCACCTTCGGGAGAAACTGAGGACGAGTCCTCAACTCTGCCCTATCCATATGGAAAATCAGATAAGGGCTTTTATAGGACAAAGCCGCCAATTCTGACACACGCCTGGCCGAAGCCAGGGCCAACAGCATGACCACTTTCCACGCGAGATATTTCAAATCCACAGTCTTAAGTGGTTCAAACCAATGTGATTTCAGGCACTCCAAAACCACATTGAGATCCCAAGGTGCCACTGGGGGCACAAAAGGAGGCTGAATATGCAGAACTCCTTTGACAAAAGTCTGAACTTCAGGCAGTGAAGCCAGTTCTTTCTGGAAGAAAATCGACAGGGCCGAAATCTGGACCTTAATGGACCCCAATTTGAGGCCCAACGTCACACCTGCTTGCAGGAAATGCAGGAATCGACCCAGTTGAAATTCCTCCGTTGGGGCCTTCCTGGCCTAACACCAAGCAACATATTTCCGCCAAATGCGGTGATAATGTTTTGCGGTGACATCCTTCCTGGCTTTGATCAGGGTAGAGATGACTTCCTCCGGAATGCCCTTTTCCTTCAGGATCCGGTGTTCAACCGCCATGCCGTCAAACGTAGCCGTGGTAAGTCTTGGAACAGACAGGGCCCCTGCTGCAGCAGGTCTTGTCTGAGCGGCAGAGGCCAAGGGTCCTCTGAAAGCATCTCTTGAAGTTCCGGGTACCAAGCTCTTCTTGGCCAATCCGGAACCACGAGTATAGTTTTCACTCCTCGCCTTCGTATTATTCTCAGTACCTTGGGAATGAGAGGCAGAGGAGGAAACACATAAACCGACTAGTACACCCACGGTGTTACTAGAGCGTCCACAGCGATCACCTGAGGGTCCCTTGACCTGGCGCAATATCTTTTTAGCTTTTTGTTGAGGCGGGACGCCATCATGTCCACCTGTGGTCTTTCCCAACGGTTTACCAGCATTTGGAAGACTTCTGGATGAAGTCCCCATTCTCCCGGGTGGAGGTCGTGCCTGCTGAGGAAGTCTGCTTCCCAGTTGTCCACTCCCGGAATGAACACTGCTGTCAGTGCTAACACATGATTTTCCGCCCATCGGGGAATCCTTGTGGCTTCTGCCAATGCCCTCCTGCTTCTTGTGCCGCCCTGTCTGTTTACATGGGCGACCGCCGTGATGTTGTCTGATTGGATCAGTACCGGCTGGTTCTGAAGCAGGGGCATTGCTTGGCTTAGGGCATTGTAAATGGCCCTTAGCTCCAGAATATTTATGTGAAGCGAAATCTCCTGATTTGACCACAGTACTTGGAAATTTCTTCCCTGTGTGACTGCACCCCAGCCCCGAAGGCTGGCATCCGTGGTCACCAGGACCCAGTCCTGTATTCCGAATCTGCGGCCCTCTAGTAGATGAGCCCTCTGCAGCCACCACAGCAGTGACACCCTGGTCCCTGGCGACAGGGTTATCCGCTGTTGCATCTGGAGATGGGACCCGGACCATTTGTCCAACAGGTCCCACTGGAAAGTCCTTGCGTGGAACCTTCAGAATGGAATTGCTTCGTACGAAGCTACCATTTTTCCCAGGACTCGTGTGCATTGATGTACCGACACCTGTCCCGGTTTTAGGAGGTCTCTGACCAGAGATGACAACTCCTCGGCTTTTTCCACTGGAAGAAACACTTTTTTTGGTCTGTGTCCAGAATCATTCCCAGGAACAGAAGACATGTCGTCGGGACCAGCTGTGACTTTGGAATATTGAGAATCCAGCCGTGCTGTTGCAGCACTTCCCGAGAAAGTGCTACCCCCACTACCAACTGTTCCTTGGACCTCGCCTTTATCAGGAGATCGTCCAAGTACGGGATAATTAAAAACTCCCTTCTTGTGAAGGAGTATCATCATGTCGGCCATTACCTTGGTAAAGACCCTCGGTGCCGTGGATAACCCAAACGGCCGCGTCTGGAACTGATAGTGACAGTCCTGTACCACAAACCTGAGGTACTCCTGGTGAGGAGGGTAAATGGGGACATGCAGGTAAGCATCCTTGATGTCCAGAGAGACCCTGTAATCCCCCTCGTCCAGGTTCGCAAAAACCGCCCTGAGCGATTCCATCTTGAACCTGAATCTTTTGATATATGTGTTCAAGGATTTTAAATTTAATATGGTTCTCACCGAACCTTCCGGTTTCGGTACCACAAACATTGTGGAATAGTAACCCTTTCCTTGTTGAAGGAGGGGTACCTTGACAATCACTTGCAGTGAATACAGTTTTTAGATAACCACCACACTGCCTCCCTGGAAGAGGGAGTTGCCGGTAAGGCAGATTTTAGGAAACGGCGGGGGGGAGACGTCTCGAATTCCAGCCTGTACCCCTGAGATACTGTTTGAAGAACCCCGGGATCCGCCTGTGAGAGAGCCCACTGTGCGCTGAAATTTTTGAGACGAGCCCCCACCGTACCCGGGTCCGCCTGAGCAGTCCCAGCGTCATGCTGTGGACTTACCGGACGCAGGGGAGGACTTCTGCTCTTGGGAACTAGCTGTGTGCTGCAGCTTTTTCCCTCTACCTTTTCCTCTTGGCAGAAAAGATGAGCCTCCAGCCCTCTTGCTTTTCTGGGGCCGAAAGGACTGTACCTGATAATACAGTGCTTTCTTTTGCTGTGGGGTAGCTTGTGGCAACCAGTTTGATTTCCCAGCAGTAGCTGTGGAAACGAGGTCTGAAAGACCATCCCCAAACAGTTCCACCCCCTTATAGGGCAAAACTTCCATGTGCCATTTTGAATCGGCATCGCTTTTACATAGCGCTTATTTGTGATGCCAGCCGGCAAATATCCCTGTGTGCATCACGCATGTATAAGACAGCGTCTTTTATATGCTCGATTGTCAGCAAAATATTGTCCCTATCCATAGTATTATCCGACAGGGAACCTGACCACGCAGCTGCCGCACTGCACCTCCATGCCGAGGCAATAGCTGGTCTCAATATAATGCCCGTGTGTGTGTATATAGCTTTAAGGGTAGTTTCCTGCTTTCTATCAGCAGGTTCCTTTAGGGCGGCCGTATCCGGAGATGGTAGTGCCACCTTTTTTAATAAGCGTGTCAGCGCTTTATCTACCCTAGGGGGTATTTCCCAACGTGACCTATCCACTGGCGGAAAAGGGTACGCTGCTTAGAAATTATCAATTTCTTATCGGGGGAAGTCCACGCTTCCTCACACACCTCATATTAATTTCTCAGATGCAGGAAAAACTACAGGTAGTTTTTTCTCACCAAACATAATACCCTTTTTTGTGGTACCTGGGGTATTATCAGAAATGTGTAATACATTTTTCATTGCCTCAATCATGTAACGGGTGGACCTATTGGAGGGTACACTAGTCTCATCGTCGTCGACACTGGAGTCGGTATCCGTGTCGACATCTGTGTCTGTCACCTGAGGTAGCGGGCGTTTTAAAGCCCCTGATGACATTTGAGACGCTGGAACAGGCACAAGCTGAGTAGCCGGCTGTCCTATGTCGTCAAACCTTTTGTGTAAGGAGTTGACACCTTCCATAAGTCCATCCACACAGGTGTCGACCCCGCAGGGGGTGACATCACATTCACAGGCATTTGCTCCGCCTCCACATCATTTTCCTCATCATACATGTCGACACAGCAGTACCGACACACAGCACACACACAGGGAATGCTCTGACAGAGGACAGGACCCCATAAAGCCCTTTGGGGAGACAGAGGGAGAGTATGCCAGCACACACCAGAGCGCTATATATCACAGGGATATCACCTATAGAGAGTGTTTTCCCTTATAGCTGCATTATTATAATATACTGCGCCTAATTTTTGTGCCCCCCTCTATTTTTAACCCTTTCTGTAGTGCAGGACTGCAGGGGAGAGCCAGGGAGCGATCCTTCCAGCTGAGCTGTGAGGGAAAATGGCGCCAGTGTGCTGAGGGAGATGGCTCCGCCCCTTTTTCGGCGGGCTTTCTCCCGCTATTTTAATAATTCTGGCAGGGGTTAATATACACCTATATAGCCCCTGGGGCTATATATGGTGTCAGTTTGCCAGGCAAGGTGCTATTTATTGCTGCTCAGGGCGCCCCCCCCCAGCGCCCTGCACCCATCAGTGACCGCAGTGTGTGGTGTGCATGAGGAGCAATGGCGCACAGCTGCAGTGCTGTGCGCTACCTTGGAGAAGACAGAAGTCTTCAGCCGCCGATTTTCCGGACCTTCGTGCTTATGGCTCTGTAAGGGGGACGGCGGCGCGGCTCCGGGAACGGACGACGAGGTCGGGTCCTGTGTTCGATCCCTCTGGAGCTAATGGTGTCCAGTAGCCTAAGAAGCCCAAGCTACCACCACTTAGGTAGGTTCGCTTCTTCTCCCCTTAGTCCCTCGGTGCAGTGAGCCTGTTGCCAGCAGGTCTCACTGTAAAATAAAAAACCTAAACTATACTTTCTTTCTAGGAGCTCAGGAGGGCCTCTAGTGTGCATCCAGCTCGGCCAGGCACAGAAATCTAACTGAGGCTTGGAGGAGGGTCATAGGGGGAGGAGCCAGTGCACACCAGATAGTCCTAAATCTTTCTTTAGATGTGCCCAGTCTCCTGCGGAGCCGTCTATTCCCCATGGTCCTTACGGAGTTCCCAGCATCCACTAGGACGTCAGAGAAATCCCTAAACCTGTACTTGAAAAAGTTCAAATTCAAGATGGAATCGCTCCGGGCGGTGATCTCCAGTCTGGAAGGGGGGATTTTATGGTGTCACTTGACATAAAGGATGCATACCTTCATGTCCCCATATATCCTCCTCATCAGGCGTACCTGAGATTCGCTGTACAGGACTGTTATTACCAGTTTCAGACGTTGCCGTTTGGGCTTTCAACGGCCCCGAGGATTTTCACCAAGGTGATGGTGGAGATGATGGTGCTCCTGCGCAGGCAGGGAGTCACAATTATCCCATACTTGGACGATCTCATGATAAAAGCGAGATCGAGAGATCAATTGCAGAGGAGTGTGTCGCTCTCCCTGAGAGTGCTACAACACCACGGTTGGATTCTCAATCTGCCAAAGTCACAATTGATTCCAACGACTCGACTATCATTCCTAGGCATGATTCTGGACACGGATCAGAAGAGGGTTTTTCTCCCGATGGAAAAAGCCCGGGACCTCCTGAACATGGTCAGAGACCTGCTAAAACCAAAAAGAGTGTCTGTTCATCAATGCACTCGTGTTCTGTGGAAAATGGTGGCAGCCTACGAGGCCATCCCCTTCGGCAGGTTTCATGCAAGGACGTTTCAGTGGGACCTCCTGGACAAGTGGTCCGGGTCCCATCTACAAATACATCAGAAGATAAGCCTGTCCCCCAGGGCTAGGGTGTCTCACCTGTGGTGGCTGCACAGTGCTCACCTTCTAGAGGGTCGCAGGTTCGGCATTCAAGACTGGGTTCTGGTGACCACGGACGCGAGCCTCCGAGGATGGGGAGCAGTCACACAAGGAAGAAATTTTCAGGTGCTATGGTCAAGCCAGGAGGCTTGTCTACACATCATCGTCCTGGAGTTGAGGGCCATATACAACGGCCTACGACAAGCGGAGAATCTTCTTCGCGACCTACCGGTTCTGATTCAATCGGACAACGTCACAGCCGTGGCTCATGTAAACCGCCAAGGCGGGACAAGGAGAGGAGTGGCAATGGCGGAAGCCACTAGGCGCTCTGTCAGCGTAAGCGCTCTGTCAGCGGTCTTCATTCCGGGAGTGGACAACTGGGAAGCAAACTTCCTCAGCAGCAGACACGATCTCCATCCAGGAGAGTGGGGACTTCATCAAGAAGTTTTTACAGAGATAACAAGTCTTTGGGGAATTCCTCACATAGACATGATGGCGTCCCGCCTCAACAAGAGGCTTCGGAGGTATTGTGCCAGGTCAAGGGACCCTCAGGCAGTAGAGGTGGACGCCCTGGTGACACCATGGGTGTTTCAGCCGGTCTATGTATTCCCCCCTCTTCCTCTCATCTCAAAAATATTGAGAATCATAAGACAAAAAAGAGTGAAAACAATACTCATTGTTCCAGATTGGCCTCGAAGGGCCTGGTATTCAGATCTTCAGGAGAGGCTCACAGAAGATCCGTGGCCTCTTCCTCTCAGGGAGGACCTGTTGCAACAGGGGCCCTGCGTGTTCCAAGACTTAACGCGGTTACGTTTGACGGCATGGCGGTTGAACACCGAATCCTAGCTGGGAAAGGTATTCCGGAGGAAGTCATCCCTACTCTGATAAAGGCTAGGAAGGAGGTGACGGCGAAACATTATCACTGTATCTGGAGGAAGTATGTATCTTGGTGTGAAGCCATGAATGCTCCTACGGAAGATTTCCATCTGGGCCGTTTTCTCCACTTTCTACAGACAGGAGTGGATATGGGCCTAAAATTGGGCTCCATTTAGGTACAGATTTCGGCCCTGTCTATTTTCTTTCAGAAGGAATTGGCTTCTCTCCCAGAAGTCCAGACTTTTGTAAAGGGAGTGCTGCACATCCAGCCTCCTTTTGTGCCCCCAGTGGCACCATGGGACTTTAACGTGGTGTTACTGTTCCTGAAGTATCACTGGTTTGAACCTCTTCAAACGGTTGAATTAAAATTTCTCACTTGGAAGGTGGTCATGTTGTTGGCCTTGGCATCTGCAAGGCAGGTGTCCGAATTGGCGGCCTTGTCTCACAAGAGCCCCTAATTTGATTTTCCATGCGGATAGAGCAGAGTTGAGGACTCGTCCTCAATTTTTGCCTAAGGTGGTTTCTTCATTTCATATGAACCAACCGATTGTGGTGCCTGTGGCTACGGATGACTTGGAGGATTCCAAGTCCCTGGATGTAGTCAGGGCCTTAAAAATATATGTAGCCAGGACGGCTCGGGTTAGGAAAACAGGAGCACTGTTTGTCCTGTATGCAGCCAACAAAGTTGGCGCTCCTGCTTTGAAGCAGACTATTGCTCGCTGGATCTGTAACACGATTCAGCAGGCTCATTCTACGGCAGGATTGCCGTTACCAAATTCTGTAAAGGCCCATTCCACTAGAAAGGTGGGCTCTTCTTGGGCGGCTGCCCGAGGCGTCTCGGCTTTACAGCTTTGCCGAGCAGCTACCTGGTCGGGTTCAAACACTTTTGCAAGGTTCTATAAGTTTGATACCCTGGCTGATGAGGACCTTGCGTTTGCTCAGTCGGTGCTGCAGAGTCGTCCGCACTCTCCCGCCCGGTCTGGAGCTTTGGTATAAACCCCATGGTCCTTACGGAGTCACCAGCATCCTCTAGGACGTAAGAGAAAATAAGATTTTATACCTACCGGTAAATCTTTTTCTCCAAGTCCGTAAAGGATGCTGGGCGCCCGTCCCAGTGCAGACAAAATCTGCAAGGCTTGTATATAGTTGTTGCTTACATAATGGTTATATTACAGTTGAGATCAGTCTTTAGCTGATACTGTTTTGTTCATACTGTTAACTGGTTGCGTATATTCCAGGTTATACGGTGTGGATGGTGTGGGCTGGTATGAATCTTGTTCTTAGATTAACAAAATCCTTTCCTCGGATTGTCCATCTCCTCTGGGCACAGTTTCTCTAAAAGAGGTCTGGAGGAGGGGCATAGAGGGAGGAGCCAGTGCACACCCATTCTAAAGCTCTTTATAGTGCCCATGTATCGTGCGGAGCCCGTCTATACCCCATGGTCCTTACGAAGTCCCCAGCATCCTCTACGGACTAGGAGAAAAAGATTTACCGGTAGGTTTAAAATCTTATTTTTTCTGGCACGCCTGTGTTTTTACACACACTCCCTGAAAACGGTCAGTTACCACCCAGAAATACCCATTTCCTGTCAATCACTCTGCAGCCAGCAGTGCGACTGAAAAGCGTCGCTAGAGCTTGTGTAAAACTGCATCGGCTTTTGTGAAAGTACGTCGCGCGTGCGCACCATACGCATGCGCAGAAGTGCCGATTTTTAGCCTGATCGCTGTGCTGCGAACAACGGCAGCTAGAGTTCAACTCGATGGTAAGCAAAGTTTGAAGTCTTTTGAGCAAAGTAAAACTAATTCCAAATACGTTCACTCCATAAGGACATTGGGGGTAATTCAGATCTGTTCGCAGCAGCATATTTGTCAGCTAATAGGCAAAACCATGTGCACTGCAGGTGGGGCAGATAAAACATTTGCAGGGAGAGTTAGATTTGGGTGGGTTACATTGTTTCTGTGCAGTGTAAATAATGGCTGCTTTATTTTTACACTACAATTTATATTTCAGTTGAACACACCCCACCCAAATCTAACTCTCTCTGCACATGTTATATCTGCCCCCCCCTGCAGTGCACATGGGCCCTCATTCTGACCTGATCGCACGCAGAAACTTTTTGCTGCCCGTGCGATCAGGAAGATGGGGGAGTGGATTATTGCATAGCAAGGCTGCGATCGCTGGTATCCGGTCAGATGGTCGACAATTAGTGTTCCTTCTAGGCTGTTTCAGCAGGGTGCTGCACCCTGCCCATTTTTGAAATGTGAAAAAGCACCCTGCCCTTTTTCAGTGCACCCTGCAGGACCATAAATCGCCCCCTTATAAACAGAATGCAACAGTCAAAGTGCATATTACAATGTTATTGTCTACTCCTTGCCCACCTCTGAAATTGGAACACAATTTCTATCCTTAGCCAACTGGATGGCAGAGGAGGCCCTGTAAATAACACAGCACTCTGATAAAGAGGGAAAGAACAGGGTAAGCAGTGAGCATGTACTGCTTACAGTATTTCCCTAGTAGAACAGACTTATTTTTTTCCTATATATTTTAACCCATTGTTTAACTTTCCTGTTTTATAACACATACGGATTACAACTACTTCAGCACTGGAAAAGACATTTATAATTATCTACTTATGTATATGCTACAGCCGATCTTTCAAGAAGACTGAACATATACAGTATGTTTCTCAGTACAGATGTTAGGTGTCTTATATGTATGCATGGGTATATGATTTACTAAGGGCAAAAACGAGTTTTATGGTAAGAACTTACCTTTGTTAAAACTCTTTCTGCGAGGTACACTGGGCTCCACAAGGATAGACATTGGGGTGTAGAGTAGGATCTTGATCCGAAACACCAACAGGCTCAAAAGCTTTGACCTTCTTCCCAAGATGCATAGCGCCGCCTCCTATATCACCCCACCTCCGTGCACAGGAGCTCAGTTTTGTTAACCAGCCCAATGCAGTAGCAAGTAAAAGAGACGACAACTGCCAGTTGCCACAAATACCACACTCTCCCGACAGGAGAAGTGTCAGCGGCTAATGCCATACCAACCCAAAGAAGCTACTGCGTCAGGGTGGGCGCCTTGTGGAGCCCAGTGTACCTCGCAGAAAGAGTTTTAACAAGGGTAAGTTCTTACCATAAAACTCGTTTTCTGCTGCGGGGTACACTGGGCTCCACAAGGATAGACATTGGGGATGTCCTAAAGCAGTTCCTTACGGGAGGGGACGCACTGAAGCGGGCACAAGAAGCCGACGTCCAAAGGAAGCATCCTGGGAAGCGGCGGTATCGAAGGCATAGAACCTATTGAACGTGTTCACTGAGGACCATGTAGCCACCTTGCACAATTGTTCAAGGGTCGCACCACGTTGGGCCGCCCAAGAAGGTCCAACAGACTGAGTAGAATGGGCCTTAATGTGATCAGGAGCAGAGAGACCAGCCTTCACATAAGCATGTGCAATCACCATTCTAATCCATCTAGCCAGAGTTTGCTTGTGAGCAGGCCAGCCCCGATTGTGAAACCCAAACACAACAAAAAGAGAATCAGATTTCCTAATAGGAGCAGTTCTCTTCACATAGATACGGAGAGCCCGTACCACATCCAAAGACCGCTCTTTGGGAGACAGATCAGGAGAAACAAGTGCCGGAACTACAATCTCCTGATTAAGGTGGAACGAAGAAACCACCTTAGGTAGATAGCCGGGACGAGTCCTAAGACCCGCCCGGTCACGGTGAAATATCAGATATGGGGAACTACAGGACAAGGCACCCAAATCCGATACTCTTCTAGCTGAAGCAATAGCCAGCAGCAACACCACCTTAAGGGAAAGCCACTTAAGGTCAGCTGAACCAAGAGGTTCAAACGAAGACTCTTGTAACACCTCCAAAACCACCGACAAGTCCCAAGGAGCCACAGGCGGGACATAGGGAGGTTGGATACGCAACATGCCCTGAGTAAAGGTAAGCACATCAGGTAAGGTCGCAATATTTCTCTGAAACCACACCGACATGGCAGATATTTGAACCTTGAGGGAGGCCAGGCGCAGGCCTAAGTCCAGGCCCTGCTGAAGAAAAGCCAACAACTTGGCTATACTAAATTTGGAAGCGTCATAATCGTTAGATGCGCACCAAACAAAGTAAGAATGCCAGACCCTATAGTAAATCCGAGCCGAAGCCGGTTTACGTGCCCGCAACATAGGTTGAATGACTGCCTCAGAAAACCCTTTAGCCCTTAAGACGGAAGCTTCAAGAGCCACGCCGTCAAAGACAGCCGGGCTAGGTCCTGGTAGACACAGGGGCCCTGAACGAGGAGGTCTGGGCGTTGTGGAAGTAGAATTGGACGCTCTGACGATAGGCCTTGCAGGTCTGAGAACCAGTGCCGTCTGGGCCACGCTGGAGCTATGAGAAGCAGAATTCCTCTTTCTTGTTTGCACTTCCGAATTACCCTGGGCAGGAGTGACACCGGAGGGAACACGTACGGCAGCCGAGACCTTCACGGTACCGCCAGCGCATCCATGAATACTGCTTGAGGATCCCTTGTCCTTGCTCCGAAGACCGGAACCTTGTGATTGTGTCGAGACGCCATCAGATCTACGTCTGGAAGGCCCCACCTTTCCACTAGGAGTTGAAACACTTCTGGAAGGAGGCCCCACTCGCCGGCATGCCCGTCCTGACGACTGAGAAAGTCCGCTTCCCAATTCAGGACTACCGGAATGAATATTGCCGATATGGCCGGTAGATAGCGTTCTGCCCACTGTAGAATCCGTGAGACTTCCTTCATTGCTAGGCGGCTTCGAGTGCCGCCTTGATGATTTATGTAAGCCACTGTGGTGGCGTTGTCTGACTGTACTTAAACAGGACGGATCTGAATTAAATGCTGGGCTAGGTTCAAGGCATTGAAGACCGCCCGCAACTCCAGAGTATTGATAGAGAGGAGGGACTCCTCCTTGGTCCACCGCCCCTGAAGGGAGTGTTGCTCCAACACTGCGCCCCAACCTCTTAGACTGGCATCTGTCGTCAACAGGACCCAGTCGGATATCCAGAACAGACGGCCCCTGCACAATTGTTGGTCCCGGAGCCACCAGAGCAGCGACAGACGGACCTCCGGAGTCAATGATATCATTTGAGACCTGATCCGGTGAGGCAGGCAGTCCCATTTGGCTAGAATCAGCCTCTGGAGAGGGCGAGAGTGAAATTGAGTGTACTCCACCATGTCGAATGCTGACACCATGAGGCCCAGCACCTGCATCGCCGAATGTATCGACACTTGCGGACGAGATAGGAAGCAACGAATCCTGGCCTGAAGTTTCAGGACTTTCTCCTGAGACAGGAACAACCGCTGGTTGTGAGTGTCCAATAGTGCTCCCAGATGCACCATGCTCTGAGCAGGGATCAGGGATGACTTCTTCCAGTTGATGAGCCACCCGTGGGATTGCAGAAACCGGACCGTCACATCTAGATGACACAGGAGAAGTTCTGGGGAATTTGCCAGGATTAACAAGTCGTCCAAATACGGCAGTATCCTGACCCCTTGACGGCGGAGTACCAACGTCATCACCGCCATGACTTTTGTAAAGACTCGCGGAGCCGTTGTTAAACCAAAAGGTAACGCCCGAAACTGGTAATGGCAGTTGCCAATCGCAAATCTCAGGTATTGCTGATGAGACACTGCTATAGGAATATGCAGGTAAGCATCCTGTATATCCAGGGAGAACATGAAGTCCCCAGGTTCCAAGGCCAGAACTATAGAGCGATGGGTTTCCATCCGGAACTTGGAAACCTTCACAAACCTGTTCAATGCCTTGAGGTTGAGAATGGGCCGGTAGGACCCATTCGGTTTCGGGACTAGAAACAGCGGAGAATAGTACCCCCGGCAACTCTGCGCAAAAGGCACCTGTACTACGACTCCTCTATCCATAAGGGTCTGTACCACCGAATGTAGAGTGTTTGCCTTTGTCTTGTCCAACGGCACATCTGTCTGGCAAAATCGATGAGGGGGTCGGTTTTTGAAGGCTATGGCGTAACCTTGAGTGACGACTTCCCGTACCCCAGGCATCTGAAGTGGTCTTCAACCATTCCTGGGTATACCCTAGAAGCCGGCCCCCCACCCTGGGATCCCCCAGAGGGAGGCCCGCCCCGTCATGCGGCAGGCTTATCTGTCTTGGAAGCTGGCTGACTGGCCGCCCAGGCTCTTTTGGGCTTAGGCTTACCAGGTTTGGAAGTGCGGGCCTGCTTGTTGTACACCTGACCTTTTGCTTTACCTGGAGGACGAAAGGGGCGAAAGGAAGTACCTTTAGCCTTCGACACAGAAGGAGCAGTACTTGGCAGACAGGCAGTTTTGGCAGTAGCCAAGTCAGCCACAATCTTATTTAAATCCTCCCCAAACAGAATATCTCCCTTAAAAGGGAATACCTCCACGGTTTTTCTAGAGTCCAGATAGACAGACCAGGATCTCAGCCACAATATCCGGCGAGCCAGGACTGACGTAGTAGAGGCCTTGGCTGCCAGGAAACCGGCATCAGAAGCCGCCTCTTTAATATAATGAGAAGCTGTGACAATATAAGACAAACATTGTCTAGCATGGTCAGAGGAGATTTCAGCATCTAACTCCAAGGCCCATGCTTCAATGGCCTCTGTAGCCCAAGTAGCTGCAATAGTGGGCCTTTGTGCAGCACCCGTGAGGGTGTAAATCGCTTTCAGACAACCCTCCACACGTTTATCCGTAGGCTCTTTTAGAGACGTGACGGTGGTGACCGGTAGAGCTCAGGAAACCACCATCCTAGCCACATGTGAGTCCACTGGAGGAGGCGTTTCCCAATTCTTAGACAGCTCCGGCGCGAGGGGATAGCGAGCCAGCATCTTCTTTTGAGGCACAAACTTCGTACCTGGGTTTTCCCAGGGTTCCTGGCGTATATCAATTAGGTGGTCAGAGTGAGGTAAAACTTGTTTAATCACCTTCTGACACTTGAACCTATCTGGTTTCTTAGGAGGAACGGATGGCTCGGGATCATCTGTAATCTGTAAAATTAACTGAAGAGCCTCCAAAAGATCAGGTACATCCACATGTGAACCACCCTCCCCATCAGCCGTATCTGAGTCAGAACCTGTGGGGTCAGTGTAAGTGCCGTCTTCATCCGACAAGGTGTCAGTGACAGCAGTGGATTGTGAGGAGACAAGCGCTCGCTTAGAGGACCCCTTGGACGTAGGCGAGCGACAGTCAGACTTTTTAGTAATCAGGGACTGGTTCCACTTCTTTATATGAGCAGATAAATTGTCCACCCACGGCGGGTTAGCTGCAGGGACCACAAACGGTTGGGGGTCCCATAGGGGGTGTTAGTTTATGAACTAGCGTATGCAGGAGCGTGGAAATAGCGGCCCACGGCGGGTCATTATTTTCCCCCCGTTGCCACCGTCCCACTGGGGGGCAAGGAGCCCCCAGAACCAGAGCCCAAAGCTGCTATATTCTCCTCATAGGTATCTGCGGCTTCAGCAACACCAGCAGTGTTTTCAGCCCCAGAACCGTTACCCTCAGAAGCAGACATGATATAACTTGCAGTATCAGGTAACACAGTACAATTTGTCAGCAGCACAATACCTCTAGCCCAAACCCCTGCGCAGTGTAGTCAGCACCAGCAGAGATATGGTGACTAAATCACAGAGAAAAATACGTAATACAGTATATCTTTGTGAAAATCCTATATTAGATAAAACCTGACTCACCAAGCCCGCTCAGGTTATAGAATATAGGGATAGCAGGTTGAGTGAAAGACACAAAATGGACACCACTCAGCTATCAAATGCACACACAAATAGTCACAGTCTGTACAATGCAGAGGTTATTACTAACAATAATACTGCTATATTTTGCTTACACAGCTATATAACAATAGATACAGTATAACAGTACACAGTAAGAACTGGATGCATATCACAGGGTAATTGTACTAGGAAACCCTGACTAGGGGGGTAATTCCAAGTTGATCGCAGCAAGAAAATTTTTAGCAGTTGGGCAAAACCATGTGCACTGCAGGGGGGGCAGATATAACATGTGCAGAGAGAGTTAGATTTGGGTGGGGTATATTGTTTCTGTGCAGGGTAAATACTGGCTGCTTTATTTTTACACTGCAATTTAGATTGCAGATTGAACACACCACACCCAAATCTAACTCTCTATGCACATGTTAAATCTGCCTCCCCTGCAGTGCACATGGTTTTGCCCAACTGCTAAAAAATTTCCTGCTGCAATCAACTTGGAATTACCCCCTAAGTACACTCTTTCTTAACTAACACTGACTAAAAAAGGCAGGTAGAATACTTAAGTGTCTTGAAAAGTCACAGCACTGACAAACAGGCGGCTTTACATAGGAGGATTTGCCCAAGCATTCCCAGGAACAGTGAGCTGAGGGATAATGGCGCCGCAGACACTGCCAGGGAGTGAGGGAGAGACAGATATGCAGCTCCAGGGTGGGAACATTTGCAGAAAATGACGCCCTGGGGCTGGGGGAGGGGCTTCAGGTCCAAGCTCTATCCCCCTGCTTGCAAAACCACCGGGTACTGCGGGCTCTAATAAAACGGTTTATAGAGAAAACTTGACCTGTCCCATGCCCTGGTGATCTAGTGGGATCGCCTGTACTGCCACAGTGTCCACTGCCAGCGCGCGCGGCCCGCCTCCCACTGACCGCGCCGGATCGCGATAAAGACCGGATCCCACAAGCGGGACCCACTTACCACCTCCCGAAGCGCGGCCACGCGATCCCGGAGAGCCCCAGCCGTGTGTGACTAACTTGGAAGAAAACCGGAGCCTCCTGCTGTAGGTACCCGGCAACCAGGGCACGGGAGTGTACAGCGCCGCTGGGGGAGAGATGGAGCTGCAGCAGGCAATGTCTACTGACATCCAGCACAATCTGTGCCTCTGCTGCAGCCGTTGTAGTCTTCTTTTTTCCTCAGAAAAAGCTTTTTCTAGAGCTGCTGTGAGCAGCTCTTCCTGTTACATGCTTGCACTGCAAGCACCAACTACAAACTGAGCTCCTGTGCACGGAGGCGGGGTGATATAGGAGGCGGCGCTATGCATCTTGGGAAGAAGGTCAAAGCTTTTGAGCCTGTTGGTGCTTCGGATCAAGATCCTACTCTACACCCCACTGTCTATACTTGTGGAGTCCAGTGTACCCCGCAGCAGAAATGTATGTACAAAAACTATAAACATATGCGCTATGCTTTGTGCGTAAAGCGTCACATCAAAAATGTGCCCTTCAAAATAAAAATGTGCCCTCTTCAATGCTCAGCACCCTGCCCTAAAAAAATCCTAGAGTGAACACTACGACAATGTTAAGATCGACACTCATTAGGTCGACCACTGTTGGTCGACATTGACATGGTCAACATGGACAAATGGTCGACACATGAAAATGGTCGACACGTGATAAGGTCGACATGAGGTTTTTTTTTTTTTAAAAAAACTATTTTGGAACTTTTTCATACTTTACGATCCACGTGGACTACGATTGGGAATGGTAACCTGTGCCAAGCACAGCGGTAGCAGAGCGAGGCAACTCGCCCGAAGCATGGCGAGCGAAGCGAGCCATGCGAGGAGATGCGGTGCACAAATTCGTGTTCCCCGTCACTTTACGCAGAAAACTACACCAAAAAAAGGAAAAAAACTCATGTCGACCTTTTCATGGATCGATCATTTTCACGTATCGACCACTGGTCCATGTCGACCATGTCAGTGTCAACCAATAGTAGTCGACCTAATGAGTGTCGAACTTAACTTTGTCGACCATTCATACCGGAACCGCGATCGCTTGTGCAGCTGTGCTATGCAATAAAAGTTTTGTGCACAAAAGGAGTAGGTCTGGACTTACTTACCTGGTGCGATCACTTCAAGGTCTCAGGTCCCGTAACTGACGTCAGACATCCGCCCACCAAACGCCTCGACACACCTGCGTTCGGAAATCCACTCCCTAAAACAGTCAGTTGACGCCCGGATCCACCTTCCAGCTGTCAATCTTCTTGCGGTCGCCACTGCGACCACTTTCTTCATTGGAAGCGTTGCTGCCCAGCGATGGCTGTCACTACGTGCCTGCGCATTGCAGCCGCAGCGCATGCGCAGTTCCGACCCGATCGCACGGCTGAAAAAAAGTGCAGCATGCGATCGGGTCGGAATACCCCCATGGTTTTGTGCATTTGCTAACAAATTTGCTGCTACAATCAGATCTGAATTAGGCCCATAGACCCATTTTCAATTTAGGCCTATAAACGTGAGGCAAACAGTTAGAACATGGTAACGATTGTGTTGCTGAAATATAACTAGAATTACCATAGGGGACATCGACTGAAATAGAAACTGACTATAAAAAAATGATGAACAGCACTATCCATTGACAACCAAGGATGTATTGGGAATTCAAAATGGCCCTAGAAAAAAAAATCAAAAGTGGCTTCATGTAGTTGGCAGGTGGGACCAACAAAAAATAAGAATTTACTCACCGGTAATTCTATTTCTCGTAGTCCGTAGTGGATGCTGGGACTCCGTAAGGACCATGGGGAATAGCGGCTCCGCAGGAGACTGGGCACAACTATAAAGAAAGCTTTAGACTACTGGTGTGCACTGGCTCCTCCGACTATGACCCTCCTCCAGACTTCAGTTAGGATACTGTGCCCAGAAGAGCTGACACAATAAGGAAGGATTTTGAATCCCGGGTAAGACTCATACCAGCCACACCAAACTCACCGTATAACTCGTGATACAATACCCAGTTAACAGTATGATAACAACTGAGCCTCTCAACAGATGGCTCAACAATAACCCTTTAGTTAAACAACAACTATATACAAATATTGCAGACAATCCGCACTTGGGATGGGCGCCCAGCATCCACTACGGACTACGAGAAATAGAATTACCGGTGAGTAAATTCTTATTTTCTCTGACGTCCTAAGTGGATGCTGGGACTCCGTAAGGACCATGGGGATTATACCAAAGCTCCCAAACGGGCGGGAGAGTGCGGATGACTCTGTAGCACCGAATGGGCAAACTCTAGGTCCTCCTCAGCTAGGTTGTCAAACTTGTAGAATTTTGCAAATGTGTTTGACCCCGACCAAGTAGCTGCTCGGCAAAGTTGTAGAGCCGAGACCCCTCGGGCAGCCGCCCAAGAAGAGCCCACCTTCCTCGTGGAATGGGCTTTCACTGATTTAGGATACGGCAGTCCAGCCGCAGAATGTGCAAGCTGAATCGTACTACAGATCCAGCGAGCAATAGTCTGCTTTGAAGCAGGTGCACCCAACTTGTTGGGCGCATACAGGATACATAGCGAGTCAGTCTTTCTGACTCCAGCTGTCCTGGAAACATAGACTTTCAGGACCCTGACTACGTCCAACAACTTGGAAGCCTCCAAGTCTTTAGTAGCCGCAGGCACCACGATAGGTTGGTTCAGATGAAAAGCTGATACCACTTTAGGGAGAAACTGGGGACGAGTCCTCAATTCTGCCCTATCCATATGGAAAATCAGATAAGGGCTTTTACATGACAAAGCCGCCAATTCTGATACACGTCTGGCCGAAGCCAAGGCCAACAACATGACCACTTTCCACGTGAGATATTTCAAATCCACGGGTTTTAGTGGCTCAAACCAATGTGACTTTAGGAAATCCAACACCACGTTGAGATCCCAAGGTGCCACTGGAGGCACAAAAGGGGGCTGAATATGCAGCACTCCCTTAACAAAAGTCTGAACTTCAGGTAGTGAAGCCAGTTCTCTCTGGAAGAAAATCGATAGAGCCGAAATCTGGACCTTAATGGAAACCAATTTTAGGTCCATAGTCACCCCTGACTGCAGGAAGTGCAGAAATCGACCTAGCTGAAATTCCTCCGTTGGGGCCTTCCCGGCCTCACACCACGCAACATATTTTCGCCAAATGCGGTGATAATGGTTTGCGGTAACTTCTTTCCTAGCTTTAATCAGCGTAGGAATGACTTCCTCCGGAATGCCCTTTTCCTTCAGGATCCGATGTTCAACCGCCATGCCGTCAAACGCAGCCGCGGTAAGTCTTGGAACAGACAGGGCCCCTGCTGTAGCAGGTCCTGTCTGAGCGGCAGAGGCCATGGGCCCTCGGAGATCATCTCTTGAAGTTCCTGGTACCAAGCTCTTCTTGGCCAATCCGGAACAATGAGTATAGTTCTTACTCCTCCTCTCCTTATTATCCTCAGTACCTTTGGTATGAGAGGAAGAGGAGGGAACACATAAACCGACCGGTACACCCACGGTGTCACTAGAGCGTCCACAGCTATCGCCTGAGGGTCTCTCGACCTGGCGCAATATCTTTCTAGCTTTTTGTTTAGGCGGGACGCCATCATGTCCACCTGTGGCCTTTCCCAATGGTTTACAATCATTTGGAAGACTTCTGGATGAAGTCCCCACTCTCCCGGGTGAAGGTCGTGCCTGCTGAGGAAGTCTGCTTCCCAGTTGTCCACTCCCGGAATGAACACTGCTGACAGTGCTAACACGTGATTTTCCGCCCATCGGAGAATCCTTGTGGCTTCTGCCATCGCCGTCCTGCTTCTCGTGCCACCCTGTCGGTTTACATGGGCGACCGCCGTGATGTTGTCTGACTGGATCAGTACCGGCTGGTTTTGAAGCAGGGTTTTTGCCTGACTTAGGGCATTGTAAATGGCCCTCAGTTCCAGAATATTTATGTGCAGGGAAGTCTCCTGACTTGACCATAGTCCTTGGAAGTTTCTTCCCTGTGTGACTGCCCCTCAGCCTCGAAGGCTGGCATCCGTGGTCACCAGGACCCAGCCTGTATGCCGAATCTGCGGCCCTCTTGAAGATGAGCACTCTGCAGCCACCACAGCAGAGACACCCTGGTCCTTGGAGACAGGGTTATCAGCCGATGCATCTGAAGATGCGATCCAGACCACTTGTCCAATAGGTCCCACTGAAAGGTTCTTGCATGGAACCTGCCGAATGGAATTGCTTCGTACGAAGCTACCATCTTTCCCAGGATCCGCGTGCAGTGATGCACCGACACCTGTTTTGGTTTTAGGAGGCCTCTGACTAGAGATGACAGCTCCTTGGCCTTCTCCTCCGGGAGAAACACTTTTTTCTGTTCTGTGTCCAGAACCATCCCCAGGAACAGTAGACGTGTCGTAGGGATCAGCTGTGACTTTGGAATATTTAGAACCCAGCCATGCTGTTGTAGCACCTCCCGAGATAGTGCAACCCCGACCAACAACTGCTCCCTGGACCTCGCCTTTATCAGGAGATCGTCCAAGTACGGGATAATTAATACTCCCTTCTTTCGAAGGGGTATCATCATTTCGGCCATTACCTTGGTAAAGACCCTCGGAGCCGTGGATAGACCGAACGGCAACGTCTGGAATTGGTAATGACAATCCTGTACCACAAATCTGAGGTACTCCTGGTGAGGATGGTAAATGGGGACATGCAGGTAAGCATCCTTGATGTCCAGTGACACCATGTAATCCCCCTCGTCCAGGCTTGCAATAATCGCCCTGAGCGATTCCATCTTGAACTTGAATTTTTTTATATATGTGTTCAAGGATTTCAAATTTCAAATGTGTCTCACCGAACCGTCCGGTTTCGGTACCACAAACATTGTGGAATAGTAACTCCGTCCTTGTTGAAGTAGGGGCACCTTTACTATCACCTGTTGTGAATACAGCTTGTGAATTGCCTGTAACACTGCCTCCCTGCCTGAGGGAGTAGTTGGTAAGGCAGATTTGAGGAAACGGCGGGGGGGAGACGTCTCGAATTCCAGCTTGTACCCCTGAGATACTATTTGAAAGATCCAGGGATCCACCCGTGAGCGAGCCCACTGATTGCTGAAATATTTGAGACGGGCCCCCACCGTACCTGGCTCCGCCTGTGGAGCCCCAGCGTCATGCTGTGGACTTAGAGGAAGCGGGGGAGGACTTTTGCTCCTGGGAACTGGCTGTATGCTGCAGCTTTTTCCCCCTACCTCTGCCTCTGGGCAGAAAGGACGCGCCCTCAACCCGCTTGCCCCTATTGGGCCGAAAGGACTGTACCTGATAATACGGTGCTTTCTTTGGCTGTGAGGGAACATGGGGTAAAAATGTAGACTTCCCAGCTGTTGCTGTGGAAGCGAGGTCCGAGAGACCATCCCCGAACAACTCCTCACCCTTATAAGGCAGAACTTCCATGTGCCTTTTGGAATCTGCATCTCCTGTCCACTGCCGAGTCCATAACCCTCTCCTGGCAGAAATGGACATTGCACTAATTTTGGATGCCAGCCGGCAAATATCCCTCTGTGCATCCCTCATGTATAAAAGTGCGTCTTTAATATGCTCTACGTTTAGCAATATAGTGTCCCTGTCTAGGGTATCAATATTTTCCGACAGGGAATCTGACCACGCAGCTGCAGCACTGCACATCCATGCTGACGCAATAGCTGGCCTCAGTATAACACCTGTGTGTGTATATATAGACTTCAGGATAGCCTCCTGCTTTCTATCAGCAGATTCCTTCAGGGCGGCCGTATCCGGAGACGGTAGTGCCACCTTCTTTGACAAGCGTGTGAGCGCTTTATCCACCCTAGGGGATGTTTCCCAGCGTGACCTATCCTCTGGCGGGAAAGGGTATGCCTTAGTAACCTCTTAGAAATTACCAGTTTCTTATCAGGAGAAGCCCACGCTTCTTCACACACGTCATTTAACTCCTCAGATGGAGGAAAAGCTACTGGTAGTTTTTTCTCTCCAAACATAATACCCTTTTTTGTGGTACCGGGGGTAACATCAGAAATGTGCAACACATTTTTCATTGCCTCAATCATGTAACGTGTGGCCCTATTGGAAGTTACATTAGTCTCATCGTCGTCGACACTGGAGTCAGTATTCGTGTCGACATCTGTGTCTGCCATCTGAGGTAGCGGGCGTTTTAGAGCCCCTGATGGCTTTTGAGACGCCTGGGCAGGCACAGGCTGAGAAGCCGGCTGTCCCATAGTAGGTATGTCGTCAAACCTTTTATGCAAGGAGTCGACACTGTCGCGTAATTCCTTCCACAGAACCATCCACTCAGGTGTCGACCCCGCAGGGGGTGACATCACATTTACAGGCATTTGCTCCGCCTCCACATAAGCCTCCTCATCAAACATGTCGACACAGCCGTACCGACACACCGCATACACACAGGGAATGCTCTGACAGAGGACAGGACCCCACAAAGCCCTTTGGGGAGACAGAGAGAGAGTATGCCAGCACACACCAGAGCGCTATATAATACAGGGACTAACTGAATTATATCCCCTTATAGCTGCTATATATATATATATATATATATATATATATATATATACTGCGCCTAAATTTAGTGCCCCCCCTCTCTTTTTTACCCTTCTGTAGATTGGAGACTGCAGGGGAGAGCCAGGGAGCTTCCTTCCAGCGGAGCTGTGAGGGAAAAATGGTGCCAGTGTGCTGAGGGATTTAGCCCCGCCCCTTTTTCGGCGGACTTCTCCCGCGTTTTTGAAACTCTGGCAGGGGTATTAATTTACACCTATATAGCCTCTGGGACTATATATGGTGTATATTTGCCAGCCAAGGTGTGTAATATTGCCCTCAGGGCGCCCACCCCCAGCGCCCTGCACCCACCAGTGACCGGAGTGTGAGGTATACATGAGGAGCAATGGCGCACAGCTGCAGTGCTGTGCGCTACCTTGGTGAAGACCGATGTCTTCTGCCGCCGATTTTCCGGACCTCTTCATGCTTCTGGCTCTGTAAGGGGGACGGCGGCGCGGCTCCGGGAACGAACATCAAGGTCGGGACCTGCGGTCGATCCCTGTGGAGCTAATGGTGTCCAGTAGCCTAAGAAGCCCAAACTACCACCTGTTAGGTAGGTTCGCTTCTTCTCCCCTTAGTCCCTCGCTGCAGTGAGTCTGTTGCCAGCAGATCTCACTGTAAAATAAAAAACCTAAAATATACTTTCTTTCTAGGAGCTCAGGAGAGCCCCTAGTGTGCATCCAGCTCAGCCGGGCACAAGATTCTAACTGAAGTCTGGAGGAGGGTCATAGTGGGAGGAGCCAGTGCACACCAGTAGTCTAAAGCTTTCTTTATAGTTGTGCCCAGTCTCCTGCGGAGCCGCTATTCCCCATGGTCCTTACGGAGTCCCAGCATCCACTTAGGACGTCAGAGAAAAGTAGGAGGGGGTTAACAAAAAAAGTAGACTTGACCGCAATAGAGCAGATTCAACTGTAGCAAGAGTCACGTAAGGTAAAGTAGTTCACTGGTAAGAAGAGCAAACAAGTAGACAGTATCAGAACTGCAGGGGTGGAGAACACACATTGGTTAAGTGAGTGGTACTGTGTAATACAGCAACTGGGAGTTCCCAGGATTAACAATGTAGTTATAACCTGGCTATTGGATGATACCCAGTCACTATAAAAACAGGATTTTAATACCTACCGGTAAATCCTTTTCTCCTAGTCCGTAGAGGATGCTGGGGTCCACTTCAGTACCATGGGGTATAGACTGTTCCGCAGGAGCCATGGACACTTTAAGACTTTTTCAGAGTGTGAACTGGCTCCTCCCTCTATGCCCCTCCTCCAGACCTCAGTATAGGAACTGTGCCCAGGGAGACGGACATTTCGAGGAAAGGATTTACTTTTTTAGTTAATGGTGGGATTCATATCAGCTCACACTTCAACCATGCCGCACACATGGCATTCAACAAAATACATGCCAACGGGCATGAACATTACAGCAACCGTGCTGAAAACATTTATAACAAAACAACAACTGCAGGTAAAGTACGCACTGGGCTGGGTGCCCAGCATCCTCTACGGACTAGGAGAAAAGGATTTACCGGTAGGTATTAAAATCCTGTTTTCTCATACGTCCTAGAGGATGCTGGGGTCCACTTCAGTACCATGGGGTTATACCAAAGCTCCAGTACGGGCGGGAGAGTGCGGATGACCCTGCAGCACCGATTGACCAAACAGTAGGTCCTCATCGGCCAAGGTGTCAAACTTGTAAAACTTAGCAAACGTGTTTGCCCCTGACCAAGTAGCTGCTCGGCAAAGTAGTAATGCCGAGAACCCCTGGGCAGCCTCCTTGGCCAGTCTGGGGCAATGAGGATCGCTCAAACTCCTGTTCTCCTTATGATTTTGAGACCTTTTGGTATCAGTGGAAGTGGAGGGAAGACATATACCGACCGGAAGACCCACTGGGTCACTAGTGCATCCACTGCTATTGCTTGAGGGTCTCTCGACCAGGAATAATATCTCTGAAGCTTCTTGTTGAGACGAGATGCCATCATGTCTACTTGAGGAATTCCCCAAAGACCTGTCACCTCTACGAAGACTTCTTGGTGAAGCTCCCATTCTCCTGGATGGCGATCGTGTCTGTTGAGGAAGTCTGTTTCCCAGTTGTCCACTCCTGGAAAGAAAATGGACGACAGAGCTTTTGCATGTCTTTCTGCCCAGCGGAGGATATTTGTCACCTCTGCCATTGGTGCTCTGCTTTTTGTTCCGCCCTGACGGTTTATGTACGCAACTGCTGTTACATTGTCCGACTGGATCTGTACGGGTTGATCTTGAAGAAGATGTACCGCTTGTAGAAGGCCGTTGTAAATGGCTCTCAACTCCAGAACGTTTATGTGAAGACAAGTTTCTTGACATGACCATCTGCCTTGTAAGCTCTCCCCCTGTGTGACCGCTCCCCAGCCTCGGAGACTTGCATCCGTGGTCACCAGGATCCAGTCTTGAATCCCGAACCTGCGTCCCTCTAGGAGGTGAGAACTGTGTAGCCACCACAGGAGTGAAATTCTGGCTTTGGATGACAGGATTATCCTCTGATGCATGTGTAGATGCGATCCGGACCACTTGTCCAATAGGTCCCACTGGAATACTCTGGCATGGAATCGGCCAACCTGTTTGGCCTCGTAGACCGCTACCATTTCTCCCAACAACCAAATACATTGATGAATCGACACTCTTGTTGGTTTCAGAAGTTGTTTGACCATTCTCTGGATTTCCAGAGCCTTCTCTACTGGAATAAATACCCTCTGTAGTTCTGTGTCCAGTATCATCCCGAGGTAGGACAATCTTGTCATCGGTTCCAATTGTGACTTCGAAAAATGTATGATCCAACCGTGATGTTGGAGTATTGTCAGGGAGAGTGCAACGTTCTGCACCAACTTTTCCTTGGACCTCGCTTTTATCAGGAAATCGTCCAGGTAAGGAATTATATTGACTCATTGCTGTCGAAGGAGGACCATCATCTCCGCCATCACCTTGGTGGGGTGGTAGTCATGTGACCGCCGGTCGGCTGACCGACAGTCACATGACCTCCTCCGTGAGCCAGACAGCTCACTATCCCGATGGTCGGCATGCCGACCAACAGGGACTATTTCCACTCGCAGGGTGACCACGACACCCATAGGGTGGGAATAGAACCCGTGGCGACCGCAGGTCGCCACCGAGCCCGCAGCGTGGCGAGCGCAGCGAGCCCGCAAGGGGCTTGCTGCACTCGCCCCTCCCCGCCGGGATCCCGGCGTCGGTATGCTGCCGGGATCCCAGCGTCGGTAAGGTGACCGGCGGTCAGGAGACCGCCGGTCACCCGTACTACACCCCCTTGGTGAATACCCATGGTGCCGTGGAGAGTCCGAACGGCAACGTCTGAAACTGGTAATGGCAATCCTGTACTGCGAACTTCAGATAAGCTTGATGCGGAGGATAAATGGGAACATGTAAGTATGCATCTTTTATGTCCACCGACACCATGAATTCCCCCTCCTCCAGACTGGAAATCACTGCCCTCAGAGATTCCATCTTGAACTTGAACCTTTGTTGGTAGAGATTCAGATTTTTCAGGTTTAGAATTGGTCTGACCGAGTCGTCCGGCTCCGGAACTACAAAAAGGCTTGAATAAAACCCTTCTCCTTGTTGTAACAAGGGAACCAGGACAATGACTTGATCCTGACACAATTTTTGTATTGCTGCTGCTACCACTTCCCTGTCCGGGACAGAAGCTGGTAAGGCCGATTTGAAAAAGCGGCATGAGGGAACGTCTTGAAAACTCCAGTTTATACCCTTGGGACACTATTTGTACGACCCACTGGTCCAGGCCAGACCTGAACCCACAAGTGACTGAAAAGTTTCAGACGTGCCCCCACCTGAGCGGACTCCCGCAAGGGAGCCCCAGCGTCATGCTGCAGGTTTGGCAGAAGCAGAGGATGATTTCTGCTCCTGTGATCCCGGAGACACTGTGGGCTTTTTTCCTTTTCCCCTTCCTCTACCTGCAAAGAAAGGGGAACCTTTACCCTTTTTGTATCTATTGGGCCAAAAGGACTGCATCTGAGAGTGATGTGTCCTTTTTGCAGGCGCAGGAGCAATATCAAAAATGTCAACTTACTTGTGGAAGCAGCAGAAGCTAAAGCATCCAGCCCATCTCCAAACAAGGCCTCACTTTTGTACGGGAGAGCCTCCATATTCCTTTTGGAATCTGCGTCAGCATTCCATTGGCGAATCCACAACGCCCTGCGTGCTGAGATTGCCATTGTAGCGGCTTTTGATCCCAAAAGACCAAAATCCTTCATGGCTTCTAACATATACGCAGCAGCGTCTTTGATATGACCTAAAGTTAGGAGTATCTCGTCTCCATCTATTGTGTCAATTTCCGATGACAAGTTTTTTGACCACCAAGTTTTCAATAGCATTACTCACCCACGCACAGGCAATGGTTGGTCTTAGTAATGTCCCATTGGCCACATAAATAGATTTCAACGTATTCTCTAACTTGCGGTCAGCCGGCTCTTTTAGTGAAGCCATCCCAGGCGCAGGGAGAATCACCTTTTTTGTTAACTGTGACAGGGCACTGTCTAAAACAGGGGGTGACTCCCACCTTTTCCTGTCCTCTGCAGAGAAAGGATACGCTACCTGAATTCTTCTAGGAATCTGAAATTTCTTTTCAGGGATTGACCAGATTCCTTCAAATAAACTGTTCAGTTCATGAGACGGAGGAAAAGTTACCTTAAGTTTCTTTTCTTTACAAAAGTAAGCCTTCTCCTGAGGTAAAGGAGGGGGCTCCGTAGCTTCTAATACCTCCTTTATAGCCACAATCATGTATTGAATGTTTTTTGCCAATTTCCCTGGAATCACTAGTGTCGACATAGGAATCAGAGGTCGTGTCGGTATCAGTATGTACTATTTGTGCAAATGACCTTTTATGTGACCCAGAGGGGTCCCCTTGTGGATGAAAAAACAGAACCACTAAAAATCACATCTTCCACAAATTTTCTCCAGGTTTCTGCATGAGACTCAGACTTATCCAATCTCTAACTGATATGATTCACACTATCACGTAATTCTTTCACCCATTCAGGCTCATGGTGTGCCGGCAGCGCCACCACATTACAACTCTGTGTCCCTAAAATGGCTCCCTCAGGGGCAGAGCTCCCTGCCTCAGACATGCCACACACATGCTCAAACACACCACAGACACTCCGGGGCTTATAGGGCACAGACCCACAGTAAATTCTGTCAGAAGGACACAGAAGGACATGCCAGTGACTAAAATCCCTGTGCATGTAAAATGTCTACAGAGACTTTTAGCGCTCATTACACTGCCAAGTTGTATTAATTGAGCACCAATACACTCTGCCCCCCCCCCCCCCCTTTTCTCACCCTGATACTTGTTACAGAAGTGGAGGAGGACCAGCCTTTCTTCCCCTGCAGCTTGCCTTGGAGAAAATGGCGCTGAGCGGTGTGCTGGCTGACTGAGGAGGAAGCCCCGCCCCCGTAATGGTGCGTTTCTCCTCAGAATTTTCCACACTCATTTTTATACTGGGGGGGTCTAGGACTGTGCCTCAGCATCTTATGTCCACTTTTAGCCAGTTATGAGTAGGTTTCATGCTGCCCAGGGCGCCCCCGCGCCCTGCTGTGCCTGTGTAATGGGTAGCATGGTCGCTCAGTATTCCTGCCCGCTGCACGGTACCTTTTAGCCGTCACGGTCACTGAAGATCCTCTCTTCTGTACACTCACCTGTCTTCTGACTTCAGGCTCTGTAAGGGGGGTGACGACGTGCTGTGGGGGTGAGCGCATAGCAGCAGCTAGTGTTCAGTACCCTTCAGGAGCTAATGGTGTCCTGTCAGCAAGAAGCAGAGCCATGAAACTATTCAGGAAGTTGGTTCCTACTTCTTCCCCCTAAGTCCCACGAAGCAGGGAGACTGTTGCCAGCAGCCTCCCTGAAAATAAAAACCTAACATAAAGTCTTTTTTAGTGAAACTCAGTAGAGCTCTACTAGAGTGCGACCAGTCTGCCTGGGCACATTTTCTAAACTGAGGTCTGGAGGAGGGGCATAGAGGTAGGAGCCAGTTCACAAAAAGTCTTAAAGTGCCCATGGCTCCAGCAGAACCGTCTATACCCCATGGTACTGAAGTGGACCCCAGCATCCTCTAGGACGTATGAGAAATAGATGATCCACTTTCAAAACACTCATTGCTTACAAAGTTTTGTCTAGCTGTATTAAAAAAGAAGAAAAAAACAAACATTACCTTGGTCTACCATTCTAGTGAGCAAGAGAATATTACACAGATCATCACCATGACCACCATACAGTACAGAGACCATCCCAGTGACAAAAGGAGATTTATGGTAAGACGTTACCTTTGTTAAATCTCTTTCTGCGAGGTACACTGTGTTCCACAGGGAATAACATTGGGTTGTAGAGTGGGATCTTGATCCGAGGCACCAGCAGGCTAAAAGCTTTGACTGTTACCAAGATGCTCAGCGCCGCATCCTCTATAACCCCGCCTCCGTGCACACGAGCTCAGTTTTACTAACCAGCCCAATGTAGTAGCAGGCAAAAGAGACGACAACCGTTTGTAGCCACATACACCACTTTCTCACGACAGAAGAAGGTATCAGCGGCTAATGCCATACAAACCCAAAGAAGCAAAGTGCGTCAGGGTGTAGGCGCCCTGTGGAGCCCAGTGTACCTCGCAGAAAGAGATTTAACAAAGGTAACTTCTTACCATACATCTCCTTTTCTGCAGCGGGGTACACTGGTGTTCCACAGAGAATAACATCGGGGATGTCCTAAAGCAGTTCCTTATGGGAGGGGACGCACTGTAGCGGGCACAAGAACCCAGCGTCCAAAGGAAGCATCCTGGGAGGTGGAAGTATCGAAGGCATAGAACCTTATGAACGTGTTCACTGAGGACCATGCAGCCGCCTTGCACAATTGTTCAAGGGTCGCACCACGGTGGGCCGCCCAAGAAGGTCCAACAGACCGAGTAGAATGGGCTGTGATGGTAGTAGGAGCTGGAAGGCCAGCCTGTACATAAGCATGTGCAATCACCATTCTAATCCACCTGGCCAAGGTCTGCTTGTTAGCAGGCCAGCCACGTTTGTGAAAACCGAACAGTACAAAGAGAGAATCAGACTTCCTAACGGTAGCTGTCCTCGTCACATAGATACGGAGAGCCCGTACCACATCCAAAGACCGCTCTTTGGAAGACAATTCAGGAAAGATAAAGGCCGGAACCACAATCTCTTGCTCAAGGTGGAAAGAAGACACCACCTTAGGTAAATATACAGGGCACGTTCTAAGAACCGCCCGGTCACGGTAAAAAATCAGATATGGGGACCTACAGGACAAGGCACCCAAATCTGATACCCGTCTAGCAGAGGCAATAGCCAGCAGAAACAAGACCTTAAGAGAAAGCCACGTAAGGTCCGCAGATCCAAGAGGTTCAAACGGAGACTCTTGCAAGGCCTCCAGAACCACCGACAAGTCCCAAGGAGCCACAGGTGGGACATAGGGAGGTTGAATACGTAAAACATGTATGAACATCAGGCAGAGTCGCAAGTTTTCACTGAAACCATACCAACAATGCAGAAATATGAACCTTCAGGGAGGCCAGGCGAAGGCCCATGTCCAGGCCCTGTTTTAGGAAGGCCAAAAGTTTGGCCATACTAAACTTGTTAACGTCATGATTGTTAGATGTGCACCAAGCAAAGTAAGAATTCCAGACCCTATGGTAAATCCGAGCAGAAGCCGGATTACGGGCCTTCAACATAGTTTGAATGACCGCCTCAGAAAATTCTTTGACCCTCAGTACGGAAGCTTCAAGAGCTATGTCGTCAAATCCAGCCGGGCCACATCCTGGTAGACACAAGGGCCCTAAACAAGGAGGTCTGGTCGTTGTGGAAGCAGAAGAGGACGCTCCAGCGGGAGACCCTGTAGGCCTGAGAACCAATGCCGTCTGGGCCACGCCAGAGCCATCAGAAGTAGGATTCCTACTTCTTGCTTGAACTTCCTCACTACTCTGGGCAGGAGTGACACCGGACTGAACACGTACTGCAGCCGAACGTTCCATGGAATTGCCAGTGCGTTCACGATCGCCGCTTGAGGATCCCTTGTTCTTGCTCCGAAGACCGGTACCGTGTGATTGTGTTGAGATGCCATCAGGTCTACATCTGGTAGGCCACACTTGTCCACTAAGAGTTGAAATACTTTGGGATGAAGGCTCCACTCTCCAGCGTGTACGTCCTGACGACTGAGGAAATCCGCTTAATAGTTGAGGACCCCCGGAATGAACACTGCCGATATGGCTGGCAGATGGCGTTCTGCCCATAGAAGAATTTTTGACACTTCCATCATTGCCATGAGGCTTCGCGTGCCGCCTTGATGATTTATGTACGCCACCATGATGGCGTTGTCCGACTGTGCTTGAACAGGCCTGTTCTGTACAAGATGCTGGGCCAGTTTGAGAGCATTGAACACAGCCCGCAATTCCAGAATGTGTATCGGGAGGAGAGACTCCTCCCTGGTCTACCAACCCTGCGCCAACACTAACACCAACACCGCGCCCCAACCCCTCAGACTGGCATCCGTCGTCAGAAGGACACAGTTGGAGATCCAGAAGGGACGACCCCTGCACAATCGTTGGTCCTGTAGCCACCAGGACAGTGACAGCGGAACCTCCAGAGACAAGGAGATCATTTGAGACCTGACCCAGTGAGGCAGGTCATCCCACTTGGCAAGAATCAGTTTCTGCAGAGGGCGGGAATGAAATTGAACGTACTCCACCATGTCGAAAGCCGACACCATTAGGCCTAATACTTGCATCACCGAGTGTATTGACACTCGCGGGCGAGAGAGGAAGCATCGTATCCTGTCCTGAAATTTCAGGACCTTCTCCCGGGACAAGAACAACCGCTGGTTGTGTGTGTCCAACAACACCCCCAGGTGCACCATGCTCTGAGCAGGGACGATTATTTCCAGTTGATGAGCCACCCGTGGGCTTGCAGAAAACTGGACCTTTCAGATCCAGATGACGGAGGAGAATGTCTGGGGAATTCGCCAGGATCAGCAAGTCGCCCAGATACGGCAGGATCACCGCCATGACCTTGGTGAAGATTCGCGAGCCGTAGTCAGCCCAAAGGGTAAGGCCCGGAATTGATAATGAAGGTTGACAATAGCAAGCCACAGGTATAGCTGATGCGACATGTCAATAGGTAGATGTAGGTAAGCATTCTGTATGTCCAGGGATACCATATAGTCCCCTGGTCTAAAGCCAGAATAGAGCGAAGGGTTTCCACATGAAACATGGAGACCCTCACAAACTTGTTCAAAGACTTGAGGTTGAGAAGGGCCGAGAGGAACCATTCGGCTTCGGGACTAGGAACAGCGTTGAATATTAACCCCTGCCTCTCTGAGCCTCAGGCACCGGCACTATTATTATTATTATTATCCTTTATTTATATGGCGCCACAAGGGTTCCGCAGTGCCCAATTACAGAGTACATAAGCAAATAATCAAAACAGGAAAACAGCAACTTACAGTTGAAGACAATATAGGACAATACAGGGTAAATAAACATAGCTACATCAGCAGATGACACTGAAATAAGAATCAGGTGTCAGAAGACTGCTGGAGTTGATGCAGTTGAAGATTATTAAAGTAAGAGAAAAGCTAAGCACATGAGGGAAGAGGGCCCTACTCGTGAGAGCTTACATTCTAAAGGGGAGGGGTAGACAGACAGGGGTGATACAGACGGGGTACATAGAGAGCGTGGAACAGAGGGTTAGGATGAGATTTGGCTGGGTTTGGTGAAGAAGTGGGTCTTGAGAGCCCGTTTGAAGTTTTGAAGAGAGGTGGAGAGTCTGAGGGGGAGAGGTAGGGAATTCCAGAGAATTGGAGCAGCACGTGAAAAATCTTGGAGGTAGGAGTGGGAGGAAGTAATCAGTAGGCAGGAGAGTCGGCGTGCATTAGCAGAGCGAAGAGGACGGGTGGGAGTGTAAGGGGAGATAAGGTCAGAGATGTAAATGGGAGAGGAGTGAGTGAGGGCTTTGTAAGCGAGTGTGAGAAGCTTGAAATGGATTCTGAAAGGGAAGGGAAGCAGTGAAGGTCTTGTAGGAGAGGAGAGGTGGACGTAGTGCATTTGGTGAGGAAAATGAGCCGGCAGCAGCATTGAGGATAGATTGGAGTGGAGAGAGGTATTTGTCAGGAATACCAGTCAGGAGGAGATTACAGTAGTCCAGTCTGGAGATGACCAGAAAGTGGATAAGGTTCTTAGTAGCGTCCTGGGTCAGAAAGGGTCTGATCCTGGAAATATTTTTTAGATGAAAACGGCAGGTTTGTGAGAGGTGTTGAATGTGTGGTTTTAAGGAGAGGGAGGAGTCAATGATTACTCCAAAACAGCGCACTTGGGGGCTAGAGGAGATAGTGGTGCCATCAATAGATAATGAGATTGTGAGAGGAGAGGTTATTCGGGAGAGAGGGAAGATGATCAGCTCAGTCTTAGACATGATAAGTTTAAGAAAGCGCTGGGACATCCAAACAGAGATAGCAGAGACACAGTTGGAGATTCGAGTGAGGAGAGCAGGGGAGAGGTCCGGAGACAAAAGATAGATTTAAGTGTCATCAGCATAGAGATAATATTGGAAATCAAAAGAGCTAATGAGCTTACCAAGTGAGGATGTATAAAGAGAGAAAAGAAGAGGACCAAGGACAGAGCCTTGGGGTACACCTACAGTTAGTGGAAGTGAGGGGGAGGTGGAGTCATGAGAGGAAACAGAGAAAGAACGGTCAGAGAGGTAGTGTCACTGACCTAGATTGAGGGTGTTGTGAACTCGGGGATTCTTCCGATGGTTGGGAAGAGGAACCACAACTGGGCCGGAACAGGGGTGACCTGATATAGGATTTCCTCATACAGGACTCTGACAGTAAGGTTTGGTGAAATATTGAAGAGCTTTATTGCAGGAAAAGAACAACTCAAAGTCATATAGCATAAAGGAAACTTATGAGGGAATGTCCAGGCCCATTGAAGGGTTTGTGAGCAATGTTAAAGATACTGGTGACTGAAGAAATTGTGAGCGATGTTTTAAAAGACACTGATGATTTGAAGAACTTGTAAACGGTGGTTAAAGACACAGATGACTTAAAGAACTTGAGAACGGAGATTAAGACGCTGGTGATTTGAAGAACTTAAGTGCAGTGGTTTAAGACACTGATGATTTGTAGAACTTGAGAACGGTGACTGAGACGCTGATGATTTGAAGAACTTGAGAACGGTGATTAGGGCCCACAGCCCACGCTGATTCCTAGAAGCACTGGTGACTGGACCGCAGAGAGACACACCAGCCACTGGGAACGCTGGAACCTGTGCAGTGAACTGGCACCTGGAAATGCCGGAGACACTGGAGCACAGCTTCAGAGATTCTCGCCGGGAACAAGAGCGCTGGCATCTACTTCAGGGGAAAGACGATACTCAGGCGCCGAGGCTCTGTCCGGCGTCTGACTTTGACTCTCCCGCCACCGCTGGATTGGCGGAACAGTCTGATGACGTCACCTTCCCCCCGCCCACGTGATGCCGGGTGTCATGGCGGCACCCCTGCCCTGGAGAACCGCCGGGAGCCGCGCCAGCCAGACGCCGGAGCACGTGGCCCACCGAAGGCGGAGGCCGCAACACAGACCAGCAGGCACGCAGGGGTAAGCGCGGCGAACGCCGCCTCTGGCGTGTGACAGTACCCCCTCCTCCAGGAGTGGCCCCTGGACACTTTCCAGGTTTTGTTGGATGTCTGGAATGGAAGATCCGCACCAGTCGGGGAGCCGTAACTTCAGTAGCCTTGACCCAGCTCCTTTCCTCGGGGCCAAAACCTTTCCATTCCACCAAATACTGTAGATTCTTGAGAAGATAGCGAGAATCAAGAATAGCTTTGATTTCAAAGTCCGTACCATCTTCAGCCTCTGCAGAGGTTGGCCTTGGGGACTTGGAATGAAACCGGTTCAAAACAAGAGGGCGAAGAAGAGAGACATGAAAGGAATTTGGTATCCGGAGATGGGAAGGCAATCCCAACTTGCAAACAACCGGATTCAGGACTTGTAACACGGGGTAAGGACCAATGAACCTCGGAGCGAACTTCATAGTGGGCACCTTTAAACGGAGATTGCGGGCAGAGAGCCATACCCTGTCACCAACCTTGTATTGAGGAGCTGCCCGTCGCTTCCTATCCGCACAGAACTTATAGCGGCCGGAGACTCTCTTGAGGTTAGCATGAACTCGACTCCAGATTTGACTGAAGTGCCGGAGAGTAGAGGCTGCAGCAGGAACTTCTTCCGGAGGACAAATGGGTAATTCTGGAACTTGGGGATGAAATCCATAATTAATAAAAAATGGAGACTCACCAGTCGAAGAGTGGTATAGATGATTATGGGCAAACTCGGCCCAAGGCAACAGCTCCACCCAATTATCTTGCGAGGGGGACAGATAAACACAGAGAAAAGTCTCTAAATCTTGATTGACGCGTTCAGTTTGCCCATTGGTTTGTGGATGGTAAGCGGATGAAAACTTGTTTTATTTGTAAGGCCGTACAGAGGGCTCTCCAGAATCTTGCAGTAAACTGTACCCCCCGGTCAGAGACTATTTCCAGAGGTAACCCGTGCAGGCGGAAGTGTTCCCGGATAAATAACAAAGCCAACTTAGAAGCTGATGGTAACCCGGTCAACGGAACAAAATGTGCCAACTTAGAGAAACGGTCAATAATTACCCAGACGTGTTATGACCCTTAGAGAGGGGCAGTTCAGTAACAAAGTCCATAGAGATATGGGTCCAAGGCCTCTTAGGAATGGACAATGGGTGCAGCAACCCCGCAGGAGGCAGACGAAGAATTTTGTGCTGAGCACATTGAGGACACGAGTCAGAGCCGGCCTTAGGCATAGGCAGACTAGGCAAATGCCTAGGGCATTTAGTATGCTTAGGGGCACCAGCAGCTTCTGCTGATTAAAATGATATGCGGCATGCCTATATTCTGTGGAAATCACTGTAATGTAGCATTTCGTATGCAGATACAGCCGCAGTCGCACACAGAATATAGGCATGCTGCATATCATTTTAATCAGCAAAAGCTGCTTGTGCATCCTAGCCACATATTAATGCAAATAAGATGCATTTTCATAAACAAAAGGCACCCCAACATTAGCAGAGCTGCCAGCTGACTCATGCCAGGCATGTCCTGCAGAACTAGCGGCAGTGCTAGGGGGCACCAGCCAAAATCTTGCCTAGGGCATCATATTGGTTAGGGCCGGCTCTGACACGAGTTGACATAATCTTGAACATCCTTCTTCATAGTGTCCCACCAATAAGATCTACGTAGAAATTCCAACATCTTTTGTACTCCAGGATGACCGGAAAACTTGGAAATGTGAGCCCACTGCAACAATCTTGGTCGAAATTTAGCTGGCACAGACATTCTTCCAGGAGGAGGGCCCAACGCGGTGGGAGCCGCTGAAATAGAAACTGGACTGAGAATCTAAGCCTTTTCAACGGAAATTCTCCTCATCCGAAGCTGTTAAAGAACGGGATAGGGCATCAGCCTTGGTGTTAAAAGTTCCAGCCCGGTACTTAATGACAAACGAAAATCGGGCAAAGAAGAGCGCCCATCTAGCTTGACGGGGATTCAAGCACTGGGCCGTCTTGAGATACAGCAAATTCTTGTGATCAGTGAAAATCGTAATTAGGTGTTTAGCACCTTCCAAAAGATATCTCCATTCCTCCAAGGCAGATTTTATTGCCAAAAGCTCTTTGTCTCCAATGGTGTAATTTCGTTCAGCAGAAGAGAACTTGCGAGAATGGAAACCACATGGATGTAACTTCCCATCTGGAGCATACTGCGAAAGCACGGCACCAATGCCTACTGTAGAAGCATCAACCTCCAAAAAGAATGGTTTTAAAAAGTCTGGTTGCTGAAGTACCGGAGCGGTCATAAAGGCTGCCTTCAACTGAGCGAACGCTGCTACAGCTTCAGAGGACCAATGGCTTGGATCTGCCCCCTTCTTGGTTAGGGCAGTAATAGGCGCCACAATGGTAGAGAAACCCCTTATGAATTTCCGGTAGTAATTTGCAAACCCCAGAAATCGTTGCACTGCTTTCAAGGAAAGAGGCTGAGTCGAGTCCCGAATGGCAGAGAGTTTCTCCGGATCCATACGAAGCTCTGTGCCCGAAATTATGTAACCAAGAAATGGAATAGAAGGGACCTCAAAGGTACACTTGGAAATCTTGCCGTATAGATGGTTCTCTCGCAATCGAAGAAGTACCTCTTTAACCTGTACTCTGTGCTCAGTGAGATTCTTAGAAAATATCAGAATGTCATCCAAATATAACACTACATCTAGGTATAACATATCCCGAAAGATTTCATTAATGAATCCCTGGAAGACGGCGGGGGCGTTGCTGAGGCCGAACGGCATTACCATATACTCATAATGCCCGTCCCTAGTATTGAAGGCCGTCTTCCATTCGTCCCCCTGACGTATACGTATCAAATTATAAGCTCCCCTTAAATCGAGCTTGGTGAATACTCGGGCTCCGCGAACTCTATCAAAAAGCTCCGTGATGAGCGGCAAAGGATACATATTCTTAATGGTGACATCGTTTAGACCACGATAGTCGATACATGGCATCAGGCCTCCGTCCTTTTTCTTCACAAAAAAGAAACCTGCTCCCGCCGGGGAAGTAGAGGGGCGGATGAATCCTTTCTGCAGATTATACTTGATATATTCCGACATAGCTTGAGTCTCGGGTACAGATAAAGGATAAGTGCGACCCCGAGGTGGCATTTTCCCCGGAATGAGCTCAATAGGACAGTCCCAGGGTCTATGCGGTGGTAACTGATCGGCCGCCTGTTCCGAGAACACATCTGAAAACTCCCGATAAGCCTCTGGAATAAGCCCTTCATCCGACTTGGAAGATACACGGAGCGGGTAGACAGGAGTGAGACAATTTGAATGACAAAATGGACTCCAAGAAATTATCTGTGTCGACCTCCAGTCGACGTGAGGGTTGTGAAGCTTGAGCCAAGGAAGACCAAGAACGAGATCGTGAGGCATCTCCCGAATCACAAGGAACTCCAGATGTTCTTGATGCAAAGCTCCCACTTGCAGCTTGATTGGCATTGTACAACTTGAAATCAGACCATTAGAAATTTGGGTACCATTAATAGCAGTCAACGTAATAGGTCGTTCGACCGACCGTAACTGTAAACCCAGATTCTGGGCACAGGAAAGGGAATAAAATTCCCCGCAGCCCCTGAGTCCAACAGTGCCTTAACGGTTTTGACACGGAAAGTAAATAGTCCACTGCCGGAGAAGATTGAGAAGAAACCCCTAGCTCGACTTCTCCAGAACAAGCTAGAACTGCCCGTTTCCCGGGCGAGACTTGCAAAACTTGAGAAAATGATCCGCAGCTCCACAGTAGAGGCAGAGTCTACCCTCACGACGACGCTGACTTTCTCCTGGGGACAGCCGAGACCGATTAATCTGCATGGGTTCGTCTAGACTCGGAATAACTGTTTGCTTAGACGGAAGAGATCGGAATCTTGACCGATCTGACCGACTACGTTCACCACCTCGTTCCTGCATGCAAAGATCCACCTTTACACAGAGTGAGATCAACTGTTCCAAGGAATCTGGCAGATCTCTAGTGATCAACTCGTCCTTTAAACGATCCGAGAGCCCATTCCAAAAAGCAACCCGAAGGGCATCATTATTCCAGCACAGTTCTGAAGCTATGGTTTGAAAATGAATCACATACTGTCCCATTGAACGAGAGCTTTGTCGAACACGGAGCAAGTCAGCAGAGGCAGCGGTCGTCCTGCCGGGCTCATCAAAGATCCTTCGGAATGACATGATGTAGTTGGTATAACTAGAAACCAACGGATCTGATCGCTACCATAACGGTGACACCCACTCCAACGCTGAACCCTCAAGCAAAGAGATAATGTATGCCACTTTAGACCGATCAGTAGGACAGTTATGTGAAAGGAGTTCGAAATGTACCTCACACTGATTGAGGAAACCACGGCAATTCTTTGGGATTCCCGTTATAACGAGGAGGAGCAGGAAGCTGAAGGCGTGACCTGGTTCCAGACGAGGACGGAACATTGCTAGAGACAACCACTGGAGCGGATACTGGAACTGGAGCTGAAACCACTGAAGCCAGAGAAGTCTGGATTTGATCCAGCCGGCCAGATAATTCCTGGAGATAATGCATCACCTGATTCCGTGCTGCTTTCTGACTCTGTACTCGGGAAACCAGGTCCTGCATGGTGCTTGCCTCTGGGTTCCGATTCCCCGGGTCCATGGGGCCTGAGTATACTGTCACTGACCTAGATTGAGGGTGTTGTGAACTCGGGGATTCTTCCGATGGTTGGGAAGAGGAACCACAACTGGGCCGGAACAGGGGTGACCTGATATAGGATTTCCTCATACAGGACTCTGACAGTAAGGTTTGGTGAAGAGCTTTATTGCAGGAAAAGAACAACTAAAAGTCATATAGCATAAAGGAAACTTATTGTCACAATCCTGACTGTAGGTTTTATATTTGGTGACTTACCCCTGCCATCTGTCCTGGATCCTGTGTCTTTTCACTCACGGAGTTAAACAGCTTGTCAGTTTTCCTGAGTTCTCTGCCTGAGAGGTAATAGTTAATTAGCTCCACCTGTGGTGATCTCCTGTGTGAGGCTGAATTCAGTAATCTGAAGTTCAGGCTTCAGTGTTCTCTCGGCCTGCTAGGCCTCGCTGCACTTCACAGCCTCCTCTAGAGTAGTCACATGACAGTGACTTCACCTGACCCAGAGTTGTCCAATCCTCTGCCAGCCTGAGACTCTCTACATCACCTAATCCTGCCCACCAATCATCAGGGACCAGGAAGTATAAATCAGGAGGCTGAGTTGGAATCTGGGCCAGTTCCTCATGTCACATACAGCCTTGTGTGAGTCTTATGCTGAGCTCCCTTAAGGTAACCTTTGTACCTAAGTTCCTGTGGGAACTCTGTTCCCTTGTTACCGTTTGGTTTACTTGTGTGTTGCCATTTGATTTCATCATTTTCCCTGAGTCTCAATGTAAAGGCACAGCTGCAATGTTTCGTCTTAAAGGCACAGTACTGAATTCCGTGTTCTCCACTGAAAACCACAGAAGTCGGGTTTCAGTTTTACTACTGTTGTAGTTGGGATCTCCAGAGCTCAGTACCTCGTGCCTCAGCATCTCCGTGCTTCCAGCACCTCGTGCCTCAGTACCTCCGTGCTTCCAGCACCTCCGTGACTCAGTACCTCAGTGCCTCATCATCTCCGTGCCTCAGTACCTCCGTGCCTCAGTACCTCCATGCTTCCAGCACCTCCGTGCCTCAGTACCTCCGTGCTTCCAGCACCTCCGTGACTCAGTACCTCATCATCTCCGTGCCTCAGTACCTCAGTACCTCGTGCCTCAGCATCTCCGTGCTTCCAGCACCTCGTGCCTCAGTACCTCCGTGCTTCCAGCACCTCCGTGACTCAGTACCTCAGTGCCTCATCATCTCCGTGCCTCAGTACCTCCGTGCCTCAGTACCTCGTGCCTCAGCATCTCCGTGCTTCCAGCACCTCGTGCCTCAGTACCTCCGTGCTTCCAGCACCTCCGTGACTCAGTACCTCAGTGCCTCATCATCTCCGTGCCTCAGTACCTCCGTGCCTCAGTACCTCCGTGCCTCAGTACCTCCATGCTTCCAGCACCTCCGTGCCTCAGTACCTCCGTGCCTCAGCATCTCCGTGCCTCAGTACCTCCGTTCTTCCAGCACCTCCGTGCCTCAGTACCTCCGTGCTTCCAGCACCTCCGTGCCTCAGTACCTCCGTGCTTCCAGCACCTCCGTGCCTCAGTACCTCCGTGCTTCCAGCACCTCCGTGCCTCAGTACCTCCGTGCCTCAGCACCTCCGTGCCTTAGTACCTCCGTGCCTCCACGCATCCCAGTGCCTCTACGCACCTCAGTGTCCCCAAGCACCTCAGTGTCCCCAAGCACCTCAGTGTCCCCAAGCACCTCAGTGTCCTCAAGCACCTCAGTGTCCTCAAGCACCTCAGTGTCCTCAAGCACCTCAGTATTCTCAAGCACCTCAGTGTCCTCAAGCACCTGTGTCCTCAAGCACCTGTGTCCTCAAGCACCTCAGTGTCCTCAAGCACCTCAGTGTCTCCAAGCACCTCAGTGTCTCCAAGCATCCCGTGCCCTTTAGCACAGTTGAACCTGGTATTCTTCACTGATTCATCAGCGCCTTTCCAGTTCTGTCTTTCAGGAGACCTTCAGCGCCCCCACGTGCTTCCTGTCTGCCGACCTAATCCTGTATGAGGAGAGCCTAGATTCGGCCATCTCTGCCGCGGTTCCTCTTCCCAGTCATCGGAAGAATACTCGAGTCCACAACATTTCCAAACCAGGTCAGTGGTAGTATTCACATAATCCTCCAGTCGCCCGCACAGACTTCACTACACCGGGTTCACAAAAACCTCAGTCATGACAGTAGGAACTGGCCACATGGACCCGGCCGAAAGTGTTTGTCTGACGCATGACCTCCTAAGCAATATTGCAGGACGCTTGGGAGGTCTGGAGTCGACTCAGCATCGATTGGCACAGTGTCTGCAGCGGAATTCGTCCTCCAGAGATTCTATGACCTTCTGCTCTAAGACTCCTGACCAACTGCAGATTTTCTACCAGATGTTACTACAGTTACAAGAACTTTTGCCTAGTATTCTCTCTGTGATGCCTGATCTCCTCAGGAATACTACCAACGTTGTTGATCCTGTTTTGTCCCATTCAGTTAATAGAGTCTCTTCCTCTGCGCAAGGGAAAGTTTTTCATCAGAGCTATCCACGGCCCAAGCTCTCTGAAGCTGAACGTCAGCGGCGTAAGGAGCTACATCTCTGTCTTTACTGTGGAAATTCTGGTCATTTTGTTAAAGACTGTATTCTTCGCAAGCCAGGTAATAGTGACAAATCTCAGTATCATAGTGCTCATGTCTACAAGTCATCCACAGTATCCGATCCATCTGCTGCTGACGGGGGTATCAAGAAGGCTACTCTTCTGAGAGAGACTCAAATTTATGACTGGGGTCCGGTGGTTAAAAGACCTTATCCCAAGTTGGGTGTCCAGAGAAGAATGTTCAAGCCATTTACAGTCACAGAGGAGTCCGTGTCCACAGCCCCAGGAGGGGCGTCTTCAGAGCGTCCAGCCCCAGGAGGGGCGTCTTCAGAGCGTCCAGCCCCAGGAGGGGCGTCTTCAGAGCGTCCAGCCCCAGTGAGGGGTTCAGAGCGCCCAGCCCCAGAGAGTCTACAGGGTGCTGCCCAGCCAGAGATTCTACAGAGTGCTGCCCAGCCAGAGATTCTACAGAGTGCTGCCCAGCCAGAGATTCTACAGAGTGCTGCCCAGCCAGAGATTCTACAGAGTGCTGCCCAGCCAGAGATTCTACAGAGTGCTGCCCAGCCAGAGATTCTACAGAGTGCTGCCCAGCCAGAGATTCTACAGAGTGCTGCCCAGCCAGAGAGTCTACAGAGTGCTGCCCAGCCAGAGAGTCTACAGAGTGCTGCCCAGCCAGAGAGTCTACAGAGTGCTGCCCAGCCAGAGAGTCTACAGAGTGCTGCCCAGCCAGAGAGTCTACAGAGTGCAGCCCAGCCCCGTGAAGAGGGGGCTCCTGCCTTAGTTCAGCCCCGTGAAGAGGGGGCTCTTGCCTCAGCCCAGCCCCGTGAAGAAGGGGCTCTTGCCTCAGCCCAGCCCCGTGGAGTGGGGGCTCTTGCCTCAGCCCAGCCCCGTGAAGTGGGGGCTCTTGCCTCAGCCCAGCCCTGTGAAGAAAGGGCTCAGCCCGTCCCGGTTCCAGCCGGTCCAGCAATACTCCAGGCCCTGCCTGGTCAGTCCGTCCCGGTTCCAGCCGGTCCAGCAATACTCCAGGCCCAGCCTGGTCAGTCCGTCCCGGTTCCAGCCGGTCCAGCAATACTCCAGGCCCAGCCTGGTCAGTCCGTCCCGGTTCCAGCCGGTCCAGCAATACTCCAGGCTCCGCCTGGTCAGTCCGTCCCGGTTCCAGCCGGTCCAGCAATACTCCAGGCCCAGCTTGGCCAGTCCGTTCCGGTTCCAGCCGGTCCATCAATACTCCAGGCTCCGCCTGGTCAGTCCGTCCCGGTTCCAGCCGGTCCAGCAATACTCCAGGACCAGCCTGGTCCGTCTCCTTTGGCTCCAGCCAATTCAAGTATCCTCGGATCCAATCCAGTCCTACTCATCCAGCCAAAGCTTTCTTCAGTTTCATCCTCTAAGCTTTCGTCTGATGGTTTTCCACCTATTTACTTTGATGGAGATTTATTGCAATATGCCGCTCTGGTTGAACAATTTCTCTCTCGGATGGAGTCTGATCCTTCAGGTGCAGTAACTCTTTCCAACGTTACTCGATATCTGTTCCTGGCATTCAGAGGAAGAGCTTTGGAGTGGGCCAACATGCTCTTTGAGAGTAATGATCCTGTGTTCCATGACTTACAGACTTTCAGTAACGCTGTAGTTAAAGAATTTAGTCCTAAACCTTTGGAATCTGCATCAACGAAGGTCCTAAATTCTTCTGTATGAATTTCTCAAGTTCCTCTAAGATTCAAGATGGGTGTCCGGAGTCCACCCTTGAAGAGGGGGATACTGTCACAATCCTGACTGTAGGTTTTATATTTGGTGACTTACCCCTGCCATCTGTCCTGGATCCTGTGTCTTTTCACTCACAGAGTTAAACAGCTTGTCAGTTTTCCTGAGTTCTCTGCCTGAGAGGTAATAGTTAATTAGCTCCACCTGTGGTGATCTCCTGTGTGAGGCTGAATTCAGTAATCTGAAGTTCAGGCTTCAGTGTTCTCTCGGCCTGCTAGGCCTCGCTGCACTTCACAGCCTCCTCTAGAGTAGTCACATGACAGTGATTTCACCTGACCCAGAGTTGTCCAATCCTCTGCCAGCCTGAGACTCTCTACATCACCTAATCCTGCCCACCAATCATCAGGGACCAGGAAGTATAAATCAGGAGGCTGAGTTGGAATCTGGGCCAGTTCCTCATGTCACATACAGCCTTGTGTGAGTCTTATGCTGAGCTCCCTTAAGGTAACCTTTGTACCTAAGTTCCTGTGGGAACTCTGTTCCCTTGTTACCGTTTGGTTTACTTGTGTGTTGCCATTTGATTTCATCATTTTCCCTGAGTCTCAATGTAAAGGCACAGCTGCAATGTTTCGTCTTAAAGGCACAGTACTGAATTCCGTGTTCTCCACTGAAAACCACAGAAGTCGGGTTTCAGTTTTACTACTGTTGTAGTTGGGATCTCCAGAGCTCAGTACCTCGTGCCTCAGCATCTCCGTGCTTCCAGCACCTCGTGCCTCAGTACCTCCGTGCTTCCAGCACCTCCGTGACTCAGTACCTCAGTGCCTCATCATCTCCGTGCCTCAGTACCTCCGTGCCTCAGTACCTCCATGCTTCCAGCACCTCCGTGCCTCGGTACCTCCGTGCTTCCAGCACCTCCGTGACTCAGTACCTCAGTGCCTCATCATCTCCGTGCCTCAGTACCTCAGTACCTCGTGCCTCAGCATCTCCGTGCTTCCAGCACCTCGTGCCTCAGTACCTCCGTGCTTCCAGCACCTCCGTGACTCAGTACCTCAGTATCTCCGTGCCTCAGTACCTCCGTGCCTCAGTACCTCGTGCCTCCGCATCTCCGTGCTTCCAGCACCTCGTGCCTCAGTACCTCCGTGCTTCCAGCACCTACGTGACTCAGTACCTCAGTGCCTCATCATCTCCGTGCCTCAGTACCTCCGTGCCTCAGTACCTCCGTGCCTCAGTACCTCCGTGCCTCAGTACCTCCATGCTTCCAGCACCTCCGTGCCTCAGTACCTCCGTGCCTCAGCATCTCCGTGCCTCAGTACCTCCGTTCTTCCAGCACCTCCGTGCCTCAGTACCTCCGTGCTTCCAGCACCTCCGTGCCTCAGTACCTCCGTGCTTCCAGCACCTCCGTGCCTCAGTACCTCCGTGCTTCCAGCACCTCCGTGCCTCAGTACCTCCGTGCCTCAGCACCTCCGTGCCTTAGTACCTCCGTGCCTCCACGCATCCCAGTGCCTCTACGCACCTCAGTGTCCCCAAGCACCTCAGTGTCCCCAAGCACCTCATTGTCCCCAAGCACCTCAGTGTCCTCAAGCACCTCAGTGTCCTCAAGCACCTCAGTGTCCTCAAGCACCTCAGTATTCTCAAGCACCTCAGTGTCCTCAAGCACCTCAGTGTCCTCAAGCACCTCAGTGTCCTCAAGCACCTCAGTGTCCTCAAGCACCTCAGTGTCTCCAAGCACCTCAGTGTCTCCAAGCATCCCGTGCCCTTTAGCACAGTTGAACCTGGTATTCTTCACTGATTCATCAGCGCCTTTCCAGTTCTGTCTTTCAGGAGACCTTCAGCGCCCCCACGTGCTTCCTGTCTGCCGACCTAATCCTGTATGAGGAGAGCCTAGATTCGGCCATCTCTGCCGCGGTTCCTCTTCCCAGTCATCGGAAGAATACTCGAGTCCACAACATTTCCAAACCAGGTCAGTGGTAGTATTCACATAATCCTCCAGTCGCCCGCACAGACTTCACTACACCGGGTTCACAAAAACCTCAGTCATGACACTTATGAGGGAATGTCCAGGCCCATTGAAGGGTTTGTGAGCAATGTTAAAGATACAGGTGACTGAAGAAATTGTGAGCGATGTTTTAAAAGACACTGATGATTTGAAGAACTTGTAAACGGTGGTTAAAGACACAGATCACTTAAAGAACTTGAGAACGGAGATTAAGACGCTGGGGATTTGAAGAACTTAAGTGCAGTGGTTTAAGACGCTGATGATTTGTAGAACTTGAGAACGGTGACTGAGACGCTGATGATTTGAAGAACTTAAGTGCAGTGGTATAAGACGCTGATGATTCGTAGAACTTGAGAACGGTGACTGAGACGCTGATGATTTCAAGAACCTGAGAACGGTGATTAGGGCCCACAGCCCACGCTGATTCCTAGGAGCACTGGTGACTGGACCGCAAAGAGACACACCAGCCGCTGGGAACGCTGGAACCTGTGCAGCGAACTGGCACCTGGAAATGCCGGAGACACTGGAGTACAGCTTCAGAGATTCTCGCCGGGAACAAGAGCGCTGGCATCCACTTCAGGGGAAAGACGATACTCAGGCGCCGAGGTTCTGTCCGGCGTCTGACTTTGAATCTCCCGCCACCGCTAGATTGGCGGAACAGTCTGATGACGTCACCTGCCCCCCCCCCCGCCCACGTGATGCCGGGTGTCATGGCGGCGCCCCTGCCCTGGAGAACCACCGAGAGCCGCGCCAGCCAGACGCCGGAGCCCGTGGCCCACCGAAGGCAGAGGCCGCAACACAGACCAGCAGGCACGCGGCGAACGCCGCCTCTGGCGTGTGACAGGTAGGAAGAAAGCCAAGAGAGGGCAGTATCACGCAGACCAATGGAGTGAAGGAGGGACTGTACCACCACTGTACCACCAAACGAAGAGTCTTTGCCTTTACCTGATCCGAAGGGATGTCTGTCAGGCAAAAGTTATGAGGGGGAAGTTTATTGAAGGATCCTGCGTATCCGTGAGTGACGACTTCCCATATCCAGGTGTCTGAAGTTGCCTTCAACCGTACCTGAGTAAACTGTAGAAGTCAGCCTCCCACCCTGGGATCCCCCAGAGGGAGGCCTGCCCTGTCATGCAGCAGGCTTGTCTGTTTTGGAAGCAGGCAAACAGGCAGCCCAAGCACGTTCAGGTTTGGGCTTAGTGGATTTGGAAGTGCGAGCCCGTTTCGGGTACGCCTGACCCTTTGCTTTACCTGGAGGTCAAAAGGATGAAAGGAAGTACTCTTAGCCTTTGGAGCCGAAGGAGCAGTACTAGGCAGACATGCAGTCTTCGCAGATGCTAAGTCAGCAACGATCTTGTTGAGATCTTCCCCAAAAACTATGTTTCCCTCAAAAGGGATCACCTCCAAGGTCTTTCTAGAGTCCAGATCTAAAGACCAGGACCGCAACCAGAGGATCCGGCGAGCCAGAATAGACGTAGTAGATGCTTTGGCCGCCAGTATACCTGCATCAGATGCCGCCTCCTAAATATAATAGGAGGCCGTAATATAATATATGAAAGACACTGTCAAGCATTATCAGGAAAATTAGACGGCAGTTCCGCCTCCACTTCCTGAACCCAGGCGTCTATAGCTTTAGCAGCCCAAGAGGCCGCAATAGTAGGCCTATGCATAGCACCAGCAAGAGTGTAAATAGACTTCAAGCAACCCTCCACACACTTATCCGTCGGTCCCCTCAGAGAGGCGACGGTAGTGACAGGCAGAGCAGATGAGACCACCAGACGCGCAACTTGTGAGTCCACCAGCGGAGGTGTTTCCCAACTGTTACTTATCTCTGCAGCGAAGGGATAACGAGCTAGTATCTTCGTAGACAAGGAAAACTTCTGACCCGGATTTTCCCAGGATCAGGATTCCTGACGAATGTCAACCAAGAGGTCAGGATGAGGTAAAACCAACTTAGTAACCCTCTGATGTTTAAACTTATCTGGTTTCTTAGAGGTAGCTGGAAGCCCTTCATCATCATTGATTTGAAGTATCAGCCTGATAGCCTCCAAGAGGTCAGGAACAGCCACCTGTGTCAGAAATTCCCCATCAGAAGCATCTGTATCAGAATCTGAAAGGTCAGAGAAAGCGCCATCTACATCGGATGAGGTATCCGAAACATGTGTGGAATGTGAGGAAGTAATGGCCCGTTTACATGACCCCTTGGTCTTAGGCGGGCGAGAGTCAGGATTTTGCTTAGCTAGTGACTGATGTAATTGCTATAACCGAGAGAACAGAGTATCTGCCCACGGCGGATTAACTGCAGGGACAATATGTGACTGTAATGGCAAAGGAGGTCCCACAGGGGGCGCATGTCTAATTACTAGCGTAGTCAGTAAATTAGATAAAACAGCCTAAGGTGGGTCTTGATTTGCCCCTGTTGCTGCAGACTGACCATGGGGTATAGAACCCCCAGTGCCTGAGCCCCCAGCTGCTATGAAATCCATGGCATCAACACTGCATGGTGCAGGATGAGCCATGGATTTACCACCCGGTGTAGCAGACATGATATGTAAGCATAACCCTAGGGTGTAATAGTACAATATAAGCAGACAAACTACCTGACAAAAATCCCCTGTATGGTGTGACTGCAAGGCAGAGCACAAACTGAGGATTTAAGAGGTATGTGGTGACTGAAAAACACAGAGAAAAATAACAAAGTAGTATATCCTGAGAAACACTATATTATATGAGAACCCTGACGCACTTTGCACCCCTCAGGGTACAGAATATAGGGATAGCAATATGTGTGAGATACACAAAATAGAGACCACACAGCAGCCATTGGCACACACTCAGTCACATATTCAATGCAGAAATTATTACAAACAATAAAACTGCACTGGACCAGCAATAATAAGGAACTATACTACTGAGTGAAGCTATGTAGATATAGAGATATAACATTTCACAGTAAAGACTGGATGTATATTACAGGATACATGTACTAAATAACCCTGAATGTATGCATTTGTTCTTAACTAACACTGTCTAGACGACATGTAGAATACTTAAGTGTCCTGTAAATGTACAGCACTGATGAAGCAGGCGGCATTACAGAAGGAGGCATTGCCCACCAGTCCCAAATCAGCGTAGCATGTGTGTAATGGCGCCCAAACGCTGACAGGGAGTGAGGGAGACAGAGAGATGCAGCTCCAGGACGGGAACATTTACTCTAAATGGCGCCCAGGAGCTGGGGGAGGGGCTACAGGTCAGAGCCTTGTCCCCTTGCTGGACTTCACCACCGTAAAAACTGGATGAATATCACAGGGTACTTGTACTAAACAACCCTGAAGTATGCACTTGTTCTTAACTAATACTGTCTAAATGACATGTACTGTAGAATACTTAAGTGTTCTGTAAATGCACAGCACTGATGAGGCAGGCGGCTTTACAGAGGAGGTATCGCCCAGCAGTCCCAGAATCAGCGCAGCTGTGTGTAATGGCGCCCAAACACTGACAGGGAGTGAGGGAGATAGAGAGATGCAGCTCCAGGGCGGGAACATTTACTCTAAATGGCGCCCAGGGGCTGGGGGAGGGGCTACAGGTCAGAGCCTTATCCCCTTGCTGGACTTCACCACTGTAAAAACTGGATGAATATCACAGGGTACTTGTACTAAACAACCCTGAAGTATACACTTGTTCTTAACTAATACTGTCTAAACAACATGTAGTGTAGAATACTTAGGTGTTCTGTAAATGCACAGCACTGATGATGTAGGCGGCTTTACAGAGGAGGTATCGCCCAGCAGTCCCAGAATCAGCGCAGCTGTGTGTAATGGCGCCCAAACGCTGACAGGGAGTGAGGGAGACAGAGAGATGCAGTTCCAGGGCGGGAACATTTACTCTAAATGGCGCCCAGGGGCTGGGGGAGGGGCTACAGGTCAGAGCCTTATCCCCTTGCTGGACTTCACCACCGGGTACTGTGGGCCATAAAGAAAACGGTTTATATACAAAACCGACCTGTGCCCCTGCCCCGGGTACTGTGGGCCATAATAAAACAGTTTAAATACAAAACCGACCCGTGCCCCTGCCCTTGTGGTCTAGTGGGGTCCCTGTACCAACACAGTGTCCACGCCAGCACGCGCGTCCCGCTTCCTAATGGCCACGCCGGATCACGATTTTCGGCGGGTCCCGCCTGGGGGACCCTCTTACTTCCTCCCTGAATGTGGTCACTCGATCCCCGAGAGCAGCGGTGAGTGTGTGTGCCCTGGGTGAAGAACCGGAGCCTCCGCTGTAAGTACCCGGCAACCAGGGACGCGGGAGTATACAGCACCGCTGGGGGAGGTGATGGAGCTGCAGTAGGAGATGTCAGAATGACATCTAGCACTAAGAGTGCCTCTGCTGCAGCCCTTGAAGTCTTCTTTCTTCTTTAAAAAAATCTCTTTTCAGGGCTGCTGGAGCAGCCCTGCCTGTTAGTGTCCTGCCTTCAGGGCACCAATTTACAAACTGAGCTCCTGTACACGGAGGCGGGGTTATAGAGGAGGCGGCCCTGAGCATCTTGGGAACAGTCAAAGCTTTTAGCCTGTTGGTGCCTCGGATCAAGATCCTACTTTACACCCCAATGTTATTCCCTGTGGAACACCAGTGTACCCCGCTGCAGAAAAATTCAATAAAGAACGATCCTAGTGCCAAATATTTAGTATAGAGACTATCCTAGTGAGATACATTCAGTACAGAGACCATACTAATGGTAGATATTCAATACAGAGGCTATGACATACAACAAAGGGGGTTCATCGTAGCTGTGCTAAATTTAGCACAACTACAATCATTTACACTGACATGCGGGGGGACGCCCAGTACAGGGCTAGTCCACCCCGCATGTCAGTGCCCCCCCCCCCCCCCCTCCCCCACGGGCAGAAGTGAAAAGGCATCGCACAGCGGTGATGCCTTTGCACTTCAAGAGTAGCTTCTGACCAGTGCAGCTTTAGCGTGCTGGCCGGGAGCTACTCGTTGTTCCTCGGCCCGCAACGGCTGCGTGTGACTTCACGCAGCCGCCGTGGCCCGCCCCCCCAGCGATCTGACCACACCTGCGTTGGCCGGGCCGCGCCGCCGTCCAGCCCCCTCCCTCCCAGCGACCACCTCTGCCTCAGAGGCGATCGCCAGGCAACGACGGCTGACATGCGCAGTTCCGACCCGATCGCTACGCTGCGAGAAACTGCAGCGATCGATCAGGTCGGAATGACCCCCAAAGTGAGAATCCATGTGACCACAATACAGAGATCCTTTACATGACTAACATAGGACACAGAGAGCAGCCACTATCGCCATACAATAGATCGCATCAACATAACTGCCATAGAGTACACTTACCTTATGACCTGTGTACTACCACTCATATTTACTTGCTGATCCTTGTGTACAAACATTCTTTGCAGATCCCTGTATACTCCCAATTAACTGCTGACCCATGCACTCACTTTACTACACAAACATTTTCACTTTATGCCCCTTATGTACTCATACTCACCTGACACTGTCTTCATAGCATACTTGCCTACCTGACCCTCTCCATGAGGGAGAAAATGCTCTGTTCCTGGACTTTCCTGGTAATGTATGATTGCCATCACCTGTGGTGAAATACCTTTCTTATCAATTAACTAGCTCACCACAGGTGATGGCAATCATACATTACCAGGAAAGTCTAGGAACAGAGCATTTTCTCCCTCATGGAGAGGGTCAGGTAGGCAAGTATGCTTCATAGTCCCTGAGTTGATCCTGTGATAACCTATGTGCTCTACATGAACTGCAGCTTTGTGAAGCCTTTCACCACTATACAGTAGCTGCACTAGACAAGGACTGGGGCATGGTATTACTATACACTGCAAAGCAGGAAGGAACTTAATAGTCTCTCTGGCTAAGGGTGGGGCATGCTGGGTAGGTGATAATTGTAGTCTATTAGTAAGTGTAGGGCAGCCTATCCGAGTAAAATTACACAGTGACCTCAGTGACATGGACAGCTAGTATCACTTGCTTACTCCAATGAGTCCTGCACCTCCAAATGCTATAATGCATCACCACCTACTCTCTCTGCATCCCTCCAGGTGACTCCCACCTACATCATATATACAGGTTGAGTATCCCTTATCCAAAATGCTTGGGACCAGAAGTATTTTGGATATCGGATTTTTCCGTATTTTGGAATAATTGCATACCATAATGAGATATCATGGCGATGGGACCCAAGTCTAAGCACAGAATGCATTTATGTTTCATATACACCTTATACACACAGCCTGAAGGTCATTTTAGCCAATATTTTTAATAACTTTGTGCATTAAATAAAGTGTGTATACATTCACACAATTCATTTATGTTTCATATATACCTTATACACACAGCCTGAAGGTCATTTAATACAATATTTTTAATAATTTTGTGTATTAAACAAAGTTTGTGTACACTGAGCCATCAGAAAACAAAGGTTTCACTATCTCAGCCTAACTCAAAAAAATCCGTATTTTGGAATATTCCGTATTTCGGAATATTTGGATATGGGATACTCAACCTGTATATGAGTTCCAGACTGTTTGGTTCTGCAAAACTATCTCTGTTTTGGATATCAAAAGTTGTTTTATATTTTTCTGCATATTTTATGTCATATGTATAAATGTTTATTTTTGTGAATAAATTATCACTGCTTAGAACATAGGTGTCAAACTCGTGGCCCCGGCCGCCTACTTTTGCGGCCCGCGGGTTGCGCGCTGACCTGAGAAGGGCTAAAGCGGACTATTGATATTTTAATTAAGGCGCCGGTTCCTGAACCAATCAGAGCTCGCGGACCGGCACCTGCGGCACTTGATTGGCTGCCGGACCGCAAGCTTTCATTGGCTCACGAAACGGCACCTGATTCCGCTCACAGGGCCGCGCGGAGGAGACAGGGAGACACTCGGCGTCTGACTGACACCAGCAGCCAGGCGCAGCGTGTTCGGAGGAGGCGACACTGCTCTACCAATAAACAGTGTGAGCACACTGCTGGGGGCTAAATATACATGGCCAATAACAAGTAATATAAATAGTATTATTATTAATTATTAAATAGCATTATTACTACATAGAGAGAGGCCCGCATTTTATATATGAGGGGAATAACAGCTCCTGGCACACTCAGAAAGATAGTAGTTTCTCTGTGTGCCAGGAGCTGTTATTCACCTTCATATATAAAATACAGTCCTCTCTCCCCTATATAGTAATAACAATACTTATTTATTTTATATAAAATGTACCGAGGGGGTAAATGTGTTATCTGGCACCATGGGGGCATATGTGTTATCTGGCACCGAGGGGGCATATGTGTTATCTGGCACTGTGGAGGGATGTGTGTTATTTGGCACCGTGGGGGCAATTATATGTATCAGGCACTGCTGGTGGTGATATACTGTATAAGGGGGAATAACAGCCCCTGGCACACACTGATATATGGTAGTATAATTATTATTATTATTATTATTATTATTATTATTATTTTCTCTGACGTCCTAAGTGGATGCTGGGGACTCCGTCAGGACCATGGGGATTAGCGGCTCCGCAGGAGACAGGGCACAAAACTAAAGCTTTAGGATCAGGTGGTGTGTACTGGCTCCTCCCCCTATGACCCTCCTCCAAGCCTCAGTTAGGTTTTTGTGCCCGTCCGAGCAGGGTGCAATCTAGGTGGCTCTCTTAAGGAGCTGCTTAGAAAAAGTTTTTAGGTTTCTTATTTTCAGTGAGTCCTGCTGGCAACAGGCTCACTGCATCGAGGGACTTAGGGGAGAGAAGTTCAACTCACCTGCGTGCAGGATGGATTGGCTTCTTAGGCTACTGGACACCATTAGCTCCAGAGGGAGTCGGAACACAGGTCTCACCCTGGGGTTCGTCCCGGAGCCGCGCCGCCGACCCCCCTTGCAGATGCTGAAGATTGAAGGTCCAGAAACAGGCGGCAGAAGGCTTTTCAGTCTTCATGAAGGTAGCGCACAGCACTGCAGCTGTGCGCCATTGTTGTCACACACTTCACACCAACGGTCACGGAGGGTGCAGGGCGTTGCTGGGGGCGCCCTGGGCAGCAATGTATAATACCTTATTCTGGCTAAAAATACATCACATATAGCCCCTGGAGACTATATGGATGTATTTAACCCCTGCCAGGTCTCAGAAAAACGGGAGAAGAAGCCCGCCGAAAAGGGGGCGGGGCCTATTCTCCTCAGCACACAGCGCCATTTTCCCTCACAGAAAGGCTGGTGGGAAGGCTCCCAGGCTCTCCCCTGCACTGCACTACAGAAACAGGGTTAAAACAGAGAGGGGGGGCACTTATTTGGCGATATGTATATATATATATTAAAATGCTATAAGGGAAAAACACTTATATAAAGGTTGTCCCTGTATAATATAGCGTTTTTGGTGTGTGCTGGCAAACTCTCCCTCTGTCTCCCCAAAGGGCTAGTGGGGTCCTGTCCTCTATCAGAGCATTCCCTGTGTGTGTGCTGTGTGTCGGTACTTGTGTGTCGACATGTATGAGGACGATGTTGGTGAGGAGGCGGAGCAATTGCCGGTAATGGTGATGTCACTCTCTAGGGAGTCGACACCGGAATGGATGGCTTATTTAAGGAATTACGTGATAATGTCAACACGCTGCAAGGTCGGTTGACGACATGAGACGGCCGGCAAACCAATTAGTACCTGTCCAGGCGTCTAAAACACCGTCAGGGGCGTTAAAACGTCCTTTTACCTCAGTCGGTCGACACAGACACGGACACTGACTCCAGTGTCGACGGTGAAGAAACAAACGTATTTTCCTTTAGGGCCACACGTTACTTGTTAAGGGCAATGAAGGAGATGTTACATATTTCTGATACTACAAATACCACAAAAAAGGGTATTATGTGGAGTGTGAAAAAACTACATGTGGTTTTTCCTGAATCAGATAAATTAAATGAAGTGTGTGATGATGCGTGGGTTTCCCCCGATAGAAAATTATTGGCGGTATACCCTTTCCCGCCAGAAGTTATGGCGCGTTGGGAAACACACCTTAGGGTGGATAAGGCGCTCACACGCTTATAAAAACAAGTGGCGTTACCGTCTCCAGATACGGACGCCCTCAAGGAGCCAACTGATAGGAGGTTGGAAAATATCCTAAAAAGTATATACACACATACTGGTGTTATACTGCGACCAGCGATCGCCTCAGCCTGGATGGGCAGCGCTGGGGTGGCTTGGTCGGATTCCCTGACTGGAAATATTGATACCCTTGACAGGGACAGTATTTTATTGACTATAGAGCATTTAAAAGATGCATTTCTATATATGCGAAACTCTGGCATCAAGAGTAAGTGCGATGTCCATATCTGCCAGACGATGTTTATGGACACGACAGTGGTCAGGTTATGCAGATTCCAAACGGCACATGGAAGTATTGCCGTATAAAGGGGAGGAGTTATTTGGGGTCGGTCCATCGGACCTGGTGGCCACGGCAACAGCTAGAAAATCCACCTTTTTTACCCCAAGTCACATCTCAGCAGAAAAAGACATAGTCTTTTCAGCCTCAGTCCTTTCGTCCCCATAATATCTGCCCAGGGATAGAGGTAAGGGAAGAAGACTGCAGCAGGCAGCCCATTCCCAGGAACAGAAGCCTTCCACCGCTTCTGCCAAGTCCTCAGTATGACGCTGGGGCCGTACAAACAGGTGCGGTGGGGGGTCGTCTCAAGAGTTTCAGCACGCAGTGGGCTCACTCGCAAGTGGACCCCTGGATCCTACAAGTAGTATCCCAGGGGTACAGATTGGAAATTCGAGACGTCTCCCCCTCGCAGGTTCCTGAAGTTTGCTTTACCAACGTCTACCTCCGACAGGGAGGCAGTATTGGAAACAATTAACAAGCTGTATTCCCAGCAGGTGATAATCAAAGTACCCCTCCTACAACAAGTAAAGGGGTATTATTCCACACTATATTGTGGTACTGAAGCCAGACGGCTCGGTGAGACCTATTCTAAATGGAGTCACTCAGAGCAGTGATAGCGAACCAGGAAAAAGGGGACTATATGGTGTCCCTGGACATCAAGGATGCTTACCTCCATGTACAAATTTGCCCTTCTCACAAAGGGTACCTCAGGTTCGTGGTACAAAACTGTCACTATCAGTTTCAGACGCTGCCGTTTGGATTGTCCACGGCACCCCGGGTCTTTACCAAGGTAATGGCCGAAATGATGATTCTTCTTCAAAGAAAAGGCGTCTTAATTATCCCTTACTTGGACGATCTCCTGATAAGGGCAAGGTCCAGAGAACAGTTGGAGGTCTGAGTAGCACTATCTCAAGTAGTTCTACGACAGCACGGGTGGATTCTAAATATTCCAAAATCGCAGCTGTCTCCGACGACACGTCTGCTGTCCCTAGGGATGATTCTGGACACAGTCCAGAAAAAGGTGTTTCTCCCGGAGGAGAAAGCCAGGGAGTTATCCGAGCTAGTCAGGAACCTCCAAAAACCAGGAAAAGTGTCAGTGCATCATTGCACAAGGGTCCTGGGAAAAATGGTGGCTTCTTACGAAGCGATTCCATTCGGCAGATTTCACGCAAGAACTTTTCAGTGGGATCTGCTGGACAAATGGTCCGGATCGCATCTTCAGATGCATCAGCGGATAACCCTGTCTCCAAGGACAAGGGTGTCTCTTCTGTGGTGGCTGCAGAGTGCTCATCTACTAAAGTGCCACAGTTATGCATTCAGGACTGGGTCCTGGTGACCACGGATTCCAGCTTGAAAGGCTGGGGAGCAGTCACACAGGGAAAAAATTTCCAGGGAGTGTGATCAAGTCTGGGGACTTCTCTCCGCATAAATATACTGGAGCTAAGAGCAATTTACAATGCTCTAAGCTTAGCAAGACCTCTGCTTCAAGGTCAGCCGGTATTGATCCAGTGGGACAACATCACGGCAGTCGCCCACGTAAACAGACAGGGCGGCACAAGAAGCAGGAGGACAATGGCAGAAACTGCAAGGATTCTTCGCTGGGCGGAAAATCATGTGATAGCACTGTCAGCAGTTTTCATTCCGGGAGTGGACAACTGGGAAGCAGACTTCCTCAGCACGACCTCCACCCGGGAGAGTGGGGACTTCATCGAGAAGTTGTTTCCACATGATTGTGCACCGTTGGGAAAGACCAAAGGTGGACATGATGGCGTCCCGCCTGAACAAAAAACTGGACAGGTATTGCGCCAGGTCAAGAGACCCTCAGGAAATAGCTGTGGACGTTCTGGTAACACCATGGGTGTACCAGTCGGTGTATGTGTTCCCTCCTCTGCTTCTCATACCAAAGGTACTGAGAATTATAAGACGTAGAGGAGTAAGAACTATACTCGTGGCTCCGGATGGGCCAAGAAGGACTTGGTACCCGGAACTTCATGAGATGCTCACAGAGGACTCAGGGCCTCTGCCGATAAGAAGGGACTTGCTTCAGCAAGTACCATGTCTGTTCCAAGACTTACCGCGGGTGCGTTTGACGGCATGGCGGTTGAACGCCGGATCCTAAGGGAAAAAAGGCATTCCGGAAGAGGTCATTCCTACCCTGGTCAAAGCCAGGAAGGAGGTGACCGCACAACATTATCACCACATGTGGCGAAAATATGTTGCGTGGTGTGAGGCCAGGAAGGCCCCACGAAGAAATTTCAACTCGGTCGATTCCTGCATTTCCTGCAAACAGGAGTGTCTATGGGCCTCAAATTGGGGTCCATTAAGGTTAAAATTTCGGCCCTGTCGATTTTCTTCCAGAAAGAATTGGCTTCAGTTCCTGAAGTCCAGAAATTTGACAAGGGAGTACTGCATATACAACCCCCTTTTGTGCCTCCAGTGGCACTGTGGGATCTCAACGTAGTCCTGGGATTCCTCAAATCACGTTGGTTTAAACCGCTCAAATCTGTGGATTTGAAATATCTCACATGGAAAGTGACCATGATGTTGGCCCTGGCCTCGGCCAGGCGAGTGTCAGAATTGGCGGCTTTGTCTCACAAAAGCCCATATCTGATTGTCCATTCGGACAGGGCAGAGCTGCGGACTCGTCCCCAGTTTCTCCCTAAGGTGGTGTCAGCGTTTCATTTGAACCAGCTTATTGTGGTACCTGCGGCTACTAGAGACTTGGAGGACTCCAAGTTGCTAGATGTTGTCAGGGCCCTGAAAATATAGATTTCCAGGACGGCTGGAGTCAGGAAAACTGACTTGCTGTTATCCTGTATGCACCCAAAAAACTGGGTGCTCTTGCTTCTAAGCAGACGATTGCTAGTTGAATGTGTAGTACAATTCAGCTTGCACATTCTGTGGCAGGACTGCCACAGCCAAAATATATAAATGCCCATTCCACAAGGAAGGTGGGCTCATCTTGGGCGACTGCCCGAGGGGTCTCGGCTTTACAACTTTGCCGAGCCGCTACTTGGTCAGAGGCACACCCTGGCTGAGGAGGACCTGGAGTTCTCTCACTCGGTGCTGCAGAGTCATCCGCACTCTCCCGCCCGTTTGGGAGCTTTGGTATAATCCCCATGGTCCTGACGGAGTCCCCAGCATCCACTTAGGACGTCAGAGAAAATAAGATTTTACTTACCGATAAATCTATTTCTCGTAGTCCGTAGTGGATGCTGGGCGCCCATCCCAAGTGCGGATTGTCTGCAATACTTGTACATAGTTATTGTTACAAAAAAAAAAAAAAAATCGGGTTGTTATTGTTGTGAGCCGTCTGTTCAGAGGCTCCTACGTTTGTCATACTGTTAACTGGGTTTAGATCACAAGTTATACGGTGTGATTGGTGTGGCTGGTATGAGTCTTACCCGGGATTCAATATCCTTCCTTATTGTGTACGCTCGTCCGGGCACAGTATCCTAACTGAGGCTTGGAGGAGGGTCATAGGGGGAGGAGCCAGTACACACCACCTGATCCTAAAGCTTTAGTTTTGTGCCCTGTCTCCTGCGGAGCCGCTAATCCCCATGGTCCTGACGGAGTCCCCAGCATCCACTACGGACTACGAGAAATAGATTTATCGGTAAGTAAAATCTTATTATTATTATTATATAGGGGAGAGGGGACCACACAGTTATATATGAAGGGGTATAGCACTGCTGTCAGCTCACACCATGTGGTATTGTTATTATTATATAGAGGAGAGTTACTCTCACTGTGTGCCTGTCTGACCTTGTAGAACAGGAGGAGTCATCTGCGATGCAGATTCTGCATTGAAAAGTAATTGTTAGCTGTCAAGGAAGAAGGTAAAATGGAGGGGACTGGCATATGTGTTATCTGGCACCGTGGGGGCATATGTGTTATCTGGCACCGAGGGGGCATATGTGTTATCTGGCACTGAGGGGGCATATGTGTTATCTGGCACGAGGGGGCAAATGTGTTATCTGGCACCGAGGAGGCAAATGTGATATCTGGCACCGAGGGGGGATGTGTGTAATTTGGCACCGTGATGGCAATTATGTGTATCAGGCACTGCCGGTGGTGATATATTGTATAAGGGGGAATAACAGCCCCTGGCACACACTGATATATGTTATTATTATTATTATTATTATTATTATTATTACTACATATAAGACTCTTTCTTTTTTGCGGCCCACACAAGACCTTGATTATTCAGCCCAGTTGGGATTTTGAGTTTGACATGCCTGGCTTAGAACGTTCTGAATCACAGTATATTTTCTTTTTCTCTTCTAGGTAAATTTTGTGGAGATCCAACTAATTAAGAAATCTGACTGTATCCGAAAAAGAACATTGGTGCCATTATTATTTGTACTGCAAACCAGAAGGCTTTTAAAGTATATTTTTAGAACTCATAATTCAATATTTGTCTGCATTTTTATATATAAATATAAGCTAAAAATATTGCTTGCATAAGTATTCAATCCCAGTGCTGTGTATGCTCCAATTTTCCTTAAATGAAAGATATTGCATTAACAGCTGTCTCTCATTTAGCCTCTACCTGTGAATCATTAAAAAAGATAATCTTTTAAAGATATTAGACCCCTAAATCAGAGGTTCCCAAAGGCGGTCCTCAAGGCACCCCAACAGTCCAGGTTTTAGGTATATCGACGGCTTAGCACAGATGGTTAAATTAAATTGACTAAGGTGCTAATTAAGTCACCTGTGGCCAAGCATGGATACATTTAAAACCAGGACCGTTGTGGTGCCTTGAGAACCACGTTTGGGAACCTCTGCCCTTAATCAAATAACATTGGTAGACTGTAAATCTGAAGACATCAAATGAAGACCAAAGAGCATTCTAAGCATATAGACATTCACTATATAGGAAAAGGCCTCAAAATAATATCCAGGATCCAAATTATGTCAATTATGGGAATGCGAAAAAGAGGGGGACTTGGACTGCATATCTTATTATTAAAGATATCAAGAGGTGCTAGCATGCTGAGGCTTCTAATACTATGCTGAAGGAAGAGATATGCAGATGCATACTCTAAGTACTAAGAACAGTGGCCCTCATTCCGAGTTGTTCGCTCGGTAAAAATCTTCGCATCGCAGCGATTTTCCGCTTAATGCGCATGCGCAATGTTCGCACTGCGACTGCGCCAAGTAAATTTGCTATGCAGTTAGGAATTTTACTCACGGCTTTTTCATCGTTCTGGCGATCGTAATGTGATTGACAGGAAATGGGTGTTACTGGGCGGAAACAGGCCGTTTTATGGGCGTGTGGGGAAAAACGCTACCGTTTCCGGAAAAAACGCAGGAGTGGCCGGAGAAACGGAAGAGTGTCTGGGCAAACGCTGGGTGTGTTTGTGACGTCAAACCAGGAACGACAAGCACTGAACTGATCGCAGATGCCGAGTAAGTCTGGAGCTACTCAGAAACTGCTACGAGGTGTGTAATCGCAATATTGCGAATACATCGTTCGCAATTTTAAGATGCTAAGATTCACTCCCAGTAGGCGGCGGCTTAGCATGAGCAAATCTGCTAAAATCCGCTTGCGAGCGACCAACTCGGAATGACCTCCAGTGATAGTAAAAATAAGATTTTAAACCTACCGGTAAATCTTTTTCTCCTAGTCCGTAGAGGATGCTCGGGACTCCGTAAGGACCATGGGGTATAGACGGGCTCCGCAGGAGACATGGGCACTATAAAGAACTTTAGATGGGTGTGCACTGGCTCCTCCATCTATGCCCCTCCTCCAGACCTCAGTTAGAGAAACTGCCCAGAGGAGACGGACAGTACGAGGAAAATAAGAATTTACTTACCGATAATTCTATTTCTCGTAGTCCGTAGTGGATGCTGGGAACTCCGTAAGGACCATGGGGAATAGCGGCTCCGCAGGAGACTGGGCACAAAAGTAAAGCTTTAGGACTACTTGGTGTGCACTGGCTCCTCCCCCTATGACCCTCCTCCAAGCCTCAGTTAGGATACTGTGCCCGGACGAGCGTACACAATAAGGAAGGATTTATGAATCCCGGGTAAGACTCATACCAGCCACACCAATCACACCGTACAACTTGTGATCTGAACCCAGTTAACAGCATGATAACAGAGGAGCCTCTGGATAGATGGCTCACAACAATAACCCGATTTAGTTAACAATAACTATGTACAAGTATTGCAGACAATCCGCACTTGGGATGGGCGCCCAGCATCCACTACGGACTACGAGAAATAGAATTATCGGTAAGTAAATTCTTATTTTCTCTGACGTCCTAGTGGATGCTGGGAACTCCGTAAGGACCATGGGGATTATACCAAAGCTCCCAAAAGGGCGGGAGAGTGCGGATGACTCTGCAGCACCGAATGAGAGAACTCCAGGTCCTCCTCAGCCAGGGTATCAAATTTGTAGAATTTAGCAAACGTGTTTTCCCCTGACCAAGTAGCTGCTCGGCAAAGTTGTAAAGCCGAGACCCCTCGGGCAGCCGCCCAAGATGAGCCCACCTTCCTTGCGGAATGGGCTTTTACAGATTTTGGCTGTGGCAGGCCTGCCACAGAATGTGCAAGCTGAATTGTATTACAAATCCAACGAGCAATAGTCTGCTTAGAAGCAGGAGCACCCAGCTTGTTGGGTGCATACAGGATAAACAGTGAGTCAGATTTTCTGACTCCAGCCGTCCTGGAAACAATAAGAATTTACTTACCGATAATTCTATTTCTCATAGTCCATAGTGGATGCTGGGGACTCCGAAAGGACCATGGGGAATAGCGGCTCCGCAGGAGACTGGGCACAAAGTAAAAGCTTTAGGACTAGCTGGTGTGCACTGGCTCCTCCCCCTATGACCCTCCTCCAAGCCTCAGTTAGGATACTGTGCCCGGACGAGCGTACACAATAAGGAAGGATTTTGAATCCCGGGTAAGACTCATTACCAGCCACACCAATCACACCGTACAACTTGTGATCTGAACCCAGTTAACAGCATGATAACAGAAGGAGCCTCTGAAAAGATGGCTCACAACAACAATAACCCGATTTTTGTAACAATAACTATGTACAAGTAATGCAGACAATCCGCACTTGGGATGGGCGCCCAGCATCCACTACGGACTATGAGAAATAGAATTATCGGTAAGTAAATTCTTATTTTCTCTAACGTCCTAGTGGATGCTGGGGACTCCGAAAGGACCATGGGGATTATACCAAAGCTCCCAAACGGGCGGGAGAGTGCGGATGACTCTGCAGCACCGAATGAGAGAACTCCAGGTCCTCCTCAGCCAGGGTATCAAATTTGTAGAATTTAGCAAACGTGTTTGCCCCTGACCAAGTAGCTGCTCGGCAAAGTTGTAAAGCCGAGACCCCTCGGGCAGCCGCCCAAGATGAGCCCACTTTCCGTGTGGAATGGGCTTTTATAGATTTTGGCTGTGGCAGGCCTGCCACAGAATGTGCAAGCTGAATTGTACTACAAATCCAACGAGCAATCGTCTGCTTAGAAGCAGGAGCACCCAGCTTGTTGGGTGCATACAGGATAAACAGCGAGTCAGATTTTCTGACTCCAGCCGTCCTGGAAACATATATTTTCAGGGCCCTGACTACGTCCAGCAACTTGGAATCCTCCAAGTCCCTAGTAGCCGCAGGCACCACGATAGGTTGGTTTAAGTGAAATGCTGAAACCACCTTAGGGAGAAATTGAGGACGAGTCCTCAATTCTGCCCTGTCCGTATGAAAAATTAGGTAAGGGCTTTTATAGGATAAAGCCGCCAATTCTGATACACGCCTGGCTGAAGCCAGGGCTAACAGCATTACCACTTTCCAAGTGAGATACTTCAAGTCCACAGTGGTGAGTGGTTCAAACCAATGTGATTTTAGGAATCCCAACACTACATTGAGATCCCAAGGTGCCACTGGAGGCACAAAAGGAGGCTGTATATGCAGTACTCCCTTGACAAACGTCTGAACTTCAGGTACAGAAGCTAGTTCTTTTTGGAAGAATATCGACAGGGCCGAAATTTGAACCTTAATGGACCCTAATTTGAGGCCCATAGACAGTCCTGTTTGCAGGAAATGCAGGAATCGACCTAGTTGAAATTCCTCCGTAGGGGCCTTCCTGGCCTCGCACCACGCTACATATTTACGCCAAATACGGTGATAATGTTGTACGGTTACATCCTTCCTGGCTTTGATCAGGGTAGGGATGACTTCATCCGGAATGCCTTTTTCCTTCAGGATCCGGCGTTCAACCGCCATGCCGTCAAACGCAGCCGCGGTAAGTCTTGGAACAGACATGGTCCCTGCTGGAGCAGGTCCTGTCTTAGAGGTAGAGGCCACGGGTCTTCCGTGAGCATCTCTTGAATTTCCGGGTACCAAGTCCTTCTTGGCCAATCCGGAGCCACGAGTATAGTCTTTACTCCTCTCCTTCTTATGATTCTCAGTACTTTTGGTATGAGAGGAAGAGGAGGGAACACATACACTGACCGGTACACCCACGGTGTTACCAGAGCGTCCACAGCTATTGCCTGAGGGTCCCTTGACCTGGAACAATATCTGTCCAGTTTTTTGTTGAGGCGAGACGCCATCATGTCCACCTTTGGTTTTTCCCAACGGTTTACAATCATGTGGAAGACTTCCGGGTGAAGTCCCCACTCCCCCGGGTGAAGATCGTGTCTGCTGAGGAAGTCTGCTTCCCAGTTGTCCACTCCCGGAATGAACACTGCTGACAGTGCTATCACATGATTTTCCGCCCAGCGAAGAATCCTTGCCACTTCCGTCATTGCCCTCCTGCTTCTTGTGCCGCCCTGTCTGTTTACGCGGGCGACTGCCGTGATGTTGTCCGACTGGATCAATACTGGCTGACCCTGAAGCAGAGGCCTTGCCTGACTTAGGGCATTGTAAATGGCCCTTAGTTCCAGGATATTTATGTGAAGTGACGTTTCCATGCTTGACCACAAGCCCTGGAAATTTTTTCCCTGTGTGACTGCTCCCCAGCCTCTCAGGCTGGCATCCATGGTCACCAGGACCCAATCCTGAATGCCGAATCTGCGGCCCTCTAGGAGATGAGCACTCTGTAACCACCACAGGAGAGACACCCTTGTCCTTGGAGACAGGGTTATCCGCTGATGCATTTGAAGATGCGATCCGGACCATTTGTCTAGCAGATCCAACTGAAAAGTTCTTGCGTGGAATCTGCCGAATGGAATCGCTTCGTAAGAAGCCACCATCTTTCCCAGGACCCTTGTGCACTGATGCACTGACACCTGGCCTGGTCTTAGGAGTTTCCTGACTAGGTCGGATAACTCCCTGGCTTTCTCTTCCGGGAGAAACACCTTTTTCTGTACTGTGTCCAGAATCATCCCTAGGAACAGCAGACGTGTCGTCGGAATCAGCTGCGATTTTGGAATATTTAGAATCCATCCGTGCTGTCGTAGTACTATTTGCGATAGTGCTACTCCGACCTCTAACTGTTCTCTGGACCGTGCCCTTATCAGGAGATCGTCCAAGTAAGGGATAATTAAGACGCCTTTTCTTCGAAGAAGAATCATCATTTCGGCCATTACCTTGGTAAAGACCCGGGGTGCCGTGAACAATCCAAACGGCAGCGTCTGAAACTGATAGTGACAGTTCTGTACCACAAACCTGAGGTACCCTTGGTGAGAAGGGCAAATTGGGACATGGAGGTAAGCATCCTTGATGTCCAGAGACACCATGTAGTCCCCTTCTTCCAGGTTCGCTATCACAGCTCTGAGTGACTCCATCTTGAACTTGAACCTTTTTATGTAAGTGTTCAAGGTTTTCAGATTTAAAATGGGTCTCACCGAGCCGTCCGGCTTCGGTACCACAAACAGCGTGGAGTAATACCCCTTTCCCTGTTGTAGGAGGGGTACCTTGATTATCACTTGCTGGGAATACAGCTTGTGAATGGTTTCCAATACCGCCTCCCTGTCGGGGGTAGACGTTGGTAAAGCAGACTTCAAGAACCGGCGAGGGGGAGACGTCTCGAATTCCAATTTGTACCCCTGAGATACTACCTGCAGGATCCAGGGGTCCACTTGCGAGTGAGCCCACTGCGCGCTGAAATTCTTGAGACGGGCCCCCACCGTGCCTGAGTCCGCTTGTAAGGCCCCAGCGTCATGCTGAGGACTTGGCAGAAGCGGGGGAGCGCTTCTGGTCGTGGGAAGAAGCTGTCTGTTGTAGTCTTTTTCCCCTTCCTCTGCCCCGGGGCAGATATGAGTGGCCTTTTGCCCGCTTGCCCTTATGGGGACGAAAGGACTGAGCCTGAAAAGGCGGTATCTTTTTCTGCTGCGAGGTGACTTGGGGTAAAAAGGTGGATTTCCCAGCCGTTGCCGTGGCCACCAGGTCCGATAGACCGCCCCCAAATAACTCCTCCCCTTTATACGGCAATACTTCCATATGCCGTTTGGAATCCGCATCCCCTGACCACTGTCGCGTCCATAATCCTCTTCTGGCAGAAATGGACATCGCACTTACTCTTGATGCCAGAGTGCAAATGTCTCTCTGTGCATCTCGCATATATAGGAATGTATCCTTTAAATGCTCTATAGTCAATAATATATTGTCCCTGTCCAGGGTATCAATATTTTCAGTCAGGGAATCCGACCAAGCCACCCCAGCACTGCACATCCAGGCTGAGGCGATTGCTGGTCGCAGTATAACACCAGTATGTGTGTATATACTTTTAAGGAAATTTTCCAGCCTCCTATCTGCTGGCTCCTTATCGGCGGCCGTTTCTGGAGACGGTAACGCCACTTGTTTTGATAAGCGTGTGAGCGCCTTATCCACCCTAGGGGGTGTTTCCCAACGAGCCCTAACCTCTGGTGGGAAGGGATATAGTGCCAATAATTTTTTAGAAATTAGCAGTTTTCTGTCGGGGGTAACCCACGCTTCATAGACACTTCATTCAATTCATCTGATTCAGGAAAAACTACGGGTAGTTTTTTCACACCCCACATAATACCCCTTTTTGTGGTACTTGCAGTATCAGAGATGTGCAAAACCTCCTTCATTGCCGTGATCATGTAACGTGTGGCCCTACTGGAAAATACGTTTGTTTCTTCACCGTCGACACTGGAGTCAGTGTCTGTGTCTGGGTCCGTGTCAACCCACTGAGGTAATGGGCGTTTAATAGCCCCTGACGGTGTTTGAGACGCCTGGACAGGCACTAACTGAGCTGCCGGCTGTCTCATGTCGTCAACAGTTTTCTGTAACGTGCCGACACTGTCACGTAATTCCTTAATTACGGCCATCCATTCAGGTGTCGACTCCCTAGGGGGTGACATCACCATTATAGGCAATTGCTCCGCCTCCACATCATTTTCCTCCTCATACATGTCGACACACACGTACCGACACCCAGCACACACACAGGGAATGCTCTGATAGAGGACAGGACCCACTTAGCCCTTTAGGGAGACAGAGGGAGAGTTTGCCAGCACACACCAGAGCGCTATATATGTATAGGGACAACCTTACAATAAGTGTCTATCCCTTATAGCTGCTTATATCTGTTATTTTGCCAAATAAGTGCCCCCCTCTCTTTTTTACCCTGTTTCTGTAGTTGCAGGATGCAGGGGAGATTCTGGGAGCCTTCCTACCAGCGGAGCTGTGTGGGAAAAATGGCGCTGTGTGCTGAGGAGATAGGCCCCGCCCCCTTCACGGCGGGCTCTTCTCCCGCTTTTTTCTGGAAAACTGGCAGGGGTTAAATACATCCATATAGCCCAGGAGCTATATGTGATGTATTTTTCGCCAACTAAGGTAAATTCATTGCTTCCCAGAACGCCCCCCCCAGCGTCCTGCACCCTCAGTGACCGGAGTGTGAAGTGTGCTGAGAGCAATGGCGCACAGCTGCAGTGCTGTGCGCTACCTTATGAAGACAGGAAAGTCTTCTGCCGCCGATTTATGGACCTCTTCTTGCTTCAGCATCTGTAAGGGGGCCGGCGGCGCGGCTCCGGGACCCATCCATGGCTGGGCCTGTGATCGTCCCTCTGGAGCTAATGTCCAGTAGCCTAAGAAACCCAATCCACTCTGCACGCAGGTGAGTTCGTTTCTCTCCCCTAAGTCCCTCGATGCAGTGAGCCTGTTGCCAGCAGGTCTCACTGAAAATAAAAAACCTATTTAAACTTTTACTCTAAGCAGCTCAGGAGAGCCACCTAGATTGCACCCTTCTCGTTCGGGCACAAAATCTAACTGAGGCTTGGAGGAGGGTCATAGGGGGAGGAGCCAGTGCACACCAGCTAGTCCTAAAGCTTTTACTTTGTGCCCAGTCTCCTGCGGAGCCGCTATTCCCCATGGTCCTTTCGGAGTCCCCAGCATCCACTAGGACGTTAGAGAAATATATTTTAAAGGCCCTGACTACGTCCAACAACTTGGAGTCCTCCAAGTCACTAGTAGCCGCAGGTACCACAATAGGTTGGTTCAGATGAAACACTGAAACCACCTTAGGGAGAAAATGAGGACGAGTCCTCAATTCCGCCCTGTCTGAATGGAAGATCAGATAAGGGCTTTTACAGGATAAAGCCCGCCAATTCTGACACGCGCCTGGCCGAGGCCAGGGCCAACAACATGACCACTTTCCATGTGAGATATTTTAACTCCACGGATTCAAGTGGTTCAAACCAATGTGACTTTAGGAACCCCAAAACTACATTGAGATCCCAAGGTGCCACTGGAGGCACAAAAGGAGGCTGTATATGCAGTACCCCTTTTACAAACGTCTGAACTTCAGGAACTGAAGCTAGTTCTTTCTGGAAGAAAATTGACAGGGCCGAAATTTGAACCTTAATGGACCCCAATTTTAGGCCCATAGACACTCCTGTTTACAGGAAATGCAGGAATCGACCTAGTTGAAATTCCTCCATCGGGGCTTTACTGGCCTCGCACCACGCAACATATTTTCGCCAAATGTGGTGATAATGCTTTGCGGTTACATCCTTCCTGGCTTGATCAGGGTAGGGATGACTTCATCCGGAATGCCTTTTTCCTTCAGGATCCGGCGTTCAACCGCCCTGCCGTCAAACGCAGCCGCGGTAAGTCTTGGAATAGACAGGGTCCTTGCTGGAGCAGGTCCCTTCTTAGAGGTAGAGGCCACGGGTCCTCCGTGAGCATCTCTTGAAGTTCCGGGTACCAAGTCCTTCTTGGCCAATCCGGAGCCACGAGTATAGTTCTTACTCCCCTCCGTCTTATAATTCTCAGTACTTTTGGTATGAGAGGAAGAGGAGGGAACACATACACTGACTGGTACACCCACGGTGTTACCAGAGCGTCCACAGCTATTGCCTGAGGGTCCCTTGACCTGGCGCAATACCTGTCCAATTTTTTGTTTAGGCGGGACGCCATCATGTCCACCTTTGGTTTTTCCCAACGGTTTACAATCATGTGGAAGACTTCTGGGTGAAGTCCCCACTCTCCCGGGTGGAGGTCGTGCCTGCTGAGGAAGTCTGCTTCCCAGTTGTCCACTCCCGGAATGAACACTGCTGACAATGCTATCACATGATTTTCCGCCCAGCGAAAAATCCTTGCAGCTTCTGCCATTGCCCTCCTGCTTCTTGTGCCGCCCTGTCTGTTTACGTGGGCGACTGCCATGATGTTGTCCGACTGGATCAGCACCGGCTGACCTTGAAGCAGAGGTCTTGCTTGGCTTAGGGCATTGTAAATGGCCCTTAGCTCCAAAATATTTATGTGAAGTGATGTCTCCAGGCTTGACCACAAGCCCTGGAAATTCTTCCCTGTGTGACTGCTCCCCAGCCTCGCAGGCTGGCATCCGTGGTCACCAGGACCCAGTCCTGAATGCCGAATCTGCGGCCCTCTCGAAGATGAGCACTTTGCAACCACCACAGGAGAGACACCCTTGTCTTTGGTGACAGGGTTATCCGCTGATGCATCTGAAGATGCGATCCGGACCATTTGTCCAGCAGGTCCCACTGGAAAGTTCTTGCGTGGAATCTGCCGAATGGAATTGCTTCGTAGGAAGCCACCATTTTTCCCAGGACCCTTGTGCACTGATGCACTGACACTTGGCCTGGTTTTAGGAGGTTTCTGACTAGTTCGGATAACTCCCTGGCTTTCTCCTCCGGGAGAAACACCTTTTTCTGGACTGTGTCCAGGATCATCCCTAGGAATAGAAGACGTGTCGTCGGGATCAGCTGCGATTTTGGAATATTGAGAATCCAACCGTGCTGCCGCAACACTACTTGAGATAGTGCTACCCCGACTACCAACTGTTCCCTGGATCTTGCCCTTATCAGGAGATCGTCCAAGTAAGGGATAACTAAAACTCCCTTCCTTCGAAGGAGTATCATCATTTCGGCCATTACTTTGGTAAAGACCCGGGGTGCCGTGGACAAACCAAACGGCAGCGTCTGAAACTGATAGTGACAGTTCTGTACCACAAACCTGAGGTACCCTTGGTGAGAAGGGTAAATTGGGACATGGAGATAAGCATCCTTGATGTCCAGAGACACCATATAATCCCCTTCTTCCAGGTTCGCAATCACCGCTCTGAGTGACTCCATACTGAATTTGAACCTTTGTATGTAAGTGTTCAAGGATTTCAGATTTAAAATAAGTCTCACCGAGCCGTCCGGCTTCGGTACCACAAACAGCGTGGAATAATACCCCTTTCCCTGTTGTAGGAGGGGTACCTTGATTATCACCTGCTGGGAATACAGCTTGTGAATGGCTTCTGCTGCAGCCTTTCTCCTCTCCCTCTGCCACGGGGCAGAAATGAGGAGTCTTTTGCCCGCTTGCCCTTATGGGGCCTAAAGGACTGCGCCTGATAATACGGCGTCTTCTTATGTTGAGAGGCTACCTGGGGTAAAAATGTGGATTTCCCAGCCGTTGCCGTGGCCACCAGGTCTGTTAGACCTACCCCAAATAACTCCTCCCTTTTATAAGGCGATACTTCCATATGCCTTTTGGAATCAGCATTACCTGACCACTGTCTTGTCCATAACCCTCTTCTGGCAGAAATGGACAGCGCACTTACTCTTGATGCCAGTCGGCAAATATCCCTCTGTGCATCACGCATATATAGAAATGCATCTTTTAAATGCTCTATAGTCAGTAATATACTGTCCCTATCTAGGGTATCAATATTGTCAGTCAGGGAATCCGACCAAGCCACCCCAGCACTGCACATCCAGGCTGAGGCGATTGCTGGTCGCAGTATCACACCCGTGTGAGTGTATATAAATTTTTAGGATATTTTCCTGCTTTCTGTCAGCAGGTTCCTTAAGGGCGGCCGTATCCGGGGACGGTAGTGCCACCTGTTTAGACAAGCGTGTGAGCGCTTTATCCACCCTAGGGGGTGTTTCCCAACGTGCCCTATCCTCTGGCGGGAAGGGGTATGATGCTAATAACTTTTTAGGAATTAACAGTTTTTATCGGGGGAAACCCACGCATCATCACACACTTCATTTAATTCCTCAGATGCAGGAAAAACTACAGGCAGTTTTTTCTCACCCAACATAATACCCTTTTTAGTGGTACTGGTATTATCAGAAATATGTAAAACATTTTCCATAGCCTCAATCATGTAACGTGTGGCCCTACTGGAAGTCACATTCGTCTCTTAATCGTCGACTCTGGAGTCAGTATCCGTGTCGGCGTCTGTATCTGCCATCTGAGGTAACGGGCGTTTTAGAGCCCCTGATGGCTTTTGAGACACCTGGACAGGCACAGGCTGAGTAGCCGGCTGTCTCATGTCATCAATCTTTTGTAAAGAGCTGACACTGTCACGTAATTCCTTCCATAAGCTCAGCCACTCAGGTGTCGACTCCCTAGGGGGTGACATCTCCATTACAGGCAATTGCTCCGCCTCCACACCATTTTCCTCCTCATACATGTCGACACAATCGTACCGACACACAGCACACACACAGGGAATGCTCTGATAGAGGACAGGACCCCACTAGCCCTTTGGGGAGACAGAGGGAGAGTATGCCAGCACACACCAGAGCGCTATATATATACAGGGATAACCTTATAGAAGTGTTTTTCCCCTTATAGCTGCTGTTTTATTAATACTGCGCCTAATTAGTGCCCTCCTCTCTTTTTTAACCCCTTTCTGTAGTGTAGTAACTGCAGGGGAGAGCCAGGGGGCTTCCCTCCAACGGAGCTGTGAGAGAAAATGGCGCCAGTGTGCTGAGGATAGGCTCCGCCCCTTTTTCACAGACTTTTCTCCCGCATTTTTATGGATTCTGGCAGGGGTTAAAATACATCCATATAGCCCTGGGGGTTATATGTGATGTATGTTTGCCAGCCAAGGTGTTTTTATTGCTGCTCAGGGCGCCCCCCCCCCCCAGCACCCTGCACCCTCAGTGACTGCAGTGTGAGGTGTGTATGAGGAGCAATGGCGCACAGCTGCAGTGCTGTGCGCTACCTTGGTGAAGACTGATGTCTTCTGCCGCCGATTTTCCGGACCTCTTCTTGCTTCTGGCTCTGTAAGGGGGCCGGCGGCGCGGCTCTGGGACCGGACTCCGAGGCTGGGCCTGTGTTCGGTCCCTCTGGAGCTAATGGTGTCCAGTAGCCAAGAAGCCCAAGCTGGCTGCAAGCAGGCAGGTTCGCTTCTTCTCCCCTTAGTCCCTCGATGCAGTGAGCCTGTTGCCAGCAGGTCTCACTGAAAATAAAAAACATAAAACTAAACTTTCACTAAGAAGCTCAGGAGAGCCCCTAGTGTGCACCCTTCTCGGCCGGGCACAAAAATCTAACTGAGGCTTGGAGGAGGGTCATAGGGGGAGGAGCCAGTGCACACCAGGTAGTCCTAAAGCTTTACTTTTGTGCCCAGTCTCCTGCGGAGCCGCTATTCCCCATGGTCCTTACGGAGTTCCCAGCATCCACTAGGACGTCAGAGAAAGGATTTTTGTTAATCTAAGGGCAAGATTCACACCAGCCCACACCATCCACACCGTATAACCTGGAATATACGCAACCAGTTAACAGTATGAAAAAAACAGCATCAGCCAAAGACTGATCTTAACTGTAACATAACCCTTATGTAAGCAATAACTATATACAAGCCTTGCAGAAATATGTCCGCACTGGGACAGGCGCCCAGCATCCTCTACGGACTAGGAGAAAAAGATTTACTGGTAGGTTTAAAATCTTATTTTCCTTTACGTCCTAGAGGATGCTGGGGACTCCGTAAGGACCATGGGGAATATACCAAAGCTCCCAAACAGGCGGGAGAGTGCGGATGACTCTGCAGCACCGATTGAGCAAACATAAGGTCCTCCTCAGCCAAGGTATCAAACTTGTAGAATTTAGCAAGAGTGTTCGAACCCGACCAAGTCGCCGCTCAGCAAAGCAGTAATGCCGAGACGCCTCGGGCAGCCGCCCAAGAAGAGCCCACCTTCCAAGTGGAATGGGTCTTTACCGAATTTGGTAACGGCAATCCAGCCGTAGAATGAGCCTGTTGAATCGTGTTACAGATACAGCGAGCAATAGTCTGCTTAGAAGCAGGAGCGCCAACCTTGTTGGCTGCATATAGGATAAATAGTGCCTCTGTTTTCCTAACCCGAGCCGTCCTGGCTACATATATTTTTAAGGCCCTGACTACATCAAGGGACTTGGAATCCTCCAAGTCCTTTGTAGCCACAGGTACCACAATAGGTTGGTTCATATGAAACGATGAAACCACCTTAGGCAAAAATTGAGGACGAGTCCTCAATTCTGCTCTATCCACATGGAAAATCAGATAGGGGCTTTTGTGAGACAAAGCCGCCAATTCAGATACCCGCCTTGCAGATGCCAAGGCCAACAACATGACCAGCTTCCAAGTGAGAAATTTTAATTCAACCGTTTGAAGAGGTTCAAACCAGTGGGATTTTAGGAACTGTAACACCACGTTAAGGTCCCATGGTGCCACTGGAGGCACAAAAGGAGGCTGTATGTGCAGCACTCCCTTTACAAAAAAGTCTGGACTTCTGGGAGAGATGCCAATTCCTTCTGAAAGAAAATTGATAGGGCCGAAATCTGTACGTTAATGGAGCCTAATTTTAGGCCCATATCCACTCCTGTCTGTAGAAAGTGGAGAAAACGGCCCAGATGGAAAACTTCCGTAGTAGCATTCTTGGATTCACACCAAGATACATACTTTCTCCAGATACAGTGATAATGTTTCGCCGTCACCTCCTTTCTAGCCTTCATCAGAGTAGGGATGACTTCTTCCGGAATGCCTTTCCCAGCTAGGATTCTGTGTTCAACCGCCATGCCGTCAAACGTAACCGCGGTAAGTCTTGGAACACGCAGGGCCCCGGTTGCAACAGGTCCTCTCTGAGAGGAAGAGGCCACGGATCTTCTGTCAGCATTTCCTGAAGATCGGAATACCAGGCCCTTCGAGGCCAATCTGGAACAATGAGTATTGTCTGCACTCTTTTTCGTCTTATGATTCTCAATATCTTTGAGACGAGTGGAAGAGGAGGGAACACATAGACCGACTGAAACACCCACGGTGTCACCAGGGCGTCCACTGCTACAGCCTGAGGATCCCTTGACCTGGCACAATACGTCCGAAGCTTCTTGTTGAGGCGTGACGCCATCATGTCTGTTTGAGGAAGTCCCCAATGACTTGTTATCTCTGCAAAAACTTCTTGATGAAGTCCCTACTCTCCTGGATGGAGATCGTGTCTGCTGAGGAAGTCTGCTTCCCAGTTGTCCACTCCCGGGATGAAGACTGCTGCCAAAGCGCTTATGTGATTTTCCGCCCAGCGCAGAATCCTGGTGGCTTCCGCCATTGCCACTCTGCTCCTTGTGGCGGTTTACATGAGCCACGGCTGTGACGTTGTCTGATTGAATCAGAACCGGTAGGTCGCGAAGAAGATTCTCCGCTTGACGTAGGCCGTTGTATATGGCCCTCAATTCCAGTACGTTGATGTGTAGACAAGCCTCCTGGCTTGACCATATCCCCTGAAAGTTTCTGCCTTGTGTGACTGCTCCCCATCCTCGGAGGCTCGCGCCCGTGGTTACCAGAACCCAGTCTTGAATGCCGAAACTGTGACCCTCTAGAAGGTGAGCACTCTGCAGCCACCATAGGAGAGACACCCTGGCCCTGGGGGACAGGTTTATTTTCTGATGAATTTGAAGATGGGACCCGGACCACTTGTCCAGAAGGTCCCACTGAAACGTCCTCGCATGAAACCTGCCGAAGGGGATGGCCTCGTAGGTCGCCACCATTTCCCCAGTACTCGAGTGCATTGATGGACTGACACTCTTTTCGGTTTTAGCAGGTCTCTGACCATGTTCTGGAGTTCGTGGGCTTTTTCCATTGGGAGAAAAACCCTCTTTTGTTCCGTGTCCAGAATCATGCCCAAGAAAGATAGCTGAGTTGTTGGAACCAACTGTGACTTTGGTAGATTCAGAATCCAGCCATGTTGCTGCAGCACTCTCAGGGAGAGCGCCACGCTTTTCAGCAACTGATCTCTCGATCTCGCCTTTATCAGGAGATCATCCAAGTACGGGATAATTGTGACTCCCTGCCAATGCAGGAGCACCATCATTTCCGCCATTACTTTGGTGAAAATCCTCGGGGCCATGGAACGCCCAAACGGCAACGTCTGAAACTGGTAATGACAGTCCTGAACAGCGAAACTCAGGTACGCCTGATGAGGGGGATATATGGGGACATGAAGGTATGCGTCTTTTATGTCCAGTGACACCATAAATTCCCTCCCCCCCCCCCCCCCTCCAGGCTGGAGAGAACTGCCCGGAGTGATTGCATCTTGAATTTGAACTTTTTTTAAGTACAGCCATCCGGTTTTGGGACCACAAAGAGGGTTGAATAGTACCCCTTCCCCTGATGAACTAGGGGAACCTCGACAACCACTTGTTGTCGACACAGTTTTTGAATTGCAGCTAAAACTATCTCCCTCTCTGGGGGAGAAGCTGGGAGAGCCGATTCGAAAAACCGTCGAGGAGGCACGTCTTCGAATTCCAGCTTTTAACCCTGGGATACAATTTCCCTTGCCCAAGGATCCACGTCTGACTGAACCCAGACCTAGCTGAAGAGTCGAAGAAGTGCCCCCACCGGCGCAGACTCCCTCAGTGGAGCCCTAGCGTCATGCGGTGGATTTAGTAGAAGCCGGGGAGGACTTCTGCTCCTGGGAACTAGCCGTAGCAGGCAGTTTCTTCCCTCTTCCCTTACCTCTGGCGAGGAAGGAAGAGCTCCGACCTCTTCTGGACTTATGCGACCGAAATTGCGGCATTTTCTTTTGCTGTGGGGAAACATAAGGTAAAAAAGTAGATGTGCCCGCGGTAGCTGTGGAAACCAGGTCTGCGAGACCTTCCCCAAATAAATCCTCACCTTTGTAAGGTAAAACTTCCATATGCTTCTTTGAGTCGGCATCACCCGTCCATTGGCGGGTCCACAGGGCTCGCCTAGCAGAAAGGCTCTCGAACCTAGCAGACCAACGTCTCTCTGAGCGTCTCTCATATATAAGACTGCGTCTTTAATGTGACCTAAGGTCAATAAAATGGTATCCCTATCCAGGGTATCAATGTAAGCTGACAAGGTATCTGTCCAAGCCGCAACAGCGCTACAAACCCAAGCCGACGCTATTGCCGGTCTGAGCAAGGCCCCCGTATGTGTATAAGTAGATTTTAAGATAGTTTCCTGTCTGCGATCAGCAGGATCCTTGAGGGCTGACGTGTCTGGAGACGGTAGCGCCACCTTTTTGGACAAGCGCGTTAAAGCCTTGTCCACCCTGGGTGAGGATTCCCACCGTAACCTGTCCTGCGCAGGGAAAGGATACGCCATAAGAATTTTTTTGGGAATCTGCAGTTTCTTGTCTGGAGTTTTCCAAGCCTTTTCAAATAACGCGTTCAGCTCATGAGATGGGGGAAAGGTTACCTCAGGTTTCTTTTCCTTAAACATGTGTACCCTCTTGTCAGGGACAGAGGGGTCATCTGTGATATGTAAAACATCCTTTATTGCAATAATGATATAATGAATACTTTTGGCCACCCTTGGGTGTAACCTCGCATCATCGTAGTCGACACTGGAGTCAGAATCCGTGTCGGTATCAGTGTCGGCTACTTGGGACAGGGGACGTTTTTGAGACCCTGAAGGGCCCTGTGACACAGCCAAAGCCATGGATTGACTCCCTGTTCTATCCCTGGACTCTGCTTTGTCCAACCTCTGATGTAATAAAGACACATCTGCATTTAAAACATTCAGCATATCCAGCCAATCAGGTGTCGACGTTGCCGACGGAGACACCACAATTATCTGCTCCACTTCCTCCTTAGATGAGCCTTCCGCTTCAGACATGCCGACATACGCGTACCGACACCCCCACACACTCAGGGATATATCTATATGGATACAGTTCCCCAATAAGGCCCTTTGGAGAGACAGAGAGAGAGTATGCCAGCACACACCCAGCACTAACTGACACTGGAAACAAAATTCCCAGACCAAACAGCGCTTTTATATAAATATATAAATATACACTCACTGCGCCAATCAAAAGTGCCCCCCCCCCCTCTTTTTTGCCCTCTGTCACCGTGTTCAGCAGGGGAGAGTCTGGGGAGCCAACTTCTCTGCAGTGTGCTGTGGAGAAAATGGCGCTGGTTAGCGCTGGAGGATCAAGCTACGCCCCCTCAGCTGCGGGCTCCGGTCCCGCTCAAATTTACTATACTGGCAGGGGATTATATAATATACTGCCTCCGCAACCTATATATATATGAGCCAGTCCCTAGAGGTTTATTATTGCTGCCCAGGGCGCCCCCCCTGCGCCCTGCACCCTTCAGTGCCCGCTGTGTGTGTTGTGTGTGGGAGCAATGGCGCACAGCGTTACCTCAGAGAAGATCTGAAGTCTTCTGCCGCCTTTGAAGTCTTCTTTCTTCTTATACTCACCCAGCTTCTATCTTCCGGCTCTGTGAGGAGGACGGCGGCGCGGCACCGGGACGAACGGCGAGGGTGAGACCTGCGTTCCGACCCTCTGGAGCTAATGGTGTTCAATAGCCTAAGAAGCAGAGCCCATCATTTAAGTAGGTCTGCTTCTCTCTCCTCAGTCCCACGATGCAGGGAGCCTGTTGCCAGCAGTGCTCCCTGAAAATAAAAAACCTAACAAAATTATTTTTCAGAGAAACTCAGGAGAGCTCCCCTGTAGTGCACCCAGTCTCCTCTGGGCACAGGATCTAACTGAGGTCTGGAGGAGGGGCATAGAGGGAGGAGCCAGTGCACACCCATCTAAAGTTCTTTATAGTGCCCATGTCTCCTGCGGAGCCCGTCTATACCCCATGGTCCTTACGCAGTTCCCAGCATCCTCTAGGACGTAAGAGAAAAGAAATAACTTGGACTGGCCCACAGGGGTACAGGGGAAACCACCGGTGGGCCCCACTGCCTGGGGGCCCACCTCCTGCTCTAAGGATTAGGTTCCAGACTTTGCACTTGAATTATACATTATACATATGTTACCTTATACTGGACTATGGTGTATTTTCTACAGTGCATTGCTGTTATTACTCTGTTACATTATCATGCATGCAGCAGATGAATTTACTGTATATATTTATGAAGGGGCCCAGACGTTGCACTCTCTAATGGTTAGTCAAACTAATGAGGTGGCAGGCCACACACCTTCTGAAGACTAACCACACCCCTAAACATGGGCCCCTACCATTGCATTCCCCCGGTGGGCCCCACATGTCCCAGTCTGACCCTGGGAGTGCCAATACCAGAGGAAGGAAGTCTTGCCTTCCAGTGTACAATATAAATATACACATATTTCCACAAATATAGTGGAAAAAGAACATTGGTAGTAAAATTAATTTAAATAAACCCACACAATTAACATGGAGTATAATTGAAGTTCTTAGCACACATTTGCGCAAATATGCGGGCCCATGTACCGCGGCCAGGTGACTTCATCACATGGGTTCCTAACATTCCTAATACTATCACATTCTACAAATTTAATTGTGAGGGTTTCTTTTAATTATTTTTAATATCAGTGTTCTTAGTGCTAAGAGTGTGCAACTGCATCTCTCTTCCTCCAGCATAATTATGGGAATGCACCAACAGCTAGGTAAGTACAGGGCTGGTACAAATGTGAGATTCAATATGAGATGGAGAAGTAGTATAATGCCAAGCAGGAAAAGGAGACTGATGAACTCCAAAGGAAAGAGACTTCCTGAAAAGGGTAACAAAGTGCCAAGGTTGTAGACACCAGTAGGCTATGGAAGAAATGTATCAAACTTTCTAAAGAGTGGAGAAGTGGACAAGTGGAAAAGTTGTGCATAGCAACCAATCAGATTGCAGCTTGCATTTAACAAATACAGTCTATAAAATAATAGGCACATATTGTTGTATGTATCAGCAGGTTTGCAGAATCACTCATTGAATGGCTTCAGTACGAATTACCGGCGGCCCGGATGCCGGCCATCAGTATACTATACCGACAGCAGCATCCCGGCCACCAGAATGCCAGTAGCAAGGCGAGCGCTAGAAAGCCACGCTGCGAGCACGGTGGCTCACTGTCACTGCACTGGACACCCACAGAGGGAGAACAGCCTGTGGTGCCGGTATTCCGGCAGCAGGATTTCACCACTAGTTGGGATTCCGGCGTCAGCATTGTGACCGTATTTTAACCGCTTCCCCATTGAATAGCCCCTTCTGCACTATAGTGTATGACATACAAGTGGCTGGGTAATGGCAGCCTGAGCAGCAGGAAGTTACACACAACACATGCTCACACCGTCTGGGAAGAGGATTCATCTGGAGTATTAATACTAGACCTGATATCTGGATGAACTGTCGGTAGGGAAGGCACGATTACAGGTACTTTATACAGCACAACAGCAAAAGGTACAAGCTCAGATGGCAGGAATAGTTCAGACCAGGTCCAGACCCAGTGACAGCTCGTGACATGGTCAAGAAATTAAGGAAAGCCATTCCAGATCAGCAAGGAGGTAAGTAAACACCACAGTACAGCAAGTTTCCACAAGTTTCTTTGCAGCTAAGGAACTCATTGTTTATTTACTGGTGTCAGAAGTCTGAAATTACTATAATATTGCTTATTAGCAGTTTTAGAGCAGATTTAATAGCACAAATCAAAAGTTATTCATTTGTCTATAATTACAGATATCTTTAAAGTGTAACTTACTGGTTTATTAAATCTTCATTTTCAAGTATCACATCTTCCAACTTTAATCTCAAGTTTTCATTTTCAAACTAAAACACCAATTAGTGAGAAAAGCAGTTCTAAAATTAGCAGTGTTCAAAGATTATGTTAAAAAAAATTTCAGTGCTTCAGATAAATACAGTTATGATCTTATAATTAATGTTTTACACTTATAATGCCCATCTTCATACACAGAGATAAAAAAAATCGAAGTGATCCCTAACAACCCACTGCAGATAACCCCTGTACAAGTTAAACAGAATACACATTGGGCCTAATTCAGACCTGATTGTAGCATAAAATTTGTTAGCAGATGGGCAAAACCATGTGCACTGCAGGGGAGGGAGATAAAATGTGTATAGAGAGTTATGGTGCCCATACACTTGTGAGATTATCGGTACTATCCTTCGATTTCGACCACATCTGCGAGAGAAATCGAAGGATTGTATGCACATTTAAGGTACCTTTCGACGCGATGCGCGGGCACGCCGGTCGAATATCGCGTCTCAAGATATTATGTGCTGCACATAATATTTCTCGCATCGCAGTGCGATCGCATGTGGTTTTAAACCCACATGAGATATATCGCACTGCGATGTGCGATGGGCACCCGCCAGGAGCGGCCAGAGGCCGCTCCCACTCTGCGGTGACGTGCCCATCATGTGATTACCATGCGATCTATCGCATGATCGCATAGTAACCACTTTGGCAGTTCAGGTGCGATTTGAACTGCCGGTGCGATGCCCCGCGATGTCGCTTCGTGGGGAATCGCACAAGTGTATGGACAGCATTAGATTTGGGTGGGTTATATTGTTTCTGTGCAGGGTAAATACTGGCTGCTTTATTTTTACACTGCAATTTAGATTTCAGTTTGAACACACCCCACCCAAATAACTCTCTCTGCACGTTATATCTGCCCTCCCTTCAGTGCACATGGTTTTGCCCATCTGCTAACAAATTTGCTGCTGCGATCAACTCTGAATTAGGCCCATTGTGCAAGTGTGTATGCATTTGCTGATGCAGTGTATCACTGCCCATCGGATCGTCTGGCTACACATCGATCTGATGTGTAGCTGGACTTAGGTAATGAAACAGAGAGACAGACACAGTTGGACACACTGTTAGCCTTTTTTTTTGCACTATAGCCTCTCTATTTAACTTAAGCCAGGTACATACTACCCAGTAAATGCTGCCGATAAGATACACGCTCAGTATCGTAGCGCACCCATACACAATGAGCAATATCCTGTTCAGTGTGTACATTCTTTTTATCTCTACAATGGGATCGGAAGATGGGGAACAATACAGCATGTGTAGCAAATATTATATCAACCTCCAGATCTGACCATTGCAGAAGTATTTGAAGCCAATTATCGGCTGATGGTCGCAGTGGTTTTCAAAGGCTGCGTCTTCAGACACAGCACTCGGATCTTGCAGATGCATGCAAGAGACTTCTATCTCCTACAGATACCTTCTGTTGAATTTGCATCGGAATCAGTCCAACGGTACCCTGAATGTGCATTTCAGAAAACCAGAGAAATAAAGAGAATTACATAGCGTGTTATATCATAACAAATGTAATACAATGAGATAAACACGCTATAGAAATGATGAAATGCATAGTAGTTGTACCATTGGACAGTATTGGATTACCCCAGACTGCACCTCCTGGGACCTAGAGGAGCAATAGTGTCTGCTCTGCTATTTACAGCCACCTCCCCTCCACTTTAATGGCTAACTTACTTTCAGGGATACTGTATGGGGACTCGCTGCGGGGGACTGCCGGGATTCAGAATGGAGGGATGCCACTGTTGGTATACTGACAGGCGGCATACCGTCTAGCGGTACTACGTATGTATTCCATCTGAATAACATGGTAGAATTAAAGTATGGTTTCCCCGGGGGGGAAGGGAGCTATCTAACAAGATGTAATTTTACCAAAGAAGCTAAAGACAACAAAGTTCTCCTTTAAGTAGTAAAGTTCTCCATTAAATATGCTTAGATCGTGCACAGCTACCACATTCTATTATAGAAATGAAATTACATATATCAATTGTTCCATTTACTCACTTGTAACTCTTGTATTACTTTTCGTTGAGCATCGATCATCTTTCTTTTTTCCTGAAGCTTTGTATCTTTATCCTTCACTTCAACCTCTACAACAGACTTCCATTTCTTAATTTTTTCTGCCTCTCTAAGAAGCTTGGAGTACAGCTGATTAATTGACTCAGAACTCTATTCAATAATATACAATGTAAAATACAATTTAAAAGCTAACATTTATAGAGATTCGCAAAAGATCTAAATTGCACTTTGCTTACTGGAAACTACCAAGATGCTCAAACAGAAAAATGGGTTACAGAAGATAATGTCAATCAAGCTGAAAGATAAGCAGTTGCATAGTAATTAATGTGATTGTCTTTTTCATAACTTGTGGATCTGAATAAAGACAACAAGTTTTTTTCTAGATGTACATGTGTGTTGGATTTAAGATTAATAATTTTGGGCCTCATTCAGGGTTGATCGCAAAACCAAAATCTTTCTCTAATGGGCAAAACCATGTGCACTGCAGGGGGGTGTAGATATAACAGTTAGATTTGGGTGGGGTGTGTTCAAACTGAAATCTAAGTTGCAGTGTAAAAATAAAGCAGCCAGTATTTATCCTGAACAGAAACAAAATAACCCACCTAACTCTCTCTGCACATGTTATATCTGCCCCACCTGCAGTGCACATGGTTTTGCCCATTAGAGAAAGAATTAGCTTTTGCAATCAACCCTGAATTAGGCCCTTTGTACCTAAAGTTTTGGTATAAGGCCAGAGGTTCTCAAATGCGGTCCTCAAGACACCCCAACGGTCCAGGTTTTAGATATAGCCATGGCTCAGCACGGGTGGTTAAATTACATTGACTGGGGTGCTAATTATGTCACCTGTGACAAACATGGATAAACTTAAAACCTGGACCGCTGGGGTGCCTTGAGGACCATGGGGCAGATGTATTAACCTGGAGAAGGCATAAGGAAGTGATAAACCAGTGATAGGTGCAAGGTGATACATGCACCAGCCAATCAGCTCCAATATGCAAACTGACAGTTATGAACTGACTGGCTGGTCCGTTTATCACCTTGCACTTATCACTGGTTTATCACTTCCTTATGCCTTCTCCAGATTAATACATCTGCCCCCATGTTTGAGAACCTCTGGTATATGTACTTTAAGTTCAACCCTCACTCCCATGTTAGCATTCTGTCAGTCAGCTGCAGAGGAAGATTTGATGCCACCCAAATTTTTTGATGCTGGTTAGTCCCACCTCCCTATGTTGATATTTTACCAATATACACAAAGTATGATGATAGGATAGCTAAAACAATCATTTGACGCATGTAGCCTGATAGCAGTTACTGTGACTTTACTGCCCTCTCTACCTAATGGTGGGCATACACGGTTAAGCTGCCCAGACACCTAAAGATTCATTGTCCGATCTGGCTGGTTGGAAGGAAAATCTGGTAAGGGATGGGAGCAAATGACAATTGACCATTTGCTCCGAAATGCCGGACAACTGACAAAAATGGTCGTTCAGACAAATTGGTTAAATCAAATGGATTTAACCAATTTGTCTGTTTGACCATTTTTGTCTGTTTTTCAGTGTTTGGGAGCAAATGGTCAAATGTTATTTCTCCCATCCATTACCATATTTTCGTTCAAAACAGCCAGATCGAACAATAAATCTTTAGGTGTATGGGCAGCTTTAGATAAATGATTGTCAGACCGACAGACATATACGACAGCCTGACACTGATCAGATTTCATGGGCATATGCCTGTGAGATATTTCAGTGTATGGCCACAGGATATCTGCGTACCTCACCTGGGGAGGAGACATATCCCTGTTCCTTCGCTGTGAAGGAACAGGGGAAATGTTGATTAGTTTGCTGTAGCAGTACATACACTCTTAAGGCCCATACACACTAGACAAGAAAATAAATATATCGCTCAGAAGGGCCACTCTGAGTGAGATCTTTCACAATCTCGTCTAGTGTGTACACTCAATGTCTTTAACGATACGCGCTCCAGCGCACAGTTAATTACCCCCTCCCTCGTATGAACATGTACAGATGAGGGAGATCCTCGTTAACGACAGCCATGCATCATGGGCATCGTTCCCCCCACCGCCCCCCCTGACATCGCTCCCTTCCACGCTGGCATCGGCAAGTGTGTATGCACTTGCCGATGCTGGCACCATGCCGGGTTCCCGCCGCTGCCAATATTGGCGTCGGTGGGGGATTGTCTAGTGTGTATGGGACTTTAATGCTGCCTACTTGCAACTTGAAAAATATTGCATCACATGGACATACTGTACGATCTGACAGTACAATTATCTGGACAATCTTGCCAATAATTAACAGCATTACCTCTAAGAATCTATTTAAAAAAATAATTACAAAAATACGTAAGAGCTGTTGAGAATGTTTGCCAACACCAAAAATAAATTGTCTGCTACCAAAAAAAAATAGGATTTTAATACCTACAAGTAAATCCTTTTCCCGTTGTCCATAAGAAATATTGGGGACACATTAGTACGATGGGTATAAACGGGATCCAAAGGAGCCAGGGCACTTTAAATTTCTTCAACTGGGTGTGCTAGCTCCTCCCCTCTATGACCCCTCCCACAGGCAGGCATAGGTAAAACAGTGCCCGAAGGAGAAAGGACATACTTGAGAAGGAACTAAACAACAAATAGTGGTGAGATTCATAAACCAGCACACCACAACAAAACTTGACCAGCAACGGCTGGCAACGAACAGTAACAGCTGAACAGGTAACCATATGAGATAAACAGCAGAAAGTCACCGCACAGAGGCAGGCACCCAATATCCTTTATGGACTACGAGAAAAGGATTTACCGGTAGTTATTAAAATCCTAGCATCCATAAGGGATATTGGGGACACATTAGTACGATGGGGATGTCCCAAAGCTTCAAGAACAGGCAGGAACATGCGGAGACATCTGCAGCACCGCCTGCACAACTGGGTATCCTCTTTGGCCAGGGTATCAATCTTGTAGAACTTCACAAAGGTGTTCTTCCCCGACCAGGTAGCTGCTCAGCACAGTTGCAGAGTCAAGACTCCACGGGCTGCGCCCAGGAAGATCCCACCGATCTTGTAAAGTGGGCATTCAGAGACTGTGGAACAGGTAAAGCTGCCGACACATAGGCTTGCTGAATAGTGAGCCTAAGCCAACGAGCAATGGACTGCTTTGAAGCAGGACAACTCTTTTTCTGTGCGTCATATAGCACGAACAAGGAATCGGTCTTTCTGATCCAAGCCATCCTTTTGACATAGATCTTCAAGGCTCGCACAGCATCCAATGCGTCCGGAGGAGCAGAAGCGCCAGAACTCAATGGGATCACAATAGGTTGAATCAAGTGGAACGCAGAGATGAACTTCAGCAGGAACTGCTGCCTAGTCCTGAGCTCCGCTCTGTCTTCGTAAAAGACCAAGTAGGGACTTTTACACGATAAGGCCCCCAATTCTGAGACACGTCTAGCAGAAGATAGGGCCAGCAACATCACCGCCTTCCACGTGAGGTACTTGTCTTCTACCGTCATCAGAGGTTCAAACCAGGAGGACTGTAGAAAAGTCAACACCACATCCAAATCCGAAGGTGCCGTGGGCAGTACAAACGGAGGTTGTATGTGAAGCACCCCTTGCAAGAAGGTCTGAACTTCAGGCAACACAGCCAACTTCTTTTGGAAGAAGATTGAAAGAGCTGAAATCTGGACTTTTAGGGAACCCAACCTTATGCCCTTATCCACACCAGCCTGCAGGAAACGGAGTAACCTCCCCAAGTGGAACTCTGCATGCTGATATGTGTGCTCCTCGCCCCAGGTGACATGTCTACTCCAGATACAGTATGATGACAGTGTCTTGACGTCACAGGCTTTCTGGCTTGCACCATGGTGGCAATGACCTTCTTGGAAAGTCCCTTATGAGCTAGGATGTTCCGCTCTACTTCCATGCCGTCAAACGAAGCCGCCGTTAGTCCAGGTAGTTGAACAGTCCTTGCTGAAGAAGATCCCTTCTTATTGGCAGAGGCCAAGGGTCTTCTACGGACATGTCCAGAAGATCCGCGTACCAAGGTCTTCGGGGCCAATATGGGGCAATCGGGATTGCCTGCACTCCTTGAGGTTTGATCCTCTTGAGCACCCTTGGGATCAACGGCATCGGAGGAAATAGATAGAGGAGCTGGTAAGGCCAAGGCGACATCAGTGCATCCACTGTACTCACCTGAAGGTCTCTGGTTCATGAGCAATAACAGCGAAGTTTCTTGTTGAGGTGAGACACCATCATGTCGATCTGTAGGCATACCCACCTGTCGATGATCTGTTGAAACACCTGGAGGTGTAGTCCCCACTCTCCCGGGTGAAGATCGTGACAACTCAGGAAGTCCGCTTACCAGTTTGTCCACACCCGGAATGAAGACTGCGGACAGCAGTCTTGCATTTCTTTCTGCCCAGAGGAGAATTTTTGACACCTCTCGCACACAGGCCCTGCTTTTTGTCCCTCCTTGTCGACTGATGTATGGCACAGCCATGGCGTTGTACCTGGATCGCATGATCCCTGAGCAGAGGAGAGGCCTGAATCAGGGCATTGTAAATTGCCAGAAGTTCCAGAATGTTGATTGGAAATAGGGCCACTTGGGCAGACCACCTTCCCTGGAACTGCGCCCCTTGAGTGACAGCTCCCCATCCTCTCAGACTTGCATTCATCATGAGGAGGATCCAATCCTGAATCCCGAAGCGTTGACCTTCCAGGAGATTGGAAGACTGTAGCCACCACAGGAGTGAAATCCTGGCCTGGGGTTACAGTTGTATCATCCAGTGTATCAGAAGATGTGAACCGGACCACTTGTTCAGGATATTCAACTGAAAAGGTCTAGCATGGAACCTTCCATACTCGACTGCCTCGTACGAGGCTACCATCTTCCCCAACAATTTTATGCAAAGATGAATGGATACTTGAGCAGGTTGGAGAACCAAGCAAACCATTTCCTGGTGTGTTCTCGCTTTGTCCTCTGAGAAGAACACTTTCTGTGCTACAGTGTCCAGTAGCATTTCCAGAAACAGGAGTCGCTGATTTGGCTTCAGGTGGGACTTCTATAGATTGAGGATCCACCCATGTCGTGACAGAAGTTGGATAGTGCGATCTATATGGAGCAATAGAAGCTCACTGGAACTCTTTTTTATCAGGAGATCCTCCAGGTAAGGGACTATGTTGACCCCCTGGACCCGGAGCTGGAACATCATTTCTGCCATCACCTTCATGAACACCCTCGGAGCCATAGGCAGGCCGAAGGGTAATGCCTGGAACTGGTAGTGATCGTTCAGCAGGGCAAACCTCAGATAGGCCTGATGAGGAGGCCAAATCGGGATATGGAGATAGGCGTCCTTGATATCCAGGGATACCAGGAATTGCTGTTCTTCCAGGCCTGCAATCACTGCTCTCAAAGATTCCATCTTGAACTTGAAAACTTTCAGGTTAGGGTTCAAGGACTTTAGATTCGAAATGGGTCTTACTGACACATCCGGTTTTGGCACTACGAACAGATAGGAGTAGTAACCCTGTTCTTTGTTGTCGTAGTAGCACTGGAACAATGACCTGGTACCGAACCAGCTTGTTGATGGCCAGCAGCGTAACACGTGTATCCTCTACAGCTGGTAAGCTTGATTTGAAAAATCGTTGCGGAGGAGCACAGTCGAACTCCAGCTTGTATCCGTGAGAGATGACGTCCCTTACCCAGGCATCCTGGCAGGAACTTTCCCAGATATTGCTGAACTGGCGCAACCGAGCTCCCACCTCGAGATCCCCTCGGGGTGGGCGGGCACCATCATGCTGAGGCTTTAGTGGAAGCTGAACTGGTGCCCTGTTCCTGAGAGCCGGCAACGGCTGGTTTCTTAAGCTTACCTCTGGTGCCTCTAGCTGCGTTGGAGGCCCCTCTGGCCCTAGATCGAAATCTGGTGGACCGAAAGGACTGAGTAGATAGTCCCGGATAGGTACGTCTAGCTCGCGGGGCCCCTGAGGGAAGAAACATGCATTTTCCAGCAGTAACCTTAGAGATCCACGCATCCAATTCGCCCCTGAAGAGCCATTCCCCTGTATGGATCCTATGCCCGCAATCCACTGACGCAACCACAAGGCCCTGCGTGCTGACACTGCCTGTCACGACCTCCCGTCAGCATCAGCCCTCAGTTGTGACAGTAAGCACTGACCTAATGAATCTGGCCGAAGACCAAGACCAAGCGACCAGGCCAATGCAAGAACTGGCAGCCCGACTTGAACATCAGGAGGCTGCACAAGGCCATGTTATCCGCTGTCTCCAGGACCTCTCCTCTCGGCTGGACGGAATCAAAATGACCCTCTGTGGCTCAGGGGCGTCCAGTGTGCCGACTGCAGTACCTACAGTGGTAACCCCACCCACCATACCCATTTCTGTTCCACGTCTCCACTTACCGACTCCAGCGAAATTTGATGGGTCCCCAAAAGCTTGTAGGGGATTCCTCAACCAGTGCAAAATTAATTTCGAGTTATAACCTGGCAGTTTCCCAACTGACCGCACCAAGGTTCCCTACATCATCTCCCTCCTCAGTGGCCCCGTCCTTGACTGGGCATCACCCCTGTGGGAGAGATCGGATACCATGCTGTCCTCATTCACAGACTTTGCGGCAACATTCAGGCGCATCTTCGACGAGAGAGATCGTGTAACCTCAGCCTCTTCAGAGATTCTCCGGTTACGCCAGGGGACACGACTGTTGGGCAATATTTAATACAGTTCCAGATTCTGGCATCAGAACTTTCATGGAACAATGACGCTTTGTATGCAGCCTTTTGGCATGGCCTATCTGAACGTATCAAGGACGAGCTCGCTACCAGAGACTTGCCTTCAAAGTTTGATGAGCTCATATCTCTATGTACCAAAGTCGACCTGCGGTTCCCAAGTCTTCTACTGCTCCTCCTCCTCGTCAACCATCTCCACCCAAGGACGAACCCATGCAGATAGACCATTGTCGTCTATCTCCGGCAGAGCGTAGAAGACGTCTTTCTGAGCGCCTCTGCCTGTATTGTGCTGCACCATCTCACGTTATTAATGCCTGCCCCAAGCGTCCGGGAAACTCCAAGTCCTAGCCCGCCAAGTAGAGGGTCGGTTAGGAGTAATGCACTCCTCTCCATCTTCAAGTGATTGTAACCTCCCAGTCTCGCTTTAAGTGGCTCAGCGCACTAGGAACATTATTGCCCTGTTAGACTCTGGAGCAGCTGGGAACTTTATGACTGAGGAATACGTCAAGCGTTGGTCCCTATCCACCAAGAGACTTTCGTCTTCCATATCCTTGACTGCCGTGGATGGCAGTAGGATTTCCGATGCAGTCATTTCCTCCAAGACTCTACCTATCCGTCTGAAGGTAGGAGCTCTTCATTCAGAACTAATTTCCTTTTTGGTGAAAGACCACTCATCCTGTGGTTCTGGGCCTCCCATGGCTTCGTCTGCATAACACCCAGATTGATTGAAGGACGACTCATATCCTGGCATGGGGTTCCTCCTGCTCCGAGACTTTCCAAAGTGCTTCCAGTTTGTTCATCATCCTCCAAGTCTTCCGATGTTCCACCTCCTCCATATCAAGACTACACTGATGTGTTCAGCAAATCTTCTGCCGATATCCTTCCCCCTCATAGGGAATGGGATTGCCCTATAGACCTCATTCCGGGAAAGGTTCCACCTCGAGGCCGAACATATCCGTAATCATTACCAGAGACTCATTCCATGAAGGAATATATTAAAGAAATCTTGGCTAAAGGGTTTATCCGACCTTCTTCTTCTCCAGCTGGCGCAGATTTCTTCTTCGTAAAGAAGAAAGACGGTGGCCTGCGGCCGTGTATCGATTACCGAGGTTTGAACGAATCACTGTAAAGAACCGGTATTCTCTGCCTCTGATTACTGAACTTTTCGACCGTGTTAGCAGTGCAACCATCTTCACGAAGTTAGATTTGAGAGGTGCCTACAACCTCATTCGGATCCGGAAGGGTGACGAGTGGAAGACCGCATTTAACAACCGTGACGGACATTACGAGTACCTCGTCATGCCTTTTAGACTCAGTAACGCTCCAGCTGTTTTCCAACACTTTGTGAACGAGATCTTCAGAGACATCATCTATCGTCATGTCGTGGTCTACCTCGATGACATCCTCATCTTTGCTAACGATTAGGAGGAACATCGTTTCTGGGTAAAGGAGGTTTTGTCCCATCTCCGTGCCAATCACCTTTATTGCAAGTTGGAAAAATGCGCCTTTTAAGTTAAGTCCATTCCGTTTCTAGGCTACATTGTGTCCGGTTCCGGTCTAGAGATGGACCCTGAGAAACTGGCCAATACCTACAACCCTAAAGGGTGTCCAGAGATTCTTAAGATTCGCCAATTACTGCAGAAAATTTATTTGAGACTTTTCCACCATTGTTACTGCCCTTACCAAAAAGGGTGCCAATCCTTCCAAGTGGTCTAAAGAAGCTATCCAAGCTTTCCATCTGCTGAAAGAGGTTCATCACAGCTCCAGTTTTGAAACAGCCAGATACCAACTCGCCCTTCACCCTTGAGGTGGATGCCTCTTCCGTTGGAGTGGGCACAGTCCAAAGAGCCGATGACGGTCATCTACATCCTTGTGGCTTCTTCTCTCGGAAGTTCTCTCCTGCCGAGCGCAATTATGCCATTGGCGATCAAGAACTTTTGCCTATCAAACTCACTCTGGAAGAGTGGAGATACTTGCTAGAGGAAGCTTCTCACACCATCACTATTCTGACGGACCACAAGAATCTCCTGTATTTGAAAGGTGAACAATGTCTCAATCCTCGCCAAGCCAGGCGGGCAGTTTTTTTTTTCTAGGTTCGACTTTAAACTCCAGTTCTGTCTGGGGTCACAGAATCGCAAGGCTGATGCCCTTTCACGCTCTTGGGAGCAAGAAAATGAGGCTGAGTCTACTGACAAGCATCCTATTATTGATCCAGTGGCATTCTCCACAGTGAGGATGGACTCTATGCCCCCACCAGGGAAAAGTCTCGTAAAACAGGCTCTTAGAAAGAAGCTCTTGCATAGGGCACATTCTTCTTGCTTCGCCAGACATGTGGGCATACAGAAAACCTTAGAATTCATCTCCAGATCATACTGGTGGCCGACCCTGAAAAAGGACATCACAGAGTTTATTGCTTCCTGCTCAAAATGTGCCCAACATAAAGTATCTCGCCAGTCACCCGCTGGGCAACTGGTTCCTCCAACTGTTCCTCATCGTCCGTGGACCCATTTGTCAATGGACTTTATTACGGACCTTCCTATGTGTAACAAGTTTAATACCATCTGGGTGGTAGTTGACCGGTTCACCAAGATGGCTCATTTCATTCCCCTCACTGGTCTTCCGTCAGCTTCCAAATTGGCTCAAGTCTTCATCCAGGAGATCTTCAGACTACATGGTCTCCCCGAGGAGATAATTTCCGACAGTGGTGTACAGTTTGTAGCCAAGTTCTGGCGAAGTTTGTGTTTAGCCCTCCAAGTCAAGTTGAAATGCTCCACAGCTTATCACCCCCAGACCAACGGTCAAACTGAGAGGGTGAATCAGGACTTGGAGGCCTTCCTCTGCATCTATGTATCCTCTTCACAAGATGACTGGGTTCAACTCCTTCCCTGGGCCGAGTTCTGCCATAACAATCAGTATCATTCTTCATCTTCTTCCATGCCATTCTTCACCAACTATGGATTTCACCCAAAAGTTCTGGAATTTCAACCACTTCCAGCAACCTCGGTGCCTGCAGCTGATATCACTCTTCGTCAGTTTTCAAATAACTGGAAGAATGTCCGAGCAGCTCTTCTCAAAGCATCTTTTAGGTACAAGAAGTTTGCTGATAAGAAGCTTAGGGCAATTCCTGCCCTCAAAGTGGGTGATCATGTTTGGCGGTCTACGAAGAATCTGAGACTGAAAGTTCCAAGCATGAAATTCGCTCCTCGTTATATCGGTCCTTTTCTGATTGAACAAATCATCAGCCCAGTGGCTTACAAACTTCAGCTACATCCATTCCTGAAAATTCCCAGGACATTTCATGTCTCACTCCTTAAACCGCTGATCCTGAATCGATCCATTCAGCGCTTCCCTCGGCTCCCACAGTCCAGACTTAACGTGGTGTTGAGTATGAGGTCGCCAAGATTCTGGATTCACGCTTCCGTCATGGTCAACTTCAGTACCTGATCGATTAGAAGGGCTATGGCACTGAGGAACGTTCCTGGACCAATGCCTCAGATGTTCATGCTCCTAAACTAGTCCGGAATATCCACTCCAGATTTCCTCAGAAGCCGAAGAAGTGACCTGGGGCCACTCCTAAAGGGGGGGGGGGGGGGGGTACTGTCACGATCTGGGTTACTGGACGCAATTATCTACCTTTCAGGTGTCTCCTGAGGCTGGCTCAGCGTTCCAGGGCCGGGTCTCAGGCGTGCTGCTGACATCCTCACTCCACATCTCCTCCCTGTCATTCCGCAGGTGCTGTCACAGTGAGCTCATAAAGTTAAGAATGGCGTTTCCAGCCCTCCGCGGTCTCTGCCGCCATTTCTGCACTTTCAGTATTCAAATAAGTCTGCATGGCGTCTCCTGTCGGCTGCGGCCTCTGCCGCCATCTCTGTGATTCAAATGCGCAAACAAGTCTGCATGGCGTCTCCTGCCCGCTGCGGCCTCTTCCGCCATTACTGTGAATCAAGTGTGCAAGTTGGCATCTACTGCCCTCCGCGGCCTCCGCCGCCATTACTGTTAAACCTTACATAGTTCCACAAACTACTTTTCCTCCAAATGCTAGTATGGGCGCAGCCATGTTGGTTTCAGTCACATGACACTACTTCCACCAATCCGCTGTACCGCTGAACTCTGCCTGGTTGACCAGCCAATCCCTGCACTGCTGCAGGAATAAAGGTCAGTGCTTTGGTTGTCAAACCCAGTGTTACCAGTCTCCTTGCTTTGTGGTTGTTCGCTTCTTACAGGTATTCCAGCTCCTGCCTTCACACCAGTGTTTCCAACTATTCTCCAGCTACAATGGTTCATCAAGCACTCCATTCATCTCATCATTCGGTCCGGTTCCATCCGGTCTACACAGCAACTATCTCATCCTTCAGTCAATACAACCAGCTTCCAGAGGACCACCTGCTGGTCAGTTAATGTATTCATTCTACCACTCAGCACTTGGGTGCCGGTTAAGGACATTCCATCTCCTGGTCTGCCAATACTGATACCTATAATTACCGTATCCAGAAGCATCTGCATCTCTGCTGCATTTACAGGAACTGTGTATTGCATACTCATTTACCATATCTGACGTTGCTGCTGATGTACCATCTGAACAGTGCTTGAATAAAACTTTTAACCTTAATCCTGTTGTCGTGGTCACGCCTTCGGGCTGGGGTACTGCATGTCTAAGAGTCCCATACTACCGCCCAGGTTTAATTATACCTCAGCCTCTACAACTGAGGCTTCCTCCCGTCAGCATCAGCCCTCAGTTGTGACACTGCCATAGCAGTAGTCCTAGCATTAATATTGCAAACCTCTTTGAGCGAGTCATAGAGGATGCGTGCCACGTCCTGAATGTGTTTTAGGAGAGTCACTGTAGTAATCAGGGTCATATCCTCAGAGAGGCCCTCCTGAATTTGAGTAGCCCACGTAAGAATAGCATGTGTAATCCAGCAACCTGCTATGACCGGTCTTTGAGATATACCTGCAGCTGTGTAGATAGATTTCAGAGTGATCTCAATCTTCCTATCCCTGGGGTCCTTCATGGTAAAGGAGCCCGGAGCAGGGAGTAACGCCTTCTTAGAGAGGCGAGAGACAGAGACGTCTACAGCCGGGGATTCTTCCCAGAATTTTTTGCCTTCAGGAACAAAAGGGAAAGTTTTGATACCTGATATTCCTTATTTGGATTTTTCCAGGCTAACTTAAATAAATCATCTAATTCTTTAGAATCAGGGAAGGTGACACTCAGTTTTTTTTGTGTGAGGAAAAACAACTGCTGTGTTGCAGTGTCCTCTAGAGGGAGTTTTAACACATCCCGTATAGCCAGAATGAGGGGTTCAATACCCTGTGTAGGAGTGGAGTCCAAACATACGGGGTCCACATCTTCCCCATCTTCCTGTATATCCTCATCAGAGTCTGATAGTAACGCAGCTAATGCACGTTGTTGTGGACCTGCAGCAGAGAGGAGGGAATGGGTACACCAGCCCTAGCAGTTAAATTTGCAACAGCCTGCTGCAATTCTTGCGTTTTATGGGCATTTGCAGTGAGCTGAGATGACATATAAGACATCAGTTTTGATGGCACGGAGCTAGGGTAGCTCTTGACCCTCCCGCACAGTCTTCACTGTATGTGAGAGGATACAGAGAGAAGGCACCAGCAAACCCAAGCTATATAGCCTCAGTGAGGCTGCTAGCTGTAACTCAGTGAAACACTGTATTTACATATCTATCTTCCTTAATGGCATGTAGGAATGTGCACAATAGCGTCTCTCCCCCTGAGATACACCCGGTACCAGTGATCCAGCGTGTCCCAGCGTCTGGAGGAGCTGTGTGAGGTTGATGCTGCTGTGCAGAAGAAAAATAAGAATTTACTTACCGATAATTCTATTTCTCATAGTCCGTAGTGGATGCTGGGGACTCCGAAAGGACCATGGGGAATAGCGGCTCCGCAGGAGACTGGGCACAAAAGTAAAAAGCTTTAGGACTACCTGGTGTGCACTGGCTCCTCCCCCTATGACCCTCCTCCAAGCCTCAGTTAGGATACTGTGCCCGGACGAGCGTACACAATAAGGAAGGATTTTGAATCCCGGGTAAGACTCATACCAGCCACACCAATCACACCGTACAACTTGTGATCTGAACCCAGTTAACAGCATGATAACAGAAGGAGCCTCTGAAAAGATGGCTCACAACAACAATAACCCGATTTTTGTAACAATAACTATGTACAAGTAATGCAGACAATCCGCACTTGGGATGGGCGCCCAGCATCCACTACGGACTATGAGAAATAGAATTATCGGTAAGTAAATTCTTATTTTCTCTAACGTCCTAGTGGATGCTGGGGACTCCGAAAGGACCATGGGGATTATACCAAAGCTCCCAAACGGGCGGGAGAGTGCGGATGACTCTGCAGCACCGAATGAGAGAACTCCAGGTCCACCTCAGCCAGGGTATCAAATTTGTAGAATTTAGCAAACGTGTTTGCCCCTGACCAAGTAGCTGCTCGGCAAAGTTGTAAAGCCGAGACCCCTCGGGCAGCCGCCCAAGATGAGCCCACTTTCCGTGTGGAATGGGCTTTTACAGATTTTGGCTGTGGCAGGCCTGCCACAGAATGTGCAAGCTGAATTGTACTACAAATCCAACGAGCAATCGTCTGCTTAGAAGCAGGAGCACCCAGCTTGTTGGGTGCATACAGGATCAACAGCGAATCAGATTTTCTGACTCCAGCCGTCCTGGAAACATATATTTTCAGGGCCCTGACTACGTCCAGCAACTTGGAATCCTCCAAGTCCCTAGTAGCCGCAGGCACCACAATAGGCTGGTTTAAGTGAAAAGCTGAAACCACCTTAGGGAGAAATTGAGGACGAGTCCTCAATTCTGCCCTGTCCGTATGAAAAATTAGGTAAGGGCTTTTATAGGATAAAGCCGCCAATTCTGAGACACGCCTGGCTGAAGCCAGGGCTAACAGCATTACCACTTTCCATGTGAGATATTTTAAGTCCACAGTGGTGAGTGGTTCAAACCAATGTGATTTTAGGAATCCCAAAACTACATTGAGATCCCAAGGTGCCACTGGAGGCACAAAAGGAGGCTGTATATGCAGTACTCCCTTGACAAACGTCTGAACTTTAGGAACAGAAGCCAGTTCTTTTTGGAAGAATATTGACAGGGCCGAAATTTGAACCTTAATGGACCCCAATTTGAGGCCCATAGACAGTCCTGTTTGCAGGAAATGCAGGAAACGACCCAGTTGAAATTCCTCTGTAGGGGCCTTCCTGGCCTCGCACCATGCAACATATTTACGCCAAATACGGTGATAATGTTGTACGGTTACATCCTTCCTGGCTTTGATCAGGGTAGGGATGACTTCATCCGGAATGCCTTTTTCCTTCAGGATCCGGCGTTCAACCGCCATGCCGTCAAACGCAGCCGCGGTAAGTCTTGGAACAGATATGGTCCCTGCTGGAGCAGGTCCTTTCTTAGAGGTAGAGGCCACGGGTCTTCCGTGAGCATCTCTTGAATTTCCGGGTACCAAGTCCTTCTTGGCCAATCCGGAGCCACGAGTATAGTCTTTACTCCTCTCCTTCTTATGATTCTCAGTACTTTTGGTGTATGAGAGGAAGAGGAGGGAACACATACACTGACTGGTACACCCACGGTGTTACCAGAGCGTCCACAGCTATTGCCTGAGGGTCCCTTGACCTGGCGCAATATCTGTCCAGTTTTTTGTTGAGGCGGGACGCCATCATGTCCACCTTTGGTTTTTCCCAACGGTTCACAATCATGTGGAAGACTTCTGGGTGAAGTCCCCACTCCCCCGGGTGAAGATCGTGTCTGCTGAGGAAGTCTGCTTCCCAGTTGTCCACTCCCGGAATGAACACTGCTGACAGTGCTATCACATGATTCTCCGCCCAGCGAAGAATCCTTGCCACTTCCATCATTGCCCTCCTGCTTCTTGTGCCGCCCTGTCTGCTTACGCGGGCGACTGCCGTGATGTTGTCCGACTGGATCAACACCGGCTGACCCTGAAGCAGAGGTCTTGCCTGACTTAGGGCATTGTAAATGGCCCTTAGTTCCAGGATATTTATGTGAAGTGACGTTTCCATGCTTGACCACAAGCCCTGGAAATTTCTTCCCTGTGTGACTGCTCCCCAGCCTCTCAGGCTGGCATCCGTGGTCACTAGGACCCAATCCTGAATGCCGAATCTGCGGCCCTCTAGGAGATGAGCACTCTGTAACCACCACAGGAGAGACACCCTTGTCCTTGGAGACAGGGTTATCCGCTGATGCATTTGAAGATGCGATCTGGACCATTTGTCCAGCAGATCCCACTGAAAAGTTCTTGCGTGGAATCTGCCGAATGGAATCGCTTCGTAAGAAGCCACCATCTTTCCCAGGACCCTTGTGCATTGATGTACTGACACTTGGCCTGGTCTTAGGAGGTTCCTGACTATGTCGGATAACTCCTTGGCCTTCTCCTCCGGGAGAAACACCTTTTTCTGTACTGTGTCCAGAATCATCCCTAGGAACAGCAGCCGTGTCGTCGGAATCAGCTGCGATTTTGGAATATTTAGAATCCATCCGTGCTGTCGTAGTACTACTTGAGATAGTGCTACTCCGACCTCTAACTGTTCTCTGGACCTTGCCCTTATCAGGAGATCGTCCAAGTAAGGGATAATTAAGACGCCTTTTCTTCGAAGAAGAATCATCATTTCGGCCATTACCTTGGTAAAGACCCGGGGTGCCGTGGACAATCCAAACTGCAGCGTCTGAAACTGATAGTGACAGTTCTGTACCACAAACCTGAGGTACCCTTGGTGAGAAGGGCAAATTGGGACATGGAGGTAAGCATCCTTGATGTCCAGAGACACCATATAGTCCCCTTCTTCCAGGTTCGCTATCACTACTCTGAGTGACTCCATCTTGAACTTGAACCTTTTTATGTAAGTGTTCAAGGATTTCAGATTTAAAATGGGTCTCACCGAGCCGTCCGGCTTCGGTACCACAAACAGCGTGGAATAATACCCCTTTCCCTGTTGTAGGAGGGGTACCTTGATTATCACCTGCTGGGAATACAGCTTGTGAATGGCTTCCAATACCGCCTCCCTGTCGGGGGGAGACGTTGGTAAAGCAGACTTCAGGAACCGGCGAGGGGGAGACGTCTCGAATTCCAATTTGTACCCCTGAGATACTACCTGCAGGATCCAGGGGTCCACTTGCGAGTGAGCCCACTGCGCGCTGAAATTCTTGAGACGGGCCCCCACCGTGCCTGAGTCCGCTTGTAAGGCCCCAGCGTCATGCTGAGGACTTGGCAGAAGCGGGGGAGGGCTTCTGTTCGTGGGAAGAAGCTGTCTGCTGCAGTCTTTTTCCCCTTCCTCTGCCCCGGGGCAGATATGAGTGGCCTTTTGCCCGCTTGCCCTTATGGGGACGAAAGGACTGAGCCTGAAAAGACGGTATCTTTTTCTGCTGCGAGGTGACTTGGGGTAAAAAGGTGGATTTCCCAGCCGTTGCCGTGGCCACCAGGTCCGATAGACCGACCCCAAATAACTCCTCCCCTTTATACGGCAATACTTCCATATGCCGTTTGGAATCCGCATCCCCTGACCACTGTCGCGTCCATAATCCTCTTCTGGCAGAAATGGACATCGCACTTACTCTTGATGCCAGAGTGCAAATATCCCTCTGTGCATCTCGCATATATAGAAATGCATCCTTTAAATGCTCTATAGTCAATAATATATTGTCCCTGTCCAGGGGGTTCACTACGGCTGGCCGGCGGTCGGGCTCCCGGCGACCAGCATACCGGCGCCGGGAGCCCGACCGCCGGCTTACCGACAGTGTGGCGAGCGCAAATGAGCCCCTTGCGGGCTCGCTGCGCTCGCCACGCTACAGGCACGGTGGCGCGCTACGCGCGCCACACTATTTTATTCTCCCTCTATGGGGGTCGTGGACCCCCACGAGGGAAAATAAGTGTCGGTATGCCGGCTGTCGGGCTCCCGGCGCCGGTATACTGAGCGCCGGGAGCCCGACCGCCGGCATACAGAAGACCACCCCTGTCCAGGGTATCAATATTTTCAGTCAGGGAATCCGACCAAGCCACCCCAGCACTGCACATCCAGGCTGAGGCGATTGCTGGTCGCAGTATAATACCAGTATGTGTGTATATACTTTTAAGGATATTTTCCAGCTTCCTATCAGCTGGTTCCTTGAGGGCGGCCGTATCAGGGGACGGTAACGCCACTTGTTTTGATAAGCGTGTGAGCGCCTTATCTACGCTAGGGGGTGTTTCCCAACGCGCCCTAACCTCTGGCGGGAAAGGGTATAATGCCAATAACTTTTTAGAGATTAGCAGTTTTTTATCGGGGGAAACCCACGCTTCATCACACACCTCATTTAATTCATCTGATTCGGGAAAAACTACGGGTAGTTTTTTCACACCCCACATAATACCCTTTTTTGTGGTACTTGTAGTATCAGAAATGTTCAAAACCTCCTTCATTGCCGTGATCATGTAACGTGTGGCCCTACTGGAAAATACGTTTGTTTCCTCACCGTCGACACTGGAGTCAGTGTCCGTGTCTGTGTCTGTATCGACCTGAGGTAACGGGCGCTTTAGAGCCCCTGACGATGTTTGAGACGCCTGTACAGGTATTAACTGATTTGCCGGCTGTCTCATGTCGTCAACAGTCTTTTGTAAAGTGCTGACACTATCACGTAATTCTTTCCATAAGACCATCCAGTCAGGTGTCGACTCCCTAGGGGGTGACATCACTAACACAGGCAATTGCTCCGCCTCCACACCATTTTCCTCCTCATACATGTCGACACAACGTACCGACACACAGCACACACACAGGGAATGCTCTGATAGAGGACAGGACCCCACTAGCCCTTTGGGGAGACAGAGGGAGAGTTTGCCAGCACACACCAGAGCGCTATATATATACAGGGATAACCTTATATAAGTGTTTTTCCCTAATATAGCTGCTGTATATATTTATATGCCAATTTAGTGCCCCCCCTCTTTTGTTTTACCCTGTTTCTGTAGTGCAGGACTGCAGGGGAGAGTCAGGGAGCCTTCCTCCAACGGAGCTGTGAGGAAAAAATGGCGCCAGTGTGCTGAGGAGATAGGCTCTGCCCCTTTTTCGGCGGCCTTTCTCCCGCTTTTTTATGTAAAATAGGCAGGGGTTAAATACATCCATATAGCCCAGGAGCTATATGTGATGTATTTTTTGCCAAAAAAGGTGTTTTTATTGCGTCTCAGGGCGCCCCCCCCCAGCGCCCTGCACCCTCAGTGACCGGAGTGTGAAGTGTGCTGAGAGCAATGGCGCACAGCTGCGGTGCTGTGCGCTACCTTAGTGAAGACAGGACGTCTTCTGCCGCCGATTTTCCGGACCTCTTCAGTCTTCTGGCTCTGTAAGGGGGACGGCGGCGCGGCTCCGGGACCCATCCATGGCTGGGCCTGTGATCGTCCCTCTGGAGCTAATGTCCAGTAGCCTAAGAAGCCCAATCCACTCTGCACGCAGGTGAGTTTGCTTCTTCTCCCCTTAGTCCCTCGATGCAGTGAGCCTGTTGCCAGCAGGTCTCACTGAAAATAAAAAAACCTATTTAAACTTTTACTCTAAGCAGCTCAGGAGAGCCACCTAGATTGCACCCTTCTCGTTCGGGCACAAAATCTTAACTGAGGCTTGGAGGAGGGTCATAGGGGGAGGAGCCAGTGCACACCAGGTAGTCCTAAAGCTTTTTACTTTTGTGCCCAGTCTCCTGCGGAGCCGCTATTCCCCATGGTCCTTTCGGAGTCCCCAGCATCCACTAGGACGTTAGAGAAATAAGATTTTACTTACCGGTAAATCTATTTCTCGTAGTCCGTAGTGGATGCTGGGGACTCCGTAAGGACCATGGGGATAGACGGGCTCCGCAGGAGACATGGGCACTTTAAGAAAGAATTTAGGTTCTGGTGTGCTCTGGCTCCTCCCTCTATGCCCCTCCTCCAGACCTCAGTTAGAGAAACTGTGCCCAGAAGAGCTGACAGTACAAGGAAAGGATTTTGGTAATCCAGGGCAAGATTCATACCAGCCACACCAATCACACTGTATAACTTGTGATAAACTTACCCAGTTAACAGTATGAACAGCAACAGAGCATCAGGTCAACCCTGATGCAACCATAGCAACCATAACATAACCTTATTGAAGCAATAACTATCTAAAAGTATTGCAGAAGAATTCCGCACTTGGGACGGGCGCCCAGCATCCACTACGGACTACGAGAAATAGATTTACCGGTAAGTAAAATCTTATTTTCTCTAACGTCCTAGTGGATGCTGGGGACTCCGTAAGGACCATGAGGATTATACCAAAGCTCCCAAACGGGCGGGAGAGTGCAGATGACTCTGCAGCACCGATTGAGCAAACACAAGGTCCTCCTCAGCCAGGGTATCAAACTTGTAGTACTTTGCAAAAGTGTTTGATCCTGACCAAGTAGCCGCTCGGCAAAGCTGTAATGCCAAGACCCCTCGGGCAGCCGCCCAAGAAGAGCCCACCTTCCTAGTGGAATGGGCCTTAACTGATTTTGGCAGCGGCAAAACAGACGCAGAATGAGCCTGCAGAGTCGTGTTACAGATCCAGCGAGCAATAGTTTGCTTTGAAGCCGGAGCACCCAGCTTGTTGGAAGCATACAGGATAAACAAAGACTCTTTTCCTGACCCTAGCCGTTCTGGTTACATAAACCTTCAAAGCCCTGACCACATCAAGCAACTCAGAATCCTCCAAGTCAGTAGTAGCCACAGGCACCACAATAGGTTGGTTTATATGAAAGGATGAAACCACTTTCGGCAGAAATTGTGAACGGGTCCGCAATTCTGCTCTATCCGCATGGAAAACCAGATAGGGGCTTTTATGTGACAAAGCCGCCAACTCTAACACACGCCTAGCCGAAGCCAAGGCTAATAGCATGACCACCTTCCACGTGAGATATTTCAACTCCACCGTTTTGAGTGGTTCAAACCAGTGGGATTTCAGGAAACTCAACACCATGTTAAGATCCCAAGGTGCCACTGGAGGCACAAAAGGGGGCTGAATATGCAGCCAACAACATACTGAGCGACACGAGCACCTACAGAAAACTACAAGGAGACCCCACCCATACATTCAAACAGCAACTACAGACCCTACTTAGAGAAGGGTTGGACAAAGGGATCCTCTCGACACAGGAACACACATATCTCAACATACAACATCCAATCATACCAGTATTCTACTACCTACCAAAAGTGCACAAAAACCCAACAAAACCACCAGGCAGACCGATCATATCCGGAATAGATTCAATCAGCTCAAATCTCTCACAGTATATTGATGTCTTTCTACAGCCATATGTTAAAACTCAGAAATCCTATCTTAGAGACACTACTGACATCCTTAGAAAGTTAGAATCAATCACATGGAAAGAGGACTACTGGTTAGTCACAAGCGATGTCACTTCTTTATATTCCATCATAGATCATGCACAGGGAATAGACAGCACATGTCATTACCTCGAACAAGACCCCAACATGTTATCAGACCAACGAGAATTCATTTTGGGGGGCATAGAGTATATTCTCACCCACAATTACCTATGGTTTAACAACAACTATTACCTACAGACCACCGGGACCGCTATGGGGACAAGGTTCGCGCCAAGTTACGCAAATCTGTTCATGAGCAAGTGGGAAGACGATACAATCTGGTCTGATGTGGAGCTTGGTGCGAACCTCGTCCTCTGGACCAGATTCATAGATGATATATTCTTCATCTGGAAGGGAGATGAAGAATCACTCAAAAGTTTCAATACACACCTCAATCAGAACGATCGGAATCTCAAACTCACCACCACATATAGCAAGGAAAAAGTACAATTTTTAGATCTCAACATTTTCATAGATGAAGATCGAATACACACAAACACTTACAATAAAACGGTCGACGTGAACAGTTATATACTAGCCACCAGTGGGCATCATCCGACATGGCTCAATGGCATACCAATGGGACAATTTAAAAGACTTCGTAGAAACTGTTCCAAAATGAGTGATTATGAAACACAGGGGAAGGTTTTGAGTGACAGATTTAAGGAAAAAAACTACCACACCGAGACAGTACAAGTAGCCTTCGAAACAGCAAAAAAGATAGAGAGGCCCGCACTCCTTAACTACAAAGAGAAGCCAAAACAGATGACACAAATCGAAGAACCACTGTTCATAACACAATATTCAGACCAAGCCCATCAGATCAAAAAGATCATCACAAAACACTGGCAGATATTATTGCAAGATGACAATTTAGCTAAAGTTCTACCCCCTAACCCCACAGTCATCTATCGAAAGGCTCCTGACATAAAGAAAAAACTAACACACAGCCACATACCGCCACCAAATCAGATACAAACCACAATAGATGGGTCACAGAACAAAGGAGGTTTTTACCATTGTGGGACCTGCTCAGGTTGCCATATGGTAAAAGCAAGAAGCACATTACCCACTATCATGAAACAATCTGCAACTAACTCATACAGTTACAAAATCAAAGACAGAATCACATGCCACAGCAAAGGCATCATATACTTACTAGAATGTCCATGTAAGTTACAGTATATAGGGAGAACCGTCCGACCACTGAAAATCAGAATCAGTGAACACATTCGCAATATTAAACGAAAAACAGAAGATCATCCGCTCTCATTACACTTTAGAGACCATCATGAATCAAATCCCGCATTACTAAAGTTTACGGAGCTGAAAGAAGTCAAGAAGAACTGGAGGGGAGGGGATTACATACAAAAAATAAATAAAGAAGAGTTACGTTTAATAATCTCCTTTGGCACACTAGCACCAAAAGGTTTAAACATTGATAATGAAATAAGGTCTATCATCTGCAAGTAGAACCAATCATTTAGTATACAGATATCCAATACCCAGAAAAAGCCCACAGGGAACATAGGATTATAAACCACTCCAAAGTAGGAAAGTTATATATATCCCAAACATTTCATAATAATACCAAAGAATCCACTTTACCATAATTGTTGACACACAAGAAACATCTTGAATTTTTTAAAAGCTCCGTGATCAGATAGCATACTAACAAGCCACATACCATTGCCACATAAAAAAAAAAGGAACTTCATTTGCATTGCCATGTTTTCAGACTTTCCCTGTTTCTGAAACTCACAAATGGGACAGATTGCAGGAACATGTGATCTGCCACCTTCAATACTAACAACCTCAACCACCAACCAAAAAAAAGGGAACTTCATTTGCATTGCCATGTTTTCAGACTTTCCCTGTTTCTGAAACTCACAAATGGGACAGATTGCAGGAACATGTGATCTGCCACCTTCAATACTAACAACCTCAACCACCCATCAAAAAAAAAAAAAAAAGGGGAACTTCATTTGCATTGCCATGTTTTCAGACTTTCCCTATTTCTGAAACTCACAAATGGGACAGATTGCAGGAACATGTGATCTGCCCCCTGCAATACTAACAACCTCAACCACCAACCAAAAAAAACAAAAAAAACAAAACAAAAGGGAACTTCATTTGCATTGCCATGTTTTCAGACTTTCCCTGTTTCTGAAACTCACAAATGGGACAGATTGCAGGAACATGTGATCTGCCCCCTGCAATACTAACAACCTCAACCACCAATCAAAAAACAAAAAAAACAAAAAAACAAAAGGGAACTTAATTTGCATTGCCATGTTTTCAGACTTTCCCTGTTTCTGAAACTCACAAATGGGACAGATTGCAGGAACATGTGATCTGCCACCTTCAATACTAACAACCTCAACCACCAATCAAAAAAAAAAAAGGGGGAACTTCATTTGCATTGCCATGTTTTCAGACTTTCCCTGTTTCTGAAACTCACAAATGGGACAGATTGCAGGAACATGTGATCTGCCCCCTGCAATACTAACAACCTCAACCACCAACCAAAAAAAACTAAAAACCACCAACCAAAAAAAACTAAAAAAACAAAACAAAAGGGAACGTCATTTGCATTGCCATGTTTTCAGACTTTCCCTGTTTCTGAAACTCACAAATGGGACAGATTGCAGGAACATGTGATCTGCCACCTTCAATACTAACAACCTCAACCACCAACCAAAAAAAAGGGAACTTCATTTGCATTGCCATGTTTTCAGACTTTCCCTGTTTCTGAAACTCACAAATGGGACAGATTGCAGGAACATGTGATCTGCCACCTTCAATACTAACAACCTCAACCACCAACCAAAAAAAAGGGAACTTCATTTGCATTGCCATGTTTTCAGACTTTCCCTGTTTCTGAAACTCACAAATGGGACAGATTGCAGGAACATGTGATCTGCCACCTTCAATACGAACAACCTCAACCACCAATCAAAAAAAAAAAAAAGGGGAACTTCATTTGCATTGCCATGTTTTCAGACTTTCCCTGTTTCTGAAACTCACAAATGGGACAGATTGCAGGAACATGTGATCTGCCCCCTGCAATACTAACAACCTCAACCACCAACCAAAAAAAACAAAACAAAAGGGAACTTCATTTGCATTGCCATGTTTTCAGATTTTCCCTGTTTCTGAAACTCACAAATGGGACAGATTGCAGGAACATGTGATCTGCCCCCTGCAATACTAACAACCTCAACCACCAATCAAAAAAAAAAAAAAAGGAATTTCATTTGCATTGCCATGTTTTCATACTTTCCCTGTTTCTGAAACTTACAAATGGGACAGATTGCAGGAACATGTGATCTGCCCCCTGCAATACTGACAACCTCAACCACCAATCAAATCAGTGGAACAAAGGAGGAACTGATGCTGGTCCCGCCCGCAAGCCAATTTAACATCCAATACTGACAACCTCAACCACCAATCAAATCAGTGGAACAAAGGAGGAACTGATGCTGGTCCCGCCCGCAAGCCATTTTAACATCCACCACTATCAGAACACTGCAAAGACTCCCAGAGGAAGACCGATCCGGTTGAAACGCGTTGGAGGAGACGACTAAGAGACATCAAACCATTGGAGGACAGGAGAGTGCTGTGAGACCCTCGGACCTACGGCGCAGACATCGGTAAGCAGTACAGACGGACGGGCAGCAGGAGGACCACACAGGTGAGCACTCCGTTGTGGGGAGGTGCAACACTGCCACAGGCTCTGTTTAGATCCTGCGGCTGAGCTCCCCCCCACGCGAACACGACCAACCCAGCGAGCGGCGCAGGCACACGGGGAGATCCCTAACAGGACGAACCGGAGAGCGGGTGCGCGAGCTGAGGGACGAGTCTGTCCGGAGCTGGCAGGAGGTTCCCGCTGCCCCCCGCACCTGTACATCTTACAAGTACGGCCGCAACGATAGTGCACGAATACCTGACTTCCACACGCAGAGGTACGGGACGCCGTCCTCTGCAACTATATGAATCTAATTACTAAAGACAGATTTTTAAAGCCCACACAGTCCGGTCAGGACTAGAGACATTTCCACTGGAAAATCTATATTTGACTTTTAAAGCAACACAGCCAGATTTAATCATTACATTTATATATTTTTTTCCAGCCCATTGGCCTTTGTGTCAGAACACACACGCCAAGAACCTAAAGGATTTAATCACCAATTTGAGTGATTAAAGGACTGAGTTAAACAGGTGCTCCCCGTGGAGCACACATTGTGATTACCACCTTTTTCATGTTCAACAATATTTATCCGCACTGTTTCATTATATTGAGTGTCATATTTGATACATATGAAAGTAAAACACACCTTTATATAAGCATCCATTTGCATCATTTCACGAGTACTCAAACTGTAGGGGATGAGCGCAGTCAGGTGAAAACCAGATATCCATATTGAACCAAAGGGCAAGGACACCCTTTTGACTAGCAGCACATCCCATACAGTAAAACCACCCCAGTGCGCAGATTACCTCCCTTTTTGTTAACTCCCTTTACAAACGTCTGAACTTCAGGTAGAGAAGCCAACTTCTTTTGAAAGAAAATGGATAGGGCCGAAATCTGGACCTAAATGGACCCCAATTTTAGGCCCAAATTCACTCCTGACCGTAGGAAGTGAAGGAAACGGCCCAGCTCGAACTCCTCCGTAGAAGCATTCCTGGCCTCACACCAAGCAACATATTTTCGCCATATACGGTGATAATGTTGAGCTGTGACGTCCTTCCTAGCCTGTATCAGCATAGGAATGACCTCATCTGGAATGCCTTTCTCTGCTAAAATCCGATGTTCAACCGCCATGCCGTCAAACGCAGCCGCGGTAAGTCTTGGAAAAGACAGGGCCCTTGTTGCAACTAGTCCTGTCTTAGAGGAAGAGGCCACGGGTCCTCTGTGAGCAGTTCTTGCAGATCTGGAAACCAAGTCCTTTGTGGCCAATCTGGAACAATGAGTATTGTTCTCACTCCTCTTTTTCTTATTATCCTCAGCACCTTGGGTATGAGAGGAAGAGGAGGAAATACATAGACCGATTGGAACACCCACGGTGTCACCAGGGCGTCCACAGCTATCGCCTGAGGGTCTCTTGACCTGGCGCAATACCTCTGTAGCTTTTTGTTGAGTCGGGATGCCATCATGTCCACCTGTGGCAGTTCCCACCGACTTGTAATCTGCGCAAAGACTTCCTGATGAAGTCCCCACTCTCCCAGGTGGAGGTCGTGTCTACTGAGGAAGTCTGCTTCCCAGTTGTCCATTCCCGGGATAAACACTGCTGACAGTGCGCTTACGTGATTCTCCGCCCAGCGAAGAATTCTGGCGGCTTCCGCCATCACCACTCTGCTCCTTGTGCCGCCTTGGCGGTTTACATGAGCCACTGCGGTGATGTTGTCTGACTGAATCAGACCCGCGAAGCAGGGTCTCTGCTTGACGTAGGGCGTTGTATATGGCCCTTAGTTCCAGGATGTTGATGTGAAGGCAAGTCTCTTGACTTGACCACAGACCTTGGAAATTTCTTCCCTGTGTGACTGCAACCCAACCTCGGAGGCTTGCATCCGTGGTCACCAGGACCCAGTCCTGAATGCCGAATCTACGCCCCCCGAGAAGGTGAGCGCTCTGCAGCCACCACAGGAGTGACACCCTGGCCCTGGGGGATAGGGTGATTAACCGATGCATCTCAAGATGTGATCCGGACCACTTGTCCAGTAAGTCCCATTGAAAGGTCCTCGCATGGAACCTCGTTTGATGCCACCATCTTTCCCAGGACACGAGTGCAGTGATGCACTGACACCTGTTTTGGTTTTAATAGGTTCCTGACCAGTGTCATGAGTTCCTGAGCTTTCTCCATCGGGAGATAAACCCTTTTCTAGTCTGTATCTAGAATCATGCCCAGGAAAGGCAGACGAGTCGTAGGAAACAACTGCGACTTTGGAATATTTAAAATCCAGCCGTGTTGCCGTAACACTTCCAGAGAAAGTGCTACACTGATCAGCAACTGCTCTCTTGATCTCGCTTTTATGAAGAGATCATCCAAGTATGGGATAATTGTGACTCCTTGCTTCCGCAGGAGTACCATCATTTCCGCCATTACCTTGGTAAATATTCTCGGTGCCGTGGAGAGACCAAACGGCAACGTCTGAAAATGGTAGACAATCCTGTACCACAAATCTGAGGTACGCCTGATGAGGTGGATAAATGGGGACATGAAGGTATGCATCCTTTATGTCCAGAGACACCATAAAATCCCCCCCTTCCAGGCTTGCGATGACCGCTCTCAGCGATTCCATCTTGAACTTGAAACTTTTCAGGTATATGTTCTGGGAATTTAAAATTCAGTATGGGTCTGACCGAACCGTCCAGTTTCGGGACTACAAACATGGTCGAATAATAACCCCTTCCCTGCTGAAGGAGGGGAACCTTGACCACCACCTGTTGAAGATACAATTTGTGAATTGCAGTTAACACTATTTCCCTCTCGTGGGGGGAAGCTGGCAGGGCCGATTTGAGGTATCGGTGAGGGGGCATCTCCTCGAATTCCAGCTTGTATCCCTGAGACACAATATCTATTGCCCAGGGATCCAACTGGGAGTGAACCCACTTGTGGCTGAAATTCCGAAGACGTGCCCCCACCGGGCCTAGCTCCGCTTGTGGAGCCCCAGCGTCATTGCGGTGGATTTTGTAGAGGCCGGGGAGGACTTCTGTTCCTGGGAACTAGCTGTGTTGTGCAGCTTCTTTCCTCTGCCCCTGCCTCTGGCAAGAAAGGACGCACCTCGGACTTTCTTGTTTTTCTGTGATCGAAAGGACTGCATTTGATAATATGGTGCTCTCTTAGGCTGTAAGGAAACGTATGGCAAAAAATTTGACTTTCCAGCAGTAGCTGTGGAGACCAGGTCCGAGAGACCCTCCCCAAACAATTCCTCACCCTTGTAAGGTAAAACCTCCATATGCCTTTTTGAGTCGGCATCACCTGTCCATTGCCGAGTCCACAGGACCCTTCTGGCAGAAATTGACATAGCATTTATTCTAGAACCCAGCAGACTAATGTCTCTTTGAGCATCTCTCATATAAAGGACAGCGTCTTTAATATGCCTCAAGGTCAACAATACAGTATCCTTGTCTAAGGTCTCAATTTCCTCAGATAAGGTATCCGTCCATGCTGCTACAGCACTACACACCCAAGCCGACGCGATCGCCGGCCTCAGCAAGGTACCCGAATGTGTATAAATGGACTTCAGGGTAACCTCCTGTTTGCGATCTGCAGCATCTTTCAGGGTAGCCGTATCCTGTGACGGCAGGGCTACCTTCTTGGATAAGCGTGTTAAAGCTTTGTCCACCTTAGGGGAGGATTCCCAGCGTAACCTATCCGTTGGCGGGAAAGGATACGCCATAATAATCCTTTTGGAAATCTGCAGTTTTTTATCTGGAGATTCCCAAGCCTTTTCACATAACTCATTTAGCTCGTGTAAGGGGGGACAGGTTACCTCCGGTTTCTTTTCCCCATACATATGCACCTTCTTGTCAGGGACTGGGGTTTCCTCTGTGATGTGCAACACATCCTTAATTGCTATAATCATATAACGGATGGATTTAGCCAATTTAGGCTGTAACTTTGCATCATCGTAATTGACACTGGAGTCAGAATCCATGTCGGTATCTGTGTCAACAATTTGGGATAGTGGGCGCTTCTGAGACCCTGACAGCCTCTGCGACATAGGATCAGGCACGGGTTGAGACCCTGACTGTTCTGAGGCTTCAGCTGTTATGCAAGGAATTAACATTATCCACATATCCATCCAATCAGGTGTCGGCGGAGACACCACATTAATTTGCTCCCGCTCTGCTTCCACATAGCCTTCCTCGTCAAACATGTCGACACAAGCGTACCGACACACCACACACACAGGGAATGCCCTTTTTGAAGACAGTTCCCATACAAGGCCCTTTGGAGAGACAGAGAGAGAGTATGCCAGCACACACCCCAGCGCTATAAACCCAGGAATAACACAGTAACTTAATGGTAACCCAGTAGCTGCTGTTTATATTGATTTTTGCGCCTAATTATGTGCCCCCCCCCCCTCTTTTTACCCTCTTCTACCGTGTATCTGCAGGGGAGAGCCTGGGGAGCTTCCTCTCAGCGGAGCTGTGGAGAAAAAATGGCGCTGGTGAGTGCTGAGGAAGAAGCGCCGCCCCCTCAGCGGCAGGCTTCTGTCCCGCTTAAATGTAAAATTTTTGGCGGGGAATCATACATATATACAGTGCCCAACTGTATATATGCTAAACGTTTGCCAAAGAGGTCCCAATTGCTGCCCAGGGCACCCCCCCCCCCCCCCTGCGCCCTGCACCCTTACAGTGACCGGAGTATGTGAGGTGTGTGGGAGCAATGGCGCACAGCTGCAGTGCTGTGCATTACCTCAGTGGAGAACGGAGTCTTCTGCCGCCGATTTGAAGTCTTCTTTGCTTCTCATACTCACCCGGCTTCTGTCTTCCGGCTCTGCGAGGGGGACGGCGGCGCGGCTCTGGAATCGGACAGCGAGGGTGAGATCCTGCATACGATCCCTCTGGAGCTAATGGTGTCCAGTAGCCTAAGAAGCAGGACCTAGCTTCAGAGAGTAGGGCTGCTTCTCTCCCCTCTGTCCCTCGATGCAGGGAGTCTGTTGCCAGCAGAGCTCCCTGAAAATAAAAAAACCTAACAAAATACTTTCTCTCAGCAAACTCAGGAGAGCTCACTGAAAAGCACCCAGCTCGTCTGGGTACAGTATCAAACTGAGGTCTGGAGGAGGGGCATAAAGGAGCCAGAGCACACCAGAACCTAAATTCTTTCTTAAAGTGCCCATGTCTCCTGCGGAGCCCGTCTATCCCCATGGTCCTTACGGAGTCCCCAGCATCCACTAGGACGTTAGAGAAAGCACCAAAATACCGCTGAGCCCGCTCTGAGGTAGCTCCCCCCCCCACACACACACAATGGCGCCAGTGCTACTGATATCTTTATACTGGCAAAGTCTCCCAAAAGCACTTAAAACATCACACAAGTGTTAGGTTAAGCCCACGCTAGCCAGTTTACATAGGGGGCTATAGCGGGTCCCCCCAGGAGGGTCCCGTATGCATCCCCTGCACAATGAACCGGGGGACCCCCCTAGCGGGGACCCCAGTCTGTACTCACCACTGTTGTCACCTTCAGGCTCAGGATAGGGGTGTGCAGCGTACTGCAATTGCGACAGCTAAACAGCATACCGAAAATAATAAAAGTTTGAAATAAAACTGAAGAAAACTCTGGAGCTTGCAGAGCATACTTGCCTACCCTCCCGGAATGGCCGGGAGGCTCCCGAAAATCGGGTGACCCTCCCGGCCCCCCGGAAAGGTGGGCAAGCCTCCCGCTTTCCCCCTCGGCCGCCCGCAGCAGTGAACAAGTAGGCGGGCCGAGGGGGTCCGATGACGCGATTCGCGCTGAATCGCATCATCGTAGCTCCGCCCCCGCTATGTAGCGCCTCGTTTCTCGGCACAGCGGGGAGTGGAGTCACGATGACGCGACCCTGATGCAACGCCCCCGGACCGCCCATCCTGCTGCCAGCCACGCCCCCGAACCACCCGTCCTGCTGCCGGCCACGCCCCCATTCACCTACAACGCTGCCTCCTCACGGAGGAGGAGGCAGCAAAGTAGGTAAGCCTGTTGCAGAGTGGTCATCCTCTACTGAGGGCACTTTTTTCTAAACTGCCTGCAGGAGGGGGCATAGAGGGGATGAGTCAGCACACCCAGTTGAAGAAATTAAAGTGCACTGGGTCCTTTGGACCCATCTATACCCCATCGTACTAAATCTGTCCCCAATATCCCTTATGGACTACGAAAAAAGGATTTACCGGCAGGTATTTAAAATCCTATTTAAATTAGCAAGGGGTTAACCTCTTTTAATTGGCCTAAACTTTATTATTTAATGTCTCCTCTATATTCTCTTTCTAATATATTAAACTTATCCAGTTATGATCTAACTTAATCTTGATTTACAAACATACATTTTTACTTAAATGATTAAATGTGTTCCAGGTGCTGTTTAAACTGCTTCCTGGATGTATTCAAAGCCTCCTTTTCACTTTGTGGCACTCTTTCAACCTTGGAAGCTACACGTGCTCTTCTTTCCTAATTCCTCCCCTCCTAGTGGTGTGATGACACATACTCTCTAGTGATGTGGTAATGAATGTATTCCACGGAACTTGTTGCGTTCCACAGGGTCCACTATTCTCCCCCAGTTTCATAGCTCCCTACCTCGTAATATCACATGCGCTCTAGTTTGGGTAAAGCTGTGTTCCACGACTAGTTACCGTATATACTCGAGTATAAGCCGACTTTTTCAGCACTTTTTTTTGTGCTGAAAAAGCCACCATGGCTTATACTCAAGTCAGCTTTAGTGCCAGATATGCCCCACAGTGCCAGGTGTGCCAGATATGCCCCACAGTGCTAGATACTTACCCTCCGTCGCTCCCGCGCTGTCTTCTGAAGGAGGGACACAGAGAGCGCAGCGCGCGGCTTTCCTGTGTCCCTCCTGCATCTCCAGCGGCAGCGGCGTCTGAGTGGTAAAGGAAGTTCACGAACCGGCACTTCCTTTAACACACGCCGCTGCCGCCGGAGATGCAGGAGGGACACAGGAGAGCCGCACGCTGCGCTCTCCGTGTCCCTCCTTCAGAAGACAGCGCGGGAGCGACGGAGGGTAAGTATCTAGCACTGTGGGGCATATCTGGCACTGTGGGGCATATCTGGCAGACCTGGCACTGTGGGGCATATCTGGCACATATCTGGCACTGTGGGGCACATCTGGCACACCTGGCACTGTGGGGCATATCTGGCACACCTGGCACTGTGGGGCATATCTGGCACACCTGGCACTGTGGGGCATATCTGGCACTGTGGGGCACATCTGGCACTGTGGGGCATATCTGGCACATCTGGCACTGTGGGGCACATCTGGCACTGTGGGGCATATCTGGCACTGTGGGACATGTCTGGCACATCTGGCACTGTGGGACATATCTGGCACATCTGGCACTGTGGGGCATATCTGGCACATTTGGCACTGTGGGGCATATCTGGCACTGTGTGGCATATCTGGCACTGTGGGGCATATCTGGCACTGTGGGGCATATCTGGCACATCTGGCACTGTGGGGCATATCTGGCACATCTGTCACTGTGGGGCATATCTGTCATTGTGGGGCATATCTGGCACACCTGGCACTGTGGGACATATCTGGCACTGTGGGGCACATCTGGCACACCTGGCACTGTGGGGCACATCTGGCACACCTGGCACTGTGGGGCATATCTGGCACACCTGGCACTGTGGGGCATATCTGGCACACCTGGCACTGTGGGGCATATCTGGCACTGTGGGGCACATCTGGCACTGTGGGGCACATCTGGCACTGTGTGGCACATCTGGCACTGTGTGGCATATCTGGCACTGTGTGGCATATCTGGCACTGTGGGGCATATCTGGCACATCTGGCACTGTGGGGCATATCTGGCACTGTGGGGCATATCTGGCACATCTGGCACTGTGGGGCATATCTGGCACATCTGGCACTGTGGGGCATATCTGGCACTGTGGGGCATATCTGGCACTATGAGGTCTGTGTACGGGTAGAGCTGCATTTCCCACCCTAGGCTTATACTCGAGTCAATAAGTTTTCCCAGGTTTTTGTGGTAAAATTAGGTGCCTCGGCTTATATTCGGGTCGACTTATACTCGAGTATATACATTACTCTTCTTTGTTCCTTGCCAAGACGACGGTCCTGGATGACGCATTGCACTTCTGGTAACAATGCATTTCAGGGTGCTTCCTCCATCAGGTGGGTCTTTACAGCAGATGTGTTTCTTTCCTCCTTTTCTCTTACGTCCTAGAGGATACTGAGTCCATTTAGTACCATGGGGTATAGACGGGTCCACTAGGAGCCATGGGCACTTTAAGAATTTGATAGTGTGGGCTGTCTCCTCCCTCTATGCCCCTCCTACCAGACTCAGTTTAGAAATTGTGCCCAGAGGAGCCGGTCACGCTGAAGGAAGCTCCTGAAGAGCTTTCTGCATTTATTTTATCTGCTCCTTTGGACCCCGTCTATACCCATCGTACTAATGTGTTCCCAATATCCCTTATGGATGCTAGAGAAAAATATCAAATTTATTTTCACCTGCTTTTACGCTTATGACCCAGCTTCAGAATGTTTCCCTTTTGTAGACATCCTCTTTAATTTACAGGCCGATACAATTACTTAAATGAGATTAAAAAAATATATAGCAATATTCAATGTTAAACTGAATATGTTAAAGTATTTATTTATTCACAATAAAAACATACATCCAAGTTAAACCACCACTAAAATAAAGATATGCCATATCACCCATAATGCTACATCTCTACTAGGACCAGTAGTGCCACTTAAAGAACAATATTATTTCTATTTTTGACACTATGAACTCCACACCCATCAACCAGGAGTGCGGTACTTTACTGCGCTCTTCACCCCAGTCTGGGGTTTCCCCAGGAAGAGCGACACCTTTATTGTGGGGTTCCCACTTTACAAGGAATTCCATGCCTGGATTGAGAGGTTTGAGGCTAGCTAATGTGATGGCAGGAGGACCCTATGATGTATGTCTCCCTGCTATGGCATTACTCCCCTAGTGCTTGTTAATGGAAAAACGGGTGGACCGCATGCCCATTTTGCAGTACTATAATGCGCTCAGATGTCCGGGGATGGTTATTCTATTAGGGGGTGGATCTTACACATTTTTTTTTTTTTTTTTTAAATGTAACACTTTCCCTAGAATATGCCAATGCCTGCATAATCTGTGCAGTGCTTTGAATCCACTTCTATTTGGCTGTGGAGTCTATTGTAAATGGGGCAGTCCAACTGAAATTGGACCCACCAGAAACCGCTGATCACCATCAGAAGAAAATAGACACTCAAACACACTAAATACAACAGAAATCCTAAAGCTTGACGGGTCCATAGGAGCCTGGCCCTTTAAGAAATCATTAGTGTGTGCTGGCTTCCCTCTATGCCCCTTCTAGCAGACTCAGTCTATGAAACTGTGCCCGAGGAGACGGACATACTTTGAGAGAAGGATATAAACACAAAAAGCGGTGAGGTAACGAACCAACACAGAACAATAACCAAGATAGCAGAACTAACCAGAACAGAGGAAAGCAACACTAACTGCAACAATGGATAATAATAAAAGGTGTTTTCAATGATGTGCGCAATAAACTTGGAGTGCAGCTATATCAAGTGCAAAGAGAGGTGTACCCAACACTTCAAGAATGTAACAATGGAAAAAGAAAATTTTTTACACATGAAAGTAGCGCTCACCAAGTGACATGCAGGAATATATAAATATAATCAACTAATATGAAATGCATTCACCCTTAATTGAAAGATATTCCTCATAGACTGGTAAATGGAGGATAGAGATTCACTCTAGGGGATCCTCATAACAAACATCAATATTCAAATGGAACGGATGATATCCCAAAGAAACCTGAAAGATAAGTGCCTCTTTCCCCAATATAAATGGGCATGAAATAAGAGGCACCATTAAACACAGACCATGGTGTAGTACTTTTTGTAAAAACACGCACTGGTTTTAATGCACAGATAAAACTTACAAGAAGTTAAAAGAACAAAGGCATGTCATATAAGACTCCATAGGATAACACAGATGGTATATCACCCAAACATTCCTCGCAGCCACAGCAGATGGTATTGGAAGATGTGCACAATCTCTCCAATTGTACAATAGCATGCAGGGTAACAGAGGGTGATTGTGTCCAGATGTCCCAGGGTCAGTCACAAATTAAAAGCTTGCTATTGGACACTTAACTTCTTGTAAGTTTTATCTGTGCATTAAAACCAGTGCGTGTTTTTACAAAAAGTACTACACCATGGTCTGTGTTTAATGGTGCCTCTTATTTCATGCCCATTTATATTGGGGAAAGAGGCACTTATCTTTCAGGTTTCTTTGGGATATCATCCGTTCCATTTGAATATTGATGTTTGTTATGAGGATCCCCTAGAGTGCAACAATGGATAGCAACGCTAACCAAACAGGGACCAGGGTCAGCAACAACAGACCCAACCAAGAACACTTACTTCCATGTAAGCAGGAATATGAAGCACTGAGGTGGGCTCCCAGTATCCACTACGGACTAAGAGAAAAGGAATTACCGGTAGGTATTAAATTCCTATTTTCTCTAACGTCCTAGTGAATACTGGGAAATGTAACCAAGGGGAAGTCCCAAAGCTCCCAGAATGGGTGGGAGAGTGCTGAGGCCCCTGCAAAACCGCCTGACCAACTGAAGGTCATCTCTGGCCAAGGTGTCGAACCTGTAGAATTTTACGAACTTGTTCGAACAAGACCAAGAAAGCTGCCCGGCACAACTATAAGGCCGAGACACCCCCCGGGCAGCTGCCCAGGAAGAACCCACCGACCTTGTGGAGTGGGCCTGGATAGAATTCGGCAACGGTAATGCTGCCGAAGAATAGGCTTGTTGAATGGTCAACCTGAGCCAACAAGCAATGGACTGTGTAGAAGCAGGACGACCAATTTTGGTAGCGTCATAAAGGACAAAAAGGGAGTCAGACTACTTGTGACGAACCGTCCTTGTGACATAATCCTCCAAGCCCTCACCTCGTCCAGTGACTTTGGTGCAATTGATGCGTCAGACAACACTGGAACCACAATAGGTTGATTTACGTGAAAAGACGACACCACTTTCGGCAAAAACTGTTGGCAAGCCTGAGCTCCGCCCTATCCTCGTGAAATATCAAGTAAGGGCTCTTACAGAATAAGACCTCCAAGTCTGATACACGTCTTGCAGAGGCTAAAGCTAGCGACATGACAGTCTTCCAAGTTAGATATTTCAAGTCTACCCTGTGTAAGGGTTCAAACCAGTCTGACTTGAGAAAGGTCAAGACCACATTGAGATCCCACGGAGCTGTGGGAGGGACAAAGGGTGGCTGAATGTGAAGAACACCCTTTAGGAAGGTCTGCACTTCTGGGAGTACCGCTAATTGTTTCTGGAAGAAGATAGAGAGAGACGAAATCTGAACTATTATGGAGCCTAATCGTAGGCCCCTATTCACACCTGCTTGCAGGAAAAGCAGAAAAACGGCCCAGTCGAAACTCCATAGGAGGATATTTTCTACCCTCGCACCACGAGACATATTTTGTCCAGATACAGTGGTAATGTTTGGATGTGACTATCTTACAGGCCTGGACCATAGTAGATATAACCTTGGATGGAAGACCTTTTTTTTTGTTAAAATCTCCCTCTCAGCTGTAAAGCCGTCCAATCTTAAGTCTGGATAGACGAACGGTCCTTGTTGAAGAAGATCCCCGAAGAGCGGCAGAGGCCAGGGCTCCTCTAGAAACATGTTCAGGAGGTCTGCATACCAGATATGACGAGGTCAATCAGGGGAAATTAGAATTGCCTGAACTCTTTCCTTTTGAGTCTTTTTAGAACTCTTGGAAAGAAAGGAATCAGAGGAACAGAGACACGAACTGATAAGTCCACTGTGTCATCAGGGCCTCTACCGCTGACGCCTGTGGGTCCCTCGGTCTGGAAAAGTAACGACTCAGCTTCCTGTTGTGACGAGAAGCCATCAGATCTATCTGTGGACAAGCCCACCAGTGAACCAGTTGTTGAAACACCTGAGTGTGAAGGCCCCATTCCCCCGAATGGAGATTGTGCCTGCTGAGGAAGTCCGCTTCCCAGTTCACTCCTGGAAGGAATACGGCAAAGATGGCCTTTGCTTTGACTTTCACCCAAAGGAGTATCCATTATACCTGTCACATTGCGGCCCTACTTCTTGTGCCCCCTTGTTAGTTAATGTAAGCCACCGCCGTGGCATTGTCCGATTACACCTGGATGCCTGATGTCGAAGGAGATAATAGGATTTTAATTACCTACCAGTAAATCCTTTTCTCGTAGTCCGTAGAGGATACTGGGGTCCACATTAGTACCATGGGATATAGACGGGTCCACTAGGAGCCATGAGCACTTTAATAAATTAATAGTGTGGGCTGGCTCCTCCCTCTATGCCCCTCTTACCAGACTCAGTCTAGAAACTGTGCCCGAGGAGACAAACATCCTTCGAGAGAATGATTTAACTGAACAGTGGTGAGATTCGAACAAGCACACACAAACAAGAGGAAAGCCAAGCTAACCCAACTGGAATAGGAACAGCAACGGCTGAACCAATTACAATACTTAACCAAGTAACAGTACAGAAACTAAGCACCAGGCGGGCACCAAGTATCCTCTACGAACTACGAGAAAAATCCTATTTTCTCTTACGTCCTAGAGGATACTGGGGATCCATTTAGTACCATGGAGAAGTACCAAAGCTCCCAAACCGGGTGGGGCAGTGCTGAGGTTCCTGCAGAGCTGATTGATCAAACTGAAGGTCCTCAGAGACCAGAGTATCGAACTTGTATAACTTTGTACTTGTGTTTGAACCTGACCAAGTAGCTGCTCGGCAGATTTGTAAAGCCGAGACAACCCGGGCAGCCATCTAGAAAGAACCCACCAACCTAGTAGAGTGGGCCTGAACTTTAGGAACCGGCAATCCTGTCGATGAATAAGCCTACCGGATAGTAAGTCTGATCTTACGAGCAACAGACTGCTTAGAAGCAGGACACCCAATTTTCTTGGGATCATAGAGAACAAACAGTGAGTCAGATTTTCTGTGACTAGCCGTACTCTTCACGTAGATCAGGGGTGTCAAAGACAAGGCCCGCGGGCCAAATCCGGCCCGCCAGACCTCGTCTGATGGCCCGCGGTGCCGCCGCCATGAAACCCCCTTCTCCCGAGTGCCCAGCTCGGGGGGGGGCGGGGTTTCGCGGAATGACGCGATTGCGTCGTGACGTCACGGCGCAAACGCGTCATTCAACGAAACCCCGTCGGAGGAGGGAGAAGGGAGCCGCGCAGACGAGGAGGGAGAGGCGGCTGAAGAGCGGCGAGAACCGCTTCAAATGTAAGTCAGCCCCTCTCCCTTCCTCTCTTTCTCTCTCTCTCCCTCCTTCCACCACCTGCCGCAATGTGTAAAATGGGGACCTGTGCCTGCCACAATGTGTAAAATGGGGACCTGTGCCTGCCACAATGTGTAAAATGGGGACCTGTGCCTGCCACAATGTGTAAAATGGGGACCTGTGCCTGCCACAATGTGTAAAATGGGGACCTGTGCCTGCCACAATGTGTAAAATGGGGACCTGTACCTGCCGCTATGTGTAAAATGGGGACCTGTGCCTGCCACAATGTGTAAAATGGGGACCTGTGCCTGCCACAATGTGTAAAATGGGGACCTGTGCCTGCCACAATGTGTAAAATGGGGACCTGTGCCTGCCACAATGTGTAAAATGGGGACCTGTGCCTGCCACAATGTGTAAAATGGGGACCTGTGCCTGCCACAATGTGTAAAATGGGGACCTGTGCCTGCCACAATGTGTAAAATGGGGACCTGTGCCTGCCACAATGTGTAAAATGGGGACCTGTGCCTGCCACAATGTGTAAAATGGGGACCTGTGCCTGCCACAATGTGTAAAATGGGGACCTGTGCCTGCCACAATGTGTAAAATGGGGACCTGTGCCTGCCACAATGTGTAAAATGGGGACCTGTACCTGCCGCTATGTGTAAAATGGGGACCTGTGCCTGCCGCAATGTGTAAAATGGGGACCTGTGCCTGCCGCAATGTGTAAAATGGGGACCTGTGCACTATAAAAGGGGGCACATGGCTGGGCACTATAAAAGGGGGCACATGGCTGGGCACTTTAAAAGGGGGCAGATGGCTGGGCACATATAAGGCAGGTGGAGCGGTAAATTTTGGATAGACCTACAGATACAACCGGCCCTTTGATGGGGACCAAACTGCTGATGCGGCCCCCGATGAATTTGAGTTTGACACCCCTGACGTAGATCATCAAAACCCTCACCACATCCAGGGATTTAGAGGAAGCAGAGGTGTCCATAAACACCGGAACCACAATAGGTTACTTGATATGAAACGCAGACACCACCTTAGGAAGAAATTGCTGACGAGTTCTGAGTTCAGCTCTATCTTCATGAAAAATCAAATAGGGGCTTTTGTGAGACTACGCCCCCAGTTCTGACACACGCCTTGCAGAAGCCAAGGCCAACAGTGTAACAGTCTTCCACGTAAGAAACTTAACGTCAACCACCTGTAAAGATTCAAACCAGTCCGAATGCAGAAAACCCAACACCACGTTAAGATCCCAAGGTGCCGTGGGAGGCACAAAGGGCGGTTGGATGTGTAGAAAACCCTTCAAGAACATTTGCACCTCAAGAAGGGAAGCCAATTGTTTCTGGAAGAAAATGGACAAGGTCGAAATCTGGACTTTCAAGGACCCCAAACGTAGGCCCACATCCACACCTGACTGTAGAAAAAGGAGAAAACGTTCCAGTTGAAATGCCAGTTCAGGAAATTTCCTGTTTTCACACCACGAGACATATTTTTTACAAATACGGTGGAAATGTTTAGACCCTTTCCTAGCTTGGATCAGGGTCGGAGTAACCTTGTTCGGAATGCCCTTGCGGGCTAAAATCTGATGCTCAACTTCAATGCCGGCGGTAAGCCTTGATAGACGAACGGCCCCTGCTGCTGAAGATCCTCTCGCAGAGGTAGAGGCCACGGATCCTCCAGGAGCAACTCCAGTAGATCCGCATACCAGGCCCTTCTTGGCCAATCTGGAGCAATGAGAATTGCATGACGCTTTTCCCTTTTTATTCTTTTGAGAATTCTTGGGATCAGTGGCAGAGGTGGGAACACGTAAACCATCTGGAAAAGCCATGGAGCCACCAGAACGTCCACCGCCACAGCTTGTGGGTCCCTCGACCTGGAACAATAGCGATTTAGCTTTTTATTGAGACGAGAGGCCATCAGGTCTATCTGCGGAATTCCCCACCGACGTATTAATGACTCAAACACCGGTGGGTGAAGGCCCCACTCTCCTGGGTGGAGGTCGTGCCTGCTGAGGAAGTCCGCTTAACAGTTGTCTACTCCCGGAATGAAGATAGCCGACAAAGCCCCCGTGTGTCTTTCTACCCAGAGGAAAATTGTATATGGCCCTTAGTTCCAGAATGTTGATCAGAAGAATGGCCTCCTGACTTGACCATTTTCCTTGGAACTGTTCCCCTGGGTGACTGCTCCCCAACCTCTGAGGCTTGCGTTGGTAGTTAGCAGAATCCAATTTTGAATCCCGAACCTCCGGCCTTCGGTCAGGTGAGATGTCTGAAGCCACCACAGTAGTCAGATTATGGCTTTTGGCGACAGACGTATCCTCTGGTGCATGTGAAGATGCGATCCAGACCACTTGTCCAATAGATCCAGCTAGAAGGGACTTGCGTGAAACCTTCCATACTGCAGCGCCTCGTAAGGGGCCACCATCTTTCCTAGGAGGCGAATGCAAAGATGTACCGATATCCGGGACGGTTTTAGGACGTCCCGCACAATGGACTGGATCACCAATGCCTTTTCCATTGGAAGGAGCACATTCTGTGCCTCCGTATCCAGAATCATCCCCAAAAACGGAAGCCTCCGAGTTGGTTCCAGGTGAGATTTTGGTAGGTTCAGAATCCACCCGTGATCTTGGAGTAAATGCAGTGCAACAGCTTCTCTATGGACGGTGCCTTGATCAGCAGGTCGTCCAGGTACGGTATTATGTTCACTCCCTGCATGTGGAGGAGAAACATCATTTCTACCATTACCTTGGTGAACACCCTCGGTGCCGTGGAGAGGCCAAATGGCAGAGCCTGGAACTGGTAGTGACAGTCCTGTAACGCAAACCGTAGATAAGCCTGGTGAGGCGGCAAGATTGGAACATGAAGGTACGCATCCTTGATGTCCAGAGACACCAGGAAATCCCCTTCCTCCAGACCTGAGATCACTACTCTCAGAGACTCCATCTTGAATTTGAACACCCGTAAGTATGGGTTCAGTGACTTGAGATTTAAAATGGGCCTTACCGAACCGTCTGGTTTCGGTACTACAAATAGGTTGGAATAATAACCCTTGTTGTGTAGGTGAAGAGGAACTGGAACAATGACTTGAGTCTGTACCACTTTTTGAATTGCTGCCTGTAAGGTCAAACTTGCTTCTGGAGAAGCTTGTAAGCCTGATTTGAAGAATCTGGGAGGTGGGAGTTCCTGAAATTCCAGTCGGTATCCCTGGGCGATAAGCTCTTTTACCCAGGGCTCTTGGCAGGAAATTGCCCATATGTGACTGAAATAAATCAACCGGACTCCCACCTGCCTGTCTTTGCTAGCCGATACCGCCATAGCAGTGGTACGGTCGTTAATCAGACTTAACTCCTTAACAGCCTCACTCATGAAGTTTGCAGCATCTTGGGTATGTTGCAGAAGTGTAAATGATCTCATGCTGAGGATTAGTGCATCAAACCCTTTTATAATATTATCAGACCATTTCAACATGGCTTTTGAAATCCAGCCACCCGCTATGGTAGTGCGTTGGGCTTCGTCCGCTGCAGTATACATTAATTAATTTGAGTGTAGTTCAATTTTGCGGTCAGCTGGATCTTTGAGAGAAATAGCCCCAGGTACAGGTTGTACATTTTTACATAGCAGTCTGTACACAGAAGTATCCACTGTTGGTGGGTGTTCCCAATTTTTCCGATCCTCAGTAGGGAAGGGAAAGGAATTAGTACCCGTTTTGGAGTAATACATTTTTTTGTCGGGATTTACCCACGCTTCTTTAGAAAGGAATTTAATTCCATTGAAACAGGGAATGCTGCAGAGGATTTTGGTTTCACATAAAAAACAGTTCCTCTACTCGTTCTATTTCATTATCTGGAATGTTGAGGACCTCTCTAATAGAATAAATCAGGGCCTCAACTCCCGGGAAGAAGAAATTATACTTGTCCACCTCTAATTCAATTAATTCAATTAAATTCAATTAATCGAGGAACCAACTAGGTACAATGCAATCCTAGACCTGGTATTAACAAACCATGGGGAATTGATATCAAATATTATAGTAGGGGAGCCCATAGGAAACAGCGACCACAATATGGTCACATTCAATATCAGTTTTCATAAGCAGTCCTATAATGGCTCAACTAGGACTTTAAACTTTAGCAAAGCCAACTTTGCCATGATGAGGGAAGCTTTAAGGGACATTGAATGGGAGATTCTGTTTCAAGAAAAAAATACTACGGAGAAATGGGATGTATTAAAATCACTGCTAGCTAAAAATACTCGCAAATTTATTCCCACAAGCAGCAAAAAAAGGATTAAAAATCCCAAACCAATGTGGGTTAACAAAAAGATAAAGGAAACAATGGGCAAAAAAAGTCAAGCATTCAAAAAATACAAATCTGAAGGGAATGCAGAGTCATTTCAGCATTATGAGGATTGTACCAAAATATGCAAAAAAGAAATTAGAGCGGCTAAAGTAGGAACTGAAAAACTAGTAGCAAAGGAAAGCAAAACAAATCCCATTTTTTTTAAATGCATCAACAGCAAGAGATTAAAGAAGGAGAGTATAGGCCCTTTAAAAGATAAGTTGGGGGTCTTAATCAAAAATGATAATGACATTGCGAACAAACTAAAGTTTTTTTCAATGGTATTAACCAGAGAAGACCAAATGCAGGGACTAACACACAATCTCAACAAAAATAATGTCCCACTGCTAAATGCTTATTTAAGTGAGGAGGTAGTCTGTGATCGATTAAAAAATTTAAAAATTAATGAGTCACCGGGTCCCGATGGAATTCACCCAAGGGTTCTTATGCAGCTTCATTCTGAATTAGCAAGACCACTATTTTTGATTTTCAAAGATTCAGATATATCAGTTATGGTTCCGAAGGACTGGCGTATAGCGGAGGTGGTGCCAATATTCAAAAAGGGAAGTAAAGCTGAACCGGGTAATTATAGACCAGTTAGTCTTACATCTATAGTGGGGAAAGTACTGGAAGGTATTCTAAGGGATAGTATTCAGAAGTTTCTTGATGCCAGTGAGATCATTAAAAGGAACCAATATGGATTTGTTAAACCAACTTACTTGGCTTTTATGAAACAGTAAGTGCAAACCTTGATCAGGGTAAGGAGGTGGATAAAATCTTTTTAGACTTTGCCAAAGCTTTCGACACAGTACCGCACATGCTACTTATCTATAAGCTACAAGAAATAGGGCTAGGGAGCACAATATGCAATTGGGTCAGAAATTGGTTAGATCAGGAACCGGCAACTGGCAGACCGCGGTCCATCTCCAGACCGCAAAGGACAGAACAGCGGACCGGTTTACTAATCTAAGATAAACTCTAATTATAAATACTGGCAGGATACTGGCAGGGGAAGGAAGATGGCAGTCACACTGTAATGACGCAGAGAGGCAAGAGCGTCGATCTTCATTCCCCTGCAGAGCGTGCTGACGCGGCGTCCCACGTGAGCGGGCTGACGCGGCGTCCCACGTGAGCGGGCTGACGCGGCGTCCCACGTGAGCGGGCTGACGCGGCGTCGCTTGTGAGCGGGCTGACGCGGCGTCACAGGACTAATGGAGGCTGAGGCGCTGAGTGGATCCCGCGCAACGCACCACAGCGTGGAGGAGCCCCGACTGGACCCAGCCCCCGCACCCAGGGGACTCACCCTCTCAAGAGGAAACCAAGCTACCATGCGGCAGAGCCGGGAGGCACTTTTTAGTGCGTCTGCGGGTTGCGGCCTGCCCGTCCCCACGTACGCGGGCTTTGCACATAAGGGTGAGCAGTCATATTTTGAAACATATTTTGTGTCTGTATTGCACAAGAAAAGATACTGCGCTCCACTGTAGGGGTGTGGGATGCAATTAATTCTTACACCCTGGGAGTAAAGAAGTCATCGTATACATAAGATTACAATTAGGTATTACAAATGTATACAAATTAAAAAGTGAAGTATCACTGGCGCAAGATGTGTGGGGAAAAATCACAGCCCAAACATCCCTGGGACATTCACAAGAACAAATACACAAACAAGAACAAATACACAAACTTCTCAGTGCAGTGTGTATTTGTTTTATTATAATAAATTGATTTTTATTACTGATTTTCATCCCATTGTGTTGTGTGTGAAGTAAAACCCTGGGCTGTGATATTCCCCACTAATGGGCGATTACACATCTTTAAGGACTGTCCTAGCGCCAGTGATACTTCACTTTTTTCATTTGTATACTATTCTAAGGAAATTTGTGTTTTCACCCCCCTGTGGAGTGGTGTATCAAGGCAGCTGAGTCCTTTCTATTTGCTTTTATCTGACGTCCTAAGTGGATGCTGGGACTCCGTAAGGACCATGGGGAATAGCGGCTCCGCAGGAGACTGGGCACAACTAAAGAAAGCTTTAGGACTACCTGGTGTGCACTGGCTCCTCCCACTATGACCCTCCTCCAGACCTCAGTTAGATTCTTGTGCCCGGCTGAGCTGGATGCACACTAGGGGCTCTCCTGAGCTCCTAGAAAGAAAGTATATTTAGGTTTTTTATTTTACAGTGAGATCTGCTGGCAACAGACTCACTGCAGCGAGGGACTAAGGGGAGAAGAAGCGAACCTACCTAACAGGTGGTAGTTTGGGCTTCTTAGGCTACTGGACACCATTAGCTCCAGAGGGATCGACCGCAGGACCCGACCTTGGTGTTCGTTCCCGGAGCCGCGCCGCCGGCCCCCTTACAGAGCCAGAAGCAAGAAGTGTTCCGGAAAATCGGCGGCAGAAGACTTCTGTCTTCAACAAGGTAGCGCACAGCACTGCAGCTGTGCGCCATTGCTCCTCATGCACACCTCACACTCCGGTCACTGATGGGTGCAGGGCGCTGGGGGGGGGGGGCGCCCTGAGGGCAATATAAGATACCTTGGCTGGCAAATCATCACAATATATAGTCCCAGGGCTATATATGTGATAAATTACCCCTGCCAGAATCCATAAAAAAGCGGGAGAAAAGTCCGCCGAAAAAGGGGCGGGGCTATCTCCCTCAGCACACTGGCGCCATTTTTTCTTCACAGTGCAGCTGGAAGACAGCTCCCCAGGCTCTCCCCTGTAGTTTTCAGGCTCAAAGGGTTAAAAAGAGAGGGGGGGCACTAAATTTAGGTGCAATATATGTATACAAGCAGCTATTGGGGGAAAAATCACTCAGTTATAGTGTTAATCCCTGCATTATATAGCGCTCTGGTGTGTGCTGGCATACTCTCTCTCTGTCTCCCCAAAGGACTTTGTGGGGTCCTGTCCTCAGTCAGAGCATTCCCTGTGTGTGTGCGGTGTGTCGGTACGGCTGTGTCGACATGTTGGATGAGGAAGGTTACGTGGAGGCGGAGCAGAGGCCGATAAATGGGATGTCGCCCCCTGTGGGGCCAACACCAGAGTGGATGGATAGGTGGAAGGTATTAACCGACAATGTCAACTCCTTACATAAAAGGCTGAATGACGTAACAGCTGTGGGACAGCCGGCTTCTCAGCCCGCGCCTGCCCAGGCGTCTCAAAGGCCATCAGGGACTCAAAAAAACGCCCGTTACCTCAGATGGCAGACACAGATGTCGACACGGAGTCTGACTCCAGTGTCGACGAGGTTGAGATATATACACAATCCACTAGGAACATCCGTTACATGATCTCGGCAATGAAAAATGTGTTACGCATTTCTGACATGAACCCAAGTACCACATAAAAGGGGTTTTATTTTTGGGGAGAAAAAGCAGCCAGTGTTTTGTTCCCCCATCAGATGAGCGAATGAAGTGTGTAAAGAAGCGTGGGTTCCCACGATAAGAAACTGGTAATTTCTAAAAAGTTACTGATGGCGTACCCTTTCCCGCCAGAGGATAGGTCACATTGGGAGATATCCCCTAGGGTGGATAAGGCGCTCACACGTTTGTCAAAAAAGGTGGCACTGCCGTCTTAGGATACGGCCACCTTGAAGGAGCCTGCTGATAAAAAGCAGGAGGCTATCCTGAAGTCTGTATATACACACTCAGGTTCTATACTGAGACCTGCAATTGCCTCAGCATAAATAGTGCTGCTGCAGCGTGGTCTGATACCCTGTCAGATAATATTAATACCCTAGACAGGGATAATCTTTTGCTAACATAGAGCATATTAAAGACGTCATCTTATATATGAAGGATGCACAGAGGGATATTTGCCGGCTGGCATCCAGAATTAATGCAATGTCCATTCTGCCAGGAGGGTATTAGAAACCCGGCAGTGGACAGGTGATGCTGCCTGTAAAAGGCACATGGAGATTCTGCCTTATAAGGGTGAGGAATTGTTTGGGGATGGTCTCTGGGACCTCGTATCCACAGCAACAGCTGGGAAGAAAAATTTTTACCTCAGGTTTCCTCACAGCCTAAGAAAGCACCGTATTTTCAGGTACAGTCCTTTCGGCTTCAGAAAAGCAAGCGGGTCTAAGGCGCTTCCTTTCTGCACAGAGACAAGGGAAGAAGGAAAAAGCTGCACCAGCAGCCAGTTCCCAGGATCAAAAATCTTCCCCCGCTTCCTCTGAGTCCACCGCATGACGCTGGGGCTCCACAGATGGAGACAGGTGCGGTAGGGGCGCGTCTCGGGAACTTCAGGGACCAGTGGGCTTGCCCACAGGTGGATCCCTAGGTTCTGCAAATAGTATCACAGGGATACAGGCTGGAGTTCGAGGCGACTCCCCCTCGCCGTTACCTCACATCAGCCTTGCCTGCTGCCCTCGGAGAAAGCTAGTACTGGCGGCAATTCACAAGCTGTACTTCCAGCAGGTGAAATCAAGGTACCCCTCCTTCAACAAGGCCGGGGTTACTATTCCAAAATGTTGTGGTACCGAAACCAGACGGTTCGGTGAGACCCATTCTAAAATTGAAAGCCTTGAACACTTATATACGAAGGTTCAAGTTCAAAATGGAATCGCTCAGGGCGATTATTGCAAGCCTGGAGAATTTCATGGTATCACTGGACATCAAGGATGCTTACCTGCATGTCCCTATTTACCCTCTTCACCAGGAGTACCTCAAAATTGTGGTACAGGATTGTCATTACCAATTCCAGACGTTGCCGTTGGTCTGTCCCCGGCACCGAGGTATATACCAAGGTAATGGCCGAAATAATTATCCCGTACTTGGACGATCTCCTTATAAAGGCGAGGTCCAGGGAGCAGTTGTTCGTCGGAGTAGCACTATCTCGGGAAGTGCTACAACAGCACGGCTGGATTCTGAATATTCCAAAGTCGCAGCTGGTTCCTACGACGCGTCTACTGTTCCTGGGTATGGTTCTGGACACAGAACAGGATAAAAAGGATTTCTCCCGGAGGAGAAGTCCAAGGAGTTGTCGTCTCTAGACAGAGACCTCCTAATACAAATACAGGTGTCGGTGCATCAATGCACGCGAGCCCTGGGAAAGATGGTAGCTTCTTATGAAGAAATTCCATTTGCCAGGTCCCATGCAAGGATTTTCCAGTGGGATCTGTTGGACAAGTGGTCCGGGTCGCATCTTCAGATGCATCGGCGGATAACCCTGTCTCCAAGGGCCAGGGTGTCGCTGTTGTGGTGGCTGCAGAGTGCTCATCTTCTAGGGGGCCGCAGATTCGGCATACAGGACTGGGTCCTGGTGACCACGGATGCCAGCCTTCGAGGCTGGGGGGCAGTCACACAGGGAAGAAACTTCCAAGGCTATGGAAAAGTCAGGAGACTTCCCTACACATAAATATTCTGGAACTAAGTGCCATTTACAATGCCCTAAGTCAGGCTAGACCCTGCTTCAACACCGGCCGGTGCTGATCCAGTCAGACAACATCAAGGCGGTCGCTCATGTAAACCGACAGGGCGGCACAAGAAGCAGGATGGCGATGGCAGAAGCCACAAGGATTCTCCGATGGGCGGAAAATCATGTGTTAGCACTGTCAGCAGTGTTCATTCCTGGAGTGGACAACTGAGAAGCAGACTTTCTCAGAAGACACGACCTCCACCCGGGGGAGTGGGGACTTCATCCAGAAGTCTTCCAAATGATTGTACACCGTTGGGAAAGGCCACAGGTGGACATGATGGCGTCCCGCCTCAACAAAAAGCTACAAAGATATTGCGCCAGGTCAAGGGACCCTCAGGCGACAGCTGTGGACGCACTGGTAACACCGTGGGTGTACCAGTCGGTGTATGTGTTCCCTTCTCTGCCTCCCTTACCCAGGGTAATGAGAATAATAAGAAGGAGAGGAGTAAGAACTATACTCATTGTTCCGGGTTGGCCAAGAAGAGCTTGGTAACCAGAACTCCAAGAAATGATCTCAGAGGACCCATGGTCTCTGCCGCTCAGACAGGACCTGCTGCAGCAGGGGGCCTGTCTGTTCCAAGACGTACCGCGGCTGCGTTTGACAGCATGGCGGTTGAACGCCGGATCCTGAAGGAAAAGGGCATTCCGGAGGAAGTTATCCCTACGCTATTTAAAGCTAGGAAAGAAGTGAACGCAAACCATTATCACCGCATATGGCACGTGAGGCCAGGAAGGCCCCAAAGGAGAAATTTCAGCTAGGTCGATTTCTGCACTTCCTACAGTCAGAGGTGACTATGGGCCTAAAATTGGGTTCCATTAAGGTCCAGATTTCGGCGCTATCGATTTTCTTCCAAAATAGAACTGGCTTCACTGCCTGAAGTTCGGACTTTTGTTAAGGGAGTGCTGCATAGTCAGCCCCCGTTTGTGCCTCCAGTGGCACCGTGGGATCTCAACGTGGTGTTGGATTTCCTGAAGTCGCATTGGGTTGAGCCACTTAAATCCGTGGAGCTATAATACCTCACGTGGAAAGTGGTCATGCTGTGGGCCTTGGCGTCGGCCAGGCGTGTATCAGAATTGGCGGCTTTGTCATACAATAGCCCTTATCTGTATTTTATATGGATAAGGCGGAATTGAGGACTCGTTCCCAATTCCTTCCTAAGGTGGTATCAGTTTTTCATGTGAACCAACCTATTGTGGTGCCTGCGGCTACTTGGGACTTGGAGGATTCCAAGTTACTGGACGTAGTCAGGGCCCTGAAAAGTATACGTTTCCAGGACAGCTGGAGTCAGGAAAACTGACTCGCTATTTCTCCTGTATGCACCCAACAAGCTGGGTGCTCCTGCTTCTAAGCAGACTATTGCTCACTGGATCTGTAGCACGATTCAACTTGCACATTCTGCAGCTGGACTGCCGCACCCTAAATCTGTAAAAGCCCATTCCACGAGGAAAGTGGGCTCTTCTTGGGCGGCTGCCCGAGGGGTCTCGGCTTTACAACTTTGCCGAGCTGTTACTTGGTCGGGTTAAAACATTTTTGTAAGAGTCTACAAGTTTGATACCCTGGCTGAGGAGGACCTAGAGTTTGCTCATTCGGTGCTGCAGAGTCATCTGCACTCTCCCGCCCGTTTGGGAGCTTTGGTATAATCCCCATGGTCCTTACGGAGTCCCAGCATCCACTTAGGACGTCAGAGAAAATAAGATTTTACTCACCGGTAAATCTATTTCTCGTAGTCCGTAGTGGATGCTGGGCGCCCATACCAAGTGCGGATTGTCTGCAATACTTGTTTATAGTTATTGCCTAACTAAAGGGTTATTGTTGAGCCATCTGTTGAGAGGCTCAGTTATATTTCATACTGTTAACTGGGTATAGTATCACGAGTTATACGGTGTGATTGGTGTGGCTGGTAGGAGTCTTACCCGGGATTCAAAATCCTTCCTTATTGTGTCAGCTCTTCCGGGCACAGTATCCTAACTGAGGTCTGGAGGAGGGTCATAGTGGGAGGAGCCAGTGCACACCAGGTAGTCCTAAAGCTTTCTTTAGTTGTGCCCAGTCTCCTGCGGAGCCGCTATTCCCCATGGTCCTTACGGAGTCCCAGCATCCACTACGGACTACGAGAAATAGATTTACCGGTGAGTAAAATCTTATTATTGTAGATCAGGTGAATCCTGCATACGGACCGAGTCTTGAACGGCACAAAGGGCACCCGGTGACGCTGCAGTATACGTGGAGCATCCGTGAGTACGAATTACTAAGTTACTCAAACATCGTGTTGTGGATAAACATGTTTTAGAAAAAGCGTAAAGTTGACACTGAAAATAGTAAGTTTCTGTCGGAGTGGACCGAACTATACTGTTTTACGCTGCCTGAAAGAACTGGAGCTGTTCCACTTTGCCTCATATGCAACAAGACGGTCGCTATTATTAAAAGTGGAAATTTAAAGCGACACTACGAAACAAATCATCAGGATTTTCATAAAAAGTTTCCCCCTGGTAGTGCAGCGCGTAAAGACAAACTGCAGTCTTGTCTGTCTTCTTACAAAAATAGTACGGCTATACTAGTTCGGTGCATGAGCGAACAACAAAAATCTGCAGAAGCAGCGTTACGCATATCCTGGACGCCTAGTAAACACCAGAAGCCATTTTTGGACTCTGAGATCGTAAAAGAATGTATGTTGGAAACAGTCACAGCACTTTTTGAAGAGAAGAAGGACATTCTTGCGGCTATTCAAGGCATTCCTTTGTCATCAAGAAGCAATACAAGAAGAACAGAAATTTTAGCTGCTGACAACAAAAGCAGCTTGCTCGAACTTCTACATAAGGTACCTTGTTGCGCCGTTGCACTTGACGAATCTTGCGACATTGTTGACAATGAACAAATGTCCATTTTTGTGCGATTTTATGACGTTGAAAGTAAACTATTTAGAGATGAGTTGCTAGCAATATTGCCATTTAAAGGCAAGACTCGCGGAGAAGATTTGTTCAAGACTTTTGATGAATTCATTACAAAATCAAACATTACCTATGATAAAAATTGTGTCCATTTCCACTGACGGCGCCCCGGCCATGATAGGCAAAGAAAATGGTTTGGTAAAGAGAATCAGGGATAAGAATGCTGGGATATTATCTTATCAGTGCATAATTCATCAGACATCCCTTTGTGGCAAACTCAGTGCTACATTGAAAGACGTAATGGACACCTTGATTAAGTTGATCAATTTTATGAGGTCTCCCTCTGCTCTTCAGCACAGACAGTTCAAAGAGTTCTTGTCTGAATGTGATTCGGCCTATTCCAATTTATTACAACACAACAATGTTCGCTGGCTGAGTAAAGGCCAAGTTATTGAACGATTTTGGCACATAAAATACGAAGTGACAGCATTCCTGGAAAATTTGAATACCGAAGAAGCAAGGAAGTACATGGAGTTCCTAGCCAACAAGTGCAATATGCTAGCTTTGTCTTTTCTGAAAGACATTCTCAAATATTTAAATGAGCTTAATACCGAGTTGCAAGGGAACGGAAAGTTAATATGTGATCTGATACAAAGTGTCTCTGCTTTCCGTCGCAAGCTTGATATATTTGAAAAAGACATTGAAAAGCAAGAAATTATTCATTTTCCAACTACTCTTCAATTTAGAAAAAATAATTCTGAAATGGACACTGCAGTATTTTCAAGTTTTGTCTCAGATCTTAGGAGGGAATTTGCAGCAAGATTCCAAGACTTTGCAAAGATAGGGAAACTGTCACATTTTATAAAAACTCCTTATGAAGTTTCTCCAGCGGGAGAATGGACTGATGTAGCTGAGAAGTTGTTCGGAATTTCAAAACCTACCCTTCAAATGGAGATAATCGACATGCAAGAAGATGCTTCCTTGAAAATGTACAAAACTGCATCTACTGAAGATTTTTGGGCTAAGCATGTTTTAGACAAGTACGCAAATTGTAAAAAACTGGCTATCAACATAGCCACCATGTTTGGCTCCACATACATATGCGAGACCTCTTTTGCCAAGATGAATTTTCTGAAAAAAAGACATCGATCAAGGTTAACAGATGCCCACCTTGAAAACACTCTGTGTATTAGTTGTTCTCCAAGAGTTCCAAACTTTAAAAAACTTTGGCCCTCATTCCGAGTTGTTCGCTCGCAAGCTGCTTTTAGCAGCATTGCACACGCTAAGCCGCCGCCTACTGGGAGTGAATCTTAGCTTATCAAAATTGCGAACGAAAGATTCTCAAAATTGCAAATAGAAATTTCTTTGCAGTTTCTGAGTAGCTCGGGACTTACTCTGCCACTGCGATCAGTTCAGTCAGTTTCGTTCCTGGTTTGACGTCCCAAACACATCCAGCGTTCGCCCAGACACTCCTCCATTTCTCCTGCCACTCCCGCGTTTTTCCCAGAAACGGTAGCGTTTTTTCACACACACCCATAAAACGGCCAGTTTCCGCCCAGAAACACCCACTTCCTGTCAATCACATTACGATCACCAGAACGAAGAAAAAACCTTGTAATGCCGTGAGTAAAATTCCTAACTGCATAGCAAATTCACTTGGCGCAGTCGCAGTGCGAACATTGCGCATGCGCAATTAGCGGAAAATCGATGCGATGCGAAGAAAATTACAGAGCGAACAACTCGGAATGACCACCTTTCTCAGGATCGGAAGTGCAATTTCTCGCATTAAGGGAGTGATCCAGGTTGGTTTGCAAAAGCAAAGTTCTTCTTTAATGTACAAAAACATGTGCACTGCAGGTGGGACTGATGTAAAATGTGCAGAGAGAGTTACATTTGGGGGGGGGGGGGTTCAAACTGAAACCTAAATTGCAGTATAAAAATAAAGCATCCAGTATTTACCTGCACAGAAACAAAATAACCCATCTAAATCTAACTCTCTCTGCAAATGTTATATCTGCCACACCTGCAGTGCACATTGGGGGTAATTCTGAGTTGATCACAGCAGGATCTTTGTTAGCAGTTGGGCAAAACCATGGCCCTCATTCCGAGTCGTTCGCTCGGTATTTTTCATCGCATCGCAGTGAAATTCCGCTTAGTGCGCATGCGCAATATTCGCACTGCGACTGCGCCAAGTAACTTTGCTATGAAGATAGTATTTTTACTCACGGCTTTTTCATCGCTCCGGCGATCGTAATGTGATTGACAGGAAATGGGTGTTACTGGGCGGAAACAGGCCGTTTTATGGGAGTGTGGCTGAAAACGCTACCGTTTCCGGAAAAAACGCAGGAGTGGCCGGAGAAAAGGGGGAGTGGTTGGGCGAACGCTGGGTGTGTTTGTGACGTCAAACCAGGAACGACAAGCACTGAACTGATCGCACAGGCAGAGTAAGTCTGAAGCTACTCTAAAACTGCTAAGTAGTTTGTGAGCGCAATATTGCGAATACATCGGTCGCAATTTTAAGATGCTAAGATACACTCCCAGTAGGCGGCGGCTTAGCGTGTGTAACTCTGCTAAATTCGCCTTGCGACCGATCAACTCGGAATGAGGGCCCATGTGCACTGCAAGGGAGGCAGATATAACATGTGCAGAGATAGTTAGATTTGGGTCTGGTGTGTTCAATATGCAATCTAAATTGCAGTGTAAAAATTTACCCTGCACAGAAACAAAATAACACACCCAAATCTAACTCTCTCTGCACATGTTATATCTGCCCCCCCTGCAGTGCACATGGGCCCTCATTCCGAGTTGTTCGCTCGCAAGCTGCTTTTAGCAGCATTGCACACGCTAAGCCGCTGCCTACTGGGAGTGAATCTTAGCTTATCAAAATTGCGACCGAAAGATTCGCAATATTGCGAAAAGACTTCTCTGTGCAGTTTCTGAGTAGCTCGAGACTTACTCTGCCAGTGCGATCAGTTCAGTGCTTGTCGTTCCTGGTTTGACGTCACAAACACACCCAGCGTTCGCCCAGACACTCCTCCGTTTCTCCAGCCACTACCGCGTTTTTCCCAAAAACGGTAGAGTTTTTTCAAGCACTCCCATAAAACGGCCAGTTTTCGCCCAGAAACACCCACTTCCTGTCAATCACATTACGATCACCAGAACAAAGAAAAAACCTCGTAATGCCGTGAGTAAAATACCAAACTTCATAGCAAATTTACTTGGCGCAGTCGCAGTGCAAACATTGCGCATGCGCAATAAGCGGAAAGTCGCTGCGATGCGAAGAAAATTACAGAGCGAACAACTCGGAATGAGGGCCATGGTTTTACCCATCTGCTAACAAATTTGATGCTGCAATCAACTCGGAATTACCCCCATGGTTTTGCACAACTGCTAACAATTTTGCTGCTACGATCAACTCTGAATTACCCCCATGGTTTTGTCCATTAAAGAAGGCGTGTGCTTTTGCAAACCAACCTGAATCACTGCCTAAGAGTAACATAAAGACTCGTAATGTCTAGTAAAGTTTTATTTAAGGCTTAAAATTCCTTTTAAGGAATGTAGTATATTGCTTGTTTCAGCAACAATATAAAAGCTTGTTATTATTTACATTCCAGATATTTGATTTTGGGGTTTTTTTGGACCTCGGTCAAAATAATTAGATAACATCCGGACTCCATTAAAAATTACTTGCCTACCCCTGGGTTAGATAATAGGGAGCAACGTGTTGTGGTTAATGGATCATTTTCAAATTGGACTGAAGTGCTAAGTGGTGTGCCGCAAGGGTCTGTACTTGGACCACTATTGTTTAACATTTTCATTAATGACCTAACAGTAGGTCTAGAGAGCATGGTGTCAATCTTTGCAGACAATATAAAATTGTGTAAGGTTATAAATACGGAGGGGGATGCCGAGTCTCTTCAGAACGACTTAGTGAAACTAGACGCATGGGCAGCTAAATGGAGAATGAGATTCAATACCGACAAGTGTATCCTGGAGCTAGAAAAGGTTCAGAGGAGGGCGACCAAACTAATTAAGGGCATGGAGACGATGGAATACAAGGAAAGGCTTGAAAGACTAGGCATGTTTACATTGGAAAAGCGGAGGCTATGAGGGGATATGATCAACATCTACAAATATATAAGGGGACAATACACAGAGCTTGCGCGGGACCTGTTTTTGGTTAAATCAACACAGAGGAATCGTGGACACTCGCTCAGGTTAGAGGAGAGGAGATTCCGCACAATACGGTGTAAAGGCTTTTTCGCGGTAAGGACAATACGTGTTTGGAATTCCCTGCCTGCGGGAGTTGTAATGGCGGAATCTGTCAACACCTTTAAGTATGGGTTAGATAAATTCCTAATGGATAAGGATATCCAGGGGTATGGTGCATAGTCATGCATTATAGTTACTATAAATAGGGATAAAATGCAATGGCTGACAGCGGCATCAGTCAGAAATTTTAGTCAAATCATAATGCATAGGAGACCACAAATAGGTTGAACTCGATGGACAATTGTCTTTTTTCAACCTCAGACACTATGTTACTATGTTACTATAGAAACATAGAATTTGACGGCAGATAAGAACCACTTGGCCCATCTAGTCTGCGTTAAGGTAATGCATTGTGGTAGCAAGAACAAAATCAACACCTACATACTAAATGGGGTAATATTAGGGGATTCTGTACTGGAAAAAGATCTGGGTGTTCACATAGATAGCTAAATAAGTAGCAGTACCCAAAGTAGGATTGCAGCAAAGAAGGATAATAAGATATTAGCATGCATAAAAAGGGGAATTGAAGCAAGGGACTAGAGTGTTATACTACCATTATATAAATCACTAGTGAGGTCACATCTAGAATACTGTGTACAATTTTGGGCACTATACTTCAAAAAGGATATCCTGGATCCTGAAAAGGTTCAGAGGCGGGCGACCAAACTAATTAAGGGAATGGAGAATCTGGAATACGAGGATACAAGGCTTGGCATGTTTACACTGGAAAAGAGAAGACTAAGAGGGGACATGATCAACATCTACAAATATATAAGGGGACAATACACAGAGCATGCGGGGGACCTGTTTTTGATAAGATCAGCTCAGAGGACACGTGGGCACTCGCTTAGGTTAAAGGAGAGGAGATTCCGCACAATGCGGCGAAAGGGTTTTTTCACAGTAAGGACAATACGTGTTTGGAATTCCCTGCCTGAGGAAGTAGTAACGGGTGACTCAGTCAACACCTGTAAGAATGGGTTAGATAAATTCCTAATGGATAAGGATATTCAGGGTTATGGTACTTAGTCACACACTATAGTCATTGAAACAAAACGGCTGTCATTAAAACAAAACGGCTGACATCAGCATGAGGCAAAATTAGTCCTAAAAGGAAACTGTATAGACCACCAATAGCTTGAACTCGATGGACAAATTGTTTTTTTACAAGCTTAGATACTATGGGGGTCATTCCGAGTTGTTCGCTCGGTAAAAATCTTCGCATCGCAGTGATTTTCCGCTTGCGCATGCGCAATGTCCGCACTGCGACTGCGCCAAGTAAATTTGCTATGCACTTAGGAATTTTACTCACGGCATTTTCATCGTTCTGGCGATCGTAATGTGATTGACAGGAAATGGGTGTTACTGGGCGGAAACAGGCCGTTTTATGGGCGTGTGGGAATAAACGCTACCGTTTCCGGAAAAAACGCAGGAGTGGCCGGAGAAACGGGGGAGTGTCTGGGCGAACGCTGGGTGTGTTTGTGACGTCAAACCAGGAACGACAAGCACTGAACTGATCGCAGATGCCGAGTAAGTCTGGAGCTACTCAGAAACTGCTACGAGGTGTGTAATCGCCAGGGGTTAAAGTGAGCCGGAACGGGCCGGAACTGCGTTCCGTCAGTTCCACCAGGAGACGGAACGCAGTTCCGCCTCCCCGGCTCACCTAACCCGATGTCCCAGGCGGCGCTGCAGGGAGATGCCGGGCGCCCGCTGAGATCGCGTTACCAGCGGGCGCCCGTCTCCCTCTCCTCAGTGGCAGCCGGAGGCAGGAGCTCAGTACTGAGCTCCGGCTTCCGGCTCTGTCAGTGCACGCTATGGGAGAGACGTCATGACGTCTCTCTCATAGTGCAGAGGAGCGGGCGGCGAGAGAGGACTGCGGCGGGAGCGGGGCTAGGTAAGTATAGTTCTTCCCCCCCCCCCTCCCTCTTCCCTATATGTGTACCACAGGCGTTTCTACTGGGGGCCTTTACTACAGGGGCAAACTACAGAGGGGCAAACTACTGGGGGGCTCTAGTACTGGGGGCAAACTACTGGGGGGCTTTACTGCTGGGGCAAACTACAAGGGGCAAACTACTGGGGAGCTCTAGTACTGGGGGCAAACTACAGAGGGGCAAACTACTGGGGGGCTCTAGTACTGGGGGCAAACTACTGGGGGCCTTTACTACTGGGGCAAACTACAGAGGGGCAAACTACTGGGGGGCTCTAGTACTGGGGGCAAACTACTGGGGGGCTTTACTGCTGGGGCAAACTACTGGGGGCATTACTACAAGGGGGCAAGCTACAAAGGGGCAAACTACTGGCAGCATTACTACTGGGGGCTAAACTACAAGGGGGCATAATTACAGGAGCTAAACTACTGGGGGTATAACTACAAGGGGGCAAACTACTGGGGACATTACTAACTTTGGCAAACTACATGGGGGCTAAACTACAGGGGCTAAACAACTGGGGGCACAACTGCAGGGGGCATTACCACTGGGGGCTAAACTACATGGGGCAAACTACATGAGGGCAAAACTACTGGGGGCATTACCACTCAAAGGCTAAACTAGAGGGGGGGGGGAGTAAATTGCTGGGGTCATAACTGCAGGGGCATTACCAGTATGGGCATGACTACTGGGGCTAAACTACAGGGGCTAAACGACTAGGGGCAATACTACACAGGGGCATTACCATTAAGGGCATTACTGATGGGGTGCACAGCTAATGAGGGCATTGTAAAGGGGGCACTTCATAAGGGGCACTACTGTTGGGGGCATTGCATAAGGGGCACTACTACTGTGGGCATTGTATAAGGGATGCTACTGTATGGGCCGACAAAGAAGCTGCGTTCCCGGTCCGCCCTCCGTCGCTCCGCCCCTACCATCGCCGCCGCACTGGAAGCCCAGGTTCCAGACTCCCAGCTGCAGCGGATCTGGGACCAGGCCGGCTTTATTATTCCTGCCGCTGCATCGAGCTTCTGTGACCGCGGCACTACTAGTTCAAACCTGTCGCTGATTGGCTGCCGGTCCGCAGCAGTTTTGAAATATTAGCGCCGTGGACACAGGAGCTCGATGCGGCGGCAGGGATAATAAAGCCAGCCTGGTTCCAGATCCACTGCAGCCGCCCTCAGCCTCTTCTGCCGCCCCGCCCTCGGACCTCTGCGCACCCACAGCCTCCTCCTCCGCACTATCTCCGAGGCCCACAGCCTCCTCCACGTCACGCCTACCACAGCCTACTCATCCACAGCACCGCAGACCACCGCCGCTGCTAAACAGGTAATCTAACCTGCTGCCTTTCTCTCTCCCTAGTCCCTACTGTATTCCCCTGCTGTCACTTTCCATGTCCCTGCTGTCACTTTCCATGTCCCTGCTGTCACTCTCCCTATCACTCTGTCACTCTATAATGTGAATTTCGGCTCATTCTCTGTGCTATAATGTGAATTTTGGCTCATTCTGTGTGCTATAATGTGAATTTCGGCTCATACCGTGTGCTATAATGTGAATTTCGGCTCATACTGTGTGGTGTAATGTGAATTTCGGCTCATACTGTGTGGTGTAATGTGAATTTCGGCTCATACCGTGTGGTGTAATGTGAATTTGGCTCATACTGTGTGGTGTAATGTGAATTTGGCTCATACTGTGTGGTGTAATATGAATGTGGCTCATACTGTGTGGTATAAATGTGAATTTCGGCTCATACTGTGAGCTATAATGTGAAAGGGGTCCTACTATTGTGGTGCATAATGTGTATAAGGGGTATATAATGTGGTAAACTACACTGAAGGGCACGCCCCCTTTTGCGTGGCCACGCCCCCTTGTCAGGAGTGCGCGCGCCTTCGGCGCGCACATAATTGCACCCTTCACTTTTCCATACCCCCACTTCAAAATTTCCACTTGGGTACTACTACTGTGGGCATTATTACTATTGTGTGACCACGCCCCTTTCTTTTTGAGACCACACACCCTTTTTGCTGCGCGCGCCTACGGAGCGCGCAATACCTTTATTTCATGGGCGCCGTGGGGAGGGGTGTGAGTTCCACCACCTCTCTAGGACCACTTTAAGCACTGGTAATCGCAATATTGCGAATACATCGTTCGCAATTTTAAGATGCTAAGATTCACTCCCAGTAGGCGGTGGCTTAGCATGAGCTAATCTGCTAAAATCCACTTGCGAGCGAACAACTCGGAATGACCCCCTATGTTACTATGTTACTATGTAATTTACTATCATCTAACTCTGGAATTTCAGGATCAGAGTCAGACTGTAATATCTGTGGGAGTGTGTTATGAGAGACCATCATGGGGGCTGAGGAGCCTGTCTGTGATCAGCAGCAGTAATCATGAACTGTTTCAGGGTCTGCCTTTCTTTTTCTATTAGTAATCATTGACTTAAATGATTCCACCACTCATGTTCCTGCAAATCACAACCCTATGAAGGTAGAGAGTTTTGGGTACACATTAGAGACCCCTGTGAGTGAGAGTGTAAACCTAGCCTTACATGAAGTACACACAGACTTATTTTCAGACATGCTTTTAGCAGAAACCACAGAGTTAAATGAGAAAACACAGTGCAGTGAACAACACGTTAGTGATACAGCATACTTTGCCCATTTAACCCTGAATGGAGTGACACAGGGAGGACTGGGACCAGCACACAATACCTTAGATCAGAGCAGCGCTCCGCTGGGTGTATATATGGGTGGTCTTCAGTATGCCGACTGTCGGGATTCCGGCGTACAGTATACCGGCGCAGGAATACCGACAGCCGACATACCGACACTTTTTCTCCATCGTGGGGGTCCAGGACCCCCCTGGAGGGAGAATAAAATAGCGTGGCGCGCTTAGCGCGCCACCGTGCCCGCAGCGTGGTGAGCGCAGCGAGCCGCAAGGGGCTCATTTGCGCTCGCTACGCTGTCAGTATGCCGGGGGTCGGGCTCCGGCGCCGGTATGCTGGCCGCCGGCATACCTTACTACACCCGTATATATATATATATATATACTAGGTGCTTCATCGCGCCCTACGGGCGCTCTTCACACCGTCCGAAGGGGCTACGCCCCCTTAACCCCTGCACGCCTTTCTGGTGTTCAATATATGGAGTATTACCTGCATTCCTAGTTTTGTTAGTGTTTGAATATTGCACAATGAAAGGGCGTCCGATGGTGAAGGGGGCGTAGTCCCTTGCAACAGGAAGGGGTTTGGGGAGTGGGGACCGCGGATGGGGGAGGGGGTATGAAGGCGCTGTGGGTGGGGTAGGAGCAGGGGTGTCGCAGGTGGGGGATGGCAGCTGCAGGGCTGTTGCGGATGGAGGAGGGGTTCCGAAGGCGCTGCAGATGGGGAAGGGGTGGGTGCGGGTATGCAGTGGATGGGGGAGGTGTCCAGGGGGCGCGGTGGGTGGGGGAGGGGTGGATGCGGGGGTAACGTGGTTGGGGGAGTGGCGGGTGCGGTGCTGTTGCTAATGGTGTAGGCGATGCGGATTGGAAAGGGCCTGCTGCGTGGGTGGGGTAGGGGATCCAAAGGTGCAGCGGGCGGGGGAGAGCCAGATGCGGGGTGTGGCGGATGGGGAAGGGGGTCCATAGGTGATGTAGGTGGTGGAGGGGCGGGTGGCATAGGGGGTCTGGAGGCGCCGCGGGTGGGTACCGGGGGAGGGGGCCGGGGGGGCGTTGTGTGTGGGGGAGGGGCAGGTGGGGGAGGGGCAGATGCTGGGCTGGATGGGGGAGGGGTTCCAGAGGTACTGCGGGTGGGAAAGGGTGTGGCGGGTGAGTAGGAGTTGTGGAGGTGTTGCGGGTGGGGTGCAGTGAATGGGGTTAGGGGTCCGGAGGAGGGAGGGTCCGTGTGTGTTGAGGTGTGGGGTCCGTAGGCGCTGTGGGTGGGGGTGCCACGGGTGGTGGAGGGACAGGTGTGTGGATTTGCGGTGGATGGGGGAGGGGGTCTGGAGGTGCTGCAGGTGGTGGAGGGGTGTGTGCGCGGGTGGGATAGGGGGTGGGTGCGGGGGTGCAGCGGATGGTGGAGGTGGTCCCGGAGTGTGGGAGAGGTGAGGTGCTGTGGGTGGGGGAGAGGCGGGTGAGGGGCTGTTGCGGATGAGGGAGGGGTTCCGGAGGCGCTGCAGGGTGGAAGGGTGCAGGTGTTGCAGGTGAGGTAGGGGGGCTGGAGGCGCTGCAGGTGGGGGTGCGGTGGATGGGGAGGGGCTGCAGGTGGTGGAGGAGCGGGTGGTGTAGGAGGCCCGGAGGTGCAGTGGGTGGTGGAGGGGTGGGTGCTGAGGGTGGGGTAGTGGGTCCGAAGGTGTTGCGGTTGCTGGAGAGGTGGGGGTGTAGGGGATGGTTCAGTGGGTGCAGCGGATGGGGGAGGGGTGAGTGCGGGGGTTCAGCGGATGGGGAGGGGGTCAGGGGATGCGGGAGGGGTGGGGGTGCTGTGGGTGGGGGAGGCGCTGTTGCGGATGGGGAGGGGTTCCGGAGGCGCTGCTGGTGGAGAAGGGTGCAGGTGTTGCGGGTGAGGTAGGGGGCCTGGAGGCGCTGCGGGTGGGGGAGGGAGGGAGGGGGGTGAGGGTGCGGTGGATCGGGAGGGGCTGTAGGTGGTGGAGGAGCAGGTGGTGTAGGGGGTCCGCAGGTGGAGTGGTTGGTGGTGGGGTGAGTGCTGCGGGTGGGGTAGTGGGACCGAAAGTGTTGCGGTTGCAGGAGGGGTGGGGGTGCAGGGGATGGGTCCGGGGGTGCAGCGGATGGGGGAGGGGCTGCTGCAGATGGGGGAGGGGTTTGGAAGACACTGCGGGTGGGGTAGGGGGTCCGAAGGCGCAGTGGGTGGTGGAGCGGCAGGTGCGGGGGTTTGCGGGGGATGGGGAGGGGTCCAGGGGCGCTGCAGGTGGTGGAGGGGCAGATATCAGTGCACATAGTCTCTGTGGTAGTTAGTGAGGGTTTGTTGATGGTGTAAGAGGGGTGAAGGCCAGTACACAGACAGGCAGTTAGAGAGCAGGATGAGGGTGACAGGGCATAGTGATGGGGAGTACTTAGCAGATATAGGGGTGGGCTACAGGTGTGATGTCACAGTGTGTGTACCTTTGCTCTCATGTGTGAGGTATGTGAGGTATATGTGAGGTATGTGTGAGGTAAGGATGTGCGGGTCGTGGTGGCCACTAACCTCCTGGCTGCTGCTGTGAGATGGTGACTGCAGAGGGAGGGAGCTCAGACCCAGCAGCAATGGGTCGTGGTCAGCATTCCTTCCTGGCCCCGTTCCGCCGTACACTGTCCGCCCCGTCTGACGGGCGTCATTCCTCCATCCTGCCTGGCAGCGTCAGCTGCTGTGATCGCGGAGCATAGGTAAGCGTCCGGAGCCCTGTGGGCGGGCAGGCATGGTGTTTCCCTGGAGAGGTGCGGCGCGCGTCCTTAGGCTGCAGACGGAGGGAGCTCCGGCCCAGCAGCAATATTGATTAGTGCGTGTCCCGTCCTGGCGCTGTCCCGCTGCACATGCTCCGCACCGCTTGCCGTTGAGCATGGCAGCCCTTGTCTGTATGCTGCAGATGCTGATCTAGCGGTGCCTGAGCTAGCGCCCTCTCCCTGGGGTGTGGGTGTCAGGCGGCAGGTATGGTGTGTAGGTGGGAGAGGAGCTGCGGGCGGCAACTCGCTGCCTGCAAGCACCCTCCATATCAGCGCTGTTCCCCTCCCTGCAGATAGTGTCAGTGGCCGTGGTGTACTTTTGCTACTGGTGGCCAGGGCCGGTGCTAGGGTGTTCGGCGCCCCCCTGCAAACTATGAATTTTGCGCCCTCCCATATTCCTTTGTTGTGCATCGGGAAAAGTGGTGTGGTCTCACAACTAAGGGACATGGCCACACAATAGTACCCCCATTTAAAATTACGACACAATGCAGCACAATCTTATTCATCTTATACGTAATGCCCCACCCGTAGTAGTAGCGTCCTTATACGTAATGCCCCACCCGTAGTAGTAGCGTCCATATACGTAATGCCCCCCCAATAGTAGTAGTGTCCTTATACATAATGCCCCCCCAGTAGTAGTAGCAGTTATATGTAATGCTCCCCAACAGTAATAGTAGCGTCCTTATACATAATGCCCCCCCAGTAGTAGTAGCATCCTTATACATAATGCCCCCCCCAGTAGTAGTAGCGTCCTTATACATAATGCCCCCCCAATAGTAGTAGTGTCCTTATACATAATACCCCCCCAGTAGTAGTAGCAGTTATATGTAATGCCCCACAACAGTAATAGTAGCATCCTTATACGTAATGCCCCACCCGTAGTAGTAGCGTCCTTATACGTAATGCCCCCCAGTCATAGGTGTGCGCAGGGGGGGTGCCTGGTGCGCACAGGCACCCCCTAATGTCTGGCACCCGATCTCACATGCCTGAGGCAGCGATAGCTGAGCAGGCTGATTACTGTCCCCTCTGCGCTGCACCCTGTCAGGACTGCATTCCTGACCGGATGCCTGGGTTAATCAAGAGTGCCACTGCCACCGGCTTTCAAACTCCCGGCTCCACCTCCATGTACAAAAATAAGAATTTACTTACCGATAATTCTATTTCTCATAGTCCGTAGTGGATGCTGGGGACTCCGTCAGGACCATAGGGATAGCGGCTCCGCAGGAGACAGGGCACATCTAAAGAAAGCTTTTAGGATCACATGGTGTGTACTGGCTCCTCCCCCCATGACCCTCCTCCAAGCCTCAGTTAGGTACTGTGCCCGGACGAGCGTACACAATAAGGAAGGATCTTGAATCCCGGGTAAGACTCATACCAGCCACACCAATCACACTGTACAACCTGTGATCTGAACCCAGTTAACAGTATGATAACAAACGAAGTAGCCTCTGAAAAGATGGCTCACAACAATAATAATAACCCGATTTTTGTAACAATAACTATGTACAAGTATTGTAGACAATCCGCACTTGGGATGGGCGCCCAGCATCCACTACGGACTATGAGAAATAGAATTATCGGTAAGTAATTTCTTATTTTCTCTAACGTCCTAGTGGATGCTGGGGACTCCGTCAGGACCATGGGGATTATACCAAAGCTCCCAAACGGGCGGGAGAGTGCGGATGACTCTGCAGCACCGAATGAGAGAACTCCAGGTCCTCCTTAGCCAGAGTATCAAATTTGTAAAATTTTACAAACGTGTTCTCCCCTGACCACGTAGCTGCTCGGCAAAGTTGTAATGCCGAGACCCCTCGGGCAGCCGCCCAAGATGAGCCCACCTTCCTTGTGGAGTGGGCCTTTACAGATTTAGGCTGTGGCAGGCCTGCCACAGAATGTGCAAGTTGGATTGTGCTACAGATCCAACGCGCAATCGTCTGCTTAGACGCAGGAGCACCCATCTTGTTGGGTGCATACAATATAAACAACGAGTCAGATTTTCTGACTCCAGCTGTCCTTGAAATATATATTTTTAATGCTCTGACAACGTCCCGTAACTTGGAGTCCTCCAAGTCGCTAGTAGCCGCAGGCACCACAATAGGCTGGTTCAAGTGAAAAGCCGAAACCACCATAGGGAGAAAATGAGGACGTGTCCGCAGTTCTGCCCTGTCCGAATGGAAAATCAGATATGGGCTTTTGTACGATAAAGCCGCCAACTCTGAAACTCTCCTGGCTGAAGCCAGGGCCAGTAGCATGGTTACTTTCCATGTAAGATACTTCAAATCTACAGATTTGAGAGGCTCAAACCAATGAGATTTGAGAAAATCCAAAACTACGTTTAGATCCCACGGTGCCACTGGGGGCACAATCGGGGGCTGTATATGTAGTACACCCTTGACAAAAGTTTGTACTTCAGGCACTGAAGCCAATTCCTTCTGGAAGAAGATTGATAAGGCCGAAATTTGAACTTTAATAGACCCCAATTTGAGGCCCATAGACAATCCTGCCTGCAGGAAATGTAAGAATCGACCCAATTGAAATTCTTCCGTTGGGGCCTTCTTGGCTTCACACCACGCAACATATTTTCTCCAAATGCGGTGATAATGTTGTGCGGTCACTTCCTTCCTAGCCTTAATCAAGGTAGGAATAACTTCCTCTGGAATGCCCTTTTCTTTTAGAATCCGGCGTTCAACCGCCATGCCGTCAAACGCAGTCGCGGTAAGTCTTGGAACATACAAGGTCCCTGCTGAAGCAGATCCCTTCTTAGAGGTAGAGGCCACGGATCCTCCGTGAGCATCTCTTGAAGTTCCGGATACCAAGTTCTTCTTGGCCAATCCGGAGCCACTAGTATTGTTCTTACTCCCCTTTTCCGAATAATTCTCAGTACCTTTGGTATGAGAGGCAGAGGAGGAAACACATACACTGACTGGTACACCCATGGTGTTACCAGAGCGTCCACAGCTATTGCCTGAGGGTCTCTTGACCTGGCGCAATATCTGTCCAGTTTTTTGTTGAGGCGAGACGCCATCATATCCACCTTTGGTTTTTCCCAACGGTTCACAATCATGTGGAAAACTTCCGGATGAAGTCCCCACTCTCCCGGGTGAAGGTCGTGTCTGCTGAGGAAGTCTGCTTCCCAGTTGTCCACTCCCGGGATGAACACTGCTGACAGTGCTATGACATGATTTTCCGCCCAGCGAAGAATCCTTGCAGCTTCTGTCATTGCTCTTCTGCTTCTCGTGCCGCCTTGTCTGTTTACGTGGGCGACTGCCGTGATGTTGTCCGACTGGATCAACACCGGCTGACCCTGAAGCAGCGGTTTTGCCAAGCTTAGAGCATTGTATATCGCTCTTAGCTCCAGTATATTTATGTGAAGAGACGTCTCCAGGTCTGACCATACACCCTGGAAGTTTCTTCCCTGTGTGACTGCTCCCCAGCCCCGTAGGCTGGCATCCGTAGTCACCAGGACCCAGTCCTGTATGCCGAACCTGCGGCCCTCTAACAGATGGGCACTCTGCAACCACCACAGGAGAGACAACCTTGTTCTTGGTGACAGTGTTATCCGCTGATGCATGTGCAGATGCGATCCGGACCATTTGTCCAGCAGATCCCACTGAAATGTTCGTGCATGGAATCTGCCGAATGGAATTGCTTCGTAAGAAGCCACCATCTTTCCCAGGACTCTTGTGCATTGATGTACTGACACAGTTCCTGGTTTTAGGAGGTTCCTGACCAGTTCGGATAACTCCCTTGCTTTCTCCTCCGGGAGAAACACCTTTTTCTGAACCGTGTCCAGAATCATTCCCAGGAACAGCAGACATGTTGTCGGGGTCAATTGAGATTTTGGAAGATTCAGAATCCACCCGTGTTGCTGAAGCACTACTTGGGTTAGTGCTACACCGACTTCCAGCTGTTCTCTGGACTTTGCCCTTATCAGGAGATCGTCCAAGTAAGGGATAATTAATACGCCTTTTCTTCGTAGAAGAACCATCATTTCGGTCATTACCTTGGTAAAGACCCGAGGGGCCGTGGACAAACCAAACGGCAGCGTTTGAAACTGATAATGACAGTCTTGTATCACGAACCTGAGATACCCTTGGTGTGAGGGGTAAATTGGGACATGCAGATAAGCATCTTTTATGTCCAGGGACACCATGAAGTCCCCTTCTTCCAGATTCGCTATCACTGCTCTGAGTGACTCCATCTTGAACTTGAATTTCTGTATGTACAGGTTCAAGGATTTCAGATTTAGAATAGGTCTTACCGAACCGTCCGGCTTCGGTACCACAAATAGTGTGGAATAATACCCCTTTCCCTGTTGTAGGAGGGGTACCTTGACTATCACCTGCTGAGAATACAGCTTGTGAATGGCTTCCAATACCGTCGTCCTTTCTGAGGGAGACGTTGGTAAAGCAGACTTTAGGAACCGGCGAGGGGGAGACCTTTCGAACTCCAACATGTAACCCTGAGATACTATCTGCAGGATCCACGGGTCCACCTGTGAGCGAGCCCACTGATTGCTGAAAATCTTTAGTCGACCCCCCACCGCTCCTGAGTCCGCTTGTAAAGCCCCAGCGTCATGCTGATGGCTTTGTAGAACCCGGGGCGGGCTTCTGGTCCTGGGCAGGGGCTGCTTGCTGCCCTCTCTTACCCTTTCCTCTGCCTCGCGGCAGATAAGACTGTCCTTTTGCTCGCTTGTTTTTATAGGAGCGAAAGGACTGCGGCTGAAAAGACGGTGTCTTTTTCTGGTGGGAGGGGGTCTGAGGTAAAAAAAGTGGATTTGCCGGCAGTTGCCGTGGCCACCAGATCCGATAGACCGACCCCAAATAATTCCTCTCCTTTATATGGCAACACTTCCATATGCCTTTTGGAATCCGCATCACCTGACCACTGTCGCGTCCATAAACTTCTTCTGGCAGATATGGACATCGCACTTACTCTTGATGCTAGAGTACAAATATCCCTCTGAGCATCTCGCATATAAAGAAACGCATCCTTTAATTGCTCTAGAGTCAATAAAATACTGTCCCTATCCAGGGTATCAATATTTTCAGTCAGGGAATCCAACCACACTACCCCAGCACTGCACATCCAGGCTGAGGCTATTGCCGGTCGCAGTATAACACCAGTATGAGTGTATATACTTTTCAGGTTAGTTTCCAGCCTCCTATCCGCTGGATCCTTGAGGGCGGCCGTATCAGGAGACGGCAACGCCACTTGCTTTGATAAACGTGTGAGCGCCTTATCCACCCTAGGGGGTGTTTCCCAGCGCGTCCTAACCTCTGGTGGGAAAGGGTATAATGCCAATAACTTCTTAGAAATTAGCAGTTTTCTATCTGGGTTAACCCACGCTTCATCACACACGTCATTCAATTCCTCTGATTCTGGAAAAGCTACAGGTAGTTTTTTTTCACCCCCCACATAATACCCCTTTTTGAGGTACCAGCAGTATCAGAGATCTGCAAAGCCTCCTTCATTGCCGGGATCATATAACGTGTGGCCCTGTTGGAAAATACGTTTGTTTTTTCACCGTCGACACTAGATTCATCTGTGTCGGTACCCGTGTCGACTGACTGAGGTAAGGGACGTTTTACAGCCCCTGACGGTGTCTGAGACGCCTGAGCCGGTACTGACTGGTTTTCCGGCCGTCTCATTTCGTCTACTGACTTTTGTAATGTACTAACATTATCACGTAATTCCATAACTAAAGCCATCCATTCCGGTGTCGACTCCCTAGGGGGTGACATCACCATTACCGGCAATTGCTCTGCCTCCACACCAACATCGTCCTCATACATGTCGACACACACGTACCGACACACAGCAGCCACACAGGGAATGCTCTAATCGAAGACAGGACCCCCTTAGCCCTTTGGGGAGACAGAGGGAGAGTTTGCCAGCACACACCAAAAGCGCTATAAATGTATATAAACAACCCTAAAAGGTGTTGTTTTTGTTATAAGCGCTTTTAATATATAAATATCGCCAATTTATGCCCCCCTTCTCTTTGTTACCCTGTTTCTGTAGTGCAGTGCAGGGGAGAGTCCTGGGAGCCTTCCTCACAGCGGAGCTGAGCAGGAAAATGGCGCTGAGTGCTGAGGAGAATAAGCCCCGCCCCTTTTCCGGCGGGCTTTTCTCCCGGGTTTTGAGAAATCTGGCCTGGGTTAAATAATAAGAATTTACTTACCGATAATTCTATTTCTCGGAGTCCGTAGTGGATGCTGGGGTTCCTGAAAGGACCATGGGGAATAGCGGCTCCGCAGGAGACAGGGCACAAAAAGTAAAGCTTTTCCAGATCAGGTGGTGTGCACTGGCTCCTCCCCCTATGACCCTCCTCCAGACTCCAGTTAGATACTGTGCCCGGACGAGCGTACACAATAAGGGAGGATTTTGAATCCCGGGTAAGACTCATACCAGCCACACCAATCACACCGTACAACTTGTGATCTAAACCCAGTTAACAGTATGATAACAGAGGAGCCTCTGAAAGATGGCTCCCTAAACAATAACCCGAATTAGTTAACAATAACTATGTACAAGTATTGCAGATAATCCGCACTTGGGATGGGCGCCCAGCATCCACTACGGACTCCGAGAAATAGAATTATCGGTAAGTAAATTCTTATTTTCTCTATCGTCCTAGTGGATGCTGGGGTTCCTGAAAGGACCATGGGGATTATACCAAAGCTCCCAAACGGGCGGGAGAGTGCGGATGACTCTGCAGCACCGAATGAGAGAACTCCAGGTCCTCCTTTGCCAGGGTATCAAATTTGTAGAATTTTACAAACGTGTTCTCCCCTGACCACGTAGCTGCTCGGCAGAGTTGTAATGCCGAGACCCCTCGGGCAGCCGCCCAAGATGAGCCCACCTTCCTTGTGGAATGGGCCTTAACAGATTTAGGCTGTGGCAGGCCTGCCACAGAATGTGCAAGTTGAATTGTGTTACAAATCCAACGAGCAATCGACTGCTTAGAAGCAGGCGCACCCAACTTGTTGGGTGCATACAGTATAAACAGCGAGTCAGATTTTCTGACTCCAGCCGTCCTTGAAATGTATATTTTTAAAGCTCTGACAACGTCCAACAACTTGGAGTCCTCCAAGTCGCTTGTAGCCGCAGGCACTACAATAGGCTGGTTCAGGTGAAACGCTGATACCACCTTAGGGAGAAAATGCGGACGCGTCCGCAGCTCTGCCCTATCCGAATGGAAAATTAAATAAGGGCTTTTATAAGATAAAGCCGCCAGTTCAGATACTCTCCTGGCGGACGCCAGGGCCAGTAACATAGTCACTTTCCATGTGAGATATTTCAAATCCACATTTTTTAGTGGTTCAAACCAATGGGATTTGAGGAAATCTAAAACTACATTTAGATCCCACGGTGCCACCGGAGGCACCACAGGAGGCTGTATATGCAGTACTCCTTTGACAAAAGTCTGGACCTCAGGAACTGAGGCCAATTCTTTTTGGAAGAATATTGACAGGGCCGAAATTTGAACCTTAATAGATCCCAATTTGAGACCCATAGACAATCCTGATTGCAGGAAATGTAGGAAACGACCCAGTTGAAATTCCTCCGTCGGAGCACTCCGATCCTCGCACCACGCAACATATTTCCGCCAAATGCGGTGATAATGCTTCGCGGTGACTTCCTTTCTTGCCTTAATCAAGGTAGGAATGACTTCTTCTGGAATGCCTTTTCCTTTTAGGATCTGGCGTTCAACCGCCATGCCGTCAAACGCAGCCGCGGTAAGTCTTGGAATAGACACGGTCCCTGCTGAAGCAGGTCCTGTCTTAGAGGTAGAGGCCACGGATCGTCCGTGACCATCTCTTGAAGTTCCGGGTACCAAGACCTTCTTGGCCAATCCGGAGCCACTAGTATCGTTCTTACTCCGCTTTGCCGTATGATTCTCAATACCTTTGGTATGAGAGGCAGAGGAGGAAACACATACACCGACTGGTACACCCAAGGTGTTACCAGCGCGTCCACAGCTATTGCCTGCGGATCTCTTGACCTGGCGCAATACCTGTCCAGTTTTTTGTTGAGGCGAGACGCCATCATGTCCACCATTGGTCTTTCCCAACGGTTTATTAGCATGTGGAAAACTTCTGGATGAAGTCCCCACTCTCCCGGGTGAAGATCGTGTCTGCTGAGGAAGTCTGCTTCCCAGTTGTCCACTCCCGGGATGAACACTGCTGACAGTGCTATCACGTGATTCTCCGCCCAGCGAAGGATCCTGGCAGCTTCTGCCATTGCACTCCTGCTTCTTGTGCCGCCCTGTCTGTTTACATGGGCGACTGCCGTGATGTTGTCCGACTGGATCAACACCGGTCTTCCTTGAAGCAGAGGTTCCGCCTGGCTTAGAGCATTGTAGATTGCTCTTAGTTCCAGAATGTTTATGTGAAGAGACTTTTCCAGGCTCGACCACACTCCCTGGAAGTTTCTTCCTTGTGTGACTGCTCCCCAGCCTCTCAGGCTGGCGTCCGTGGTCACCAGGATCCAATCCTGTATGCCGAATCTGCGGCCCTCCAATAGATGAGCCCTCTGCAACCACCACAGAAGAGATACCCTTGTCCTTGGAGACAGGGTTATCCGCAGGTGCATCTGAAGATGCGTGCATTGATGTACAGACACCTTTCCTGGTTTTAGGAGATTCCTGACCAGGTCGGATAACTCCTTGGCTTTTTCCTCGGGAAGAAAAACCTTTTTCTGAACCGTGTCCAGAATCATCCCTAGGAACAGCAGACGAGTTGTCGGCATTAATTGGGATTTTGGAATATTCAGAATCCATCCGTGCTGCTTTAGCACCTCTTGAGATATTGCTAATCCCATCTCTAGCTGTTCTCTGGACCTTGCCCTTATTAGGAGATCGTCCAAGTATGGGATAATTAATACGCCTTTTCTTCGAAGAAGAATCATCATCTCGGCCATTACCTTTGTAAAGACCCGAGGTGCCGTGGACAAACCAAACGGCAGCGTCTGAAACTGATAGTGACAGTTTTGTACAATGAACCTGAGGTACCCCTGGTGTGAGGGGTAAATTGGAACGTGGAGATACGCATCCTTGATGTCCAAGGATACCATAAAGTCCCCTTCTTCCAGGTTCGCTATCACTGCTCTGAGTGACTCCATCTTGAACTTGAACTTCTTTATGTACAGGTTCAAGGACTTCAGATTTAGAATAGGCCTTACCGAGCCATCCGGCTTCGGTACCACAAATAGAGTGGAATAATACCCCTTCCCTTGTTGTAGAAGAGGTACCTTGACTATCACCTGCTGAGAGTACAGCTTGTGAATGGCTTCCAAAACCGTCTCCCTTTCGGAAGGGGACGTTGGTAAAGCAGACTTCAGGAAACGGCGAGGTGGATCTGTCTCTAATTCCAACCTGTACCCCTGAGATATTATCTGCAGGATCCAGGGATCTACCTGCGAGTGAGCCCACTGTGCGCTGTAATTTTTGAGACGACCTCCCACCGTCCCCGAGTCCGCTTGAGAAGCCCCAGCGTCATGCTGAGGCTTTTGTAGAAGCCGGGGAGGGCTTCTGTTCCTGGGAAGGAGCTGCCTGTTGCTGTTTCTTCCCTCGACCTCTGCCTCGTGGCAGATATGAATAGCCCTTTGCTCTCTTATTTTTAAAGGAACGAAAGGGCTGCGGTTGAAAAGTCGGTGCCTTTTTCTGTTGGGGAGTGACTTGAGGTAGAAAGGTGGATTTCCCGGCTGTAGCCGTGGCCACCAAATCTGATAGACCGACTCCAAATAACTCCTCCCCTTTATACGGCAAAACTTCCATATGCCGTTTTGAATCCGCATCGCCTGTCCACTGTCGCGTCCATAAAGCTCTTCTGGCCGAAATGGACATAGCACTTACCCGTGATGCCAGTGTGCAGATATCCCTCTGTGCATCACGCATATAAAGAAATGCATCCTTTATTTGTTCTAACGACAGTAAAATATTGTCCCTGTCCAGGGTATCAATATTTTCAATCAGGGACTCTGACCAAACTACCCCAGCACTGCACATCCAGGCAGTCGCTATAGCTGGTCGTAGTATAACACCTGCATGTGTGTATATACTTTTTTGGATATTTTCCATCCTCCTATCTGATGGATCTTTAAGTGCGGCCGTCTCAGGAGAAGGTAACGCCACTTGTTTTGATAAGCGTGTTAGCGCCTTGTCCACCCTAGGAGGTGTTTCCCAGCGCTCCCTAACCTCTGGCGGGAAAGGGTATAATGCCAATAATTTCTTTGAAATTATCAGCTTTTTATCAGGGGCAACCCACGCTTCATCACACACGTCATTTAATTCTTCTGATTCAGGAAAAACTATAGGTAGTTTTTTCACACCCCACATAATACCCTGTTTAGTGGTACCTGTAGTATCAGCTAAATGTAACGCCTCCTTCATTGCCAAAATCATATAACGTGTGGCCCTACTGGAAAATACGGTTGATTCGTCACCGTCACCACTGGAATCAGTGCCTGTGTCTGGGTCTGTGTCGACCGACTGAGGCAAAGGGCGTTTTACAGCCCCTGACGGTGTTTGAGGCGCCTGGACAGGCACTAATTGATTGTCCGGCCGCCTCATGTCGTCAAACGACTGCTTTAGCGTGTTGACACTATCCCGTAATTCCATAAATAAAGGCATCCATTCTGGTGTCGACCCCCTAGGAGGTGACATCCCCATATTTGGCAATTGCTCCGCCTCCACACCAATATCGTCCTCATACATGTCGACACACACGTACCGACACACAGCAGACACACAGGGAATGCTCTAAACGAAGACAGGACCCACTAGCCCTTTGGGGAGACAGAGGGAGAGTCTGCCAGCACACACCAAAAAGCGCTATATATGACAGGGATAGCCTTATAATAAGTGCTCCCTTATAGCTGCTTTATATATATCAAGATATTGCCATTAAATTTGCCCCCCCTCTCTGTTTTACCCTGTTTCTGTAGTGCAGTGCAGGGGAGAGACCTGGGAGCCGTCCTGACCAGCGGAGCTGTGAGAGGAAATGGCGCCGTGTGCTGAGGAGATAGGCCCCGCCCCTTTTTCGGCGGGCTCGTCTCCCGCTATTTTGTGAATACAGGCAGGGGTTAAATATCTCCATATAGCCTCTGGGGGCTATATGTGAGGTATTTTTAGCCTTTATATAGGTTTACATTTGCCTCCCAGGGCGCCCCCCCCCAGCGCCCTGCACCCTCAGTGACTGTGTGTGAAGTGTGCTGAGAGGAAAATGGCGCACAGCTGCAGTGCTGTGCGCTACCTTTAGAAGACTGCAGGAGTCTTCAGCCGCCGATTCTGGACCTCTTCTTACTTCAGCATCTGCAAGGGGGCCGGCGGCGCGGCTCCGGTGACCATCCAGGCTGTACCTGTGATCGTCCCTCTGGAGCTGATGTCCAGTAGCCAATCCATCCTGCACGCAGGTGAGTTCACTTCTTCTCCCCTCTGTCCCTCGTTGCAGTGATCCTGTTGCCAGCAGGAATCACTGTAAAATAAAAAACCTAAGCTAAACTTTCTCTAAGCAGCTCTTTATGAGAGCCACCTAGAATTGCACCCTTCTCGGCCGGGCACAAAAATCTAACTGGAGTCTGGAGGAGGGTCATAGGGGGAGGAGCCAGTGCACACCACCTGATCTGGAAAAGCTTTACTTTTTGTGCCCTGTCTCCTGCGGAGCCGCTATTCCCCATGGTCCTTTCAGGAACCCCAGCATCCACTAGGACGATAGAGAAACATACATATAGCCTTAATGGCTATATGTGATGTATTCTTTGCCACTAAAGGTATTTAATATTGCTGCCCAGGGCGCCCCCAGCAGCGCCCTGCACCCTCCGTGACTGGTCAGTGAGAAGTGTGTAGCAACAATGGCGCACAGCTGCCGTGCTGTGCGCTACCTTCATGAAGACTGAAGAGTCTTCTGCCGCCTGTTTCCGGACCTCCGATCTTCAGCATCTGTAAGGGGGGTCGGCGGCGCGGCTCCGGGACGAACCCCAGGATGACCTGTGTTCCGACTCCCTCTGAAGCTATGTCCAGTAGCCTAAGACTCCAATCCATCCTGCACGCAGGTGAGTTGAAAATCTCTCCCCTAAGTCCCTCGATGCAGTGAGCCTGTTGCCAGCAGGACTCACTGAGATTTAAACCTAAAAAAACTTTTTCTAAGCAGCTCTTTATGAGAGCCACCTAGATTGCACCCTGCTCGGACGGGCACAAAAACCTAACTGAGGCTTGGAGGAGGGTCATGGGGGGAGGAGCCAGTACACACCATGTGATCCTAAAAGCTTTCTTTAGATGTGCCCTGTCTCCTGCGGAGCCGCTATCCCTATGGTCCTGACGGAGTCCCCAGCATCCACTAGGACGTTAGAGAAAACAGCATGATGTGACGTGATTACGTCATGCTGCTCGCACGCCCACCCGCCACACGCCCACCTCTTTCCTTCTATGCTATGCCAATGCCAGCCACTGATGAGGATCAGCATGCAGTCAGCGTTCCTCTTAGGAAGACAAATTCAATACTGGCAGGCGGTCGGCAGCAACATTGACACGTCACTGGTTTTTCCAGCAGCAGGAGTACTAGTCTGTGACTGTCAGTGTCAGTGAGTGACTGACTTGTAAGTAAGCTGCTGCAGCTTGCAGGGGAAAGAGAGGGGGAGCCAGACCAGGCTGAGGAGGAGCAGTGTAATTGCAGTGAGTGCCATCAGGGCTGTTTGTTTGGTGCACACCACAACATCTGACAATGTATCTGCTTTATTAGGATTGGTACAAGGGTGGATATTTTATATTGCGTTGACCATCAATAGATGGTGCTAGACACGCCCAAAAGGCGGTGCTAGACACACCCCTCCAACGGTGCACCCCCTAATAAAATGTGCTGCGCACGCCTATGCCCCCAGTAGTAGTAGCAGTTATATGTAATGCCCCCCAACAGTAATAGTAGCGTCCTTATACGTAATGCCACCCCTGTAGTAGTAGCATCCTTATATATAATGTGCCCCCAGTAGTAGTACCGTCCTTATACATAATGCCCCCCCAGTAGTAGTAGCATCCTTACATGTAATGCCCTCCCAGTAGTAGTAGCACCGTCCTTATACATAATGCCCCCCAGAAGTAATAGAGTCCTTATACATAATGCCCCCCCAGTAGTAGTGTCCTTATATGTAATGCCCCCAAGTATTAGTAGCCTCCTTATACGTAATGCCCCCCTATAGTAGTAGCGTCCTTATACGTAATGCCCCCCCATAGTAGTAGCGTCCTTATACGTAATGCCCCCCCTATAGTAGTAGCGTCCTTATACGTAATGCCCCCCCTATAGTAGTAGCGTCCTTATACGTAATGCCCCGCCTATAGTAGTAGCGTCCTTATACGTAATGCCCCCCCTATAGTAGTAGCGTCCTTATACGTAATGCCCCCCCTATATTAGTAGCGTCCTTGTACGTAATGCCCCCCCTATAGTAGTAGCGTCCTTATACGTAATGCCCCCCCTATAGTAGTAGCGTCCTTATACGTAATGCCCCCCCTATATTAGTAGCGTCCTTGTACGTAATGCCCCCCCTATAGTAGTAGCGTCCTTATACGTAATCCCCCCTATAGTAGTAGCGTCCTTATACGTAATGCCCCCCCTATATTAGTAGCGTCCTTGTACGTAATGCCCCCCCTATAGTAGTAGCGTCCTTATACGTAATGCCCCCCCTATAGTAGTAGCGTCCTTATACGTAATGCCCCCCCTATATTAGTAGCGTCCTTGCATGTAATGGCCCCCCCAGCAGTGGCGTCCATAAAGTGCGCACACACAGACATACCTCACACACACACAATTCACACATATATACAAACACACACACCCCACCATATATACACACACACACACCCCCACTGTATACACACACACACACACACACACACACACACCCCACTATATACACACACGCACACACATTTCTCTCTCACCCTCCACTTACCTTGTCTGGCTGGCCGTCACTGCAATGCTTATTCCACCACTGTTCAGCTGTCTGGTCCCGTGTAGCTCCGCCCCTCTATTCCGTGTATCTCCGCCCCCTCGTGCCGCCGTAGCTCCGCCCCCTTTTCAGGACCCGCACTGCACAGCACACAGCCCGCTGTCACAGGTGATTGGGGGTGGGGGGGAGAGGACAGGCACAGCAGCCGGCAGCTAGTGGCCATCCTCACCTCCTATACTGTAAGGTAGGGTCTTGCACCTGACTGCTGCTGGCACTGGGTATGGGGTAGCTCCCTGCAGCAGATGCAGTTGACTCAGCCCAGCTCTGTGACTCCGCCCAGCGTTACGGGCACAGAGTCACAGACTAAGGCAAATATATAGGAGATGCCCCCCCTATATTAGTAGCGTCCTTGTACGTAATGCCCCCCCTATAGTAGTAGCGTCCTTATACGTAATCCCCCCCTATAGTAGTAGCGTCCTTATACGTAATGCCCCCCCTATATTAGTAGCGTCCTTGTACGTAATGCCCCCCCTATAGTAGTAGCGTCCTTATACGTAATGCCCCCCCTATAGTAGTAGCGTCCTTATACGTAATGCCCCCCCTATATTAGTAGCGTCCTTGCATGTAATGGCCCCCCCAGCAGTGGCGTCCATAAAGTGCGCACACACAGACATACCTCACACACACACAATTCACACATATATACAAACACACACACCCCACCATATATACACACACACCCACCCACACACACACACACACCTACTATATACACACACACACACCCCACTATATACACACACGCACACACATTTCTCTCTCACCCTCCACTTACCTTGTCTGGCTGGCCGTCACTGCAATGCTTATTCCACCACTGTTCAGCTGTCTGGTCCCGTGTAGCTCTGCCCCTCTATTCCGTGTAGCTCCGCCCCCTCATGCCGCCGTAGCTCCGCCCCCTTTTCAGGACCCGCACTGCACAGCACACAGCCCGCTGTCACAGGTGATTGGGGGGGGAGAGGACAGGCACAGCAGCCGGCAGCTAGTGGCCATCCTCACCTCCTATACTGTAAGGTAGGGTCTTGCACCTGACTGCTGCTGGCACTGGGTATGGGGTAGCTCCCTGCAGCAGATGCAGTTGACTCCGCCCAGCTCTGTGACTCCGCCCAGCGTTACAGGCACAGAGTCACAGACTAAGGCAAATATATAGGAGATATATATATATATATATAATAGGATTTTAATACCTACCGGTAAATCATTTTCTCTTAATCCGTAGAGGATGCTGGGGATGCTTCAAGAACCATGGGGTATAGATGGGATCCACAGGAGACATGGGCACTTTAAGACTTTAAATGGGTGTAAACTGGCTCCTCCCTCTATGCCCCTCCTCCAGACTCCAGTTACAGGAACTGTGCCCAGGGAGACGGACATTTCGAGGAAAAGGATTTATTGTTAAACTAAGGGTGAGAAACATACCAGCTCACACCACAAACACGCCATAAAACATGGCATTAAACAGAATTCCAGTCAACGGCATGAAAAAAATCAGCAACAGGCTGACCATAACTGAAACACAACCTTTGTGTAACACAAGCAATAACTATTAAACAAGTACTGCAGATAGTGTCAGCACAGGGACAGGCGCCCAGCATCCTCTACGGACTAAGAGAAAAGGATTTACAGGTAGGTATTAAAATCCTATTTTCTCATACATCCTAGAGGATGCTGGGGATGCTTCAAGAACCATGGGGTTTATACCAAAGCTCTAGAACGGGCGGGAGAGTGCGGATGATTCTGCAGCACCGATTGACCAAACAGGAGGTCCTCCTCAGCCAGGGTATCAAACTTGTAAAACTTCGCAAAGGTGTTTGATCCCGACCAAGCAGCAGGTCGGCAAAGCTGTAATGCCGAGACCCCTCGGGCAGCCGCCAGGATGAGCCCACCTTTCTGGTAGAATGGGCTTTCGCCAATTTCGGTAACGGCAATCCTGCCGTAGAATGAGCCTGCTGAATCGTATTACAGATCCAGCGTGCAATAGTCTGTTTGGTAGCAGGAGTCCCAATCTTGTTGGGAGCCCACAGGACAAACAGAGCCTCTGTTTTCCTAATCGGAGCCATTCTGGCGACAAAGATTTTCAAAGCTCTGACCACATCGAGAGACTTTGACTCCGCCAAGGCGTCAGTAGCCACTGGCACCACAGTAGGCTGGTTTACGTGAAACGATGAAACAACTTTTGGCAGGTATTGCTGACGAATTCTCAACTCCGCTCTATCTGCATGGAAGATTAAATAGGGGCTCTTGTGAGACAAAGCCGCCAATTCAGGGACTTAGGGCGTTGTATATGGCCCTTAGTTCCAGGATATTGATGTGAAGGCAAGTCTCCTGACTTGACCACAGCCCTTGGAAACTTCTTCCCTGAGTAACTGCCCCCCACCCTCGGAGGCTTGCATCCGTGGTCACCAGGACCCAGTCCTGAATGTCGAACCTGCGGCCCTCGAGAAGGTAAGTACTCTGCAGCCACCACTGGAGAAACACCCTGGCCCCGGGGGATAGGGGGATTAAACGATGCATCTAAAGATGTGATCCGGACCACTTTGTCCAGTAAGTCCCATTCCTCTCATGGAACCTGCCGAAAGGAATGGCCTCGTATGATGCCACCATCCTTCACAGGACTCGAGTGCAGTGATGCACTGACACCTGTTTTGGTTTTAATAGATTCCTGACCAGTGTCACGAGCTCCTGAGCTCTCTCTATCAGGAGATAAACCCTTTTCTGGTCTGTGTCAAGGATCATGCCTAGGAGAGGCAGATGAGCTGTAGGAACCAACTGCGACTTTGAAATATATAGAATCCAGCCGTGTTGCCGTTACACTTCCAGAGAAAGTGATACGCTGTTCAGCCACTGCTCTCTTGATCTCGTTTTTATGAGATCGTCCAAGTACGTGATAATAGTGACACCTTGCTTCCGCAGGAGCACCATCATTTCCGCCATTACCTTGGTGAATATTCTCGGGGCCGTGGAGAGACCAAACGGCAACGTCTGAAATTGGTAATGACAATCCCGTACCGCAATTCTGAGGTACGCCTGATGAGGTGGATAAATGGGGACATGAAGGTATGCCTCCTTTATGTCCCGAGTCACGATAAAATCTTCCCCTTTCAGGCTTTTAACGACCGCTCTTAGCGATTCCATCTTGAACTTGATCCTTTTCAGGTATAAGTTCAGGGATTTTAATTCAATATGGGTCTGACCGAGCCGTCTGGTTTCGGGACTACCACATGGTCGAATAATAACCCCCTCCTTGTCAAAGGAGGGGAACCTTGACCACCACCTGTTGAAGATACAATTTGTGAATTGCAGTTAACCCTGTTTCCCTCTCGTGGGGGGAAGCCGGCAGGGCCGTCAGTGAGGAGGCATCTTCTCAAAGTCCAGCTTGTATCCCTGAGACACAATATCTATTGCCCAGGTATCTAACAGGGAGTGAACCCACTTGTTGCAGAACTTACAAAAGCGTGCCCCCACCGGGCCTAGCTCTGTCTGTGGAGCCCCCGCGACATGCGGTGGATTTTCATAGAGGCCGGGGAGGACTTCTGTTCCTGGGAACTATGTGTGTTGTGCAGCTTCTTTCCTCTGGCCCCGCCTCTGGCAAGAAAGGACGCATCTCGGCCTTTCTTGTTTCTTTGTTCGAAAAGCTGCATTTGATAATAACGTGCTTTCCTAAGCTGTGCAGGAATATAAGGCAAAATATCCGAATTACCAGCTATAGCCGTGGAGACCAGGTCCGAGAAACCTTCTCCACACAATCCTCAGCCTTCCATATGCCACTTAAGTTGGCATCATCTGTCCATTGCATATTCTACAGGACACGTCAAGCAGAAATCGACATAGCTTTGACTCTAGGACCCAGTATACTCATGTCTCTTTGGGCATGTTTGATTATATATATCTCTTAAGACAGCATCTTTAATATATATATATACATATCTCTCTATATACATATATATATATATATATATATATATATATATATATATATACTAAGGTCTCAATTTCTGCTGATAAGGTACCTGTCCACGCCGCCCCAGCGCTGTAAACCCATGCCGACACAATCGCCGGTCTGAGTAGTGTACCAGAATGTGCACGCTATCTGCAGGATCCCTGAGAATAGCTGTTACGACAGGTTACCTTTTGGGCAAACGTGACACCCTAGGGGAAGATTCCCATCGTATCCTGGCCCTAGTGGGGAAAGGATACTGCCTGAGAATTCTTTGTGGGAAGCTGCAGTCTCTTGTCTGAAGATTCCCGCTCTTTTTCCTCATGAGAGGAGGGAAATTTACCTCAGCTTTCTTTCCCTTAACATGTGTACCCTTGTGTCAGGGACATGAGTCATCAGTGATATGCAAATCATCTTTATTACAATAATCATATATTGAATACTTTTCTGCCATTTTGGCTGTAACTTTGCATTATCGTAGTTGACACTGGAGTCAAACTCTGTGTCGATATCAGTGTTTATTATATTGGATAGTGAGCATTGTGAGACTCTGAAGGTCTCTGTGCCATAGGGACAGACATGGGTAGATTTCCTGTCTGTTCTCCAATCTTTTGTGCAATAAATTCACCTTAGCACTTACACATATCCAAACAGGTGTCGGCGTTGTCGACGGAGACACCCTCTCACACACATATTTGCTCTATCTCTTCCTTTTACCTCAGACATGTCGACACACACGTACCGACACACCACACACACAGGGGATGCTCTATTTGAATACAGTTCCCCCACAAGGCCCTTTGGAGAGACAGAGAGAGAGTATGCCAGCACACACCCCAGCACTATATGACCCAGGAATCACACAGTAACTTAGTGTTAACCCAGTAGCTGCTGTATATATTGTTTTTACGCCAAATTTATGTGCCCCCCCCCCCCTCTCTTATTCACCCTCTCTATCGTGTTTCTGCAGGGGAGAGCCTGGGGAGCTTCCTCTCAGCGGAGCTGTGGAGAGAAAATGGCGCTGGTGAGTGCTGAGGAAGAAGGCCCCGCCCCCTCAGCGGCGGGCTTCTGTCCCACGATTTTGTGTAAAATTAATGGCGGGGGCTCATGCATATTACAGTGCCCAGCTGTATATATTCTGCTTTTTGCCAGGAGGTATCATAATTGCTGCCCAGGGCGCCCCCCCTGCGCCCTGCACCCTACAGTGACCGGAGTGTGTCGGTTAGTGTGGGCGCAATGGCGCACAGCTGCAGTGCTGTGCGCTACCTCATATGAAGACAGGAGTCTTCTGCCGCCGATTTTGACGTCTTCTTGCTTCAACCTGCCGGCTTCTGTCTTCTGGCTCTGCGAGGGGGACGGCGGCACGGCTCCGGGAACGGACGACCAAGGTTAGGTTCCTGTGTTCGATCCCTCTGGAGCTAATGGTGTCCAGTAGCCTAAGAAGCGCAACCTAACCGCAGTTAGTAGGTTTGCTTCTCTCCCCTCAGTCCCACGTTGCAGAGAGTCTGTTGCCAGCAGAAGCTCTCTGAAAATAAAAAACCTAACTAAAATACTTTCTTATTAGCAAGCTCAGGAGAGCTCCCTAAAATGCACCCAGCTCTGTCCGGGCACAGATTCTAACTGGGGTCTGAAGGAGGGGCGTGGAGGGAGGAGGCAGTGCACACCAGTAGTACTAAATCTTTCTTGGAGTGCCCAGTCTCCTGCGGAGCCCGTCTATTCCCCCATGGTCCTTACGGAGTTCCCAGCATCCACTAGGACGTTAGAGAAATATATATATATAAATATATATATATATATATATATATATATAAAATAAGATTTTACTCACCGGTAAATCTATTTCTCGTAGTCCGTAGTGGATGCTGGGACTCCGTAAGGACCATGGGGATTAGCGGCTCCGCAGGAGACTGGGCACAACTAAAGAAAGCTTTAGGACTACCTGGTGTGCACTGGCTCCTCCCACTAAGACCCTCCTCCAGACCTCAGTTAGGATACTGTGCCCGGAAGAGCTGACACAAATAGGAAGGATTTTGAATCCCGGGTAAGACTCATACCAGCCACACCAATCACACCGTATAACTCGTGATACTATACCCAGTTAACAGTATCAAATATAAATGAGCCTCTCAACAGATGTCTCAACAATAACCCTTTAGTTAGGCAATAACTATAAACAAGTATTGCAGACAATCCGCACTTGGGATGGGCGCCCAGCATCCACTACGGACTACGAGAAATAGATTTACCAGTGAGTAAAATCTTATTTTCTCTGACGTCCTAAGTGGATGCTGGGACTCCGTAAGGACCATGGGGATTATACCAAAGCTCCCAAACGGGCGGGAGAGTGCGGATGACTCTGCAACACCGAATGAGCAAACTCTAGGTCCTCCTCAGCCAGGGTATCAAACTTGTAGACTGTTGCAAAAATGTTTGAACCCGACCAAGTAACAGCTCGGCAAAGCTGTAAAGCCGAGACCCCTCGGGCAGCCGCCCAAGAAGAGCCCACTTTCCTCGTGGAATGGGCTTTTACAGATTTAGGGTGCGGCAGTCCAGCCGCAGCATGTGCAAGTTGAATCGTGCTACAGATCCAGCGAGCAATAGTCTGCTTAGAAGCAGGAGCACCCAGCTTGTTGGGTGCATACAGGATAAATAGCGAGTCAGTTTTCCTTACTCCAGCCGTCCTGGAAACATATACTTTTCAGGGCCCTGACTACGTCCAGTAACTTGGAATCCTCCAAGTCTCAAGTAGCCGCAGGCACCACAATAGGTTGGTTCACATGAAAAACTGATACCACCTTAGGAAGGAATTGGTAACGAGTCCTCAATTCCGCCTTATCCATATAAAATACAGATAAGGGCTTTTGTATGACAAAGCCGCCAATTCTGATACACGCCTGGCCGACGCCACGGCCCACAGCATGACCACTTTCCACGTGAGGTATTGTAGCTCCACGGATTTAAGTGGCTCAACCCAATGCGACTTCAGGAAATCCAACACCACGTTGAGATCCCACGGTGCCACTTGAGGCACAAACGGGGGCTGACTATGCAGCACTCTCTTAACAAAAGTCCGAACTTCAGGCAGTGAAGCCAGTTCTATTTTGGAAGAAAATCGATAGAGCCGAAATCTGGACCTTAATGGAACCCAATTTTAGGCCCATAGTCACCTCTGACTGTAGGAAGTGCAGAAATCGACCTAGCTGAAATTGCTCCTTTGGGGCCTTCCTGGCCTCACAGCACGCAACATATTTCCACCATATGCGGTGATAATGGTTTGCGTTCACTTCTTTCCTAGCTTTAAATAGCGTAGGGATAACTTACTCCGGAATGCCCTTTTCCTTCAGGATCCGGCGTTCAACCGCCATGCCGTCAAACGCAGCCGCGGTACGTCTTGGAACAGACAGGCCCCCTGCTGCAGCAGGTCCTGTCTGAGTGGCAGAGGCCATGGGTCCTCTGAGATCATTTCTTGGAGTTCTGGTTACCAAGCTCTTCTTGGCCAACCCGGAACAATGAGTATAGTTCTTACTCCTCTCCTTCTTATTATTCTCATTACCCTGGGTAAGAGAGGCAGAGAAGGGAACACATACACCGACTGGTACACCCACGGTGTTACCAGAGCGTCCACAGCTATCGCCTGAGGGTCCCTTGACCTGGCGCAATATCTTTGTAGCTTTTTGTTGAGGCGGGACGCCATCATGTCCACCTGTGGCCTTTCCCAACGGTGTACAATCATTTGGAAAACTTCTGGATAAAGTCCCCACTCTCCCGGGTGGAGGTCGTGTCTTCTGAGAAAGTCTGCTTCTCAGTTGTCCACTCCGGGAATGAACACTGCTGACAGTGCTAATCCATGATTTTCCGCCCATCGGAGAATCCTTGTGGCTTCTGCCATCGCCATCCTGCTTCTTGTGCCGCCCTGTCGGTTTACATGAGCGACCGCCGTGATGTTGTCTGACTGGATCAGCACCGGCCGGTGTTGAAGCAGGGTCTAGCCTGACTTAGGGCATTGTAAATGGCCCTTAGTTCCAGAATATTTATGTGTAGGGAAGTCTCCTGACTTTTCCATAGCCTTGGAAGTTTCCTCCCTGTGTGACTGCCCCCCAGCCTCGAAGGCTGGCATCCGTGGTCACCAGGACCCAGTCCTGTATGCCGAATCTGCGGCCCCCTAGAAGATGAGCACTCTGCAGCCACCACAACAGCGACACCCTGGCCCTTGGAGACAGGGTTATCCGCCGATGCATCTGAAGATGCGACCCGGACCACTTGTCCAACAGATCCCACTGGAAAATCCTTGCATGGGACCTGGCGAATGGAATTTCTTCGTAAGAAGCTACCATCCTTCCCAGGGCTCGCGTGCATTGATGCACCGACACCTGTATACGTATTAGGAGGTCTCTGTCTAGAGACGACAACTCCTTGGACTTCTCCTCCGGGAGAAACCCTTTTTATCCTGTTCTGTGTCCAGAACCATACCCAGGAACAGTAGACGCGTCGTAGGAACCAGCTGCGACTTTGGAATATTCAGAATCCAGCCGTGCTGTTGTAGCACTTCCCGAGATAGTGCTACTCCGCCGAACAACTGCTCCCTGGACCTCGCCTTTATAAGGAGATCGTCCAAGTACGGGATAATTATTTCGGCCATTACCTTGGTAAATACCTCGGTGCCGGGGACAGACCAACGGCAACGTCTGGAATTGGTAATGACAATCCTGTACCACAATTTTGAGGTACTCCTGGTGAAGAGGGTAAATAGGGACATGCAGGTAAGCATCCTTGATGTCCAGTGATACCATGAAATTCTCCAGGCTTGCAATAATTGCCCTGAGCGATTCCATTTTGAACTTGAACCTTCGTATATAAGTGTTCAAGGCTTTCAATTTTAGAATGGGTCTCACCGAACCGTCTGGTTTCGGTACCACAACATTTTGGAATAGTAACCCCGGCCTTGTTGAAGGAGGGGTACCTTGATTTCACCTGCTGGAGGTACAGCTTGTGAATTGCCGCCAGTACTATCTTTCTCCGAGGGCAGCAGGCAAGGCTGATGTGAGGTAACGGCGAGGGGGAGTCGCCTCGAACTCCAGCCTGTATCCCTGTGATACTATTTGCAGAACCTAGGGATCCACCTGTGGGCAAGCCCACTGGTCCCTGAAGTTCCCGAGACGCGCCCCTACCGCACCTGTCTCCACCTGTGCGGTGGACTCAGAGGAAGCGGGGGAAGATTTTTGATCCTGGGAACTGGCTGCTGGTGCAGCTTTTCCCTTCTTCCCTTGTCTCTGTGCAGAAAGGAAGCGCCTTTGACCCGCTTGCTTTTCTGAAGCCGAAAGGACTGTACCTGAAAATATAGTGCTTTCTTAGGCTGTAAGGAAACCTGAGGTAAAAAAAAAATTTCCCAGCTGTTGCTGTGGATACGAGGTCCCAGAGACCATCCCCAAACAATTCCTCACCCTTATAAGGCAGAATCTCCATGTGCCTTTTATAGGCAGCATCACCTGTCCACTGCCGGGTTTCTAATACCCTCCTGGCAGAATGGACATTGCATTAATTCTGGATGCCAGCCGGCAAATATCCCTCTGTGCATCCTTTATATCTAAGACAACGTCTTTAATATGCTCTATGTTAGCAAACTATTATCCCTGTCTTAGAGTATTAATATTATCTGACTGGTTATCAGACCACGCTGCAGCAGCACTATTTATGCTGAGGCAATTGCAGGTCTCAGTATATAACCTGAGTGTGTATATACAGACTTCAGGATAGCCTCCTGCTTTTTATCAGCAGGCTCCTTCAAGGTGGCCGTATCCTAAGACGGCAGTGCCACCTTTTTTGACAAACGTGTGAGCGCCTTATCCACCCTAAGGGATATCTCCCAACGTGACCTATCCTCTGGCGGGAAAGGGTACGCCATCAGTAACTTTTTAGAAATTACCAGTTTCTTATCGGGGGAACCCACGCTACTTTACCCACTTCATTCATTCATCTGATGGGGGAACAAAACACTGGCTGCTTTTTCTCCCCAAAAATAAAACCCCTTTTATGTGGTACTTGGGTTCATGTCAGAAATGCGTAACACATTTTTCATTGCCGAGATCATGTAACGGATGTTCCTAGTGGATTGTGTATATGTCTCAACCTCGTCGCACTGGAGTCAGACTCCGTGTCGACATCTGTGTCTGCCATCTGAGGTAACGGGCGCTTTTTTGAGCCCCTGATGGCCTTTGAGACGCCTGGGCAGGCGCGGGCTGAGAAGCCGGCTGTTCCACAGCTGTTTTACGTCATCCAGCCTTCTATGTAAGGAGTTGACATTGTCGGTTAATACCTTCCACCTATCCATCCACTCTGGTGTCGGCCCCACAGGGGGCGACATCCCATTTATCGGCCTCTGCTCCACCTCCACGTAACCTTCCTCATCCACCATGTCGACACAGCCGTACCGACACACAGCACACACACAGGGAATGCTCTGACTGAGGACAGGACCCCACAAAGTCCTTTGGGGAGACAGAGAGAGAGTATGCCAGCACACACCAGAGCGCTATATAATGCAGAGATTAACACTATAACTGAGTGATTTTTTCCCCCAATAGCTGCTTGTATAAACAATATTGCGCCTAAATTTAGTGCCCCCCCTCTCTTTTTAACCCTTTGAGCCTGAAAACTACAGGGGAGAGCCTGGGGAGCTGTCTTCCAGCTGCACTGTGAAGAGAAAATGGCGCCAGTGTGCTGAGGGAGATAGCTCCGCCCCTTTTTCGCGGACTTTTCTCCCGCTTTTTTATGGATTCTGGCAGGGGTAGTTATCACATATATAGCCTCTGGGGCTATATATTGTGATGATTTTGCCAGGCAAGTTGTTTATATTGCTGCTCAGGGCGCCCCCCCCCCCCCCCCTCAGCGCCCTGCACCCATCAGTGACCGGAGTGTGAGGTGTGCATGAGGAGCAATGGTGCACAGCTGCAGTGCTGTGCGCTACCTTGGTGAAGACTGAAGTCTTCTGCTGCCGATTTTCCGGAACACTTCTTGCTTCTGGCTCTGTAAGGGGGCCGGCGGCGCGGCTCCGGGACCGAACATCAATGGCCGGTTCCATGCGGTCGATCCCTCTGGAGCTAATGGTGTCCAGTAGCCTAAGATGCCCAAGCTACCACCAGTTAGGTAGGTTCGCTTCTTCTCCCCTTAGTCCCTCGCTGCAGTGAGTCTGTTGCCAGCAGATCTCACTGTAAAATAAAAAACCTAAAATATACTTTCTTTCTAGGAGCTCAGGAGAGCCCCTAGTGTGCATCGAGCTCAGCCGGGCACAAGAATCTAACTGAGGTCTGGAGGAGGGTCTTAGTGGGAGGAGCCAGTGCACACCAGGTAGTCCTAAAGCTTTCTTTAGTTGTGCCCAGTCTCCTGCGGAGCCGCTAATCCCCATGGTCCTTACGGAGTCCCAGCATCCACTTAGGACGTCAAAGAAATATATTTTTTACCACACAGTAGTGTAACCACTGTCTATATGCCCCCTCACTATAAGGCCCTCTGTACTAGTACAATTGTGATTTAGTGGCTCTGTGGAGGAGCAGTCTCCGCATGCAGTCTGTACTCAGCAGCATGAAATGGCGCCTTTCAGCTTCTGATTCCGTTCTCCGGGAAGCCCCACCCCCTCAATGGCGCGCGGTCCCTTTTGTTTTTTATACTGGCTTTTACTCCATATTGTGCAGAAAAAAGAGTGTGTAACCCTTTTTCTATATATCGTCAGCTTGGGGTATGCAGCGGGCACCGCAGCCAGGTGACCGCTGTCCCTTCATGCCGCCATGTTCACCGGGGACCCGGTAACCGGGACCCTGGTGTTTGTACTCACCGCACTGCGTCTTCGCCATCTGTTAGGGGTGGCGGCATGCTGTCGGCGTGGGCTCACACCCTGGGGCATGAGAAACATCGACTAAGGAGCTCAGTGTTCTATCAGCGGGGATACGAACTATTGACTCTGAGAATGTTGGTTCGGTAACCCCCCCCCCCAAGTCCCATGATGCAGGCAGACTGGTTGCCAACCAGAAATGCGTGAAAATAACAAACTAAAATAAATTTCTGAAGAAAACTCCCTGGAGAGCAAAAGAATGCGCCCGGCTCCTTGGGCACATTTTTCTAAACAGAGTCTGCTAGGAGGGGCATAGACAGGAGGAGCCAGCCAGAGCCGGCCTTAGCTATAGGCAGGCTAGGCATTTGCCTAGGGCATTCAAGCATGTCTAGGGGCATCCAAGCATGTCCCTGCAGCATCTCATGCTGAGAGGGACAGTCCGCAAACTAACTGTTACTTTCCAAATGTATTCAATCAGTACTTGTATACACTGCTGTTTACATTTGTCAAAAAAAATGCACACTGTGCCTTAAACTTCCTCTGACATGCTTGAATGCCCCTGACTTGTGAGACCTCAGACAGACAGCAGAAGCCCAGTAAATGCAATTCCAGGACCTGTGACATTTTTACTGACTATATAAGGTTATTACTGGATGGCTTCTTATGATAACACATGTGTATTTTGGAAGACTGCTTCACAGAAACCTGACATCACCTATACTGCTTGTGCACATAGGGGAGGGGGACCCTGCCATCCTGTGTGTGTCCCTTATCCCTGTGCAAACCCCAGGTGTCTGCAGGGACATAACATGGGCAGTGTTCTCCCCACACTTTATTTCCTAGTCAGTCCATACCGTAAAATTCCCCTGCCATCTAGCACTGTAACGTGGTCAGTAAGTTGCGTTGTGCTATTTCTATATGAAACATCAGTGCAGCGTGACTTTTGGACACATCAGACTGGAGGGCAGAGCATTTAGCTCCCACAGTATAAAGTAAAGTGCATGCAGTTAACGGGAGTAACAGACACCAGCAAACACACTGAATAGTGAAGAGAATGGACAGTTTCTACATGTTTGATACTGATCTTTTTGTATAACCAGCAAGCGTGGCAGTATCTGTGGCAGTATATGTGTATTATGGGCATTACTAATGTGGGGCATATGTGTAAGGTGCATTACTGTGTGGCATTATGTGTATTATGGGCATTACTAATGTGGGGCATATGTGTAAGGTTCCTTTACTGTGTGGAATTATATGTATTATGGTCATTACTGTGTGGCATTGTGCAGAGTTGAACTTGCCCACAGGGTAACCCCCCGGTGGGCCCCACTACCTGAGCGTTGCAGGTACAGATGCAGAACTAGTGGCGGAGCTAGGGGGCACCAGACAAAATTTTGCCTAGGGCATCAAATTGGCTAGGGCCGGCTCTGGAGCCAGCACACACAAATAAACACAAATGCAATATACATTCAATCTGTGCCTCTCCCTTTTTTGTTCCTCCTGAATTGTAACATACCTCTTCCTCAATAAAAGGCAAAGTTGACACTTTTAGTGAGAGGCAATCTAAAACAAAAATGAAATAAAATATACATGAATTATGAATACACATTTTGTAAACTATAAATGGGAGTGATTTTGGTGCAACAAACTTCAGTTGTATAAGTAATGCTATATTTAATCCTCTTTTACCACAAACCTGGGTGCGGCTCTGGTTATACTATCCCAGTATCCCGCTGCAGGCTAATGTGTTGATGTACATGTTCAGGGCTAGATGTGCTTGAATCCAAATAAATTGTAGTTACTACATTGAGCTTCTTTCACTTCAGATAGTAAAGTGATGGCAGTAGGTTACAAATGGAGTCTGTCTCAGACACCACTTTAGACATTATCTCCATTAAGAAATGTTGAATCTTTATGTAGCAACATAAAACTACCACTATTTCCAATGATAAACGTAGAAATACAGAATTTTACAGCAGATAAGAACCACTTGGCCCATCTAGTCTGCCCCTTTTCTAACCATATTGTTACCTCAAACCCTATTTGATCCTTATTTCTTCGTAAGGACATTCTTAGGTCTATCCCATGCATGTTTAAATTTGCTCTACTGTCTTAGCCTCTACCACACCGGATGGGAGGCTATTCTACTTCTCCACTACCCTTTCTGTGAAGTAATTTTTCCTCAAGTTTCCTCTGAACCTACCTCCCTCCAGTTTCAGTGCATGTCATCGTGTTCTAATATTTCTCTTCCTTTGAAGAATGTCTCCCTCGTGTACTTTGTTAAAACCTTTGATATACTGTATTTGAAACTTTCTATCATGTCCCCCCTTTCCCTTCTCTGCTCCAAACTATACATATTAAGATTCACCAATACCCCTTTCACACCGCACAAATAACAAAGTATCGACACGAGTCGGCGTGCGATGTGAAAGCGTCATAGTCGAAATCCAGGGTCGCCTGACCCGGAAATTCAACTCGGGAATAAAGAAGTGTTATTCCCAGGTTGAATACCGGGTCAGTAGCAGCGTAAACGGGCTCCCGGGTCGATGTAACCCAGGACCCGTTCACTACAATAGGGAGAGGCGGCGCGGAGATGATCTCATCTCCTAGCGCCGCCACTACCCCCCGCCGCTATGGCAACTCGCCCGGTATATTGCCGGATCGGCGAAGCCAGCAGTAGCGTCCAATGCTGGATCACACCCGGGAAGGATCCGCTTCCAATTCCCGGGTGGGATCTGGATCCGGCATTGGCGGTGTGAAAGCGGTATTAGTCTTTCCAGGTAGGTTTTCTGATGTAGGCCAATGCACCATTTTAGTTGCCCTTCTTTGTACAGTCTCTAATGTATGGATATCCTTCTGAAGATATGGCCTCCAGAACTGATCACAGTATTGTTTGAGGCCATGCCAATGACTTATACAGTGGCATTATTATTTCTTTCAATTTATTAATTCTCCATGGAGAAATATACGCAAGGATACATAGGAGCCTCACACATTGTTTCTGTACAACTTACAGCAATTAGGGTATTTAAAAAAATTGGAAGTGTAAGCAACAGAGTGAAATTAAGTTGAAATTCCAGACACAATACTAACCACAGGACTTATAAATCATTAACTCTGGGTACAATACACTGAAAAATAATGTGAGATAGCTCACATTTAATTTAATTGCCTCCTTTCCTAGAGACTTTTCCTTTGATTTCTGGCACATCGAGCTAGCACAATCAAAATGAGCTGAGAGGGGATAATAGGATTTTAATTACCTGCCGGTAAATCCTTTTTCTCGTAGTCCCTAGAGGATGCTGGGGTCCATATTAGTACCATGGGGTATTGACGGGTCCACCAGGAGCCACTGGCACTTTAAGAGTTTAAGAGTGTGGGCTGGCTCATCCCTCTATGCCCCTCCTACCAGACTCAGTCTAGAAACTGTGCCCGAGGAGACGACATACTTCGAGAGAAGGAATTACACAGATAGTGGCGAGATTCATACCAGCTCACACAAACAAGCGAAACCGGCCAACATGCCGGAACAACTCAGCAACAGCTGAAACATAAATAACCCTGAACTTACCTAGGAACCAGGTAACACTGAACCATACACCCAAGACAGGAAAACCCAGCATCATCTACGGACTACGAGAAAAGAATTTACCGGAAGTTAATTAAAATCCTATTTTCTCTTACATCCTAGAGGATGCTAGGGTCCATATTAGTACCATGGGGATGTACCAAAGCTCTCAGTACGGGAGGGAGAGCGCCAAGGCTCCTGCAATACTGCCTGACCAAACTTGAGGTCATCAGAGGCCAGAGTATCGAACTTGTAAAACTTGGCAAACGTGTTCGAAGCAGGCCAAGTAGCAGCTCGGCACAGCTGTAAGGCCGAGACACCCCGGGCAGCGACCCAGGAAGAACCCACTTTACGAGTACAGTGGGCCTTAACTGATTTCGGACACGGCAATCCTGCCGTAGAATACGCATGCTGGATAATGAACCTGATCCAGCGCGAAATCGACTGCTTAGAAGCTGGACACCCAATTTTCTTGGGATCATAGAGGACAAATAGAGAGTCAGATTTCCTATGACGAGCAGTCCTCTTCACATAGATCTTCAAAGCCCGTATAACATCCAAGGCCTTTGAACCAATTGAGGAGTCAGTAGCCACTGGCACCACAATAGGTTGGTTGATATGGAAAGCCGATACAACCTTAGGCAGGAACTGTGGACGAGTCATAAGTTCCGCCCTGTCTTCATGGAAGATCAGATAAGGACTTTTGCAAGATAAAGCCCCCAATTCCGACACGCGTCGAGCAGAAGCCAAGGCCAACAGAGTGACTGCCTTCCACGTGAGAAACTTGATGTCAGCCTCCAGTAGAGGCTCAGACCATGCTGATTGTAGGAACTGCAACACCACATCTAGATCCCAGGGTGCTGTGGGCGCCACAAAGGGAGGCTGGATGTGCATAACCCCTTTCAAAAAGCTCTGAACCTCAGGGAGGACAGCCAATTGTTTTTGAAAGAAGATGGACAAAGCAGAGATTTGGACCTTGATGGATCCCAATCTCAGGCCCATATCCACACCTGCCTGCAGGAAAAGGAGAAACCGTTCAAGTTGAAACTCCACCGCAGGAAACTTCCTGGCTTCACACCAAGAAACATATTTCTTCCAAATACGGTGATAATGTTTAGACATCACCCCCTTCCTAGCCTGAATCAGGGTAGGAATGACATCACTCGGAATACCTTTCCTAGCTAAGATCTGGCGTTCAACCGCCATGCCGTCAAACGTAGCCGTGGTAAGTCTTGATAGGCGAACGGCTCCTGCAGCAGCAGATCCTCCCGAAGAGGAAAGGGCCTTGGATCTTCCAGCAGAAGATTCAGTAGATCTGCATACCAAGACCTCCTTGGCCAGCCTGGAGCAATGAGGATTGCCAGAACCTTTGTTCTTCTTACCAGCTGAAGAACCTTTGGAATCAGAGGAAGTGGAGGGAACACATAGACTGACGTGAACACCCATGGTGTTACCAGTGCGTCCATCGCCACTGCCTGCGGGTCCCTCGACCTGGAACAGTACCTCCCCAGCTTCTTGTTGAGGCGGGAGGCCATCATGTCTATGTGAGGTACCCCCCACCAACCGGTTACCTCCTCGAACACCTCTGGATGGAGGCCCTACTCCCCTGGATGGAGATCGTGTCTCCTGAGGAAGTCCGCTTCCCAGTTGTCTACTCCCGGAATGAAGATCGCCGACATCGCTACAGCGTGCCTTTCTGCCCAGAGGAGGATTCTTAACACCTCTGACATGGCAGCCCTGCTCTTCATTCCGCGTTGTCGGTTTACGTAGGCCACTGTGGTCACGTTGTCCGACTGCACCTGAACAGCCCGATCCTGTACAAGGTGTGCTGCTTGCAGAAGGGCGTTATACACAGCGCTTAGTTCCAGGATGTTTATTGGGAGAAGAGATTCTTTACTCGACCACCTTCCTTGGAAGGTTTCCCCTAGAGCGACTGCTCCCCAACCTCTTAGACTTGCATCCGTGGTTAAAAGTATCCAGTCCTGAATACCGAACCTTCTGCCTTTCAGAAAGTGAGGAAGTTGCAGCCACCAGAAGAGTGAAATCCTGGCTTTCGGAGACAGGCGTATCGTCTTGTGCATGTGTAGGTGAGAGCCCGAACACTGCTCCAATAGGTCCAGCTGAAAAGGACGAGCATGAAACCTGCCATACTGCAGAGCCTCGTAGGCGGCAACCATCTTCCCCAGAAGGCGTATACATTGATGACCCGATACCCGGGCAGGCCTTAGGACATCACGGACCATTGCTTGAATCACCAACGCTTTCTACACCGGGAGAAATACCCTCTGCACTTCCGTGTCGAGGATCATTCCCAGGAAAAACAGCCGCCTTGTCGGTTCCAGATGAGACTTTGGAAGGTTTAGGATCCAACCGTGCTTCCTGAGCAGTTGTGTCGTGAGCGCGATGGACTGTAACAACCTCTCCCTGGACGACACCTTGATCAGGAGATCGTCCAGATACGGAATTATGTTCACCCCCTGTTTGCGGAGGAGAACCATCATCTCCGCCATCACCTTGGTGAAGATCCTCGGTGCTGTGGAGAGGCCAAACGGCAGCGCCTGGAACTGATAGTGATCGTCCATCAGAGCAAACCGGAGATATGCTTGATGCGGCGCCCAAATAGGAATGTGGAGGTAAGCATCCCTGATGTCCAGAGATACTGGGAACTCCCCCTCCGCCAGTCCTGAGATGACAGCTCTCAGAGATTCCATCGTGAATTTGAACTCCCTGAGATAAGGGTTCAAAGACTTTAAGTTTAGAATAGGTCGTACCGAACCATCCGGTTTTGGTACCACGAAAAGGTTCGAATAATAACCCTTGTTCCACTGCTGAAGTGGAACTGGAACAATGACCTCTGACACCACCAATTTTCTGATGGCCTCCAAAAGAATTGTCCTGTCTGCCAGCAGGGCTGGCAAGCCTGACTTGAAGATGCAGTGAGGCGGGGGACCTTGAAACTCCAGTCTGTACCCCCTGGACACTATATCCAGTACCCAGGGGTCCAGACCCGACGACACCCAGACGTGTCTGAACTGCCGATGTCTTGCCCCCACCGGACCTTCCTCCAGGCCGAGCTGTCCACCGTCATGCGGAGTACTTAGGGGTATCACAAGCGGGCTTCTGGGTCCGGGAACCTGCGGGAGCAAGTTTCTTTCCTTTGACACGACCACCTCTGAAGGTGTTTGAAGGCTTATTTTTTCTAGGCCTTGCGGGCCGAAAGGACTGTGACGTGGTAGAGGAAAAAGGCTTCTTCGTAGCCGGTGCTGGTGAGGGGAGAAAAGGAAACTTACCCGCAGTAGCCGTGGCAATCCACGCAACCAGCGCCTCCCCAAAGAGAGCCTGACCTTTGTATGGCAGGCCCTCCACACACTTCCTGGATTCCGAGTCCACAGACCAGTTGCGCAGCCAGAGACCTCTGCGAGCCGAGACGGACATGGAGGAGATCCCCGCAGCCATGGAACCCAGGTCCTTCATGGAATCCACCAGGAACCCTGCAGAGTCCTGAATATTACGTAAAAATAAATCAACGTCACCTTTGTCCAACGTAGTCAATTCCTCCTGCAGAGTAATTGACCATCTGGCAATAGCTTTAGCAATCCAAGCACAGGCTATAGTAGGCCGCAATATAGCCACTGAAGCCGTGTAAATGGATTTCAGTGTAGCATCCACCTTGCGATCTGCCGGGTCCTTTAACGCGGTAGATCCCTGGACTGGTAATACCCCCTGTTTGGACAGACTGGAGACAGAGGCTTCGACTATCGGCGGGGACTCCCATCTCTTCCTATCTTCCTCTGGGAAGGGGAAAGCCACCAAGACCCTCTTGGGAATCTGGAATTTCTTTTCCGGAGTTTCCCATGCCTTTTCAAAGATAGGGTTTGATTCTTTGGCTGCCGGGAAGGTGAGGGGGGCTTCTTATGATCTGTAAAGAAGGCCTCCTCCACCTGTTCCGGAGCTGTGTCTGAAATGTGTAAAACATCCCTAACAGCCGCGATCATCAACTGCACCCCCTTGGCAAGTGATGCCGTCCCCCTCAACACATCCCCGTCACCGTCTGCAGCGTCAGAGTTGGTGTCCGTGTCATCCTGCATAATTGCAAGTGCACGTTTTTGAGAATGTACCGCCGGGTACCCCGAGGAGGCAGGATCAGACCATACCACCACAGAGGACCTGAGTGGCATGCTCAGTCCTAGCAACTCTATCAGAAATCTAAAAAATAGTCCCCTTCAGAGAGACTAACCATTCTGGCTCTCTAGCTGGGATCTGCGGTAAAACAGTGCAATCCTGATTACATGGAATGGAGTCTTCCTGGGAAGATAAATCCTCTGCAGCATATGAAACAGTGTCCCTAGACATGTTGTCACACACACTCAAACACCCCACAAACACAAAGGGTATTATGTAGACAGAGTCCCCCCCCCCCCCCCCCCCCCTAGAATGGCAGAGAACACAGAGATTGGAGCAAACCCACACACAGCACTATCAAAGGTATAGGGAGTCCCCAACCTGCGCTGACTGTGTCCCTTAATAGGTGAGGAAGGAGCCAGCCCAAACTCTTAAACTCTTAGAGTGCCAATGGCTTCTGGTGGACCCGTCTATACTTCATGGAACTAATATGGACCCCAGCATCCTCTAGGACGTAAGAGAAAATAGCATAACAATTGTCACATGATCGTGACAACATCAAGCACTATAAAAATAAGCAAAAACACACTTAAACTGGCCATACCATTTAAGGGGTATATTCAATTGAAGTCAAAAGCTGCCGTCTGTCGAAAAGACGTCAGTTTTCGACTTTTTTAGGTCGGAAGAGGTTCCGACCTATTCAATCGAATCTCAAATTATTAGAGGAGTCAAGGAATTTGACTTGTCGAAAAGCACGTGGATCGGCGGAATAGCTGCCGATCCGCGTGCTTGTCTCGAAAACGGGGCCCCTTTTTGGCCCCCTTTTCGACCATCTAAATTCAACTTTAAAAAAAGTTGACGTGAAATGCGGGAGCAGAGATGGGGAGAGCCGCAGGCAGCCAGACGGTGAGAGCAGCGCTAGAGGATGTCGCAGCCGCCGCTCACAGCAGTGTCCACCGGGCTCCAGCAAGCGAGACGTTGCCGTGAGCGGCGGCTGTGATGCAGGGACGGGGAGAAGAGGGACGGGGAGAGGCAGAGAGACGGGGGAGAGCCGCGGGCAGACGGGGGGAGAGCAGCGCTACAGCAGCTGTAGCACTGCTCTCCCCCATCTGCCCGCGGCACTCCCCCATCTAACCTCCCGCATCTCAATTCGACTTTTTTAAAAAGTCTAATTGAGATTGCATTGAATAGCCCATGTCGGATCCATTCCGACAAATCAATGTCGGAATGGATCCGACTTCAATTGAATATACCCCTAAGATTATCTATCCAACTACTTGGCTGATTGTAACGAAAATCTGGTAATGTATGAGAGCAGATGACAATCAGCCATTTCCTGCTAAATGCTATAAAATGGGCAAAAACTGTCATTAAATATATTTGACAATTTTTGTCCATTTTCTAGCATTTGGGATTAAAAGGTCGAATGTCATTTGCGCCCATACATTACCTGATTTTTATACCAACTAGCAACTGAAGCAACAGCCAGCAAAAACAACACCTTAAGGAAAAGCCACTTAAGGTCAGCAGAGAGAAGAGGCTCAAACGAAGACTCCTGTTAAGCCTCCAAAACCACCGACAGATCCCAAGGGGCCACAGGTGGCACATAAGGAGGCTGAATCGTCAACACACCCTGAGTGAATGTATGGACATCAGGTAGGGTAGCGATCTTTCTCTGAAACCAAACCGACAAGGCCGAGATGTGAACCTTGAGGGAGGCCAGACGCAGGCCTAAATCCAGGCCTTGTTGTAGAAAGGCCAATAGTTTGGCCGTACTAAACTTGAAAATGTCATGATTGTGAGACGCACACCAAGTAAAGTAAGCATTCCAGACCCTATGATATATCTGAGCAGAAGCCGGCTTACGGGCCTTCAACATAGTTTGAACGACCGCCTCAGAAAAACCCTTGGCCCTCAGGACGGAAGCTTCAAGAGCCATGCCGTCAAAGCCAGATGGGCCAAATCCTGGTAAACACAAGGGCCCTGAACGAGGAGGTCTGGTCGTTGTGGAAGTAGAAGGGGATGATCCAACGAGAGGCCCTGTAGATCGGAGAACCAGTGCCGCCTAGGCCACGCTGGAGCGACTACAAGTAGGTTTCCTCCTTCATGCTTGAACTTCCGTATTACTCTGGGCAGGAGTGACACCGGAGGGAACACATATGGCAGCCGAAAGTTAGACCGGATTGACAGAGCATCCATGAACGCTGCTTGAGGATCCCTTGTCCTTGCTCCGAAGACCGGAACCTTGTGATTGTGTCGAGACGCCATCAGGTCCACATCTGGGAGAACCCACTTGTCAACGAGAAGTTGAAACACCTCCGGATGTAGGCTCCACTCTCCGGCGTCCACGTCCTGATGACTGAGATAGTCCGCCTCCCAGTTCAGAACGCCCGGAATGAACACTGCTGATATGGCCGGCAGATGGCGTTCTGCCCACTGAAGAATCCTTGATACTTCCCTCATTGCCATGCGGCTTCGAGTGCCGCCCTGATGATTGATGTACGCCACCATGGTGGCGTTGTCCGATTGTACTTGAACAGGTCTGCTCTGTATCAGATGCTGGGCCATTGTACCCCTCCCCTTTAGAATGTAAGCTCTCACGAACAGGGCCCTCTTCCCTCATGTGCTTATCCTTTCTTACTTTAATAATCTTCAACTGCACCAAATCCAGCAGTCTTCTGCCACCTGATACCTATTCCAGTGTCATCTGCTGATGTAACTATGTTTATTTACCCTGTACTTGTCCTATACTGTCATCAACTGTAAGTTGCTGTTTTCCTGTTTGATTATTTGTTTATGTACTATGTAATTGGGCGCTGCGGAACCCTTGTGGCGCCATATAAAGGATAATAATAATAATTGTCAACGCATTGAACACTGCCCGCAGTTCCAGAATGTTTATCGGGAGTAGAGACTCCTCCTCGGTCCACCAACCATGGAGAGAGTGTTGTTGCAACACTGTGCCCCAACCTCTCAGACTTGCATCCGTTGTCAGCAGGACCCAGTTGGATATCCAGAAGGGACTGCTCAAACGTTGGTCCTGAAGCCACCAACTCAGGGACAGACTGACATCCGGAGATAGGGAGATCATGTGAGATCTGATCCGGTGAGGCAGGCCGTCCCACTTAAACAGAATCAACTTCTGCAGAGGGCGAGAATGGGATTGAGCATACTCCACCATGTCGAAAGCCGACACCATGAGACCTAGCACTTGCATCGCCGAATGGATCGACACTTGCGGACGGGATAGGAAGCATCGGATCTTGTCCTGAAGCTTCAAGACTTTCTCCTGAGCCGGAACCAGGGAGGATTTCTTCCAGTTGATCAGCCATCCGTGGGCTTTCATGCACTGGATTGTCAAATCGAGATGACACAAGAAGTTCTGGGGAACTCGCCAGGATCAACAAACGTCTAGGTATGGTAGTATCCTGACCCCTTCACAGCGTAGCGTGACCGTCATGACCGCTATAACCTTGGTGAATACCCGAGGAGCCGTTGTCAAACCAAAGGGTAACGCCCGAAATTGGTAATGAAGGTTGCCCACTGCAAACCGCAGGTACTGCTGATGAGATACCGCAATAGGAATATGTAGGTAGGCATCCTGTATGTCCAGGGAGACCATATAGTCCCCAGGCTCCATGGCCAGAACAATAGAGCGCAGCGTTTCCATACGGAACTTGGAAAGTTGCACATACTTATTCAAGGACTTAAGATTGAGAATGGGCCGCAAGGACCGGTTTGGTTTCGGGACTAGAAACAGCGGTGAATAGAGCTCCTTGCTCCTCTGAGTCAGAGGCACCTGTACCACCACTCCTGTGGACAGGAGGGAATGTACCACCGAGTGCAACGTGTTTGCTTTTGCCAGATCCAGAAGCACATCTGTTATGCAAAATCGATGAGGGGGGCGATTCTTGAAGGGTACGGCGTAACCCAGAGTGACGACTTCCCTTACCCAGGCATCGGAAGTGGTTTCAACCATTCCTGGGCAAAACCTAGAAGTCGGCCCCCCACCGTGGGATCCCCCAGAGGGAGGCCCGCCCCGTCATGCAGCAGGCTTGTCAGTTTTGGAAGCAGGCTGACGCTTTGGTCTGGGCTTGGCAGGTCTGGAAGCATGAGCTTGCTTTGGGTACGCCTGACCTTTTGCTTTATCTGGAGGACGAAAGGGCAGGGGGAAAGTACTTTTAGCCTTCTGCGTGGAAGGAGCCGTACTAGGTAGGCAAGCTGTTTTAGCAGTAGCCAGATCAGCCACAATCTTATTGAGGTCTTCTCCAAAGAGAATGTCTCCCTTGAAAGGAAGCACCTCCAGGGTTTTTTTAGAATCCATATCCACCGACCAGGATCTCAACCAAAGGTTACGCCTAGCCAAGACGGACGTAATAGCAGCCTTGGCCGCCAGCACCCCGGCATCAGAGGCTGCCTCCTTAAGGTACAGAGAAGCCGTGGCAATATATGAGAGACATTTTCGAGCATGCTCAGAGGCGTTGGAAGGCAGCTCCGCCTCCAGATCCTGAGCCCACGCCTCAACAGCTTCAGCAGCCCATGCTGCTGCAATGGTTGGCCTATGCACAGCCCCCGTTAGGGTGTAAATTGCTTTCAAACAACTCTCCACAAGTCTATCCGTCAGTTCCTTCAGAGAGGTGACGGTAGTCACTGGCAGAGCTGAGGAAATTACCATGCGTGCCACATGAGAATCTACAGGCTGAGGAGTTTTCCAATTTTTACATAGCTCCGCAGAGAGAGAATAGCGAGCCAACAGTCTCTTATGTGAATTTTGTTCCCGGATTTTCCCGTGATTCCTGACGTATGCCAGCCAGGTGTTGAGAATAAGGTAAGACTTTTTTAACCACTTTCTTATGCTTAAATCTGTCCGCAGGCTCAGGTTCATCAGAGACCTTAAGAATGAGCCTGATAGCCTCAATTAAATCAGGGATATCCACCAGTGACTTTCCTTCCCCATCAGAAGCATCGGAATCAGTGTCTGTGGGGTCAGTATATGCACCATCCTCCTCAGAGGATGTGTCCGGGAAAGCGGTGGATTGTGAGGATGTAGCGGCCCGTTTAGAAGATGTCTTAGTCTTGGGTGGGTGAGAGTGAGACTTATGTTTAGTCAGCGATCGGTTCAAGTGCTGTAACTGTGTTGAGATTTGATACGCCCATGGCGGATTGACTGTAGGGACCATAGATTGATGCACTGGCATAGGAGGTCCCACAGGTGGCGTAAGTTTAGTTACCAGCGTATTTAACAACGTGGAGAAAGTAGCCCAAGGTGGGTCATTAGTTGCCCCCGGTGCTACAGATCTACTGGGGGGTAAGGAACCCACTGAACCTGAACCCTCTGCTGCCATGTTTTCCTCAAAAGTAACTGCAGCATCACCACCACGTAATGTGGGAGAAGCCCCAGTTCCATTGCCTCGTGTAGCTGACATAATAATAAGCACAATATCGGGCAACCTGGTACAATCTTAATATATATAGTGACTATAACTCACAAGGAAAATTACACAGCAAGTATATCTTGTGAAATACCTATATTATTCAGAAAACCTGACACATATAGCCCCCTCAGGTTACAGAATGTAGGAGTAGCAAGCTAAGTGAAATACCTGAGATGACAGCCACGCAGCAGCTACATGCACACACACATATATAGTCACAAGTGTACCATGCAGGAATTGTACCACCCTAAAACTGCACTGGACTAGCAATACAAAGTAATACTCAGTATAGCTATATATGTAAACAGTAGATATAACAAAACACAGTAGATACTGGATGTATATCACAGGGTGTTTGTACCACACAACCCTGAATGTATGCACTCTTTCTTAACTAACACTGTCCCTTGACAGGTAGAATACTTAAGTGTCCAGTAAAATGCACAGTGCTGGCGAGCAGGCGGCTTTACAGAGGAGGATTTGCCCCAGCAGTCCCAGGAACAGTGCAGCTCCGTGTGATGGCGGCTGACAGGGAGTGAGGGAGAGATATGCAGCTCCAGGCCAGAAACATTTACCCAAATGGCGCCTTGGGGCTGGGGGAGGGGCTACAGGTCAGGCCTTATCCCCCTGCTGGCTTCCCCACCGGGCGCTGCGGGCTGTATAAAAACAGGGTTTTATAAGAGAAAAAACCCCTACCTGTGCCCTGTGTCCCGGTGACTAGTGGAGCGGCTGCCCTTTACAGTGTCCACGCCAGATCGCGATAATAGCAGGCCCAAGAGACCCCTTACCTCCCCTTGTACCTGCGGTCACGTGATCCCGGAGGGCAGCAGCGAGTGTGTGTGACTGACCAGAAGTACACCGGAGCCTCCGCTGTAGTTACCCGGCAACCAGGGCGCGGAAGTATACAGCGCCGCTGGGGGAGTGATGGAGCTGCAGCAGAGGATGTCTATCTGACATTCATTAAAGCTGCAGCCCTTGAAGTCTTCATATTACTTTTTATTTCTGAAATTAAGCTTAAAATATGGGCTGCAGGAGCAGCCCCCCTGTTGATTGCCTGCTTACTGCATGGCACCAACTTACAAACTGAGCTCCTCTGCACGGAGGCGGGGTTATAGAGAAGGCGGCGCTGTGCATCTTGGGAACAGTCAAAGCTTTGAGCCTGTTGGTGCCTCGGATCAAGATCCTACTCTACACCTCGATGTTATTCCTTGTGGAGCCCAGTGTACCCCGCAGCAGAAATGAGTATAACTCATTAAATTATTTGCTAATTCCTAACCAGACCAGGAAGTGGCCACATAGTAATGCTGCGGTGAGACAGCATTCACTGCAAGCTCCTGGCATCTCCATCGGGACCCACAAAGCTGCGGAAATAAGGTGGAAAAAGGAACGGCGGCAGGTTCCATTGGACACTCATCGTACTGACAGGAGTATGTAACAGCCATGCATCAGATTCCTACGTTGGGAGTGAGTAGCACCGGAATATAACAACCAGTTACTACCAACGCTGCTTTCAAAACACCCTCCTTTATTTACAACAAAGAGGGGCTGTACACACCACCCAGGAAACACCACTGGAAAACTGTTCAAAAGGAGCCAGGATGTTCTGAAGCATGTGCCCATCCGAGCGCTGGCGTATTCACCTAAATGTACATGTGAACAAGAATACTTACCTGATCCCTGTCGGGATGCTGGTGTCAGTCTTATGATCGCTGGCATCCCGTATCACACCCACGCATATGATATCCTGCTCTATATGTTATATCGGGTTGTATTTAACTTAACAAACTTTACAGCCACTTTGACTGTTACTACTGCATACTTTTAATACTGAGGGGTAAATTTACTAAGATGGGAGTTCTATTTAAGATGATGTTGCCCATAGCAACCAATCAGATTCCAAGTATTATCTTCTAGAAAGTGCTAGATAAATGAGAAGTAGAATCTGATTGGTTGCTATGGGCAACATCCCATCTTAAGTAGAACTCCCATGTTAGTAAATTTACCCCTGGGAGTCCATATACATTATTTTTTACATATATGTGCTGGAATTAAACCTAAAGTTCTAAATCAACACAATGCATGTGTTTGTCATACTAATTAATTGTTTAAATTAGAGGTTCTCAAATGCGGCCCTCAAGGCACCCCAACAGTCCAGGTTTTAAGTATATCCATGCTTGGCCACAGGTGACTTAATTTGGACTTCTGTCAACTTGATTTAACCATCTGTGCTGAGCCGCGGATATACTTAAAACCTGGACTGTTGAGGTGCCTTTAGGACCGCATTTGAGAACCTCTGGATTAAATACATTTTAAGATAATTTAGCACCAAGGGCATGATTCAGATGTGGATGGCGTAGCTATCACTTCTGCTTACACTGAAGCAGCAGCAATAGCTTTAAAATGGTAACGCAGCAGGACGTGTCACACCTCCTGCATCTATTACTGATCCGAGCTGTGTCCTAGGACACAGTATCAGATCACCTCTGACACCATCGTCCAGCTGCGAGACCCATGGGGTTGCGCAAACCGGCCACTGCAGGAGCTACCAAGAGGCCAACAAATCTCCATCCTCTGATGGAGATTCTGGCCTCATCAATACCCTACAACAGTGGCATTTTAAGAAACGGAGACCATTGCCGCCCCTCTCCGCCCTCAAATAGCATCAGACTGCCAATTACTGACAGTCTAACGCCGCCCTGCATCCGACTTCATAGACCCATACTGCACATGCGCAGTACGGGTCTAGAGCATGTGCAAAGTACCGAACATCGGTACTTTGTGCATGTGCCGCAGGTCCATCGGAACCTGAATAAGGCCCCATATCAGTTGAGTAGTAATTAAAAATCCGATGCAAGACATTTTCTAATAAATTTTATGTACAAGGTTTAATACCAACAAATAGGCCAGTTTCCCAACTACAGTCCTCAGGGACTTCTAACACTGGGGCAGATGTATTAACCTGGAGAAGGCATAAGGAAGTGATAAACCAGTGATATGTGCAAGGTGATAAAGGCACCAGCCAATCAAATCCTAACTGTTAATTTACATAATGGAGTTGATTGGCTGGTGCCTTTATCACCTTGCACATATCACTGGTTTATCACTTCCTTATGCCTTCTACAGGTTAATACATCTGCCCCATTGCATGTTTTACAGATATCCTCTGTATCACAAGTAAATCAATAGAATCATTTAAAATGGCAAGCATCAATTATACCCCTTTCACACCAGAAATGCAGGGGCAAAACCCGGGAATTCTGCCACGGGCTCATGCAGGGACATTCCCGGGTTGGCACCTTTCACACCAGCATTTTTTGCCGGGACATCCCGGGTCTGTACCTTTCATACTGAACCCGGGATGGCCCTGCATTTTCTGAAAATGGGCGTCTCAGAAAAGACACAAGACCAGGAAGTGCCCTGAATAGCCAATCAGCATCAGTATAGGCAACCCGGGAAGGTGGGACACGTCCCTGCACCATTCACACTGTCCAGGGTCCAGGGATCATCCCGGGACCAACCCTGGTCGATTGCAGGGTTGAAATGCGGGGACAGAAAACCCGGGTTTTTGTCCCTGTACCCTTTCACACCAAGAAATTTCCCGGGTTGATGCGCGTTCATGTGTTTTAACTCGGGAAATGTATGGCTGTGTGAAAGGGGTATAAGAGTCCCTGTGCACCAACTAGGAGATCTGGAAAATGTGCACTGTTATGTTGGGCACACATCTACAAGATTATTGGCCCGATTCAGAGATTTTTCACAAATCCAATTTTTTTGCAAATCTACGAGAATTAATGATCTGAGCATTCATAGGAACCACACTGCACATATACACATCTGGTCCAGCGACGTCAGACACAGTGCCCCAAATGCCACAGCATGATTTACATGTTGCTGGGGTTTGGGGGAAGCGACAGTGAGCGAGACAGAAAATGGGGCGTGTCGGCTTCACTGTCCCTGGAAGTATAACCTGATGGTAACTTAGATGTCGGTGTTCAGCAAAGGATCCAAAGCTGCATATTTGGACACAGCCATCAGATCACAGAAGCCTGCAGTGGGTGGCTTTTACTTAGAATGCCTCCTGCGGCATTTGCAGATTATAACACAAACACTGCATACAAATATGTAGCAGCAGTGCCATTAACCTAAATGTCTGAATAGCGACAATTTGCCGTTTGCAGCCAAATGCTGGAAAACTGACAGAAACAGTCATTCAGACTAGCTGGTTAAATCCATGTGATTTCCAGACTTGTTTAAATAACTGTTTTCCAGTATTTGCAAGCAAACAGAAGGTTATTATTTGCTTCCATACATTATCAGATCCAGATGAGACTTTGGAAGGTTCAGGATCAAACCGTGCTTCCTGAGCAGCTGTGTTGTGAGCGCGATGGAAGCAACAACCTCGCCCTGGATGACACCTTGATCAGGAGATCGTTCAGATATGGAATTATGTTCATCCCCTTTTTGCGGAGGAGAACCATCATCTCTGCCATCACCTTGGTGAAGATCCTTGGTGCTGTGGAGAGGCCAAACGGCAGCGCCTGGAACTGATAGTGATCGTCCAACAGTGCAAACCTGAGGTATGCCTGATGCGGCGACCAAATGGGAATGTGGAGGTAAGCATCCTTGATGTCCAGCGACACCAGGAACTCCCCCTCCGTCAGTCCTGAGATGACAGCTCTCAGAGATTCCATCTTGAATTTGAACTCCCTGAGATAAGGGTTCAAAGACTTTAAGTTTAGAATAGGCCGTTCCGAACCATCCTGTTTCGGTACCACAAAAAGGTTTGAATAATAACCCTTGTTCCACTGCTGAGGTGGAACTGGAACAATGACCTCTGACACCACCAATTTTCTGACGGCCTCCAGAAGAATTGTTCTGTCTGCCAGCAGAGCCGGCAAGCCTGACTTGAAGAAACTGTGAGGTGGGGGATCTTGAAACTCCAGTCTGTTCCCCCTGGACACTATATCCAGGACCCAGGGGTCCAGGCCAGATGACACCCAGACGTGGCTGAACTGCCGGAGTCTTGCCCCCAACTGACCTTCCACCAGGCCTATCTGTCCACCGTCATGCGGAGGACTTAGGGGTATCAGAAGCGGGCTTCTGGGCTTTGGAACCTGCGGGAGCAGGTTTCTTTCCTTTGGCACGACCACCTCTGAAGAAGGTGTTCGAAGGCTTGTTCTTTCTAGACCTCGCGGGCCGAAAGGACTGTGACGTGGCTGGTGTAAAAGGCTTCTTCGTAGCCGGAGCAGCTGAGAGGAGAAAAGGAGAATTACCCGCGGTAGCCGTGGCAATCCACGCATCCAGCGTCTTCACAAAGAGAGCTTGACCTATATAGGGTAGGGCCTCCACGCTCTTCCTGTATTCCGCGTCCGCAGACCATTGGCGCATACGGATATGGAGGAGATCCCCGCAGCCATGGAACCCAGGTCCTTCATGGAATTTACCGGGAACCCTGTAGAATCCTGAATATGGTGTAAAAATAAATCAGCGTCACCTCTATCCAGTGAAGCCGACTCCTCCTGCAGAGTGATTGACCACCTGGCAATAGCTTTTGCAATCCAAGCACAGGCTATAGTAGGCCGTAATATAGCCCTGGAAGCCGTGTAAATGGATTTTAGCGTAGCATCCACCTTGCGATCTGCCAGGTCCTTCAATGCGGTAGATCCCGGGACTGGCAACACCACCTGTTTGGACAGCCTGGAGACAGAGGCGTCGACTATCGGCAGGAACTCCCATTTCTTTCTATCTTCCTCCGGGAAGGGAAAAGCAACCAAGACCCTCTTAGGGATCTGAAATTTCTTTTCCGGAGTTTCCCAGGCTTTTTCAAAGATAGCGTTTGATTCTTTGGATGCCGGGAAGGTGAGGGGGGGCTTCTTATTATCTGTAAAGAAGGCCTCCTCCACCTGCTCATGAGCTGTGTCAGTAATGTGTAACACATCCCTTACAGCTTCAATCATCAACTGCACCCCCTTAGCAAGTGATGCCGTCCCCCTTGACACATCCCCGTCACCGTCTGCAGTTGGTGTCCGTGTCACCCTGCGTAAGCATTGCAAGCAAAGCCAGATTAAGTCCATGGGGGGCCCAGGGTACTTAAGACAGTGGGGCCCCTATTCAAGAGAGGAGGAGGGCGGGGGGGCGGGTCACATACCAGCCAACGATCGAAACTGCGCTCCCGTCCCCGCCAACTGCACAGACAGCTGAGCGGCGGCTCAGCTCTCCAATCATGTATGAATGAAGCAGCCTGCCGCTCAGCCATTGGGGCAGCCTACTTCACTCATACGTTATTGGACAGCTGAGCCGTCGCTCAGCTGTCCTGTTTGTACGGCCGCCGCTGCAGTGCGGACGGGAGTACAGCACCACAGATCGGATCGGAAGAGAGATCCGATCTGTAGTGTGGCAGGGGGCTCTTTGGAAAGGGGGGCCCGGGGGTACGTATCCCCGGGACCCCCCCCCCCCCCTTAATCCGGCTCTGATTGCAAGTGCACGTTTCTGAGAATGTATCGCAGGGGACCCCGAGGAAGCAGTATCAGACCATACAAACATAGAGGATTGTAGGACCTGAGTGGCATGCTCAGTCCTAGCAACCCTATCAGAAATCTGAGAAATAGTCCCCCTCAGAGAGACTAACCATTCTGGCTCTCTAGCCGGGATCTGCGCTACAACAGTGCAATCCTAATTACATGGTATGGAGTCTTCCTGGGAAGACAAATCCTCTGCAGCATATGAAATACTGTCCCTAGACATGTTGACACACACACCAAACACCCCACAAACACACAGGGTATTTACTAGACAGAGTTTCCCCCCAAGAATGGCAGAGAGACACAGAGATTGGAGCAAACCCACACACAGCGCTATTAGAGGTATAGGGAGACCCTAACCAGCGCTGACTGTGTCCCTTAATAGGTGACACAGCCTAAATACAGCCTCCCCTCCCTTCTGCAACCCCCTGGTACCGTACAGATAGCTGGAGTTGCCCTGCAGGGACCTGGACATCCACTGGCAGTGATTGCAGGCAGGAAAAAAGGCGCTGAACGCTGCTGGGTCCGCTCTGAGGAGAAGCTCCGCCCCTTCAATGGCAATGTCTTCCCGCTCTTGAAGATTATACTGGCCTGAGGAAATTTGCGCTAGCTGAGATCTGTGGACCCCGACAGACTGGAAATGGTCAGTGCAGGGTTCTGTGCTGGCTCACAGCGCCGCACCGCAGTACCGCTGAGCCGTCCGGGAGCGCGGTTAATACCGCGCTCCCACCCTTAAGCCTCCCATTTCACACTGAACCCCCGCTTGTAAGGGGGGACAGTGACTAACTCGCCACACTTCAGCACAGTGAGGGGGTGGCGGCTGGCTGCCGGGGTGAGCGTTCCACTGAGACGGGGCGCGATCTGTCCCCTCTGGAGCTCAATGTCCAGTCAGCGGAGGCAGTGGCTCAAGACCCCGCAGGACGGACACTGCTCCCCCCCTCAGTCCCTCGATGCAGGGAGGCTGTTGCCAGCAACCTCCCTGTAAAATAACAACCTCTAAAAAATACTTTTTACTAGAGATGAGCGGGTTCGGTTCCTCGGAATCCGAACCCCCCCGAACTTCAGCCTTTTTACACGGGTCCGAGGCAGACTCGGATCTTCCCGCCTTGCTCGGCTAACCCGAGCGCGCCCGAACGTCATGATCCCGCTGTCGGATTCTCGCGAGGCTCGTATTCTATCGCGAGACTCGGATTCTATATAAGGAGCCGCGCGTCGCGGCCATTTTCACACGTGCATTGAGATTGATAGGGAGAGGACGTGGCTGGCGTCCTCTCCGTTAGAATAGATAGAGACACTTGAGTTGATTACTTAGTAATTTTAGGGAGCATTAGGAGTACTCAGAGTGCAGAGTTTTGCTGATAGTTACTAGTGACTGACCACCACCAGTTTTATTTATTATTTAATATAATCCGTTCTCTGCCTGAAAAAAAACGATACACAGTCACATACCATATCTGTGCTCAGCCTCAGTGTGCTGCATGATAATATCATCTATATGTATATCTGACTGTGCTGAGTGCTCACTGCTCACACAGCTGAATTGTGGGGGAGACTGGGGTGCAGTTATAGCAGGAGTACAGTGCACACTTTTGCTGCCAGTGTGACTGACCAGTGACCACCAGTATATTGTCTGCCTGAAAAAGTTAAACACTCCTGTGGTGTTTTTTTTTTTTTATTCTATAAATGCATTCTGCTGACAGTGTCCAGCAGGTCCGTCATTCATTATATTATATAAATATTTACCTGCAGTAGTGTTATATTTTTTTTGTTCATCTCTATCATCTTTATCATCTCTATATTAGCAGACGCAGTACGGTAGTCCACGGCTGTAGCTACCTCTGTGTCGTCAGTGCTCATCCATAATTGTATACCTACCTGTGGTGGGGTTTTTTTTTCTATCTTCTTCATACTAGTAGTTTAAGAGTCTGCTGACAGTGTCCAGCAGGTCCGTCATTATATTATATATACCTGCAGTAGTGATATATATATATTTTTTATATCATTATCATCTCTATACTAGCAGACGCAGTACGGTAGTCCACGGCTGTAGCTACCTCTGTGTCGTCAGTGCTCGTCCATAATTGTATACCTACCTGTGGTGGGTTTTTTTTTTCTATCTTCTTCATACTAGTAGTTTAGGAGTCTGCTGACAGTGTCCAGCAGGTCCGTCATTATATTATATATACCTGCAGTAGTGATATATATATATTTTTTATATCATTATCATCTCTATACTAGCAGACGCAGTACGGTAGTCCACGGCTGTAGCTACCTCTGTGTCGTCAGTGCTCGTCCATAATTGTATACCTACCTGTGGTGGGGTTTTTTTTTCTATCTTCTTCATACTAGTAGTTTAGGAGTCTGCTGACAGTGTCCAGCAGGTCCGTCATTATATTATATATACCTGCAGTAGTGATATATATATTTTTTTTATATCATTATCATCTCTATACTAGCAGACGCAGTACGGTAGTCCACGGCTGTAGCTACCTCTGTGTCGTCAGTGCTCGTCCATAATTGTATACCTACCTGTGGTGGGGTTTTTTTTTCTATCTTCTTCATACTAGTAGTTTAGGAGTCTGCTGACAGTGTCCAGCAGGTCCGTCATTATATTATATATACCTGCAGTAGTGATATATATATATTTTTTATATCATTATCATCTCTATACTAGCAGACGCAGTACGGTAGTCCACGGCTGTAGCTACCTCTGTGTCGTCAGTGCTCGTCCATAATTGTATACCTACCTGTGGTGGTTTTTTTTTTTTCTATCTTCTTCATACTAGTAGTTTAGGAGTCTGCTGACTGTTATGAACCACAGGTAGTGGTTCATTCCTATTTTATGTTTATTTAGTTGTCTTGCATGCCAGGATTTCCCATTGCTCTGTTTTGGATTACTCTTGTCTGCTGCCGCTGGTGAGTCTGTGCAATTGCAGCTTGTTCCCATGTGTTCAGCCTCATCTGGCTGCTGATTGCATCTTGTCAGCTTAGTCGTGCAGCAGGCCAGCTGCTAGAGATAATTAATTAGGCCTCTCTGATATATGCTGGCTCACTGCAGTTAGCAGATGCTGATGATATTCCTTGGTTTGCAGTCTGCTTTAAGTTTGAGCTGGTTCTTGTCAGTCCCTGTGTGGATTCCTGTGTCAGTCCCTGTGTGGATTCCTGTGTCAGTCCCTGTGTCTGATCCCGTGTCCTACCCTGAGTTCCAGTGGATTCTGCCTGTCCTCCAGTTCTGAAAGTCGGTGTCGGCAGCTTCCTGTTTGCCTATGTCAGTTGCAGAAAGTATCCAGTCCTGCTCAAGCCGGTTGTTCCTGTCCTCAGTGGTCCTGTACTCAGAGATTTGTCATCTTTTCCTGGAGTCTGACTGAGCACCTTTAACATCCTGTGGTGTTCGTGAGTCACGGCGCAGCCGTGTGTTGCGGCTTGTCCGCTTACTGTTTATTATTTAGTATATTTGTGTCCTGGAGCTTTTGCGGAGGATTCCGCTCTCCCTGATCCACTCTGGTATCCAGCGGTGCTGGATAGGAGTAACGGATCAGTGGATCTTTGGTTGTCCTTTTCCCTGGCGGCTAGTCCGCACATACCTTTTGATTTAGTTAGTTAGCTTGTAACCCCTGGCCTGGTTGCTTAGTCAGAGGGCCCCTTGTTATCACCCTGTCTCGGATTTCCCTTTGTCTCCCATTAAGACCTGAGGGGGCATCGGGGTTGGGCAGACATAATCCGCCCTTCGAACGCGGCTGCCATGGGCTCAAGCAACCATAGTCTCGCAGGGGATTTCTGATAACACGGGCGAGACAACGGAGTTAGGGCGCCAGGGGTTACTAGGCTTTCCTGCTCCCACAACCAGCATATCTTCCCAGTACTCTGACCTCAGCCATACGATCTCCTCTGGTCTGGAGTACGGGAATCATAACATTATCATCAGCCATACCACAAAAAAGAAATAAAACTTTTTTTCTTTTTTGGCCCAGTCCAGTGTCTAGTCTAGAATTCAGTGTGCAGAATCCAATCCGGTGTTTAGAATCCAGTCCTGTATAGAATTCAGTGTGCAGATTCCAGTCCGGTGTTTAGAATCCAGTCCTGTCTAGAATTCAGTGTGCAGATTCCAGTCCGGTGTTTAGAATCCAGTCCGGTGTTTAGAATCCAGTCCGGTGTTTAGAATCCAGTCCGGTGTTTAGAATCCAGTCCGGTGTTTAAAAAATAAAAAAAATAAAAAGTCTTGTTTTGTTTAGCAAAATTTAGTCTTGCCTAGTCTTGCCTTGCCTTGCCTTGTCTTGCCTTGCCTTGTCTTGCCTTGTCTTGCCTTGTCTTGTCTTGTCTAGTTTTAAATCCTCCTATGTCAACTATGCAAGCCCTGCAGGCATCTCTCGCAGCCCTGAACTCTGTATTCAGTGCTTTGAGACCAGAGCGACTTGAAGTTTTGCAGCAATCCCTAAAGCAACTGCAAAACCTTCTGACTAAAATCTTGCTTATTTTGCCAGAAGTCGTTGAGAGTACATCTATCTCTAAAGAGACTCTTGTTCACAGTATGGTGACAAGAGAATCCTCTGGTTTAATTGAAGAGAAAAAGTTTAAAAGTTTTCTGCGGCCCAGGCTCTCAGAAGAGGAGCGTCTGCGTCGCAGAAACTTAAACTTATGCCTATATTGTGGGGGTTTAGGCCATTATCTGCAGACCTGTGAGTTGCGCAAGCCAAAGTGTGGTGACGAGTCTTGCCCTCTGGCCAAGTTGAGTCATGATACAAGACCTACTCCTGTCTCTACTGTGGCAGAGGTACTTGTCACACAACCCACACAAAAAAGCTCTCTGTCCTATAATTGGGGTCCTTGGGCAAGGGAGCCCCATTATAGATTCAGGAATCAAAAGAGAATGTTTCTCTCCTCTCTTGAGGTTCCTGTGGAAGCGGAGTTGCAAGTCCCTGGAGTGGTGCCCGTAGCCCAGGGTCCTGGAGTGGTGCCCGTAGCCCAGGGTCCTGGAGTGGTGCCCGTAGCCCAGGGTCCTGGAGTGGTGCCCGTAGCCCAGGGTCCTGGAGTGGTGCCCGTAGCCCAGGGTCCTGGAGTGGTGCCCGTAGCCCAGGGTCCTGGAGTGGTGCCCGTAGCCCAGGGTCCTGGAGTGGTGCCCGTAGCCCAGAGTGCTGGAGCGGTGCCCGATGCCCAGAGTGCTGGAGCGGTGCCCGATGCCCAGAGTGCTGGAGCGGTGCCCGATGCCCAGAGTGCTGGAGCGGTACCCGATGCCCAGAGTGCTGGAGCGGTACCCGATGCCCAGAGTGCTGGAGCGGTACCCGATGCCCAGAGTGCTGGAGCGGTACCCGATGCCCAGAGTGCTGGAGCGGTACCCGATGCCCAGAGTGCTGGAGCGGTACCCGATGCCCAGAGTGCTGGAGCGGTACCCGATGCCCAAGCTTATAGAGGGACATCAAATATTGTAGCTCAGGTTTCCATACCAGATGGGGTCTCAGAAGCTGTTACCCCAGGTAGGGACTTGAGGAGCGCAACCTCAGAAAGGGTATCTAAAACCATAGTTCTTGAAGGGAACTCGAGAAGCAAAACCCCAGAAGGGATCTTTGAAGTAATATCCCCAAGTGGGGTCTCGAGAGACGCAGCCCCAAAGAAGGGTCTAGAAGTCGCTTCCCCAGGAAAGAACTTAAGAAGCATAGCATTAGTGGAGGATCTGAACGTTATTGCTTCAGCAAAAGTCCCGGAAGTCATAGTCCCGGGAGAACTTTCGATTATTATCGACTCAGAGAGGGAGGCCGATGACCCGGTCCCAGTAAAAGAATCCGAGGTGCTGGCCCCAGCGGGGTTCCCGGAGGCCACTGCCCCAGCGGGGTTCCCGGAGGCCACTGCCCCAGCGGGGTTCCCGGAGGCCACTGCCCCAGCGGGGTTCCCGGAGGCCACTGCCCCAGCGGGGTTCCCGGAGGCCACTGCCCCGGGTGGGGTTCAGAAAGTCACTGCCCCGGGTGGGGTTCAGAAAGTCACTGCCCCGGGTGGGGTTCAGAAAGTCACTGCCCCGGGTGGGGTTCAGAAAGTCACTGCCCCGGGTGGGGTTCAGAAAATCTCAGCCCCGGGTGGGGTTCAGAGAGTCTCAGCCCCGGGTAGGGTTCAGAGAGTCTCAGCCTCGAGTAAGGTCAATAGTGACCAGGTCCTAGCAAAGCACTCCAGTCAGTCAGATGAGAAGGAAACAGATCCTGACTCTGATATCTCAACATCCATAATCTTTGATGGGGACTTAGCCCAATTTCTGGCGCTTTACAAACACTATTACATTATTATGTTGTCTAGACCATTTCTGGGCATCACTCCAGAGAACCTTGTGCTCTATCTTATTTATTCTTTTAGAGGAGAGCCTTTTGAGTGGGCGACCAGCCTAATGAAAGCTGAAGATCCCATTCTTCAGGATCCCCCAGCATTCAGTGATGCAATTATTAAAAGATATGGTTCCAAAGAAATTGGTTCAAGTTCCTCTAAATCACCCGTCTTGTCTGCTGAGAGTCCACAAAATACTGTAAACTCGGCACAGGAGTCTCAGCCCGTTGTTGTGACTGCAGGATGTGCTTTTCTGACTACTTCTTCTAATAATAGTACTTTACCAGAAAGTTCAGCTCCCAAGGGTAAGAGACCTGTCTCTGATTTGAACGCAGCCTTGCTGGGTGGTACCATCAGTTCAGACAATGTTTGGGGAATTACCTTGGTCAGACCTAAAGAGCTTTGTAAAAAGAAGAAGAAAAAGAAATAATTTTTTGACTCTTGCCTTGATATAAAAAAAAAAAAAAGATTTTTTTTCCCTTGTCTTGTGTCCAGTGGCCACCATCAAGGGGAGGGCACTGTTACAAGCTGTGGTTGCAGCTTGTTTCTGTTTTCGTGTCTGTTAGACCAATGTGTCAGGTTTTTTTTTTTTTTGTATCCCTTGTTCTGGATAGTCTGAATTTTGGGGTCTTTTGACCCCTCCTCAAGGGGGGGGGGGGGTACTGTTATGAGCCACGGCTGTGGCTCATTCCTGTTTTGCAGTTTTGTTCTGTATTTCATGTTATACTTTTGTTTATGTTCCCCGTGGGTGTCATGGGGTGCTCGGAGCTCACCCTTAAGGAGGGGATACTGTTATGAACCACAGGTAGTGGTTCATTCCTATTTTATGTTTATTTAGTTGTCTTGCATGCCAGGATTTCCCATTGCTCTGTTTTGGATTACTCTTGTCTGCTGCCGCTGGTGAGTCTGTGCAATTGCAGCTTGTTCCCATGTGTTCAGCCTCATCTGGCTGCTGATTGCATCTTGTCAGCTTAGTCGTGCAGCAGGCCAGCTGCTAGAGATAATTAATTAGGCCTCTCTGATATATGCTGGCTCACTGCAGTTAGCAGATGCTGATGATATTCCTTGGTTTGCAGTCTGCTTTAAGTTTGAGCTGGTTCTTGTCAGTCCCTGTGTGGATTCCTGTGTCAGTCCCTGTGTGGATTCCTGTGTCAGTCCCTGTGTCTGATCCCGTGTCCTACCCTGAGTTCCAGTGGATTCTGCCTGTCCTCCAGTTCTGAAAGTCGGTGTCGGCAGCTTCCTGTTTGCCTATGTCAGTTGCAGAAAGTATCCAGTCCTGCTCAAGCCGGTTGTTCCTGTCCTCAGTGGTCCTGTACTCAGAGATTTGTCATCTTTTCCTGGAGTCTGACTGAGCACCTTTAACATCCTGTGGTGTTCGTGAGTCACGGCGCAGCCGTGTGTTGCGGCTTGTCCGCTTACTGTTTATTATTTAGTATATTTGTGTCCTGGAGCTTTTGCGGAGGATTCCGCTCTCCCTGATCCACTCTGGTATCCAGCGGTGCTGGATAGGAGTAACGGATCAGTGGATCTTTGGTTGTCCTTTTCCCTGGCGGCTAGTCCGCACATACCTTTTGATTTAGTTAGTTAGCTTGTAACCCCTGGCCTGGTTGCTTAGTCAGAGGGCCCCTTGTTATCACCCTGTCTCGGATTTCCCTTTGTCTCCCATTAAGACCTGAGGGGGCATCGGGGTTGGGCAGACATAATCCGCCCTTCGAACGCGGCTGCCATGGGCTCAAGCAACCATAGTCTCGCAGGGGATTTCTGATAACACGGGCGAGACAACGGAGTTAGGGCGCCAGGGGTTACTAGGCTTTCCTGCTCCCACAACCAGCATATCTTCCCAGTACTCTGACCTCAGCCATACGATCTCCTCTGGTCTGGAGTACGGGAATCATAACACTGACAGTGTCCAGCAGGTCCGTCATTATATTATAAATACCTGCAGTAGTGATATATATATATTTTTTATATCATTATCATCTCTATACTAGCAGACGCAGTACGGTAGTCCACGGCTGTAGCTACCTCTGTGTCGTCAGTGCTCGTCCATAATTGTATACCTACCTGTGGTGGGGGTTTTTTTTCTATCTTCTTCATACTAGTAGTTTAGGAGTCTGCTGACAGTGTCCAGCAGGTCCGTCATTATATTATATATACCTGCAGTAGTGATATATATATATATTTTTTTATATCATTATCATCTCTATACTAGCAGACGCAGTACGGTAGTCCACGGCTGTAGCTACCTCTGTGTCGTCAGTGCTCGTCCATAATTGTATACCTACCTGTGGTGGGTTTTTTTTTCTATCTTCTTCATACTAGTAGTTTAGGAGTCTGCTGACAGTGTCCAGCAGGTCCGTCATTATATTATATATACCTGCAGTAGTGATATATATATATATTTTATATCATTATCATCTCTATACTAGCAGACGCAGTACGGTAGTCCACGGCTGTAGCTACCTCTGTGTCGTCAGTGCTCGTCCATAATTGTATACCTACCTGTGGTGGGGTTTTTTTTTCTATCTTCTTCATACTAGTAGTTTAGGAGTCTGCTGACAGTGTCCAGCAGGTCCGTCATTATATTATAAATACCTGCAGTAGTGATATATATATATTTTTTATATCATTATCATCTCTATACTAGCAGACGCAGTACGGTAGTCCACGGCTGTAGCTACCTCTGTGTCGTCAGTCACTCGTCATCCATAAGTATACTAGTATCCATCCATCTCCATTGTTTACCTGAGGTGCCTTTTAGTTGTGCCTATTAAAATATGGAGAACAAAAATGTTGAGGTTCCAAAAATAGGGAAAGATCAAGATCCACTTCCACCTCGTACTGAAGCTGCTGCCACTAGTCATGGCCGAGACGATGAAATTCCATCAACGTCGTCTGCCAAGGCCGATGCCCAATGTCATAGTACAGAGCATGTAAAATCCAAAACACAAAATATCAGTAAAAAAAGGACTCAAAAATCTAAAATAAAATCGTCGGAGGAGAAGCGTAAACTTGCCAATATGCCATTTACCACACGGAGTGGCAAGGAACGGCTGAGGCCCTGGCCTATGTTCATTACTAGTGGTTCAGCTTCACATGAGGATGGAAGCACTCAGCCTCTCGCTAGAAAAATGAAAAGACTTAAGCTGGCAAAAGCACAGCAAAGAACTGTGCGTTCTTCGAAATCACAAATCCACAAGGAGAGTCCAATTGTGTCGGTTGCGATGCCTGACCTTCCCAACACTGGACGTGAAGAGCATGCGCCTTCCACCATTTGCACGCCCCCTGCAAGTGCTGGAAGGAGCACCCGCAGTCCAGTTCCTGATAGTCAGATTGAAGATGTCAGTGTTGAAGTACACCAGGATGAGGAGGATATGGGTGTTGCTGGCGCTGGGGAGGAAATTGACAAGGAGGATTCTGATGGTGAGGTGGTTTGTTTAAGTCAGGCACCCGGGGAGACACCTGTTGTCCGTGGGAGGAATATGGCCATTGACATGCCTGGTGAAAATACCAAAAAAATCAGCTCTTCGGTGTGGAAGTATTTCAACAGAAATGCGGACAACAGGTGTCAAGCCGTGTGTTGCCTTTGTCAAGCTGTAATAAGTAGGGGTAAGGACGTTAACCACCTCGGAACATCCTCCCTTATACGTCACCTGCAGCGCATTCATCATAAGTCAGTGACAAGTTCAAAAACTTTGGGCGATAGCGGAAGCAGTCCACTGACCAGTAAATCCCTTCCTCTTGTAACCAAGCTCACGCAAACCACTCCACCAACTCCCTCAGTGTCAATTTACTCCTTCCCCAGGAATGCCAATAGTCCTGCAGGCCATGTCACTGGCAATTCTGACGAGTCCTCTCCTGCCTGGGATTCCTCCGATGCATCCTTGCGTGTAACGCCTACTGCTGCTGGCGCTGCTGTTGTTGCTGCTGGGAGTCGATGGTCATCCCAGAGGGGAAGTCGTAAGACGACTTTTACTACTTCCACCAAGCAATTGACTGTCCAACAGTCCTTTGCGAGGAAGATGAAATATCACAGCAGTCATCCTGCTGCAAAGCGGATAACTGAGGCCTTGGCATCCTGGGCGGTGAGAAACGTGGTTCCGGTATCCATCATTACTGCAGAGCCAACTATAGACTTGATTGAGGTACTGTGTCCCCGGTACCAAATACCATCTAGGTTCCATTTCTCTAGGCAGGCGATACCGAAAATGTACACAGACCTCAGAAAAAGACTCACCAGTGTCCTAAAAAATGCAGTTGTACCCAATGTCCACTTAACCACGGACATGTGGACAAGTGGAGCAGGGCAGACTCAGGACTATATGACTGTGACAGCCCACTGGGTAGATGTATTGACTCCCGCCGCAAGAACAGCAGCGGCGGCACCAGTAGCAGCATCTCGCAAACGCCAACTCTTTCCTAGGCAGGCTACGCTTTGTATCACCGCTTTCCAGAATACGCACACAGCTGAAAACCTCTTACGGCAACTGAGGAAGATCATCGCAGAATGGCTTACCCCAATTGGACTCTCCTGTGGATTTGTGGCATCGGACAACGCCAGCAATATTGTGTGTGCATTAAATATGGGCAAATTCCAGCACGTCCCATGTTTTGCACATACCTTGAATTTGGTGGTGCAGAATTATTTAAAAAACGAGAGGGGCGTGCAAGAGATGCTGTCGGTGGCCAGAAGAATTGCGGGACACTTTCGGCGTACAGGCACCACGTACAGAAGACTGGAGCAACACCAAAAACGCCTGAACCTGCCCTGCCATCATCTGAAGCAAGAAGTGGTAACGAGGTGGAATTCAACCCTCTATATGCTTCAGAGGTTGGAGGAGCAGCAAAAGGCCATTCAAGCCTATACAACTGACCACGATATAGGAGGTGGAATGCACCTGTCTCAAGCGCAGTGGAGAATGATTTCAACGTTGTGCAAGGTTCTGCAACCTTTTGAACTTGCCACACGTGAAGTCAGTTCAGACACTGCCAGCCTGAGTCAGGTCATTCCCCTCATCAGGCTTTTGCAGAAGAAGCTGGAGACATTGAAGGAGGAGCTAACACTGAGCGATTCCGCTAGGCATGTGGGACTTGTGGATGGAGCCCTTAATTCGCTTAACAAGGATTCACGGGTGGTCAATCTGTTGAAATCAGAGCACTACATTTTGGCCACCGTGCTCGATCCTAGATTTAAAACCTACGTTGGATCTCTCTTTCCGGCAGACACAAGTCTGCAGGGGTTCAAAGAACTGCTGGTGAGAAAATTGTCAAGTCAAGCGGAACGCGACCTGTCAACATCTCCTCCTTCACATTCTCCCGCAACTGGGGGTGCGAGGAAAAGGCTCAGAATTCCGAGCCCACCCGCTGGCGGTGATGCAGGGCAGTCTGGAGCGACTGCTGATGCTGACATCTGGTCCGGACTGAAGGACCTGACAACGATTACGGACATGTCGTCTACTGTCACTGCATATGATTCTCTCACCATTGAAAGAATGGTGGAGGATTATATGAGTGACCGCATCCAAGTAGGCACGTCAGACAGTCCGTACGTATACTGGCAGGAAAAAGAGGCAATTTGGAGGCCCTTGCACAAACTGGCTTTATTCTACCTAAATTGCCCTCCCACAAGTGTGTACTCCGAAAGAGTGTTTAGTGCTGCCGCTCACCTTGTCAGCAATCAGCGTACGAGGTTACTTCCAGAAAATGTGGAGAAGATGATGTTCATTAAAATGAATTATAATCAATTCCTCCATGGAGACATTCACCAGCAGCAATTGCCTCCACAAAGTACACAGGGAGCTGTGATGGTGGATTCCAGTGGGGACGAATTGATAATCTGTGAGGAGGGGGATGTACACGGTGATGAATCGGAGGATGATGATGAGGTGGACATCTTGCCTCTGTAGAGCCAGTTTGTGCAAGGAGAGATTAATTGCTTCTTTTTTGGTGGGGGTCCAAACCAACCCGTCATTTCAGTCACAGTCGTGTGGCAGACCCTGTCACTGAAATGATGGGTTGGTTAAAGTAAGCATGTCCTGTTTATACAACATAAGGGTGGGTGGGAGGGCCCAAGGACAATTCCATCTTGCACCTCTTTTTTCTTTCATTTTTCTTTGCGTCATGTGCTGTTTGGGGAGTGTTTTTTGGAAGGGCCATCCTGCGTGACACTGCAGTGCCACTCCTAGATGGGCCAGGTGTTTGTGTCGGCCACTAGGGTCGCTTATCTTAGTCACACAGCTACCTCATTGCGCCTCTTTTTTTTCTTCTTTGCGTCATGTGCTGTTTGGGGAGAATTTTTTGGAAGGGCCATCCGGCCTAACACTGCAGTGCCACTCCTAGATGGGCCAGGTGTTTGTGTCGGCCACTAGGGTCGCTTAGCTTACTCACACAGCTACCTCATTGCGCCTCTTTTTTTCTTTGCGTCATGTGCTGTTTGGGGAGTGTTTTTTGGAAGGGCCATCCTGCGTGACACTGCAGTGCCACTCCTAGATGGGCCAGGTGTTTGTGTCGGCCACTAGGGTCACTTATCTTAGTCACACAGCTACCTTATTGCGCCTCTTTTTTTTCTTCTTTGCGTCATGTGCTGTTTGGGGAGTATTTTTTGGAAGGGCCATCCGGCCTGACACTGCAGTGCCACTCCTAGATGGGCCAGGTGTTTGTGTCGGCCACTAGGGTCGCTTAGCTTACTCACACAGCTACCTCATTGCGCCTCTTTTTTTCTTTGCGTCATGTGCTGTTTGGGGAGTGTTTTTTGGAAGGGCCATCCTGCGTGACACTGCAGTGCCACTCCTAGATGGGCCAGGTGTTTGTGTCGGCCACTTGGGTCGCTGAGCTTAGTCATCCAGCGACCTCGGTGCAAATTTTAGGACTAAAAATAATATTGTGAAGTGTGAGGTGTTCAGAATAGACTGAAAATGAGTGGAAATTATGGTTATTGAGGTTAATAATACTTTGGGATCAAAATGACCCCCAAATTCTATGATTTAAGCTGTTTTTTAGGGTTTTTTGAAAAAAACACCCGAATCCAAAACACACCCGAATCCGGAAAAAAAAAATTCGGTGAGGTTTTGCCAAAACGCGTTCGAACCCAAAACACGGCCACGGAACCGAATCCAAAACCAAAACACAAAACCCGAAAAATTTCCAGTGCACATCTCTACTTTTTACTAGAGAAGCCCTGTAGAGCTCCCCTAGCTGTGACCGGCTCTTCTGGGCACATTTTCTAAACTGAGTCTGGTAGGAGGGGCATAGAGGGAGGAGCCAGCCCACACTATTAAACTCTTAAAGAGCCAATGGCTCCTGATGGACCTGTCTATACCCCATGGTACTAATATGGACCCCAGCATCCTCTAGGACATTAGAGAAAGTCCAGGAACAGAGCATTGTCTCCCTCATGGAGAGGGTCAGGTAGGCAAGTACGACAAAACATGAACTGTTGGAGTTACTTGAGGACTGGAGTTGAAAACCCCTGGTCTACTATATACTACATGTATGACTAGCATTACTCACATCATTCAAGATTGTTGCACCAAAATCCCTTCCATTTCTATACTTAAAAATTGTTGGGAGTGTAATAACCATTATTGTTTTCTGACTGCATACACAACACATTCTAATCTACAAAGCAAGTACAGGTCATGTACTTTATCTGTATTTTGTAAAATTAATGTGTACCTTTGCTGTTCTTGATGATGTTCTGTGCATTTTCATTTCTTAGTGGAGATTTTACGTTCTAAATGTGCAAAACATGTAATACTGTATTAGTTCAACATTGAATACCTTAAGAAAATATATTCTTATGTCTTAAACCTAAAGCAAATCTATTAAATATTCTCTCACGTCCATCACTCATTTTGATTTAATCACCTGTGCTCAGCCATGCCTTAAAACCTGCACTGCTAGTGTTAGGTCGCCTTGAGGAATGTGTTTGGGATCTACTGCCATATACCACTTAGTTCAGAGGTTCTCAAACACGGTTCTCTAGGCACCCCTACAGTTCAGGTTTTACGTATATCCATGGCTCAGCACAGATAGTTAAATCAAATGACTGAGGTACTAATTAAGTCACCTGTGGCAAAGCATGGATAAACTTAAAACCTTGACCATTGGGGTGCCTTGGGGACCGCGCTTGAGAACCTTTGCATTAGTTTCTTGTCATTTTTAACTTTTCCTTCCCATTCCTTGACAATTAAACTATAAACAATATTACATAGCACAGTAAGCAAAACAGAGACTAAAACACAGTTGGTCAGGGATTCCCAACCGCGGTCCTCAAGGCACACCAACAGTCAAGGTTTTAGTGATATCCAGGCTTCAGCACAGATAGTTAAATCAAAACAACTGTGGAACTAATTAAGTCAACTGTGGTCAAGCATGGATATAACTAAAACCTGGACTGTTATGCTGCTTTCACATCGCAAACCCTGCTTTTAAAACGTTTCTTAAAACGGGTCTTAAAACGGGTCTGAGCAGTTAAACCCCCTTCACATCACATGTTGTAACCAGTATATTACCATTTCATTACCGTTTTGGTACCTTTCACACTGAACCCGTTTCACCCATAGAAAATAGTGGTTGTCATTGTATTTGGACTTTTCTGGCCCACACATTATTAATAATTATTATTAATTATTAATAATTTGACTAGTCGTACGATGGAACCCAGCAGCTTCAAGCATCTTTACCATGTTTTTGTAGATTACTGCATCCTTCACTGTCCCAGTGATTTGTCTACATATTTTTTCATCCCCTCTGATCCTAAGCAGCTCCCTAACCTCCTCATCACTCCAATTTGCCATTTTAAACTGTATTCTGTATAATAAAACGCTTCTTCACTCTCATGTGTTTCCTCCAGATTATTTCCTGCTTCTGCCTGGTGACATCACGCATGGAGACAGCCTATCACCTTCTGTGGCTTGGAAATACCGTCTCTCAGCCTTTCACACTGCACAATGAAACGGGTCTGAACCGTGTAGGACCCTGCTTTTTAACCGTTTCAAAATACTGGTATTTTGAAACCGGTAAATTCAAGGTGGCCCTTTCACACCGCAGCTAGAACCGTTTTGGAAGGCTTAAAAATCGGCAATTTACCGGGTTAAAGCTGCGGTGTGAAAGGGGTATAAGTGTGCCTTGAGGACCGAGGTTGGGAATGCCTGCAGTAGGTGATGGCGTGTGATCCATATACTTGTAAATGTTTGGGGATTTGAAACTTAAAGATTTATCACTTCTTTTTTTTTTTTTTACATACTGCATAGAGGTGTGCCTCAAATGATTCATTTCACTAAAAGTTGTACTCCAAAAGGATCAGAATAAATGGTATAACACATTAATGAAGCCTGTACCTATAACATTTCTGTTTGCTCAACTCACAACTTCAGGGGTGAGCAACTTTAGGACAAGGCAGCCTACGCTTGCTGTACATCTGTATAAGGAAACTTCAATTCTCATTCGTGCTTGACCTTAACAATAATGGGGGTAATTCAGAACTGATTGCTGCTGTGCAACAGCTGAACCAAACAACAACACTTAACCAAGTAACAGTGCAAGATGAACGAAGCACTGAGCGGGTGCCCAGTATCCTCTACGGACTACGAGAAAAGGATTTACCGGTAGGTAATTAAAATCCTATTTTCTCTTACGTCCTAGAGGGTACTGGGGAAGTACCAAAGCTGCCAAACCGGATGGGAGAGTGCTGAGGCTCCTGCAGAACTGATTGACCAAACTGAAGGTCCTCAGAGGCCAAAGTATCGAACTTGTAGAACTTTGCAAACGTGTTAGAACCTGACCAAGTAGCTGCTCGGCAGAGCTATAAAGCCGAGAGACTGCGTGCAGCCGCCCAAGAAGAACCAACTGACCTAGTTGAGTGGGCCTGTACAGATTTAGGAACCGGCAATCCTGCCGTGGAATAAGCATGCTGAATAGTGAGCCTGAGCCAGCGCGCATTGACTGCTTTGAAGCAGGACACCCAATCTTATTGGGATCGTAAAGAACAAACAGCGAGTCCGATTTCCTGTGACGAGCTGTTCTCTTCACATACACCTTCAAAGCCCTCACAACATCCAAAGACTTTGAAGTAACAGAGGTGTCGGTCACAACCGGAACCACAATTGGTTGGTTGATGTAAAATGCCAACACCACCTTAGGAAGAAATTGCTGACGAGTCCTGAGTTCAGCTCTGTCCTCATGGAAGATTAAATAGGGGATCTTGTGAGACAACGCCCCAGCTCCGACACACGTCTTGCAGAAGCCAAGGCCACAACAGTGTGACGGTTTTCCACGTAAGATATTTTACGTCTGCCTCCTGTAACGGTTCAAACCAGTGCGACTGGAGGAACTGCAGCACCAAATTGAGATCCCAAGGTGCCGTGGGAGGCACAAAGGGAGGCTGGATGTGCAGAACCCCTTTCAAGAAAGTCTAGACCTCAGGAAGAGACGCCAATTGTTTCTGAAAGAAAATGGACAAAGCTGAAATCTGGACTTTTATGGAGCCCAAACGTAGGCCCACATCCACACCCGACTGCAGAAAAAGCAGGCAATGTCCCAGATGAAATTCCACTGAGCATTTTCTGCTCTCACACCAAGAGACGTATTTCTTCCAAATACGGTGGTAATGTTTAGACGTTACCCCCTTCCTGGCTTGGATCATAGTAGGGATAACCTTGTCATGAATCCCTCTCCTGGCTAGAATCAGCCGTTCAACTTCCATGCCGTCAAACGTAGCCATGTTAAGTCTTGATAGACGAACGGCCCATGTTGCAGAAGATCCTTGCGAAGAGGTAGAGGCCACTGATCTTCCAGGAACAATTCCAGAAGGTCCACATACCAGACCCTTCTTGGCCAATTCGGAGCAATGAAAATTGCCTGAACTATAACTGAGCCTCTCAACAGATGGCTCAACAATAACCCTTAGTTAGGCAATAACTACATACAAGTATTGCAGACAATCCGCACTTGGGATGGGCGCCCAGCATCCACTACGGACTACGAGAAATAGATTTACCGGGTGAGTAAAATCTTATTTTCTCTAACGTCCTAGTGGATGCTGGGAACTCCGTAAGGACCATGGGGATTATACCAAAGCTCCCAAACGGGCGGGAGAGTGCGGATGACTCTGCAGCACCGAATGAGAGAACTCAAGGTCCTCCTCAGCCAGGGTATCAAATTTGTAGAATTTTGCAAACGTGTTTGCCCCTGACCAAGTTGCAGCTCGGCAAAGTTGTAAAGCCGAGACCCCTCGGGCAGCCGCCCAAGATGAGCCCACTTTCCTCGTGGAATGGGCTTTTACTGATTTAGGATGCGGCAATCCAGCCGCAGAATGCTCCAGCTGAATTGTGCTACAAATTCAGCGAGCAATAGTCTGCTTAGAAGCAGGAGCACCTATTTTGTTGGGTGCCTACAGGATAAAAAGCGAGTCAATTTTCCTGACTCCAGCCGTCCTGGAAATATAAATTTTTAAGGCCCTGACTACGTCCAGTACCTTGGAATCTTCCAAGTCCCTAGTAGCCGCAGGCACTACAATAGGTTGGTTCAAGTGAAAAGCTGATAGCACCTTAGGGAGAAACTGGGGACGAGTCCTCAATTCTGCCCTATCCATATGGAAAATCAGATAAGGGCTTTTACATGACAAATCCGCCAATTCTGACACACGCCTGGCCGAAGCCAAGGCCAATAACATGACCACTTTCCACGTGAGATATTTCAAATCCACAGTTTTAAGTGGCTCAAACCAATGTGATTTTAAGAAACTCAACACCACGTTGAGATCCCAAGGTGCCACAGGAGGCACAAACGGGGGCTGAATATGCAGCACTCCTTTCACAAATGTCTGAACTTCAGGTACTGAAGCTAGTTCTTTTTGAAAGAAAATCGACAGAGCCGAGATCTGTACTTTAATGGAGCCTAGTTTTAGGCCCATATTCACTCCTGCTTGCAGGAAATGCAGAAATCGACCTAGTTGAAATTCTTCTGTTGGGGCCTTTTTGGCCTCGCACCATGCAACATATTTCCGCCATATGCGGTGATAATGCTTTGCCGTAACATCTTTCCTGGCCTTAATAAGCGTAGGAATGACTTCTTCCGGAATACCCTTTTCCTTTAGGATCCGGTGTTCAACCGCCATGCCGTCAAACGCAGCCGCGGTAAGTCTTGGAACAGACAGGGCCCCTGCTGTAGCAGGTCCTGTCTGAGCGGTAGAGGCCACGGGTCCTCTGAGAGCATCTCTTGAAGTTCCGGGTACCACGCTCGTCTTGGCCAATCCGGAACCACGAGAATTGTGTTTACTCCTCGCTTTCTTATTATTCTCAATACCTTTGGTATGAGAGGCAGAGGAGGGAACACATAAACCGACTGGTACACCCACGGTGTCACTAGAGCGTCCACAGCTACCGCCTGAGGGTCCCTTGACCTGGCGCAATATCTTTTTAACTTTTTGTTGAGGCGGGACGCCATCATGTCCACCTGTGGTTTTTCCCAACGGTTTACCAGCATCTGGAAGACTTCTGGATGAAGTCCCCACTCTCCCGGGTGGAGGTCGTGTCTGCTGAGGAAGTCTACTTCCCAGTTGTCCACTCCCGGAATGAACACTGCTGACAGTGCTAGTACATGATTCTCCGCCCATCGGAGGATTCTTGTGGCTTCTGCCATCGCCATCCTGCTTCTTGTGCCGCCCTGTCGATTTACATGGGCGACTGCCGTGATGTTGTCTGACTGGATCAGCACCGGCTGGTGTAGGAGCAGGGATTTTGCTTGAGTTAGGGCATTGTAGATGGCCCTTAGTTCCAGAATATTTATGTGAAGGGAAGTCTACTGACTCGACCATAGTCCTTGGAAGTTTCTTCCCTGTGTGACTGCCCCCCAGCCTCGAAGGCTGGCATCCGTGGTCACCAGGACCCAGTCCTGTATGCCGAACCTGCGGCCCTCTAGAAGATGGGCACTCTGCAGCCACCACAGTAGAGACACCCTGGTTCTTGGAGACAGGGTTATCAAGCGATGCATCTGAAGATGCGATCCGGACCACTGGTCCAACAGGTCCCACTGAAAGATTCTGGCATGGAACCTGCCGAAGGGAATTGCTTCGTAAGAAGCCACCATCTTTCCCAGGACCCGCGTGCAGCGATGCACTGATACCTGTTTTGGTTTCAGGAGGTCTCTGACTAGAGATGACAACTCCCTGGCTTTCTCCTCCGGGAGAAACACTTTTTTCTGGACTGTATCCAGAATCATACCCAGGAACAGTAGCCGTGTCGTCGGAACCAGCTGTGACTTCGGGATATTCAGAATCCAGCCGTGCTGGTGCAGCACCTCCTGAGATAGTGCTACTCCCACCAACAACTGTTCCTTGGACCTCGCTTTTATTAGGAGATCGTCCAAGTACGGGATAATTAAAACTCCCTTTTTTTCGAAGGAGCATCATCATTTCCGCCATCACCTTGGTAAATACCCTCGGTGCCGTGGACAGTCCACACGGCAGCGTCTGGAATTGGTAATGGCAATCCTGTACCACAAATCTGAGGTACTCCTGGTGAGGATGGTAAATGGGGACATGCAAGTAAGCATCCTTGATGTCCAGGGATACCATGTAATCCCCCTCTTCCAGGCTCGCAATAACCGCCCTGAGCGATTCCATCTTGAACTTGAATTTTTTTATGTATGTGTTCAAGGATTTCAAATTTAAAATGGGTCTCACCGAACCGTCCGGTTTCGGTACCACAAATAGTGTGGAATAGTAACCCCGGCCTTGTTGAAGTAGGGGTACCTTGATTATCACCTGCTGGGAATACAGCTTGTGAATTGCCGCTAGCACCGCCTCCCTGTCTGAGGGAGCAATCGGCAAGGCAGATTTTAGGAACCGGTGGGTGGGGTGGAGACGCCTCGAATTCCAGTTTGTACCCCTGAGATACTATTTGAAGGATCCAGGGATCCACCTGTGAGCGAGCCCACTGATCGCTGAAATTCTTGAGGCGGCCCCCCACCGTACCAGGCTCCGCCTGTGGAGCCCCACTGTCATGCGGCGGACTTGGCAGAAGAAGCGGGGGAGGACTTTTGCTCCTGGGAACCTGCTGTTTGTTGCAGCCTTTTTCCCCTACCTCTGCCTCTGGATAGAAAAGACCCGCCTTTTCCACGCCTGTTTTTCTGGGTCCGAAAGGACTGAACCTGATAAAACGGCGCCTTCTTAGGCTGTGAGGGGACATGGGGTAAAAATGCTGACTTCCCAGACGTTGCTGTGGAAACTAGGTCCGAGAGACCATCCCCAAATAATTCCTCACCCTTATATGGCAACACTTCCATGTGCCTTTTAGAATCTGCATCTCCTGTCCACTGGCGAGCCCATAAGCCTCTCCTAGCAGAAATGGACAATGCACTAACTTTAGATGCCAGTCGGCAGATTTCCCTCTGTGCATCTCTCATATATAAGACTGAGTCTTTTATATGGTCAATGGTTAACAGGATCGTGTCTCTGTCTAATGTGTCAATATTTTCTGACAGTTTATCTGACTACGCAGCGGCAGCACTGCACATCCAAGCTGACGCAATAGCTGGCCTAAGTATAATGCCTGAGTGTGTATATACAGACTTCAGGATCGCCTCCTGTTTTCTATCAGCAGGTTCCTTGAGGGCGGCCGTATCCGGAGACGGTAGTGCCACCTTTTTAGACAAACGTGTGAGCGCTTTATCCACCCTAGGAGGTGTTTCCCAACGTGACCTATCCTCTGGCGGGAAAGGGAACGCCATTAGTACCTTCTTAGGAATTACCAATTTTTTATCAGGGAAAGCCCACGCTTCTTCACACACTTCATTTAATTCATCTGATGGGGGAAAAACTACGGGTAGTTTTTTCTCCCCAAACATAATACCCTTTTTAGTGGTACCTGTATTTATATCAGAAATGTGTAACACCTCTTTCATTGCCTCAATCATGCAGTGAATGGCCTTAGTGGGCATCAGATTAGACTCATCGTCGTCGACACTGGTGTCAGTATCAGTGTCGACATCTGGGTCTGCGGTCTGAGGTAGCGGGCGTTTTAGAGCCCCTGATGACCTGTGCGACGCCTGGACAGGCACGAGCTGAGAAGTCGGCTGTCCCACATTTGGCATGTCGTCAAATTTCTTATGTAAGGAGTCTATACGTGCACTCATTTCTTTCCATAAGCTCAACCACTCAGGTGTCTGCCCCGCAGGGGGTGACATCCCTTCTAAAGGCATCTGCTCCGTCTCCACATCATTATCCTCATCAAACATGTCGACACAGCCTTACAGACACACCGCACACACACAAGGAATGCTCCAACAGAGGACAGGACCCACAAAAGCCCTTTGGGGGGACAGAGTGAGAGTATGCCAGCACACACCAGAGCGCTATATAATGCAGGGACTAACTGAGTTATGCCTATAGCTGCTTTTTCTATATAATTTATACAGCGCCTAAATTTAGTGCCCCCCCTCTCTTTTTTTACCCTTTTCTGTAGTGTAGACTGCAGGGGAGAGCCAGGGAGCTTCCTTCCAGCGGATCTGTGAAGGAGAAATGGCGCCAGTGTGCTGCAGGAGATAGCTCCGCCCCTATTCCGCGGCCTATTCTCCCGCTTTTTTCTGGATTCTGGCAGGGGTATTTTCCACATATATAGCCTCTAGGGCTATATATTGTGGTATTTTTGCCAGCCAAGGTGTTATAATTGCTTCTCAGGGCGCCCCCCCCCCAGCGCCCTGCACCCTCAGTGACCGGAGTGTGAAGTGTGTGTGAGGAGCAATGGCGCACAGCTGCAGTGTTGTGCGCTACCTTGGTGAAGACTGATGTCTTCTGCCGCCGATTTTCTGGACCTCTTCTTGCTTCTGGCTCTGTAAGGGGGACGGCGGCGCGGCTCCGGGACCGAACACCAAGGACTGGGCCTGCGGTCGATCCCTCTGGAGCTAATGGTGTCCAGTAGCCTAAGAAGCCCAATCCGGCTGCAAGCAGGCGAGTTCGCTTCTTCTCCCCTTAGTCCCTCGCTGCAGTGAGCCTGTTGCCAGCAGGTCTCACTGAAAATAAAAAACCTAAATCTATACTTTCTTTCTAAGGGCTCAGGAGAGCCCCTAGTGTGCATCCAACCTCGGCCGGGCACAAAATCTAACTGAGGCTTGGAGGAGGGTCATAGTGGGAGGAGCCAGTGCACACCAGGTAGTCATAAATCTTTCTAGAGTGCCCAGCCTCCTTCGGAGCCCGCTATTCCCCATGGTCCTTACGGAGTTCCCAGCATCCACTAGGACGTCAGAGAAAAAGCTCTTCTTAGGGCTGCCTGGAGCAGACCCCTGTTAAGTGCCTGCTACTGCACCAACTACAAAACTGAGATCCTGTGCAGGGAGGCGGGGTGATATAGGAGGCGGCGCTATGCATTCTGGGAACAGTCAAAGCTTTGAGCCTGTTGGTGCCTCGGATCAAGATCCTACTCTACACCTCATTGTCCATTCCTTGTGGAGCCCAGTGTACCCCGCAGCAGAAATAGCAGGGGTATACAGGTGTGCGGGAACATAGCAGGGATAATAAGAATTTACTTACCGATAATTCTATTTCTCGTAGTCCGTAGTGGATGCTGGGGACTCCGTCAGGACCATGGGGTTTAGCGGCTCCGCAGGAGACAGGGCACAATAATAAAAGCTTTAGGATCAGGTGGTGTGCACTGGCTCCTCCCCCTATGACCCTCCTCCAAGCCTCAGTTAGGATACTGTGCCCGGACGAGCGTGCATAATAAGGAAGGATATTGAATCCCGGGTAAGACTCATACCAGCCACACCAATCACACCGTACAACCTGTGATCTGAACCCAGTTAACAGTATGATAACAACGAAAGAGCCTCTGAAAAGATGGCTCACAACAAGAATAACCCGATTTTTGTAACAATAACTATGTATAAGTATTGCAGACAATCCGCACTTGGGATGGGCGCCCAGCATCCACTACGGACTACGAGAAATAGAATTATCGGTAAGTAAATTCTTATTTTCTCTAACGTCCTAAGTGGATGCTGGGGACTCCGTCAGGACCATGGGGACTATACCAAAGCTCCCAAACGGGCGGGAGAGTGCGGATGACTCTGCAGCACCGAACGAGAGAACTCCAGGTCCTCCTCAGTCAGGGTGTGCCCCTGACCAAGTAGCAGCTCGGCAAAGTTGTAAAGCCGAGACCCCTCGGGCAGCCGCCCAAGATGAGCCCACTTCCTTGTGGAATGGGCTTTTACTGATTTTGGCTGTGGCAAGCCTGCCACAGAATGTGCAAGCTGAATTGTACTACAAATCCAGCGAGCAATCGTCTGCTTAGAAGCAGGAACACCCATCTTGTTGGGTGCATACAGGCTAAACAGCGAGTCAGATTTTCTGACTCCAGTCGTCCTGGAAACATATATTTTCAGGGCCCTGACAACGTCAAGTAACTTGGAGTCCTCCAAGTCCCTAGTAGCCGCAGGTACCACAATAGGTTGGTTCATGTGAAAAACAGAAAACACCTTAAGGAGAAATTGAGGACGAGTCCTCAATTCTGCCCTGTCAGAATGAAAAATTAAGTAAGGGCTTTTATATGATAAAGCCGCCCATTCTGACACACGCCTGGCTGAAGCCAGGGCTAATAGAATCTTCACCTTCCATGTGAAATATTTTAATTCCACAGTGGTGAGTGGATCAAACCAATGTGACTTTAGGAAACTCAAAACAACATTGAGATCCCAAGGTGCCACTGGGGGCACAAAAGGAGGCTGTATATGCAGTACCCCTTTTACAAACGTCTGAACTTCAGGCACTGAAGCCAGTTCTTTCTGGTAGAAATTTGACAGGGTCGAAATTTGAACCTTAATGGACCCTAATTTTAGGCCCATAGACAGTCCCGTTTTCAGGAAATGTAGGAAACGACCCAGTTGGAATTCCTCTGTAGGGACCTTCTTGGCCTCACACCACGCAACATATTTTCGCCAAATGCGGTGAAAATGTTTTGCGGTTACATCCTTCCTGGCTTCGACCAGGGTAGGGATGACTTCATCTGGAATGCCCTTTCAGGATCAGGCGTTCAACTGCCATGCCGTCAAACGCAGCCGCGGTAAGTCTTGGAACAGACAAGGCCCCTGCTGGAGCAGGTCCTTTCTTAAAGGTAGAGGCCACGGTTCTTCCGTGAGCATCTCTTGAAGTTCCGGGTACCAAGTCCTTCTTGACCCATCCGGAACCACGAGTATCGTTCTTACTCATCTCCTTCTTATGATTCTCAGTACTTTTGGTATGAGATGCATAGGAGGGAACACATACCCTGACTGGTACACCCACAGTGTTACCAGAGCGTCCACCGCTATTGCCTGAGGGTCCCTTGACCTGGCGCAATATTTGTCTAGTTTTATCATGTCCACCTTTGGTTTTTCCCAACGGTTTACAATCATGTGGAAGACTTCCCGCTGAAGTCCCCACTCTCCCGGGTGGAGGTTATGCCTGCTGAGGAAGTTTGCTTCCCAGTTTTCCACTCCCGGAATTAACACTGCTGAGAGTGTTATCACATGATTTTTCGCCCAGCGAAGAATCCTTGCAGTTTCTGCCATTTCCCTCCTGCTTCATGTGCCGCCCTGTCTGTTTACGTGGGCGACTGCCGTGATGTTGTCCCACTGGATCAATACCGGCTGACCTTGAAGCAGAGGTCTTGCTAAGCTTAGAGCCTTGTAAATTGCCCTTAGCTCCAGTATATTTATGTGGAGAGAAGTCTCCAGACTTGATCACACTCCCTGGAAATTTTTTCCTTGTGTGACTGCTCCCCAGCCACTCAGGCTGGCATCCGTGGTCACCAGGACCCAGTCCTGAATGTCGAATCTGCGGCCCTTTCATAGATGAGCACTCTGCAGCCACCGCAGAAGAAAACACCCTTGTCCTTGGAGACAGGGTTATCCGCTGATGCATCTGAAGATGCGATCCGGACCATTTTCCCAGCAGATTCCACTGAAAGGTTCTTGCGTGAAATCTACCGAATGGGATCGCTTTGTAAGAAACCACCATTTTTCACAGGACCCTTGTGCAATGATGCACTGATACTTTTCCTGGTTTTAGGAGGTTCCTGACTAGCTCGGATAACTCCCTGGTCTTCTTCTCCGGGAGAAAACATCCTTTTCTGGACTGTGTCCAGAATCATTCCTAGGAACATTAGACGTGTCGTCGGAAAAAGCTGCGATTTTGGAATATTTAGAATCCACTCGTGCTGTCGTAGAACTACTTGAGATAGTGCTACTCCGACCGCCAACTGTTCTCTGGACCTTGCCCTTATCAGGAAAGCGTCCATATTTCTTTTAGGAAGAATCATCATTTCGGCCATTACCATGGTAAAGACCCGGGGTGCCGTGGACAATCCAAACGGCAGCGTCTGAACTGATAGTGACAGTTCTGTACCACGAACCTGAGATACCCTTGGTGAGAAGGGCAAAATTTGGACATGTAGGTAAGCGTCCCTGATATCCAGTGACACCATATCGTCCTGGTTCGCTATCACTGCTCTGAGTGACTCCATCTTGATTTGAACCCTTGTATGTAATTGTTCAAATCTTTTAGATCTCACCGAGCCGTTTGGCTTCAGTACCACAATATAGTGTGGAATAATACCCCTTCCCTTGTTGTAGGAGGGGTACTTTGATTATCACCTGCTGGGAATACAGCCTGTGAATTTTTTTCCAATACTGCCTCCCTGTCGGAGGGAGACGTTGGTAAAGCAGACTTCAGGAACTTGTGAGGGGAAGACGTCTCGAATTTCCAATGTACACCTGGGATACTACGTGTAGGATCCAGGAGTCCACTTGCGAGTGAGCCCACTGCGTGCTGAAACTCTTGAGATGACCCCCCACCGCACCTGAGTCCGCTTGTATGGCCCCAGCGTCATGCTGCGGACTTGGCAGAAGCTGTGGAGGACTTCTGTTCCTGGGAATGGGCTGCCTGCTGCAGTCTTCTTCCCTTTCCTCTAACCCTGGGCAGATATGACTGGCCTTTTGCCCTCCTGCCTTTATGGGTACGAAAGGACTGAGACTGAAAAGACTGTGTCCTTTTCTGCTGAGATGTGACTTGGGGTAACAAAAGTGGATTTTCCAGCTGTTGCCATGGCCACCAGGTCCGATGGACCGCCCCTTTATACGGCAATACTTCCATGTGCCGTCTGGAATCTGCATCACCTGACCACTGTCGTGTCTATAAACATCGTCTGGCAGATATGGACATCACATCTACTCTTGATGCCAGAATGCAAATATCCCTCTGCGCATCTCGCATATATAGAAATGCATCCTTAAAATGCTCTATAGTCAATAAAATATTGTTCCTGTCAAGGGTATCAATATTTTCAGTCAGGAAATCCGACCAAGCCCCCCCAGCGCTGCACATCCAGGCTGAGGCGATTGCTGGTCGTAGTATAACACCAGTATGTGTGTATATACTTTTTAGGATATTTTTCAGCTTCCTATCAGCTGGCTCTTTGAGGGCGGCCGTATCTGGAGACGGTAACGCCACTTGTTTTTATAAGCGTGTGAGCGCCTTATCCACCCTAAGGTGTGTTTCCCAACTCGCCCTCACTTCTGGCGGGAAAAGGTATACCTCCAATAATTTTCTATCGGAGGAAACCCACGTATCATCACACACTTTAATTTATCTGATTCAGGAAAAACTACAAGTAGATTATTCCCACCCTACATAATACCCTTATTTGTGGTACTTGTAGTATCAGAAATATGTAACACCTCCTTCATTGCCCTTAACATGTAACGTGTGGCCCTAAAGGAAAATACGTTTGTTTCTTCACCGTCGACACTGAAGTCAGTGTCCGTGTCTGTGTCTGTGTCGACCAACTGAGGTAAATGGGCGTTTTTACAAGCCCCTGACGGTGTCTGAGACGCCTGGACAGGTACTAATTTGTTTGCCGGCCGTCTCATGTCGTCAACCGACCTTGCATCGTGTTGACATTATCACGTAATTCCTAAATAAGCCATCCATTCCGGTGTCGACTCCCTAGAGAGTGACATCACCAATACAGGCAATTTGCTCCGCCTCCTCACCAACATCGTCCTCCTACATGTCGACACACACGTACCGACACACAACACACACACAGGGAATGCTCTGATAGAGGACAGGACCCCACTAGCCCTTTGGGGAGACAGAGGGAGAGTTTGCCAGCACACACCAAAAACGCTATAATTATACAAGTGTTTTCCCTTATAGCATTTTCACATATGTAATCATATCGCCAAATAAGTGCCCCCCCTCTCTGTTTTAACCCTGTTTCTGTAGTGCAGTGCAGGGGAGAGCCTGGGAGCCTTCCTCACAGCAGAGCTGAGCAGGAAAATGGCGCCGTGTGCTGAGGAGAATAGGCCCCGCCCCCTAAAACGGCGGGCTCTTCTCCCGGAGTTTGTGAGATCTGGCAGGGGTTAAATACATCCATATAGCCTCAAGGGCTATATGTGATGTATTTTAGCCATAAAAAAGGTATAATACATTGCTGCCCAGGGCGCCCCTCCCAGCGCCCTGCACCCTCAGTGACCGCTGGTATGAAGTGTGCTGACAACAATGGCGCACAGCTGCAGTGCTGTGCGCTACCTTATGAAGACTGAAAGTCTTCTGCCGCCTGTTTCTGGACCTCTGGACCTCTTCAACTTCGGCATCTGCAAGGGGGGTCGGCGGCACGGCTCCGGGACGAACCCCAGGGTGAGACCTGTGTTCCGACTCCCTCTGGAGCTAATGGTGTCCAGTAGCCTAAGAAGCAAATCCATCCTGCACGCAGGTGAGTTTACTTCTCTCCCCTAAGTCCCTCGTAGCAGTGAGCCTGTTGCCAGCAGGACTCACTGAAAATAAAAAACCTAACTTAAACTTTTATTCTAAGCAGCTCAGGAGAGCCACCTAGATTGCACCCTTCTCGGCCGGGCACAAAGATCTAACTGAGGCTTGGAGGAGGATCATAGGGGGAGGAGCCAGTGCACACCACCTGATCCTAAAGCTTTTATTATTGTGCCCTGTCTCCTGCGGAGCCGCTAAACCCCATGGTCCTGACGGAGTCCCCAGCATCCACTTAGGACGTTAGAGAAATACAGGTGAGCGGGTATATAGCAGGGGTATACAGGTGTGCGGGTATATAGCAGGGGTATACAGGTGTGCATGAACATAGATGGGGTATACAGGTGTGTGGGTATATAGCAGGGGCATACAGGTGTGTGGGTATATAGCAGGGGTATACAGATGTGCGGGTATATAGCAGCAGTATACAGGTGTGCGGGAACATAGCAGGGATATACAGGTGTGCGGGTATATAGCAGGGGTATACAGGTGTGCGGGTATATAGCAGGGGTATACAGGTGTGCAGGAACATAGAAGGGGTATATAGGTGTGTGGGTATATAGCAGGGGTATACAGGTGTGTGGGTATATAGCAGGAGTATACAGATGTGCGGGTATATAGCAGCAGTATACAGATGTGCGGGAACATAGCAGGGATATACAGATGTGCGAGTATATAGCAGGGGTATACATGTGTGCGGGTATATAGCAGGGGTATACAGGTGTGCAGGAACATAGCAGGGGTATATAGGTGTGTGCGTATATAGCAGGGGTATACAGATGTGCGGGTATATAGCAGGGGTATACGGGTGTGTGGGAACATAGCAGGGATATACAGGTGTGCGGGTATATAGCAGGGGTATACAGATGTGCGGGTATATAGCAGTGATATACAGGTGTGCGGGAACATAGCAGGGATATACGGGTGTGCAGGTATATAGCAGGGGTATACAGGTGTTTGGGTAGAGAGAGAAGAGATTTGTTTTTTTTCCCATAGACCCATTTATGTGAAATGCCAGGGAGTCTGCTAAAAAACAGATTCTCCTCTTACAAGACCCATGGGCAGTTTTTATGTTGCCTGCATTAAATTGGGGTATCTGATTTCGGGACATTACTTACTGTATTTCACTACTGTCCATTTCTTACTTTCCTGGAAAACCTATACTACTCGTACAAGCACATCAGATGTATTAAAAATTAATTTAAAATGCTAGTGAGTGTGGCCTTTATTTTCCACCACATTTAGTTCTCATAATTAGTGGCATTATCATAGAAATACATGACTATTAATTAATTTTTTTAGGCACTAAAATAAAAAATATATTTGGACCCATCGTTTATAGGGTCACCAGACTATAGTGCTGTTGCTAGCAATGCTAGAATAAAACATTGGGGGAAATTTACTAAGCTCCCGATTTTGACCGAGATGCCGTTTTTTCATCAAAGTGTCATCTCGGTAATTTACTAAACACTAATCACGGCAGAGATGAGGGCATTCGTAATTTTTTGCAAGTCCAAGTAAAAAATTACGAATGAATACACCATCGGTCAAAACGCGGCTGTTTAAGTATGAATCTCGGTCATTTACTAAGAAGTGCAAAGCAAAAAAAAAACAAACACTGCCGTGAAAAACACAAAAAAAACACGAATGACATCGACATCGGAAGAAAAGAAAAACCCGAATACGACAGCTTAGTAAATCCGTCGTAACAAATTCAAAAAGTTGCAGTTTTACACTTTCGATGTAATTCGTGATTGAACTTTGACCTGAAACGGGAAAATACGAATCTTAGTAAATTTACCCCATTGTTTCCCGTGCACACTTTAGTAGCAATTACAATCCAAACCCATTGTCTCGTTATGTACATGTCTGTATTAGGCGGGTGTCTCTATCCGCTTATACCCAGCTAGGTTGATCTCTTTTGTGTAGTGATCTCCAAACAGCAGCAGCACAGATGGTGTAATGGTAAGCAATACTACTTTTGGCTCACTGACACTTAGCTAAGGCGGTGGATTTTACTGGGACGGGGGGGGGTTGGGGGGGAGCTGCAGTCCTGGAGCCCATAGGGAAAATCTGCCACTGGATGGGACCCAAGTCTAAACACAGAATGCATTTATGTTTTATATACACCTTATACACACAGGGGGTTATTCAGAGATGGATGCAGATCGCTGCATACGCAGCAAGATCTGCATTCATCTCCTCACATGCTGGGGGCCGCCCAGCACAGGGCAAGGCCTTTCAGCATGTGTAGCGCCGTCTCATGATGCGTCTGCAATTAAGGTTGACCCTTGCCAGCGCAGTCAGGATGGGAGAGGGAAGGAGTCGGGAATGGAAAGGGGAGGAGTCATTATTGGAGAGGGGAGGAGTCATGATTGGAGAGGGGAGGAGTCATGATTGGAGATGGGAGGAGTAACAATCAAACAGTACACCGCCCCCCCTAAAGGAAAAGTCTAGATCCGTCCCTGCCTTCAATGGCACGCGCTCTTCCCGCTTTTTTTTTTATACTGGCTGAGGTCATTTGTGCTTAAAATGGAGACAGAACCATTTTAAGGCTTTGTTTGCCAGTGTGGGTACTGTGTACAGTGTACTGAGACGCAGTTGTGTACTGAGTCTGGAGACGCAATCCGCCCCGGTTAGAAGCCGTGCGTCTCCATACCCTCATGCCACCATAATGGCCGGCGACCCGCTAATCGGGACGCCGGCTTAGTACTCACCACTCTTCTTTCTTCTGGCTCTGTTAGGGGTGGCGGCATGCTGCGGGAATGTACGCTCGCCGTGGTAGGGCTTGCCGTCCCCCTCCCTAAGTCCCACGAAGCAGGCAGGCTGGTGCCATCCAGTCCTGCCTAAAAATAACAAACAGAAAAGTAAATGCAGAAAACTCTTCAGGAGCTTCCATAAGCGTGACCGGCTCCTCCGGACACATTTTCTAAACTGAGTCTGGTAGGAGGGGCATAGAGGGAGGAGCCAACCCACACTATCAAATTCTTAAAGTGCCTATGGCTCCTAGTGGACCCGTCTATACCCCATGGTACTAAATGGATCCCCAGTATCCTCTAGGACGTAAGAGAAACATCTGTTTCAACAATTATGATTATTATGGCCTACTTCAGGCATTCCCAACTTCAGTCCTCAAGGCACACTGGTTTTAGTGATACTGTATCCATGTTTGAAGGTGTCTTAATTAGTACAAGTTATTTTCATTTAATCATCTTTGCTGAAGCCTGGATATCACTAAAACCTGCACTGTTAGTGTGCACTGAGGACCAAGGTTGGGAATGCCTGGCCTATTTAGACAATACTAGATAATTCCCCAGAAAGGGGTGTGGTAGTGTAATGTTGAAAGCATGGCTATAATGAATTGTGACATCATTACATACAGGTGTCTGAAGCACTAGGCCAGAGGTTCTCAAACTCGGTCCTCGGGAGCCCACACAGTGCATGTTTTGCAGGTAACCCAGCAGGTGCACAGGTGTATTAATTACTCACTGACACATTTTAAAAGGTCCACAGGTGGAGCTAATTATTTCACTTGCGATTCTGTGAGGAGACCTGCAAAACATGCACTGTGTGGGCCCCCGAGGACCGAGTTTGAGAACCTCTGCACTAGGATATCTAAAACCTTCCCCTAAAATAAAAACATTCCTGCATTGCTCTGCATATATACCTACCAGATGCACATAGCTATCTACTGTAAATCATGATAGAAGGTAGATTCAATTATGTGTAAGCGATGTGTGACTGTATATGCTTATTTCAGGATAAAACCTTGTTTATTTTTTCCTTCCATCTCTATGCACTAAGAACAAAAACACACGTCTTCCTTCTCGGATGGACACACTGAACTAACTGAATATGGCCTCTGGGTTAGCTTAGTTCAGAACAGCAATTTATGCAACTATGGGCCGAATTCAGAGTTGATTGCAGCAGCAAATTTGTTAGCAGTTGGGCAAATCCATGGGGGTCACTCCGACCCATTCGCATGCAGCGGTTCATCGCTGCGGTGCGAACAGGTCGGAAAAGCGCATGTGCGTCGTTGCCCGGCGACGGCTGTCGCCAGACAACGACCAGAAGAAAGAAGAAAGTGATCACTAGAGCGATCGCAAGAAGATTGACAGCAGGGAGGCGTTCCGGGGCGGATACTCACCATTTTCCGGGCGTGGAGATCCAAACGCAGGCGTGTCCAGGCGTTTGGAGGGCGGTTGTCTGACATCAATTCCGGGACCTTCATCACTGGATCCAACGCACAGGGTGCAGGGCTAGTCTTGTTTTGCACAAAACTTTTTTAGCATAGCACGGCTGCACAAGCGATCGATCGCAGCCCTACTATGCTAAAATACACTCCCCCATAGGCGGCGTCTAGTTGATCGCACGAGCAGCAAAAAGTTGCTACTTGCGATCAACTCGGAATGACCCTCCCATGTGCACTGCAGGGGGGGCAGATATAACATGTGCATAGAGAGTTAAATTTGGGTGGGGTGTGTTCAAACTGTAATATAAATTGCAGTGTAAAAATAAAGCAGCCAGTATTTACCCTGCACAGAAACAAAATAACCCACCCAAATCTAACTCTCTCTGTAAATGTTATATCTGCCCCACCTGCAGTGCACATGGGGGGTGATTCCGACTTGGTCGTAGCTGTGCTAAATTTAGCACAGCTATAATCAGGAACACAGACATGCGGGGGGTCACCCAGCACAGGGCTAGCCCGCCCCGCATGTCAGTCCCTGCCCCGTCACAGAAGTGTAAAAGTATCGCACGGCGGCGATGCTTTTGCACTTCAGGAGTAGCTCCCGGCCAGCGCAGCTTTTGCGTGCTGGCCGGGAGCTACTCGTCGCTGCCCGGCTTGCAGTGGCTATGTGTCATGTTACGCAGCCGCTGCGGCCCGCCCCCCGCACAGTCCAGCCACGCCTGTGTTGGCCGGACCTCGCCCACAAAATGTCGGCCAAACGCCGCCGTGCCGCCCCCTCAATCAGGCAGAGGCGATCGCTAGGCAATGACAGCCGTCGCCTGTCAGCCATGCGCCGGCGCACTGCAAAGAACTGCAGCGAGCGATCAGGTCTGAATCACCCCCATGGTTTTACCCAACTGCTAACAAATTTGCTGCTGCAATCAAATCTGAATTACCCCCTATAACAATACATACAGACAAGCCAAGTCGTTCTCTCGTGTGACCAACTATCCCCATGACACACTGGACAAAACAACTCTAGATTAATGTTGCCATTTTATTAAATATTCATTCAAGAGGGCATCCTCATAGCTCGCCCCATCACTGAATGCAATTATTGATAAACTGAAAAATATGAAAATTGTGGTGTACTGTCAGTACACCACAATGTCAGTACACCATACTGCACATTGGACACAGCATTCACATTGAAAATCCTACAAAAATAAGCAGGCACATACAAGCCAAGTTTGTTTATGTAAATTGATAGATAAAAAATAGCTATATCATTTGGGCTATTTAATGATAACAGATATTTCTATCATTTAAAGGAAAATAGAATATACACATTCTGTTATTTAAAATGACTGGGAATAAATAAATGTACAAGCTTCATTCTATTTCTTTGACAACAATCTTAACATGGACTTGTAACCTACTCACAGAAGCACCAGCCATTTTGTGGACTCAACCAATGTTCATGAAAAGGACATAGCGTGGCGAGCGCAGCGAGCCCGCAAGGGGCTCATTTGCGCTCGCCAAGCTGTCGGTAAGCCGGCGGTCGGGCTCCCGGCGCCGGGATGCTGGTCGCCGGGAGCCCGACCGCCGGCCAGCCGTAGTGAACCCGTCTGAGAGTCTTGTGCAGCTGTATAGGCACTATTCCTTCTTGAACTTGAGCCATGCATCCGCGATGGAGTTGTCAAAAACTAATGGATCTATGTATTGGAGACCTTGTGTCATCACATTCAGGCTATCTGACACAACATAAAATGCTCTGATTGCAATTTACTACAGGACTCTGGAGACCTACAGAAGTGTGTCTTTACTAACAGCAGTCATGCTAAACAATGGCTTCAGAGGCACTTTCTTTATAACAAACACTTTGTGTATGACAAAGTGTATGGCAATGATGTAACTTACACCCATCCACATACAGCATACTGTACACCATGTACTAGTGACATCAATAATCTGACACTGTTCCTGAGGGATATAGGTATTTCCTAGTAAATTATAATGTCCTTTTCATGAACATTGGTTGAGTCCACAAAATGGCTGGTGCTTCTGTGAGTAGGTTACAAGTCCATGTTAAGATTGTTGTCAAAGAAATAGAATGAAGCTTGTACATTTATTTATTCCCAGTCATTTTAAATAACAGAATGTGTATATTCTATTTTCCTTTAAATGATAGAAATATCTGTTATCATTAAATAGCCCAAATGGGGTTCACTACGGCTGGCCGGCGGTCGGGCTCCCGGCGACCAGCATCCCGGCGCCGGGAGCCCGACCGCCGGCTTACCGACAGCTTGGCGAGCGCAAATGAGCCCCTTGCGGGCTCGCTGCGCTCGGCTTATTCTCCCTCTATGGGGGTCGTGGACCCCCACGAGGGAAAATAAGTGTCGGTATGCCGGCTGTCGGGCTCCCGGCGCCGGTATACTGAGCGCCGGGAGCCCGACCGCCGGCAAACAGAAGACCACCCTCTCAGACAAGTCAGAAAAGGTACAGGCATATGCCTTGCTTATCCCAGCTGGGGATAAAACTGTTGATAATACAGATGCATTTGTCTATTCAGAGGGAAAAGATCAGGAGGATCCCGAAACAAGTGTAACGTTATATCATGTTGACTTCACCACACAAACCGCAAAACACCTACTGGCAGCTCTCACTCTGTGTATCTAGTTGATTAAAGTGGGCAGGTGATCAAGAGGGTGAGCGTGGCCATGATGCAATCTACAAATTTCCAGCAGCAGTTTCATATATTGGGACAGTAATTTCAAACTGCTAGGTTTCCCGGACAGCATAAAACTGCAGTTGATAACTGTAAGTGCTGAAGTGCTAGTCATTCAACATGATGTTCCAGACTTTGCTGATCTGTTCAAATGTAATACCAGTGGGGAAACTCCTAGTCATCTATCATATGCGTTTAGACTAGTACCTCTGGCCATAAAGGACAAAGGGGTGTAGCATTGTATGCCGGCGGCCGGGCTCCCGGCGACTAGCATACCAGCGCCAGGAGCCCGACCGCCGGCATACCGACAGCGTGGCGAGCGCAAATGAGCCCCTTGTGGGCTCAGTGGCGCAGGAGGGTCGTTGACCCCCACGAGGGAGAATATCTGTCGGTATGCTGGGTGTCGGGATTCCGGCGCCGGTATACTGTGCGCCGGGATCCCGACATTCGGCAACCTGAAGACCACCCAGGACAAAGTGATCGTGGAGTTAAATCGCATGACAGTTGCAGTAAAAAAAAAGATTGTTTGGCACGCATCTGCATTAACCCTGTGCATCTGAACAGTGCTCCGATAAGGCATTAACCCACAAAACTGCGCCGCAAGTAAAAGATGATATGCCAAATACAAAGATATTTACCACTCTGCATGTCAAATATGGATTCTGGCAGATCACATTGGACAAGAAATCATCCATGTTCACCATGTTCAAGACATCTGTGGGTAGGTACGACTTCCTCCAAATGCCCTAAGGCATAAGCACTGGCAGTGAAATATTCCAATGTTGTATGGAGTATCTCCTCAAGAGATACTCTTGTGAGATTGTGGATGGTATCCTCGTTTGGGGTCGTATCATGGAAGAATACGATATGCGCCTCTCTTCCAAAGACTTTGTGAAATCAATAAGCAGGTAAACCCCGACAAGTGTCATTTCAGAGTCACTAAGGACCCATATGTTGGCCATCTCCTAACTTCAGAGACTGATCAGCCAGATCCTGTCAAGACACAGGCAATCCAACTCATGACTAACCCCACAGAAAAGTTGAGTCTGCAGGGCTTTTTTGGATATGACCACTACCTTTCAAAATTTCTGCTACACTAGAGGTCAAAGCCCTGCTCCACCAGCTTTTCCACAATGATGTTGAATGGTGCTGGTTGGACCACCATGCCGTTGCTGTTTTTCGCCAAGGCTATGCTCACTTCCAGCCCCGTGACCCAATTTTTTGATGTGCATATTCCTGTTGTGATCTCTGCCAATGCCTCCCAGAACGGTCATAAACCCATTTTGCTTCCATGGCCATTACTCAGGCTGAGCAGTGTTATGCTTACATTGAAAATAAACTGTTGGCTCTAGTCGTGCTTGTCAAAAGTTTTACAAAATATTCTATGGGCGTCCAGTGCTGGAGACAGACCACTAACCCCTGATTACCATACTCCGCAAACCCCTGCATACTGCCTCGTCATGAATTCAATGTGTCATGCTAAAGCTCCAAAAGTACCTTCTGGATCTGGTGTACAAAAACGTGAAAATGACCTCCATGTTGCTGACACCTTATCATGTGCTCTCCTCCCGGACTCAGGTGCTACTGATGCTGATAACAGGATGTCATAGAGTTTGATGTCCTCTCCTCCATGCACAAGGAAGAGATCTGTAATGTGACACTCAAGGATCACCTCTGCCAGCGGTTATCTTGTGTTGTCTAGCATGGTTGGCCTTCTTTCTCCAGGAAACTGTCACATGACCTAAAGTTTTTATTTGTCTTCTTTAATGAATCAACCTCTCAGATGGCATCCTCCTGCATGGTCAGCATTTTGTGATACCTCATGCCCTTCAAAGTGTCTATTTTCAGGAGGGCCACCATACGGCAGGCTAGTGATGCCCTGTTTTGGCCCTCTATGGCTGCTGACATTGATCAGGTTGTTTCTGTGCCAACCTCCAATGCTTTATGGGTCCACCATGGCGTACCACGCAAGATACTCACTGACAATACTATGCAGTTCATTTGTGAATTACAGACTTTCAACAGTGTATGGGACATGTCACATGTCACCAGCAGTCTATCCTCAGTCCAATGCACTAGCAGAATGGGCAGTACGTTCTGCAAAGCATCTTTCAGGTCCAGGCACACCTACATCATCATTCCCAATGAAAAGTTCAATCTTAGGACCCTATTCAGCTTCTGTAGTTGATTCTGCTAAATAGCAAAATCTGCTAATGCTAGTGATCGCATGCTGGGGGCTGCCCAGTACAGGGCAAGGCAGCCTAGCATGCTGATCACCGCCAGCGATGCAATCGCAATTCAGTTGCAATTGCATCACAGAATGTGGAAACTTTGTTATGCAGGCGAACCACCACGTTTCACCTCGCAGCAGCTGCGTGTGACGTCACACGGCCGCCCCTAAAACGGTCTGAACACACCTCCGTTGTCTGGACCACTACCTCCCGATGCCACTTTCACATCCTTCCAGGATGCGATCACTATAAGAATGCACTCGCGCTGTAGCCACTGAGCATGTGCAAATGGCCAAAAATCGCTCATTGTGATTTTCGGACATTTGCGACCCTTACTAAATGAGGGCCTTAGACCACAAGTTGAGAATGTGCATGATGCTCTGCAGAACTCCAGGTTGCGGCTCCAAGCCACATATGATAAACATCCCATCACTTAAGACCATTATCCCCTGGCAGACCTTTCGCATTCAGATCCCTGTCTGGTTTGAGACTATGCTGGGATCTTTCTAACAGCTATGTGGGTCAATCAGACAGTGTTTTGTAGGAGCGCATCAGCCGCCACCACCTAGGGGTGTGTGAGCCAACACCTCCACCTCACCTGACACAAAATAATACATTTAAATTGTTAGTGACAAAAATTTTTAATTGAATTAATTGCCCACAAAATATTTTTAGATACATAAAATGACCTGATTTTTGCACTCATTTGGAGAACACTGAAGACACCAGCTATTTATTTCAGTGGGAAGTACATTTCAGTAAGAGCACATACAGATGTAGCAGCCCTCATCAATGTGACTTTGGGGGTCATTCCGAGTTGATCGCTAGCTGCAATTGTGCGCAGCGCAGCGATGAAGCTAAAAATCGGCATTTCTGCGCATGCGTATGCCCCGCAATGTGCACGTGCGACGTACGGGTACAAAGCCCGTTGTGGCTGTGCACAGGTTCTAGCAAAGTTTTTAGTCGCACTGACGGCCGCAAGAAGATTGACAGGAAGGAGGCGTTTCTGGGTATCAACTGACCGTTTTCAGGGAGTGTTTGCAAAAATGCAGGCGTGTCTGAAAAAACGCATGGCTGGGTGTTCGCTGGGAGGGTGTAGGACGTCAAATCCGGACACAAATAGGCTGAAGTGATCGCAAGCGCTGAGTAGGTTCAGAGCTACTCAGAAACTGCACAAACTGTTTTTGCAGAGCTCGGCTGCACATGCGTTCGCACGTCTGCTAAGCTAAAATACGCACCCCAGTGGGCGGCGGCATTAGCGTTTACACGGCTGCTAAAACTAGCCAGCGAGCGATCAACTCGGAATGAGGGCCTTAATGCGCCTGGGTGCGAATAGCCACAACCATGATCGAACAATGTAATTCCATTTTATAGTGAATGCCCACTGCCAGCAGACTATTTGCAGCAATATAGTCACAACTGCGAATAGTCGCAGGTGCGATGAGGGTGCGATGAGTTTTAATGTCATTAAAACTTAAATTTTATTAATCTGATACATAGGGGGGGAATTCAATTGGGAGCGAGGTTTAGCAAGGTAAAAAAAACTCTGCCTACCTTGTACCCTAATTTTGGATTGCCGCAATATCCAATAAAAAAAAAAAGGTCACGGGGTTTCAGCGGCAAGTAAAAAACGAGTTTTATGGTAAGAACTTACCCTTGTTAAAACTCTTTCTGCGAGATACACTGGGCTCCACAAGTCTGGACAATGGGGTGTAGAGTAGGATCTTGATCCGAGGCACCAACAGGCTCAAAGCTTTGACTTCCCAGAATGCATAGCGCCGCCTCCTCTATAACCCCGCCTCCCAGCACAGGAGCTCAGTTTAGTTAACCAGCACAATGCAGTAGCAGGAAAAGAGACGACAACGGTTAGTAGCTACATACACCACACTCTCACGACAAGAGAAGTGTCAGCGGCTAATGCCATATCAACCCAAAGAAGCTAAGTGCGTCAGGGTGGGCGCCTTGTGGAGCCCAGTGTACCTCGCAGAAAGAGTTTTAACAAGGGTAAGTTCTTACCATAAAACTCGTTTTCTGCTGCGGTGTACACTGGGCTCCACAAGTCTGGACAATGGGGATGTCCTAAAGCAGTTCCTTATGGGAGGGGACGCACTGTAGCGGGCACAAGAACCCAGCATCCAAAGGAAGCATCCTGGGAAGTGGCAGTATCGAAGGCATAGAACCTCATGAACGTGTTCCCGAAAGACCACGTAGCCGCCTTGCACAATTGGTCAAGGGTCGCAATATGTTGGGCCGCCCAAGAAGGTCCAACAGACCGAGTAGAATGGGCCGTAGTGTGAACAGGAGCTGACAGACCAGCCTTCACATAAGCATGCGCAATCACCATTCTAATCCACCTGGCCAGGGTCTGCTTGTGAGCAGGCCAGCCACGTTTGTGAAATCCAAACAAAACAAAGAGAGAATTAGACTTTCGAATAGAAGCAGTTCTCTTCACATAGATACGGAGAGAGCCCGTACCACATCCAAAGACAGCTCTTTGGGAGACAAATCAGGAGAAACAAAAGCTGGAACTACAATCTCCTGATTAAGGTGGAACGAAGAAACCACCTTAGGTAAATATCCGGGACGAGTCCTAAGAACCGCCCGGTCACGGTGAAAAATCAGATATGGGGAACTACAAGACAAGGCACCCAAATCCGACACTCTTCTAGCAGAGGCAATAGCCAGCAAGAACACCACCTTAAGGGAAAGCCACTTAAGGTCAGCTTGAACCAAGAGGTTCAAATGGAGGCTCCTGCAACGCCTCCAAAACCACCGACAAGTCCCAAGGAGCCACAGGCGGGACACAGGGAGGTTGGATACGCAACACACCCTGAGTGAAAGTATGAACATCAGGTAAAGTCGCAACTTTTCTCTGAAACCACACCGACAAGGCAGAAATAGGAATCTTGAGGGAGGCCAGACGCAGGCTTAAATCTAGGCCCTGCTGTAGAATAGCCAAAAGTTTGGCTGTACTAAACTTGGAAGTGACATAATGGTTAGATGCGTACCAAACAAAGTAGGAATGCCAGACCCGATGGTAAATCCGAGCAGAGGCTGGTTTCCGGGCCCGCAACATAGTTTTAATGACCTCTTCAGAAAAACCCTCAGCTCTTAAGATGGAAGCTTCAAGAGCTACGCCATCAAAGACAGCCGGACTAGGTCCTGGTAGACACAGGGGCCCTGAACGAGGAGGTCTGGGCGTTGTGTAAGTAGAAGTGGACGCTCTGACGATAAGCCTTGCAGGTCTGAGTACCAGTGCCGTCTGGGCCACGCCGGAGCTATGAGAAGCATAATTCCTTTTTCTTGCTTGAACTTCCGAATTACCCTGGGCAGGAGTGACACCGGAGGGAACACGTACGGCAGCCGAAACCTCCACGGCACTGCCAGCGCATCCACGAATGCTGCTTGAGGATCCCTTGTCCTTGCTCCGAAGACCGGAACCTTGTGATTGTGTCGAGACGCCATCAGATCCACATCTGGAAGACCCCACCTTTCCACGAGGAGTTGAAAAACTTCTGGATGGAGGCCCCACTCGCCGGCATGCACGTCCTGACGACTGAGAAAGTCCGCTACCCAATTCAGGACTCCCGGAATGTATATTGCCGATATTGCCGGTAGATGGCGTTCTGCCCAACTTAGAATCCGTGAGGCTTTCTTCATTGCCAAACGACTTCGAGTACCGCCTTGATGATTTATGTAAGCCACTGTGGTGGCGTTGTCCGACTGTACTTGAACAGGATGGTTCTGAATCAAATGCTGGGCTAGGTGCAACGCATTGAAGACCGCCCGTAATTCCAGAATGTTGATCGAGAGGAGAGATTCCTCCTTGGTCCACCGACCCTGCAAGGAGTGCTGCTCCAGCACCGCGCCCCAACCTCTTAGACTGGCATCTGTGGTCAACAGGACTAGGTTGGATATCTAGAAGGGACGGCCTCTGCACAATTGTCGGTCCAGGAGCCACCAGAACAGCGACAGACGGACCTCCGGAGTCAAAGAGATCATGTGAGACCTCCGGTGAGGCAGGCCGTCCCACTTGGCTAGAATCAGCTTCTGGAGGGGGCGAGAATGGAATTGAGCATACTCCACCATGTCGAATGCTGACACCATGAGGCCCAGCACCTGCATTGCCGAATGTATCGACACTTGGGGACGAGAAAGGAAGCAACGAATCCTGTCCTGAAGTTTCAGGACTTTCTCCTGAGACAAGAACAACCTCTGGTTGTGAGTGTCCAACAGCGCTCCCAGATGCACCATGCTCTGAGCAGGGACCAGGGAGGATTTCTTCCAGTTGATGAGCCACCCGTAGGCTTGTAGAAACCGGACCGTCATATCCACATGACGCAGGAGAAGATCTTGGGAATTTGCCAGGATTAACAAGTCGTCCAGATACGGCAGTATCCTGACCCCTTGACGGCGGAGTACCACCGTCATCACCGCCATAACTTTGGTGAAGACTCGCAGAGCTGTTGTTAAACCAAAAGGTAACGCCCGAAACTGGTAATGGAGGTTGCCAATAGCGAATATCAGGTATTGTTGATGTGACACTGCTATAGGAATATGCAGGTAAGCATCCTGTATGTCCAGGGAGACCATGTAGTCCCCAGGTTCCAAGGCCAGAACTATAGAGCGAAGGGTTTCCATACGGAACTTGGAAACCTTCACAAATTTGTTCAGTGCCTTGAGGTTGAGAATGGGCCGGGAAGACCCATTCGGTTTCGGGACTAGAAACAGCGGAGAATAGTACCCCCGGCCCCTCTGAGCAAGAGGCACCTGTACTACGACTCCTGTATCCAGGAGGGTCTGTACCACCGAATGCAGAGTGTTTGCCTTTGTCTGGTCCGACGGGACGTCTGTCTGGCAAAATCGATGAGGGGGTCGGTTTTTGAAGGCTATGGCGTAACCTCGAGTGACGACTTCCCGTACCCAGGCATCTGAAGTGGTCATCAACCATTCCTGGGTATACCCTAGAAGCCGGCCCCCCACCCTGGGATCCCCCAGGGGAAGGTTCGCCCCGTCATGCGGCAGGCTTATCGGTCTTGGCTGCTGGCTGACGGGCAGCCCAGGCTCTTTTGGGCTTTGCCTTACCAGGTTTGGAAGTGCGGGCCTGCTTATGGTACGCCTGACCTTTTGCTTTACCTGAAGGACGAAAGGGGCGAAAGGACGTGCCTTTGGCCTTCGACACAGAAGGAGCTGTATTAGGCAGACAGGCAGTTTTGGCAGTAGCCAAGTCAGCCACTATCTTATTTAAGTCCTCCCCAAACAGAATATCCCCCTTGAAAGGGAGTACCTCCAGGGTATTTCTAGAGTCCAGATCCACAGAGTAGGATCTCAGCCACAATATCCTGCGAGCCAGGACTGATGTAGTAGAGGCCTTGGCTGCTAGGATACCGGCATCAGAAGCCGCCTCTTTAATATACCGAGAAGCTGTGACAATATATGACAAGCATTGTCTAGCATGGTCATAGGAGATTTCAGCCTCTAACTCCAAGGCCCATGCTTCAATAGCCTCTGCCGCCCATGTAGCTGCAATAGTGGGCCTTTGTGCAGCACCCGTGAGGGTGTAAATCGCTTTTAGACAACCCTCGACACGTTAATCCGTAGGCTCTTTTAGAGACGTCACGGTAGTGACAGGTAGAGCTGAGGAAACCACCATCCTAGCCACATGTGAGTCTACTGGAGGAGGCGTTTCCCAATTCTTAGACAGCTCTGGCGCGAGGGGATAGCAAGCCAGCATCTTCTTTTGAGGCACAAACTTCGTACCCGGGCTTTGCCAGGGTTTTTGAAGTATATCCACTAGGTGGTCAGAGTGAGGTAAAACTTGTTTAATCACCTTCTGACGCTTGAACCTATCTGGTTTCTTAGGAGGAACGGATGGCTCCAAAAGATCAGGAACATCCACATGTGAACTACCCTCCCCATCAGCCGAATCTGAGTCAGAACCTGTGGGGTCAGTGTATGTGCTGTCTTCATCAGACGAGGTGTCAGTGACAGCAGTGGATTGTGAGGAGACGAGCGCTCGCTTAGAGGACCTCTTGGACTTAGGCGAGCGTTGGTCATACTTTTTTAGTAGTCAGGGACTGGTTCAACTTCTTTATTTGAGCAGATAAATCGTCCGCCCAAGGCGGGTTAGCTGCAGGGACCACATACGGTTGTACCGGCATTGGGCGTCCCATAGGGGGTGTTAGTTTACGAACTAGCGTATGCAGAAGCGTTGAAAAAGCGGCCCACGGAGGGTCAGTATGTGCCTCCATTGCCACAGTCCCACTGGGGGGCAAGGAGCCCCCAGAACCAGAGCCCACAGCTGCTATATTCTCCCCATATATGCCTGTGGCTTCAGCAACACCAGCAGTGTGCTCCGCCCCAGAAACGTTACCCTCAGAAGCAGACATGATATAACTTGCAGTATGAGGTAACACAGTACAATTATTAGCAGCACTATATCCCTAAACCCAAACCCCTGCGCAGTGTAGTCAGCACCAGCAGAGATAAAGGAGAGATATGGTGACTAAATCACAGAGAAAAATACGTAATACAGTATATCTTTGTGAAAATCCTATATTAGATAACACCTGACGCACCAAGCCCCCTCAGGTTATAGAATATAGGGATAGCAAGTTGAGTGAAAGACACGAGATGGACACCACTCAGCTATCAATGCACACACAAATAGTCACAGCTTGTACAATGCAGAGGTTATTACAGACAATAATGCTGCACTGGACTAGCTTACACAGCTATATAGTCAATAGATATAACACTACACAGTAAGAAACTGGATGTATATCACAGGGTAATTGTACTATAAACCCCTGACTAAATGCACTCTTTCTTACTAACACTGACTAAAAAGGCAGGTAGAATACTTAAGTGTCATGTAAAGTCACAGCACTGACAACAAGGCGGCTTTACATAGGAGGATTTGCCCAAGCAGTCCCAGGAACAGTGAGCTGAGGAGTAATGGTGCCGCAGACACTGACAGGGAGTGAGGAAAAGACAGAGATGCAGCTCCAGGGCGGGAACACTTGCTGGAAATGGCGCCCTGGGGCTGGGGGAGGGGCTTCAGGTCTAAGCCTTATCCCCCTTGCTGGCAAAACCACCGGGTACTGTGGGCGATATTTAAATCGGTTTTAAGAGAAAACCTGACCTGCGCCCATGCCCGGGTGATCTAGTGGGATCGCCTGTATACAGTGTCCACCGCCAGCGCATGCGGCCCGCCTCCCACTGACCGCGCGGATCGCGATATAGACCAGGTCGCGCAAGCGGGACCCACTTACCACCTCCCGAAGCGCGGCCACGTGATCCCGGAGAGCCCCAGCCGTGTGTGCCTAACGTAATGTAAACCGGAGCCTCCGCTGTAGGTACCCGGCAACCAGGGCTCGGGAGTGTACAGCGCCGCTGGGGAAAGCTGGAGCTGCAGCAGAGAATGTCAGAAGACATTTACCCCTGCTGCTGCCCTTGAAGTCTTCACTTTTTACCTCATAAAAAGCTCCAGACTTGTGGAGCTCAGTGTACCCTGCAGCAGAAAATAAGATTTTAAACCTATCCGGTAAATATTTTTCTCCTAGTCCGTAGAGGATGCTGGGGACTCCATAAGGACCATGGGGTATAGACGGGCTCCACAGGAGACATGAGCACTCTAAAGACTTTAGAATGGGTGTGCACTGGCTCCTCCCTCTATGCCCCTCTTCCAGACCTCAGTTAGAGAACTGTGCCCAGAGGAGACGGACAGTACGAGGAAAGGATTTTTGTTAATCCAAGGGCAAGATACATACCAGCCCACACCATCCACACCGTACAACCTGGAACATACGAACCAGTCAACAGAATGAAACAAATCAGTATCAGCCAGAGACTGATCAAAACTGTAACATAACCCTTATGTAAGCAATAACTATATACAAGTCTTGCAGAACTTCGTCCGCACTGGGACGGGCGCCCAGCATCCTCTACGGACTAGGAGAAAAAGATTTACCGGTAGGTTTAAAATCTTATTTTCTCTTACGTCCTAGAGGATGCTGGGGACTCCGCAAGGACCATGGGTATAATACCAAAGCTCCAGACCGGCAGGAGAGTGCGGACGACTCTGCAGCACCGATTGAGCAAACATGAGGAACTCCTCAGCCAAGGTATCAAACTTGTAGAATTTAGCAAAAGTGTTTGACCCTGACCAAGTCGCCGCTCGGCAAAGCTGTAAAGCCGAGACGCCTCGGGCAGCCGCCCAAGAAGAGCCCACCTTCCTAGTGGAATGGGCCTTTACCGAATTTGGTAACGGCAATACAGCCGTAGAATGAGCCTGCTGAATCGTATTACAGATCCAGCGAGCAATAGTCTGTTTAGAAGCAGGAGCGCCAACCTTGTTGGCTGCATACAGGACAAACAGTGCCTCTGTTTTCCTAACCCGAGCCATCCTGGCTACATAAATTTTTAAGGCCCTGACTACATCAAAGGGCTTGGAATCCTCCAAGTCACCCGTAGCCACAGGCACCACAATAGGTTGGTTCATATGAAAAGATGAAACCACCTATGGCAAAAATTGAGGACGAGTCCTCAATTCTGCTCTATCCACATGGAAAATCAGATAGGGGCTCTTGTGAGACAAAGCCGCCAATTCGGACACCCGCCTTGCAGATGCCAAGGCCAACAACATGACCACCTTCCAAGTGAGAAATTTTAATTCAACTGTTTGAAGAGGCTCAAACCAGTGAGATTTTAGGAACTGTAACACCACGTTAAGGCCCCATGATGCCACTGGGGGCACGAAAGGAGGCTGGGTATGCAGCACTCCCTTTACAAAAGTCTGAACTTCTGGCAGAGAAGCCAATTCCTTCTGAAAGAAAATTGAAAGGGAAGAAATCTGTACCTTAATGGAGCCTAACTTTAGCCCCATATCCACTCCTGTCTGTAGAAAGTGGAGAAAACGGCCCAGATGGAAATCCTCAGTAGGAGCATTCTTGGCTTCACACCAATATACATACTTCCTTCAGATGCGGTGATAATGTTTCGTCGTCACCTCCTTCCTAGCCTTAATCAGAGTAGGGATGACTTCCTCCGGAATACCCTTCCCCGCTAGGATTTGGTGTTCAACCGCCATGCCGTCAAACGTAACCGCGGTAAGTCTTGGAACACGCAGGGCCCCTGCTGCAACAGGTCTTCCCTGAGAGGAAGAGGCCACGGATCTTCTGTGAGCATTTCCTGAAGATCTGAATACCAGGCCCTTCGAGGCCAATCTGGAACAATGAGTATTGTCTGCACTCTTTTTCGTCTTATGATTCTCAGTATTATTGAGATGAGCGGAAGAGGAAGGAACACGTAGACCGACTGAAACACCCATGGTGTCACCAGGGTGTCCACCGCTACTGCCTGAGGGTCCCTTGACCTGGCACAATACCTCCGAAGCTTCTTGTTGAGGCGTGACGCCATAATGTCTATTTGTGGAAGTCCCCACTGACTTGTTATCTCTGCAAACACTTCCTGATGAAGTCCCCACTCTCCTGGATGGAGATCGTGCCTGCTGAGGCAGTCTGCTTCCCAGTTGTCCACTCCCGGAATGAAGACCGCTGACAGAGCGCTTACGTGATTTTCCGCCCAGCGAAGAATCCTGGTGGCTTCCGCCATTGCCACTCTGCTCCTTGTCCCACCTTGACGGTTTACATGAGCCACAGCTGTGACGTTGTCTGATTGAATCAGAACAGGGAGGTCGCGAAGAATATTCTCCGCTTGTCGTAGGCCGTTGTATATGGCCCTCAATTCAGGTACGTTGATGTGTAGACAAGCCTCCTGGCTTGACCATAGTCCCTGAAAATTTCTTCCTTGTGTGACTGCTCCCCATCCTCGGAGGCTCGCGTCCGTGGTTACCAGAACCCAGTCTTGAATGCCGAACATGCGACCCTCGAGAAGGTGAGCACTCTGCAGCCACCACAGGAGAGACACCCTGGCCCTGGGGGACAGGCTTATTTTCCGATGTATTTGTAGATGGGACCCCGACCACTTGTCCAGAAGGTCCAGCTGAAACGTCCTCGCATGGAACCTGCCGAAGGGGATGGCCTCGTAGGTCGCCACCATTTTTCCCAGTACTCGAGTGCATCGATGGACTGACACTCTTTTCGGTTTTAACAGGTCTCTGACCATGTTTTGGAGTTCCTGGGCTTTTTCCATTGGGAGAAAAACCCTCTTTAGTTCCGTGTACAGAATCATGCCTAAGAAAGATAGCCGAATCGTTGGAAATAACTGTGACTTTGGTAGATTTAGAATCCAGCCATGCTGCTGCAGCACTCTCTGGGAGAGCGACACGCTTTTCTGCAGGAGATCGTCCAAGTACGGGATAATTGTGACTCCCTGTCTGCGCAGGAGCACCATCATTTCCGCAATTACTTTGGTAAAAATCCTCGGGGCCGTGGAAAGCCCAAACGGCCACGTCTGAAACTGGTAATGACAGTCCTGTACAGCGAATCTCAGGTACGCCTGATGAGGGGGATATATGGGGACATGAAGGTATGCATCCTTTATGTCTAGTGACACCATAAAATCCCCCCCTTCCAGGCTGAAGATAACTGCCCGGAGCGATTTCAACTTGAATTTGAACTTTTTCAAGTACAGGTTTAGGGATTTTAAATTTAGAATGGGTCTGACCGAGCCATCCGGTTTCGGGACCACAAATAGGGTTGAATAGTACCCCTTCCCCTGTTGAACTAGGGGAACCTTGACAACCACTTGTTGTTGACACAGTTTTTTGAATTGCAGCTAAAACTATCTCCCTTTCTGGGGAAGAAGCTGGTAAAGCCGATTTGAAAAACCGGCGAGGAGGCACGTCTTCGAATTCCAGCTTGTAGCCTTGGGATACAATTTCCATTGACCAAGGATCCACGTCTGACTGAACCCAGACGTGGCTGAAGAGTCGAAGACGTGCCCCCACCGGCGCCGAATCCCTCAGTGGAGCCCCAGCGTCATGCGGTGGATTTAGTAGAAGCCGGGGAGGACTTCTGCTCCTGGGAGCTAGCCGTAGCAGGCATTCTTTTCCCTCTACCCTTACCTCTGGCGAGGAAGGAAGAGCCCCGACCTATTCTGGACTTATGCGACTGAAAGGACTGCATCTGATATTGTGGTGCTTTCTTTTGCTGTGGGGGTACATAAATAAAAAAGTAGATTTACCCGCGGTAGCTGTGGAAACCATGTCCGCGAGACCTTCCCCAAATAAAACCTCACCCTTGTAAGGCAAAACTTCCATATGCCTCTTTGAGTCGGCATCACCCGTCCATTGGCGGGTCCACAGGGCTTACCTAGCAGAAATCGTCATGGCGTTGGCTCTCGAACCTAGCAGCCCAACGTCTCTCTGAGCGTCTCTCATATATAAGACTGAGTCTTTAATGTGACCTAAGGTCAATAAAATGCTATCCCTATCTAGGGTATCAATGTCAGCTGACAAGGTATCTGCCCAAGCTGCTACAGCGCTACAAACCCAAGCCAACGCTATTGCCGGTCTGAGCAAGGCACCCGTATGTGTATAAATTGATTTTAAGGTAGTCTCCTGTCTGCAATCAGCAGGATCCTTGAGGGCTGCCGTGTCTGGAGATGGTAGCGCCACCTTTTTGGACAAGCGCGTTAAAGCCTTGTCCACCTTGGGTGAGGATACCCACCGTAACCTGTCCTGTGCAGGGAAAGGATACGCCATAAGAATCCTCTTGGGAATCTGCAGTTTCTTGTCTGGAGTTTCCCAAGCTTTTTCAAATAACGCGTTCAGCTCATGAGATGGGGGAAAGGTTACCTCAGGTTTCTTTTCCTTAAACATGCATACCCTCGTGTCAGGGACAGAGGGGTCATCTGTGATATGCAAAATATCTGTTATTGCAATAATCATATAATGAATACTTTTGGCCACCCTTGGGTGTAACCTCGCATCATCGTAGTCGAGTCCGGGGAGCCAGCTTCTCTGTAGTGTGCTGTGGAGAAAATGGCGCTGGTTAGTGCTGGAGGATCAAGCTCCGCTCCCTCAGCGGCGGGCTTCGGTCCCGCTCAAATGATTTATACTGGCGGGGGGGTTTTAATATACCGCATCCGCAGTATCTAATTCATATGCCAGTGTCCCTTGAGGTTAATATTGCTGCCCAGGGCGCCCCCCCTGTGCCCTGCACCCTTACAGTGCCCGCTGTGTGTGTATGTGTGGGAGCAATGTGTATGTGTGGGAGCTGCGCGTTACCTCAGTGAAGATCTGAAGTCTTCTGCTGCCTTTGAAGTCTTCTTTCTTCTTAATACTCACCCGGCTTCTATCTTCCGGCTCTGTGAGGAGGACGGCGGCGCGGCTCCAGGACGAACGGCGAGGGTGAGACCTGCGTTCCGACCCTCTGGAGCTAATGGTGTCCAGTAGCCTAAGAAGCAGAGCCTATCATTTAAGTAGGTCTGCTTCTCTCCCCTCAGTCCCACGATGCAGGAAGCCTGTTGCCAGCAGTGCTCCCTGAAAATAAAAAAACAAACAAAAGTCTTTTTCAGAGAAACTCAGGAGAGCTCCCCTGCAGTGCATCCAGTCTCCTCTGGGCACAGGATCTAACTGAGGTCTGGAGGAGGGGTATAGAGGGAGGAGCCAGTGCACACCCATTCTAAAGTCTTTAGAGTGCCCATGTCTCCTGCGGAGCCCGTCTATACCCCATGGTCCTTACGGAGTCCCCAGCATCCTCTGGGGCGTAAGAGAAAACGAAACAAAAAAGAATCATACTCACCTGTCCAGAGGTCTCCAGTGGTCTCCGCAGCTCTTGGTGGTCCACCCTCTGTCTTCCCACTGGGGAGGGGCCTGCTGGGAGGCTTCGGGGGTGCTGGGAGGTGCAAGGGCTGCTGGAAGATGTAGCTCTCCCAGCGGCCATCTACAGGGAGGGAATACACTACTCGGGAGGGGGGGGGGGGGGGGAGGCAAAAACACTGGGGGTCACTCACACACACACTCATATAGTTACATAGTTACATAGTTGTTGAGGTTGAAAAAAAGACAAATGTCCATCGAGTTCAACCTATTGTACATTACATTATTTTCTTTTTAAATATTAATTAAATGCTGTATCCCTGGATATTTTTTTGCTAGGAATTTATCTAATCCATTTTTAAACTTATTGATTGAGTCCACCATTACTACCTTCTCTGGCAGAGAATTCCAAATCCTTACTGCTCTTACTGTGAAGAATCCTTTTCTCCGTTGGGTATGGAATTTTTTCTCCTCTAACATCAGGGGGTGTCCTCATGTCCTATGTAGTGTTTTTTTGGTAAACAAATTGTTTGATAGATCCTTGTATTGTCCCTTAATGTATTAATAAATATTAATGATGTCCCTCTCAGTCGCCTCTTTTCCAGTGTAAACATATCAAGCCTTTTAAGTCTTTCCTCATAGTCCAGTGCCTCTGTCCCCTTAACCAGTTTAGTGGCTCGCCTCTGAACCCTTTCGAGTTCCAAGATATCTTTTTTATAATATGGTGACCAAAACTGTACACAATATTCCAGGTGTGGTCGCACCAATAATTTATACAGAGGCAGGATTACACTCTCATCCCTTGTCTCCATACCCAGTTTTATGCATGATAACACCTTATTAGCCTTTGCTGCTGCATTTTGACATTGCGTACTGCTACCAAGGTTATTATCGATGAGCACACCCAGATCATTTTCAACTACCAATATTCCTACATTTTCCCCATTTAGTTTATAGGCTGCCTGATTGTTCGTAGTCCCAAGGTGTATAACTTTACATTTGTCTATATTGAACCTCATTCTCCATTTGTCTGCCCAGGCCTCCAGTCTATGTAAGTCATTCTGTAGAGATCAACATCTGAATTAATTATTCTACATAATTTAGTATCATCTGCGAAAATTGACACTGTGCTTTCCAGTCCCTCACCTAGGTCATTAATGAATATATTAAACAGCAATGGCCCGAGTACTGAGCCCTGCGGTATTCCACTGAGTACTGAAGCCCATTCAGAGTACATCCCATTAACTCTCACTCGCTGTTCCCTATTAAATAGCCAATTACTCACCAAAGTACAGATAGTATTTCCCACCCCAAGCTCTCTTAGTTTGAGAATTAGTCTGCTGTGTGGAACATTGTCAAAAGCCTTAGAGAAGTCTAAAAAGATCACATCCACTGCTTGACCCTTATCAATATTATCTTTTTCGTAGAAGCTTATTAAGTTATTAAGCAAGTACCAAGCAATGGGTCATTATTATTATTTATGTTATGCTCTATTCTCGTCAACCTGTCCTCTTTCGTGAATACTGATGAAAAGAATTTATTAAATAAATCTGCTTTTTCCCTATCATCATTAATCAAGACATCCAGCTTACCCTTTAAGGGCCCAATATTCTCCCTTTTCAACCTTTTACCGTTTATATACATAAAGAACTTTTTCGGATTTGTTTTACTCTCCTTTGCGATTTGTTTTTCGTTTTCTATTTTAGCTGCTCTAATCGCTTTTTTGCATTTTTTGTTACATTCCTTGTAGAACTGGAATGATTCCACCTTTCCGTCAGACTTAAATGCTTTGAAAGCACACCTCTTTTTATCCATTTGTTCCTTGACCATTTTATTAAGCCACATCGGTTTGGATTTCCTACTTCTGTTTTTGTTGACTTTGGGAATATATAAATTGGTGTATTTATTGAGCGCATCTGCTTTTGAAAAAGGGAAACCGAAACGCGTTAAGCGTGTCTGCATCACTGTCCCGCCGTTTGCCTGAACATCACCGCTGTCCCCTGGAATAGGTGAGCTACACGGTTCCCGGGACCGTAGCATACCAGCAGTTTATTGTGACCTCTGCGCTCCGGTGAGGACTACTTTGGCATCTGTGGGAAATGATATAGAGATTCTATATGCTTTTATCTTTTTATGTGATGTAAGTGCGAACTTGTCAAAATAAAAACCTGTACACCTTTTTAAGGACGTCTGCACTATAAGCCTCTTTTTGTTTCATGTGTGTGAGCTATTGTGTTTTACCATTGTGGTAGACACATACACACCTTATTTAGGTTGGAATTATGGAGAAGGAAGATTAATCCTTCACTGGAAGTCGACATTAGAGAGAGAAATTATAATGAGCTCATTTTTACAAGTTGCCTTGTGAGTGTATATTTGTCTTTTCAGACATATTCATTCTAAAAAAGGTCTCTGCACTATATTGTTCTTTTTTCTTTTTTCTGTGAATTACATCCTCTTATAAATTGGATGTAAGATACATATAGGTTCTAAGGATATGAAGATATTCCTATACATGTAAACCTAGTGAAGCGCCAGAGTGGAATACTACTTGTTTGTATTGAAATTCTCCCCTACTTTAGTATTTCTTATTATTTCCTCATTATTAGTTAGTACTAGGTCCAGTATAGCCCCTTGCCTAGTTGGCTCCTCAATTACCTGGGACAAGTAATTATCTTTTAGCATGTTTAAGAACCTGTTACCCCTAGCTGTAATTACTGTTTCGGTGTTCCAGTTTATGTCCGGGTAATTGAAGTCCCCAACAATAACGACGTCCGCCATACCTGCAGCTTTTTCGATTTGCTGTAAGAGTTGTAATTTGTCAGCCACACTAATATCTGGCGGTTTACAGCATGTCCCTATTAAAAGTTTTTTTGTATCTTTACCCCCACTCGAAATCTCAACCCATAATAACTCTACGTTATCTCCAGTCCCCTCGTAACTGACCTCCTTTAAATATGGTTTTAAGAATGGTTTAACATAGAGACAAACACCCCCTTCCTTATTATTAATCCTATCTCTCCTGAAGAGAGTGTATCCCTCGATGTTTGCCATCCAGTCGTGAGAATCGTCCCACCATGTCTCAGTAATGACTATTATGTCATAATGGTCATTATGTGCAATTGCCTCCAATTCCCCCATTTTACTTGTTAGGTTTCCTGCATTTGCAATCATACACTTAAGTTTATTAATTCCCTGATCCGCAAGTTCTGTTGTACATAACATTTCCTTAGGAACCATGGTATCCCTTAAATTACCATTGCTGACTGTTTCACTCCTTCCCCCCTCTCCACCCCCATTATACTTTATACATCCCACTATTCTTTGCTCTCTAGTTGTCCCACTAATTCTTTCTAATCCGTCCCCCCAGGAACCCAGTTTAAAATCTCCTCCAACCTTCTAACCATCCTTCCCCCCAGCAACGCTGCCTCCTCCTCATTCAGGTGCAATCCATTGCATCCAAAAAGATGGCGCCTGACTGAGAAGTCCACCCAGTGTTCTAAGAACACAAACCCCTCCTTCCTACACCAGTCTCTAAGCCACACATTTACCTCCCTAATCTCCCTCTGTCTTCCTGGACTACCGCGTGGCACAGGTAATATTTCAGAGAATATTACCTTAGATGTCCTTGCATTTAATTTTTGTCCTAGGTCCCTATAATCTCTCTTAAGGACATCCCACCTCACCTTCCACTAACTTTGTCGTTGGTGCCAACTTGCACTAAAACCGTTGGGTCGTTCCCGACCCCTCCTAACAATCTTTCTACCCGGTCCGCAATGTGCCGTACCCGTGCACTCGGGAGACAACAGACTGTACGGCGATCACGGTCCCAGTAGCAGACTGCCCTATCTGTTTTCCTGATAATAGAATCCCCTAACACCACAATTTGACTAGGTACCCCACTTTCTTTTTTTCCCTTTGTCCTGGAGGGACCGCTCCTCTGATTGCTAGAGGGAGCGGTATCCTCCAGGGCCGTCATTTCCTCACTGCTATCCCCAGAATCTTCGTCCATATTGAGGTTTGGCAGGTCGGAGATGTCCTGTCTCCCCCTCCCCCTCTTCTTCTTCCTTCTAACCGTGAGCCAGCATGCTACCTGATTGTCCTCGTCCTCCTCTACCGGTGCCCCCCCCCCTGCAACTCCTCCACCATTCTATCTAAGCTCAGTTCGAGATTGTGAATACTCCTCAGTCTCGTAACGGTTTGCCCTAGATCAGTTACCTGGGCTTCCAGGGCAACCGTTTGCGTACACCTCGCGCAGATTAACACTGGGCCGTTTGCTCCAGTTGCACATACATCATACACGACATGCACTGAGTGAGATTCCCAACCATGGACTCCCCCATTTTTGTCTAAAAAGAAACTCTAACCTGTACCTTTATAAAAACAATACAATATAATACAAACAATACCGACTATGTATTACAATACAACTTAGTTCAGACTATGCTACACAACACAATACTAAAGCCTAGCTGTGGAAAGAGACAATTTTCAACACAGTAAAGTACTTGGTAATGCAATGTAAATGTACAAATGTATAAGTGTATCAAAGCAAAAGTCAAAAGAATAAAAATCAAAACGGAAATTAGTGTTTAAGAGGTGTGATACTTGCGTGTACGGTCCGCGTCTGGCCTGCCCTCAGCGAAGTTCTTTCACTTTGTGATCGTCTTCCTAGTAGCAGCACTGTACACGGGTTTTCTTATTCACTTCAAGCACTCACACACTTTCAAGCACTCACACACAATAGGACTGCAGTAGTTGCACTCTAACCTGTAACACCCTCACAACCTCACCTGCAGCCTGTTCTGCTCAGTACCCAACTCACCCTCACACTCAGTCCCAAGCTCACACTCAGTTCCCAGATCACACTCACACTCAGTCCCCGAAGCAGCACACTCTCTGCTCAGACCTCGGCTCACACTCTCACACACACGGAGCAGCACACTCCCCTGTTCCTGTTTGTCCCTGGCTCACAAACACAAACACATGGAGCAGCAGCAGCACAATCTCTTGCTGCCTGCTCCGCTTGGCCCCTGCCACCTGCCCCGCTTGACCCCTGGGTTCAGAGCGAGAGCCCGATCGGCTCTTTGCTCTGGTGCTCCTCCGGCCTGCACGAGCGCGTCCTGCTCGTCCCCCCGGCACCAGGCAACCAGCTCACGTCACTTCCGGTTCCGGGTCTCACGTGTCCCCAGCGTCTCAGCCTCTCAGCGTCTCAGCCTCCTCAGACCAGCGTCTCATACATACAAACACTCACAGACACCCCACACACATCACATACTCAACCTGCTGCAGAAGACCCAGCTTCCGATGCTGGATGCAGAAGACACTGCTTCCGAAGGTGAGTAATTACAGCCTAGTAAAGCTACATGGAAACTTCCAACTTCTTAATTAGTCCTCGGAGGAGGAGGGAGGTGATGGGTTAACTATTTTAGGTAAAATCAGACTTCCTCTGGAGATGTGTGAAAAAAGAGGCGCTGATTTATGTCTTATTTTCAGTCCTGCAACTGAATCTCAAAACCCAGAGGCTGCAGGAAAAAAATCAGCGCCGTCGTTTTTTTTAACATTTTCCACAGACAATTGAATCTGCCCCATATAATAAAAAGAGGTGCTGGTATAACACTACTGCCATCAGCTAGATAAGGAATATAAAAGTCTTTAACATATTATGTGGCCTATTTATCAAGCTCTGATAAGTTCTGTTTCTGTACTTTTCAGTAGAAAAAAGTTAGCCCTGATTCTCCACATTTATCAAGGCCAGACCGTGGAGAAGTCTTAGCGACAATTCATTTTATGTATCGGTAACACTGTTCTCATAGACTGCCATGGTAGCGATTAAGCCATTCAATTTATCACACAACAAAAAGGTCAGATTTTTGTTGCTTGCTAAAAAAAAACCCCAGCATCTCAGGGTGGCATTATGCTTACTTACAAGGGTAGATGATGTTCGGACTGCACTTGAGATATACTGCACGTGCATAACCTTTTCATTTAGCATACAGTAGCACATGTATAATATGGAGTATCAGGGTACTTGCTGGGTTTCTGTGGTCTTAACATGCATGCATTCTCAGAATTTAAAATAGGATTTTGGTTACCTACCGGTAAATCCTTTTCTCGTAGTCTGTAGAGGATGCTGGGGTCCATATTAGTACCACGGGGTATAGACAGGTCCACCAAGAGCCATTAGCACCTTAAGAGTTTAATAGTGTGGGCTGGCTCCTCCCTCTATGCCCCTCCTACCAGACTCAGTCTAGAAACTGTGCCCGAGGAGACGACATACTTCGAGAGAAGGAATTACACAGACAGTGGCGAGATTCATACCAGCTCACACAACAGGCAAAACCGGCTAACATGCCGCAACAACTCAGCAACAGCTGAAACAATAAATAACGCAGAACTTACCTAGGAACCAGGCAGTTTTGAACTAGAAAACCAAAGCAGGAAAACGCAGCGCTGGGTGGGCGCCCAGCATCCTCTACGGACTACGAGAAAAGGATTTACCGGTAGGTAACCAAAATCCTATTTTCTCTTGCGTCCTAGAGGATGCTGGGGTCCACATAAGTACCATGGGGATGTACCAAAGCTCCCAGTACGGGAGGGAGAGCGCGGAGGCTCCTGCAAGACTGATTGACCAAACTTGAGGTCATCAGAAGCCAAAGTATCGAACTTGTAAAACTTGGCAAACGTGTTCGACCCAGACCAAATAGCTGCTCGGCAGAGTTGTACAGCCGAGACACCCCGGGCAACCGCCCAGGAAGAGCCCAGTTTACGAGTAGAGTGGACCTTTACAGATTTTGGACACGACAATCATGCCGTGGAATAAGCTTGCTGGATAGTGAACCTGATCCAGCGTGAAATCGACTGCCTAGAAGCAGGACACCCAATCTTCTTGGAATCATAGAGGACAAACAGAGAGTTACTTTTCCCATGACGAGCCGTCCTCTTCACGTAAATCTTCAAAGACCTCACTACGTCCAAGGCCTTTGAAGCAATTGAGGAGTCAGTAGCCACTGGCACCACAATAGGTTGGTTGATATGGAAAGCAGATACAACCTTAGGCAGGAACTGTGGACGAATCCTAAGTTCCGCCCTGTCTTCATGGAAGATCAGATAGGGGCTTTTACAAGATAAAGCCCCCAATTCGGACACGCGTCACGCAGAAGCCAAGGCCAACAAGGTGACCGCCTTCCACGTGAGAAACTTGAGATCAGCATCCTGTAGAGGCTCAAACCAAGCAGATTGCAGGAACTGCAACACCACATCAAGATCTCAGGGTGCCGTTGGCGCCACAAAGGGAGGCTGGATGTGCAGTACCCCTTTCAAAAAGGTCTGAACCTCAGGGAGGGCAGCCAATTGTTTTTGGAAGAAGATGGACAAAGCAAAGATCTGGACCTTGATGGAGCCCAATCTTAGCCCCATATCCACCCCTGCTTGCAGGAAAAGGAGAAAACATCCACGTTGAAACTCCACCGCAGGAAACTTCTTGGACACACACCAAGAAACGTATTTTTTCCAAATGCGATGGTAAGGTTTAGACGTTACCCCCTTCCTAGCCTGTATCAGGGTAGGAATGACCTCACTCGGGATACCATTCTGAGCTAAGATCTGGCGTTCAGCCGCCATGCCGTCAAACGTAGCCGTGGTAAAACTTGATAAGCGAACGGTCCCTGCAGTAGCAGATCCTCCCAAAGAGACAACGGCCTTGGATCTTCCAGCAGAAGATCCAGTAGATCCGCGTACCAAGCCCTCCTTGGCCAGTCCGGAGCAATGAGGATTGCCAGAACCTTTGTTCTTCTTACCAGTTGAAGAACTTTTGGTATCAGAGGAAGTGGAGGGAACACATATACTGATGTGAACAACCACGGTGTTACCAGTGCGTCCTTTCATAAAGTCACGTGATTCGTGACGAAACGCGTTAGGCTCCTCCCCTATACTCTGATCACCAATCACCGAATCTAATCTATTGGCATTGCTCATATATGGGGACGCTCCCCGCTATTCAATAGAATATTCCTTCTATTAACAAGAGGCTGCTCCGGCTAACGCTACTGCTTAGCGCCTTTCCTCCATCTCCAGTGGCTGCTACTACTTCGTAGGAACTTCTGTAATAAACGGCGGCTCCAGCCAGCGCCACTGCATGGCGCCTTCAGCCAACAGAGGATTACCCTTGTAATTAAGGGCGGCTACGGCCAGCGCTAAGATACGGCGCTCACAGCCATTAGAGGATTCTCCTTGTAATTAACGGCGGCCCCGGCCAGCGTTATTGCACGGTGCACTCAATTAACAGCGGACATCAGCAGCACCTTCGACTGGAAATACCGGACATTATACGCTTTCATCCAAGTGGGCATTAAAGGACTTCCTCTAGCCCTCGGGAGACCATATGAATATCTTGGTAACTATTATAAAGACGCCGGTTAATACACAGTAGCAGCCTCCGTTAGAGCAATTCAGCTCACCTACTCTCCTTGTTCAATTAAAGATTTAAAAATATACACCTGGCGTTGTCACCTACAATGTGAAAGCAGCTAGTCTCGTACAATTAGTTAGTGGGCTATAGTGGACTCCACCGAGGACGCTCGGTGTTCATAGCCCCAGGAGAGGTAATTATATACTACTAATAACTGTTATTTCACTCATTGCTGGGACGTCTATGTTTTATTAGCTACAGTGTGCATGTTGCCTCTGCACCTGTAGCAAGATTTGTTACTAAGATAAATTCCTGAAGCGATAGAATTTTAATAAGCATGCAATAGTAATGATACATTTCTTAAACAGTGTTACAAATCTATATCTGCACTGATTTAATGCTCCATATATTGCTATAACCACCCTAATTTGTGGACACTGTTTATCAAATATATTTACATTTTTTTCAGAGTATATACAAATTTTATAATTTTTCCATATATTGTGTATCAGTTTTTATTGGTGTGTTATTATTTTAATAAATATATTTCATATATTTTGGTTGTCAGCTCTCCACAATTAAGGTATACTAACAACACTGTAAGCGCAGCCAATCTTTTTTCTTTTTCTCTTGCATAAATTACCAAAGGCACATACACAGTGCTTTTTTGGCAGCGCTTTATTGTTGTTTGAACCAGTTATCAATAACTTTAGGCGCTTGAAGCAGATTTGTCTTTGTTTCTGTTTTCGTCCACCGCCACTGCCTGTGGGTCTCTCGATTGGAACAGTACCTCCGCAGCTTCTTGTTGAGGCGGGAGGCCATCATGTCTATGTGAGGAACCCCCCACCAACCGGTTACCTCCTCGAACACCTCCGGATGGAGGCCCCACTTTCCTGGATGGATATCGTGTCTGCTGAGGAAGTCTGCTTCCCAGTTGTCTACACCCGGAATGAAAATTGCAAACATCGCCACCGCGTGCCTTTCTGCCCAGAGGAGGATTTTTGACACCTCTGACATGGCAGCCCTGCTCTTCGTTCCGCCTTGTCAGTTTATGTAGGCCACTGTGGACACGTTATCCCACTGCACCTGAACAGCTCGATCCTGCAGAAGGTGTGCTGCTTGCAGAAGGGCGTTGTGCACGGCCCTGAGTTCCAGGATGTTTATTGTGAGAAGTGATTCTTGATCCGACCATCTTCCCTGAAAGGTTTCCCCCAGAGCGACTGCTCCCCAACCTCTTAGCCTTGCATCTGTGGTTAAAAGGATCCAGTATTGAATTCCAAACCTTCATCCTTTCAGAAGGTGCGGAAGTTGCAGCCACCAAAGAAGTGAAATCCTGGCTTTCGGAGACAGGCGTATCCTCTTGTGCATGTGTAGGTGAGAGCCCGACCACTGGTCCAAGAGGTCCAGCTGAAAAGGTTGAGCATGAAACCTGCCGTACTGCAGAGCCTTGAAGGCGGCAACCATCTTCCCCAGAAGGCGTATGCATTGATGAACCGATACCCGGGTAGGCTTTAAGACATCCTGGACCATTGTTTGAATCCCCAACGCCTTCTCCACAGGGAGAAATATCCTCTGCACTTCCGTATCGAGGATCATTCCCAGGAAAGACAGCCTCCTTGTCGGCTCCAGATGAGACTTCGGAAAGTTCAGGATCCAGCCGTGTTTCCTGAGCAGCTGTGTTGTGAGCGCGATGGATCGCAACAACCTCTCCCTGGACGACGCCTTGATCAAGAGATCGTCCAGATATGGAATTATGTTCACCCCGTTTGCGGAGGAGAACCATCATCTCCGCCATCACCTTGGTGAAGATCCTTGGTGCTGTGGAGAGGCAAAACGGCAGCGCATGGAACTGATAGTGATCGTCCAACAGTGCAAACCTGAGATATGCCTGATGCGGCGACCAAATGGGAATGTGGAGTTAAGCATCCTTGATGTCTAGAGACACCAGGAACTCCCCCTCCGTCAGTCCTGAGATGACAGCTCTCAGAGATTCCATCGTGTATTTGAAGTCCCTGAGATAAGGGTTCAAAGACTTTAAGTTTAGAATAGGCCGTACCGAACCATCCAATTTTGGTACCACAAAAAGGTTCGAATAATAACCCCTGTTCCACCGCTGAGGCGGAACTGTAACAACGACCTCTGATACCACCAGTTTTCCGATGGCCTCCAGAAGAACTGTTCTGTCTGCCTGCAGAGCTGGCAAGCCTGACTTGAAGAAACGGTGAGGGGGGGGATTTTGAAACTCCAGTTTGTACCCCCTGGACACTATATCCAGTACCCAGGGGTCCAGGCCAGACGACACCCAGACGTGGCTGAACTGCCGGAGTTTTGCCTCCACCTGACCCTCCTCCAGGCCTAGCTGTCCACCGACATGCGGAGGACTTAGGTGTATCAGAAGCGGGATTCTGGGTTCGGGAACCTGCGGGAGCAGGTTTCTTTCCTTTGGCACGACCACCTCTGAAGGTGTTCGAAGGCTTGTTCTTTCTAGGCCATGTGGGCCGAAAGGACTGTGACGTGGCTGGTGTAAAAGGCTTCTCCGTTGCGACGCAACTGAGGGGAGAAAAGTAGACTTACCCGCGGTAGCCGTGGCAATCCACGCATCCAGCGCCTCCCAAAAGAGAGCCTGACCCTTGTATGGTAGGCCCTCCACGCTCTTCCTGGATTCCGCATCCGCAGACCACTGGCGCAGCCAGAGACCCCTGTGAGCCAAAACGGACATGGAGGAGATTACCGCAGCCATGGAACCCAGGTCCTTCATGGAATCCACCAGGAGCCCTGCAGAATCCTGAATATGGCGTAAAAAATAAGATTTTAAACCTACCGGTAAATCTTTTTCTCCTAGTCCGTAGAGGATGCTGGGGACTCCGTAAGGACCATGGGGAATAGACGGGCTGCGCAGGAGACATGGGCACTATAAAGAAACTTTAGAATGGGTGTGCACTGGCTCCTCCCTCTATGCCCCTCCTCCAGACCTCAGTTAGAGAAACTGTGACCAGAGGAGACGGACAGTACGAGGAAAGGATTTTGTTAATCCAAGGGCAAGATTCACACCAGCCCACACCATCCACACCTTATAACCTGGAATATACAGATGTAGCCACCTTTATCTTGACTGGCTGAGGCGTTTGTCCCGATCGAGCATACGCAGCGTACCGGGGCGTAGGGAGGCGCGCCTAGTCACAGAGAGGCGTACCTAATTGCGGGTGTGGTTCATCAAATCGACAGTGTCTAGGTCGACAATGTTTAGGTCGACCACTATAGGTCGACATGGATGGAAGGTCGACAGGGTTTCTAGGTCGACAGGGTTTCTAGGTCGACATGTGCTAGGTCGACAGGTCTAAAGGTCGACATGAGGATTTTTTTTTTTGGTGCCGTTTTCTTCGTACTGTGATCGGGATCCCAAATTAGTGCACCGTGTCCCATCGCATGGCTCGCTTCGCTCGCCATGCTTCGGGCATGGTGCCTTCGCTCCGCTACCGATTCGCTCGGCACACTTTACCGTTCCAATCGTAGTCCACGTGGATCGTTAAGTATGAAAAAATTCAAGAAAAAGAAAAAAAATGTGAAAAACTCATGTCGACCTTTAGACCTGTCGACCTAGCACATGTCGACCTAGAAACCCTGTGAACCTTCCATCCATGTCGACCTAGTGACTGTCGACCTATAGTGGTCGAACTAAACATTGTCGACCTAGACACTGTCAATCTTCAGACCGGATCCCCCTAATCGCACGGTGGAAGACAGAGCGTTTGGCGTTACCTTTACGTGTAATACCTGCGATCATCCACCAGATGTCGCTTTTTACAATCACCACTGCGCATGCGTGTGGTCTCCCGTAAAACACAATACTAAAATATATAATAAGGACTACTTTACTAAGGCGTCTCAGTACGCTGCATACAGTAAATACTCATTATGCTGCATTATTTAATACAGTAAATACTCATTACTTTGCATTTTTTAATACAGTATATACGGTACAGACGCAAATAGTACAGCATACAGTATATGATCCATCTACAGTACTTTATGAATATGTGAGTGTCCAAGTCCCGCAGACAAAACAACATAAATAACATAAATAACCAGTAGTGTACACTGTCGCAAATGGACGTGTTAGAAGTTCACTATTGCCTCTTGAGATTAGGAATTTTGTACAGTATGTTAGTGTCCTAATCCCGTAGCCATTACAGCATAATCAAAACCAATGGATTTATTCATCTGCCTGCGGCGAAGTGGTGAAGTGTTCCGCTTCCTATACTCAGAGTCCCGGGATCGATTCCTAAAGTACGAATGCATGTTAGTTTTTTCCAGACACTTCATTATTTTTTTTTATTCACATAAACCAGGGCAAAGCTGCAGGAGCGGTTCTACTGTTAAGGTTCTATGCACCGTACAGTACACATACAATTCTGTAGCAGGGCAGACTCAATAGAAATGGCTACCACCTATGACTCCTTGCCCCACTGGGGCCCTAGGCTACGGAGCAAGTAACAGTCCAGATTTTGCAGGCTATAGGGCACTGCTGAAGGAGCGTCACAATCCCCTAGCTAAAATACACAGGGGCGATAGGAATGAGCGAGGTCTATGCACATTACGGTACACCGGACTCGATCGCATAGCACACTGGCAAAATGGCCACCACCCCTGAACCCCCACCACGTGGCAGGCAGCGCTCGGATATGGAGTGAGAGATGGCATAAGTTTTGCAGGCTACGGGGCAATGCTGAAGGAGCGTCACAATCCCCTAGCCAAAAGACACAGGGGCGATAGAGATAAGCGAGGTCTATGCACATTACGTTACATCGGGCTCGATCGCATAGCAAACTGACAAAACACAAGTTTTACACAAAGCAGGGCAAAGCTGCAGGAGAGTTTCTACTGTCAAGGTTCTATGCACCGTACGGTACACATACAATTCTATAGCAGGGCAGACTCAATTGAAATGGCTACCGCCTGTGACTCCTAGCTCCATGGAGGCACTCGGCTATGGAGCAGGTAACAGCACAGATTTTGCAGGCTACGGGGCAATGCTGAAGGAGCGTCAGAATCCCCTAGCTAAAATACAAAGGGGTGATAGGGATAAGCAAGGTCTATGCACATAACGATACACCGCAAAGTTCCCCATGGTTTTGATTATGCCTTTTCTTTGAACACAGTATTTTCCACTGCCTCGCCCTACCCTCATCCCACTTTCCCCTTCCCCCCTGGGAGCCTGCAAAGTATATGCAGTAGACAGGGACGGAGTTCCGATCAGGTTACAAGACATGTGCAACAGTATACTACTGTATGTAGGAAAATCCCCAGCCCACTCTGATTTATGTGAAACCTGTGTGCACCCTTCCATTGAATGTATAACAAAGAAAAAAATAATAAAGTGAATGTTACAGGAACACATAAAAAAAAAAAGTTGGCACTTCCTTCCCATTGGTGTTGGTTTATGCCGTAGGGGATTCGGACGCTAATACTTGTATTTCCAGAGCACAGTATTTTCCACTGCCTCTCCCTACCCCCATCGCCCCCTTCCCCCCTGGGAGCCTGCACAGGTCATGCAGTGGACAGGGAGGGAGTTCAGGTCATGTACAATACACAAATGCCGACGATCTACAGTACTGTGTTTATCAGTTAGTTGCGTTGGAATACACTAATTTATACTCATTACCGCTGTGTATTTGTATATAGCAGAATGAATCGCTGCTGCAGATTTACTTTGATTTATGTGAAACCTGTGTGCACCCTTTCATTGAATGTATAACAAAGAAAAAAATAAATAAAGTGAATGTCACGGGAACATATAAAAAAAAATAAGAATTTACTTACCGATAATTCTATTTCTCATAGTCCGTAGTGGATGCTGGGACTCCGTCAGGACCATGGGGAATAGCGGGCTCCGCAGGAGACAGGGCACATCTAAAAAAGCTTTTAGGTCACATGGTGCGTACTGGCTCCTCCCCCTATGACCCTCCTCCAAGCCTCAGTTAGGTACTGTGCCCGGACGAGCGTACACAATAAGGAAGGATCTTGAATCCCGGGTAAGACTCATACCAGCCACACCAATCACACCGTACAACTTGTGATCTGAACCCAGTTAACAGTATGATAACACAAACGAAGTAGCCTCTGAACAGATGGCTCACAACAACAGTAATAACCCGATTTTTGTAACAATAACTATGTACAAGCATTGCAGACAATCCGCACTTGGGATGGGCGCCCAGCATCCACTACGGACTATGAGAAATAGAATTATCGGTAAGTAAATTCTTATTTTCTCTAACGTCCTAGTGGATGCTGGGACTTCGTCAGGACCATGGGGATTATACCAAAGCTCCCAAACGGGCGGGAGAGTGCGGATGACTCTGCAGCACCGAATGAGAGAACTCCAGGTCCTCTTTAGCCAGAGTATCAAATTTGTAAAATTTTACAAACGTGTTCTCCCCTGACCACGTAGCTGCTCGGCAAAGTTGTAATGCCGAGACTCCTCGGGCAGCCGCCCAGGATGAGCCCGCTTTCCTTGTGGAATGGGCCTTTACAGATTTAGGCTGTGGCAGGCCTGCCACAGAATGTGCAAGTTGGATTGTACTACATATCCAACGTGCAATCGTCTGTTTAGACGCAGGAGCACCCAACTTGTTGGGTGCATACAATGTAAACAACGAGTCAGATTTTCTGACTCCAGCTGTCCTTGAAATATATATTTTTAATGCTCTGACAACGTCCAGTAACTTGGAGTCCTCCAAGTCGCTAGTAGCCACAGGCACCACAATAGGCTGGTTCAAGTGAAATGCCGAAACCACCTTAGGGAGAAATTGAGGACGTGTCCTCAATTCTGCCCTGTCCGAATGGAATATCAGATATGGGCTTTTGTATGACAAAGCTGCCAACTCCGAAACTCTCCTGGCTGAAGCCAGGGCCAACAGCATGGTTACCTTCCATGTAAGGTATTTTAAATCTACCGATTTTAAAGGCTCAAACCAATGAGATTTGAGAAAATTTAGAACCACGTTCAAATCCCACGGTGCCACTGGAGGCACTATTGGGGGTTGTATATGTAGTACACCTTTGACAAAAGTTTGTACTTCAGGCACTGACGCCAATTCCTTCTGGAAGAAAATTGATAAGGCCGAAATTTGAACTTTAATGGGCCCCAATTTGAGGCCCATAGACAATCCTGCTTGCAGGAAATGTAAGAATCGACCCAATTGAAATTCTTCCGTTGGAGCCTTCTTGGCCTCACACCACGCAACATATTTTCTCCAAATGCGGTGATAATGTTGTGCGGTCACTTCTTTCCTGGCTTTAATTAAAGTAGGAATAACTTCCTCAGGAATGCCCTTCTCTTTTAGAATCCGGCGTTCAACCGCCATGCCGTCAAACGCAGCCGCGGTAAGTCTTGGAACATACAAGGTCCCTGCTGAAGCAGATCCCTTCTTAGAGGTAGAGGCCACGGATCCTCCGTGAGCATCTCTTGAAGTTCCGGATACCAAGTTCTTCTTGGCCAGTCCGGAGCTACCAGTATTGTTCTTACTCCTCTTTTCCGTATAATTCTCAGTACCTTTGGTATGAGAGGCAGAGGAGGGAACACATACACTGACTGGTACACCCACGGTGTTACCAGAGCGTCCACAGCTATTGCCTGAGGGTCTCTTGACCTGGCGCAATACCTGTCCAATTTTTTGTTGAGGCGAGACGCCATCATGTCCACCTTTGGTTTTTCCCAACGGTTCACAATCATGTGGAAAACTTCTGGATGAAGTCCCCACTCTCCCGGGTGAAGGTCGTGTCTGCTGAGGAAATCTGCTTCCCAGTTGTCCACTCCCGGGATGAACACTGCTGACAGTGCTACGACATGATTCTCCGCCCAGCGCAGAATCCTTGCAGCTTCTGCCATTGCACTCCTGCTTCTCGTGCCGCCTTGTCGGTTTACGTGGGCGACTGCCGTGATGTTGTCGCACTGGATCAACACCGGCTGACCCTGAAGCAGCGATTTTGCCAGGCTTAGAGCATTGTAGATCGCTCTTAGCTCCAGTATATTTATGTGAAGAGACGTCTCCAGGTTTGACCACACGCCCTGGAAGTTTCTTCCCTTTGTGACTGCTCCCCAACCTCGTAGGCTGGCATCCGTAGTCACCAGGACCCAGTCCTGTATGCCGAATCTGCGGCCCACTAACAGATGGGCAGTCTGCAACCACCACAGGAGAGACAACCTTGTTCTCGTGACAGTGTTATCCGCTGATGCATGTGCAGATGCGATCCGGACCATTTGTCCAGCAGATCCCACTGAAATGTTCGTGCATGGAATCTGCCGAATGGAATCGCTTCGTACGAAGCCACCATCTTTCCCAGGACTCTTGTGCATTGATGTACTGACACAGTTCCTGGTTTTAGGAGGTTCTTGACAAGTTCGGATAACTCCCTTGCTTTCTCTTCCGGGAGAAATACCTTTTTCTGAACCGTGTCCAGAATCATGCCCAGGAACAGCAGATGTGTTGTCGGGGTCAATTGAGATTTTGGAAGATTTAGAATCCACCCGTGTTGCTGAAGCACTACTTGTGTTAGCGCTACACCGACTTCCAGCTGTTCTCTGGACTTTGCCCTTATCAGGAGATCGTCCAAGTAAGGGATAATTAATACGCCTTTTCTTTGTAGAAGAACCATCATTTCGGTCATTACCTTGGTAAAGACCCGAGGGGCCGTGGACAACCCAAACGGCAGCGTTTGAAACTGATAATGACAGTCTTGTATCACGAACCTGAGATACCCTTGGTGTGAGGGGTAAATCGGGACATGTAGATAAGCATCTTTTATGTCCAAGGACACCATGAAGTCTCCTTCTTCCAGATTCGCTATCACTGCTCTGAGTGACTCCATCTTGAACTTGAATTTCTTTATGTACAGGTTCAAGGATTTCAGATTTAGAATAGGCCTTACCGAACCGTCCGGTTTCGGTACCACAAATAGTGTGGAATAATACCCCTTTCCCTGTTGTAGGAGGGGTACCTTGACTATCACCTGCTGAGAATACAGCTTGTGAATGGCTTCCAAAACCGACGTCCTTTCTGAGGGAGACGTTGGTAAAGCAGACTTTAGGAACCGGCGAGGGGGAGACCTTTCGAACTCCAGCATGTAACCCTGAGATACTATCTGCAGGACCCACGGGTCCACTTGTGAGTGAACCCATTGATTGCTGAAAATCTTGAGTCGACCCCCCACCGTTCCTGAGTCCGCTTGTAAAGCCCCAGCGTCATGCTGATGGCTTTGTAGAAGCCGGGGCGGGCTTCTGTTCCTGGGCAGGGGCTGCTTGCTGCCCTTTCTTACCCTTTCCTCTGCCTCGCGGCAGATAAGACTGTCCTTTTGGTCGCTTTTTATAGGAGCGAAAGGACTGCGGCTGAAAAGACGGTGTCTTTTTCTGTTGGGAGGGGGTCTGAGGTAAAAAAGTGGATTTGCCGGCAGTTGCCGTGGCCACCAGGTCCGAAAGACCGACCCCAAACAATTCCTCTCCTTTATATGGCAATACTTCCATATACCTCTTGGAATCCGCATCACCTGACCACTGTCGCGTCCATAAACTTCTTCTGGCAGATATGGACATCGCGCTTACTCTTGATGCTAGAGTACAAACATCCCTCTGAGCATCTCGCATATAAAGGAAAGCATCCTTTAATTGCTCTAGAGTCAATAAAATACTGTCCCTATCCAGGGTCTCAATATTTTCAGTCAGAGAATCCAACCACACTACCCCAGCACTGCACATCCAGGCTGAGGCTATTGCCGGTCGCAGTATAACACCAGTATGTGTGTATATACTCTTCAGTGTAGTTTCCAGCCTCCTATCTGCTGGATCCTTGAGGGCGGCCGTATCAGGAGACGGCAACGCCACTTGCTTTGATAAACGTGTGAGCGCCTTATCCACCCTAGGGGGTGTTTCCCAGCGCGCCCTAACCTCTGGTGGGAAAGGGTATAATGCCAATAACTTCTTGGAAATTAGCAGTTTTCTATCGGGGTTAACCCACGCTTCATCACACACGTCATTCAATTCCTCTGATTCTGGAAAAAATACAGGTAGTTTTTTCACCCCCCACATAATACCCCTTTTTGAGGTACCAGCAGTATCAGAGATCTGCAAAGCCTCCTTCATTGCCGTGATCATATAACGTGTGGCCCTATTGGAAAATACGTTTGTTTCTTCACCGTCGACACTAGATTCATCTGTGTCGGTACCCGTGTCGACTGACTGAGGTAAAGGACGTTTTACAGCCCCTGACGGTGTCTGAGACGCCTGAACCGGTACTAACTGGTTTGCCGGGCGTCTTATTTCGTCAACTGACTTTTGTAATGTGCTGACATTATCACGTAATTCCATAACTAAAGCCATCCATTCCGGTGTCGACTCCCTAGGGGGTGACATTACCATCATCGGCAATTGCTCTGCCTCCACACCAACATCGTCCTCATACATGTCGACACACACGTACCGACACACAGCAGCCACACAGGGAATGCTCTAATCGAAGACAGGACCCCCTAGCCCTTTGGGGAGACAGAGGGAGAGTTTGCCAGCACACACCAAAAGCGCTATAAATGTATATAAACAACCCTAGAAGGTGTTGTTTACTATATATGCGCTCTTAATATATAAATATCGCCAATTTATGCCCCCCTTCTCTTTGTTACCCTGTTTCTGTAGTGCAGTGCAGGGGAGAGACCTGGGAGCCTTCCTCACCAGCGGAGCTGAGCAGGAAAATGGCGCTGAGTGCTGAGGAGAATAAGCTCCGCCCCTTTTTCGGCGGGCTTTTCCCCGGTTTTTAAGAAACTGGCCTGGGTTAAAATACATACATATAGCCTTAATGGCTATATGTGATGTATTTATTTTGCCACTAAAGGTAATTATATTGCTGCCCAGGGCGCCCCCAGCAGCGCCCTGCACCCTCCGTGACTGAGTCAGTGAGCCGTGTGACAACAATGGCGCACAGCTGCCGTGCTGTGCGCTACCTTCAAGAAGACTGAGGAGTCTTCTGCCGCCTGCTTTCCGGACCTCCGTTCTGCCGTCTCTTCAGCGTCTGTAAGGGGGATCGGCGGCGCGGCTCCGGGACGAACCCCAGGCTGACCTGTGTTCCGACTCCCTCTGGAGCTAAGTGTCCAGTAGCCTAAGACTCCAATCCATCCTGCACGCAGGTGAGTTGGAAATCTCTCCCCTAAGTCCCTCGATGCAGTGATCCTGTTGCCAGCAGGAATCACTGAGATTGAAACCTAAAAAAAAACTTTTCTAAACAGCTCTTTAGGAGAGCCACCTAGATTGCACCCTCTCGGACGGGCACAAAAACCTAACTGAGGCTTGGAGGAGGGTCATAGGGGGAGGAGCCAGTACGCACCATGTGAGCTAAAAGCTTTTTTAGATGTGCCCTGTCTCCTGCGGAGCCCGCTATTCCCCATGGTCCTGACGGAGTCCCAGCATCCACTAGGACGTTAGAGAAAAAAAAGGTTGGCACTTTGGGACTCTCAGCGTGGGAGGTGGGAGCCTTCATCACTAGGTTGGTATGGAAGGGGAGACAATTATCTACCGGAGGGTACCAACCCCAAGTTTCTGTGACCCCCACAAGGCTCATGGCAAGCGTCGGAACCCATGGTGGGTCTGAATTAACGGGCCCATTATAGTCTATGGGAAAATGAGTCCATTTTGCATACTGATATCTCTGGTTCTGGGTGTTCCAGAGACTCAGGACTGGTACCATACAAAAGAGGAGACTCTTGCCTTTCGGGACAGACCAACTACTTGTTTATGTGACACTGTTAAGGGAATCGGGAAGCAACCGTGTTTTGGGTCCCTTCCAGTTGTCCGCCTAGCTTGCACAGGATGCAGGGTTTCTGGCTAGATAGGAAATACTGTACAGAAATGCTAAGCATGGTAATTTGACATCCAGGAACATAGGGAGGAGTTTTTATCTCTCTCCATTATACTTAGAAAAATTACACTTGCGACGGTACATTACAAGCTGTTCGTGCTAATTAATACACTAGTAGAACATACTGTACAGAGATACTAAGTACAGTGATTTGGCATCCACGAATTTAGGGAGGAGCTTTAATCTCTCTCCATTGTAATCTTTCTAAGTATAATGGAGAGAGATAAAAGCTCCTCCCTAAGTTCCTGGGTGCCAAATTACCGTCCTTAATATCTCTGAACTCTATGTTCTATTAGTGTACTAATTAGCACGAACAGCTTGTAACGTACAGTGGCAAGTTTAATCTTTCTATGTATAAAGGAGAGAGATAAAAGCTCCTCTGTAAGTTCCTAGATGCCAAATCACCATCCTTAGTATCTCTGTACAGTATGTTCTACTAGTGTACTAATTAGCACGAACAGTACGGTGATTTGGCATCCAGGAACTTACTGAGGAGCTTTTATCTCTCTCCATTATACATAGAAAGACTAAACTTGCCGCTGTACGTTACAAGCTGTTTGTGCTAATTAGTACCCTAATAGAACATACTGTACAGAAATACTAAGTATGGTGATTTGGCATCCAGTTAAAAGCTGTTCGTTCTAATTAGTACACTAGTAGAACATACTGTACAGAAATACTAAGGACAGTGATTTGGCATCTAGGAACTTAGGGAGGAGCTTTTATCTCTCCATTATACATAAAAGATTAAACTTGCCACTGTACGTTACAAGCTGTTCGTGCTAATTAGTACACTAGAAGAACATACTGGGGACTCGGACTCATACAGTACTTGCATTTCAAAAGCACTGTATTTTCCACTGCCTCCCGCTAGCCCATTGCCCTTCCCCCCTGGGAGCCTGCACAGGTCATGCAGTAGACAGGGAAGGAGTTATTCACATAAACCAGGGCAAAGCTGCAGGAGCGGTTCTACTGTTAAGGTTCTATGCACCATACGGTACACATACAATTCTGTAGCAGGGCAGACTCAATAGAAATGGCTACCGCCTGTGACTCCTTGCCCCATGGAGGCCCTCGGCTATGGAGCAAGTAACAGCGCCAGATTTTGTAGGTCACGGGGCAATGCTAAAGGAGCGTCAGAATCCCCTAGATAAAATACACAGGGTCGATAGGGATAAGCGAGGTCTATGCACTTAACAATACTCCAGACCCCATCGCATCACAAAGTAAAAAAATGTCCAAGGCACATGAACATCCGCCTTGTGTCAGCACTCAGCTATGGAGCGAGTGACGGCATAGGTTTTGCAGGCTACGGGGCAGTGCTGAAGGAGCGTCGGAATCCCCTAGCTAAAATACACAGGGGCGATAGGGTTAAGCGACATCTATGCACATAATGCTACAAGGCGGGGGTTCATGTGCCTCAGACATTTTGTCACTTTGTGATGCGATGGGGTCTGGTGTATCGTTATGTGCATAGACCTCGCTTATCCCTATCGACCCTGTGTATTTTAGCTAGGGGATTCTGACGCTCCTTCAGCATTGGCCCATTCTTTGAACACAGTATTTTCCACTGCCTCGCCCTACCCCCATCCCACTTTCCCCTTCCCCCCTGGGAGCCTGCACAGTTCATGCAGTAGACAAGTAGGGAGTTCTGATCAGGTAACAAGACAAGATTTATGTGAAACCTGTGTGCACCCTTCCATTGAATGTATAACAAAGAAAAAAAATTATAATATTATAATAAAGTGAATGTCACGGGAACTCGGACGCACATACTGTACATGTATTTCAAAAGCATGGTGTTTATGCATTGTACATACTTCATTTTACACAATTAGTTGCGTCTCCATACACAATCTTGCATCTGCATACACAAGTGTTTTATCATGTTCGTTTGTGTCTGTATAAACTATTTATTTATATTGAGAACTCTCACCGTCTGACCATTGGTCACCATCTATTAACAGTACAGTCGTCACTGACCATTTGCCAGAGCTGTAGATCAATTCGCCGCTATATGATCGAAAGTAATGGATTAGTGGAGCATTAACCACCCAGTGGTGGAGATGTGTAATGCATGCTGAGTTTCTAGAATCGCCTCAACGTGCCTGCCTGTGATTAAACTCAGCAAGCTAAGCTATCACCTTAGCGTGACTAAACGTCCGTCTAGGCGGAGAATCGGTCAAGATAAAGGTAGCTACATCTGTACGAACCAGTCAACAGTATGAAAAAGAACAGCATCAGTCAAAGACTGAACAAAACTGTAACATAACCCTTATGCAAGCAATAACTATATACAAGTCTTGCAGAATGTTGTCCGCACTGGGACGGGCGCCCAGCATCCTCTACGGACTAGAAGAAAAAGATTTACCGGTAGGTTTAAAATCTTATTTTCTCTTACGTCCTAGAGGATGCTGGGGACTCCGTAAGGACCAAGGGGATTATACCAAAGCTCCCAAACGGGCGGGAGAGTGCAGATGACTCTGCAGCACCGATTGAGCAAACATGAGGTCCTCCTCAGCCAGGGTATCAAACTTGTAGAATTTAGCAAAAGAGTTTGAACCCGACCAAGTCGCCGCTCGGCAAAGCTGTAATGCCGAGACGCCTCGGGCAGCCACCCAAGAAGATCCCACCTTCCTAGTGGAATGGGCCTTCACCGAAATAGGTAACGGCAATCCAGCCGTAGAATGAGCCTGCTGAATCGTGTTGCAGATCCAGCGAGCAATAGTCTGCTTAGAAGCAGGAGCGCCAACCTTGTTGGCTGCATACAGGACAAAATAAGATTTTACTTACCGATAAATCTATTTCTCGGAGTCCGTAGTGGATGCTGGGGTTCCTGAAAGGACCATGGGGAATAGCGGCTCCGCAGGAGACAGGGCACAAAAAGTAAAGCTTTTTCAGATCAGGTGGTGTGCACTGGCTCCTCCCCCTATGACCCTCCTCCAGACTCCAGTTAGGTACCGTGCCCGGACGAGCGTACACAATAAGGGAGGATTTTGAATCCCGGGTAAGACTCATACCAGCCACACCAATCACACCGTACAACCTGTGATCTAAACCCAGTTAACAGTATGATAACAGCGGAGCCTCTGAAAGATGGCTTCCTTCAACAATAACCCGAATTAGTTAACAATAACTATGTACAATTTATGCAGATAATCCGCACTTGGGATGGGCGCCCAGCATCCACTACGGACTCCGAGAAATAGATTTATCGGTAAGTAAAATCTTATTTTCTCTATCGTCCTAGTGGATGCTGGGGTTCCTGAAAGGACCATGGGGATTATACCAAAGCTCCCAAACGGGCGGGAGAGTGCGGATGACTCTGCAGCACCGAATGAGAGAACTCCAGGTCCTCCTTAGCCAGAGTATCAAATTTGTAAAATTTTACAAACGTGTTCTCCCCTGACCACGTAGCTGCTCGGCAAAGTTGTAATGCCGAGACCCCTCGGGCAGCCGCCCAAGATGAGCCCACCTTCCTTGTGGAGTGGGCCTTTACAGATTTAGGCTGTGGCAGGCCTGCCACAGAATGTGCAAGTTGGATTGTGCTACAGATCCAACGAGCAATCGTCTGCTTAGACGCAGGAGCACCCATCTTGTTGGGTGCATACAATATAAACAACGAGTCAGATTTTCTGACTCCAGCTGTCCTTGCAATATATATTTTTAATGCTCTGACAACGTCCAGTAACTTGGAGTCCTCCAAGTCACTTGTAGCCGCAGGCACTACAATAGGCTGGTTCAGATGAAATGCTGACACCACCTTAGGGAGAAAATGCGGACGAGTCCGCAGTTCTGCCCTGTCCGAATGGAAAATCAGATATGGGCTTTTGTAAGATAAAGCTGCCAATTCTGATACTCTCCTGGCAGAAGCCAGGGCTAGAAGCATGGTCACTTTCCAAGTGAGATATTTCAAATCCACCTTATTTAGTGGTTCAAACCAATGAGATTTTAGAAAGTCCAAAACCACATTGAGATCCCACGGTGCCACTAAAGGCACCACAGGAGGCTGTATATGCAGCACTCCCTTAACAAAGGTCTGGACTTCAGGGACTGAAGCCAATTCTTTTTGAAAGAAAATCGACAGGGCCGAAATTTGAACCTTAATAGATCCCAATTTGAGACCCATAGACAATCCTGATTGCAGGAAATGTAGGAATCGACCCAGTTGAAATTCCTCCGTCGGAGCACTCCGATCTTCGCACCACGCAACATATTTTCGCCAAATTCGGTGATAATGTTGCACGGTTACTTCCTTCCTTGCTTTAATCAAAGTAGGAATGACTTCTTCCGGCATGCCTTTTTCCTTTAGGATCCGGCGTTCAACCGCCATGCCGTCAAACGCAGCCGCGGTAAGTCTTGAAACAGACAGGGACCCTGCTGAAGCAAGTCCCTCCTTAGAGGTAGAGGCCACGGATCTTCCGTGATCATCTCTTGAAGTTCCGGGTACCAAGTCCTTCTTGGCCAATCCGGAACCACTAGTATCGTTCTTACGCCTCTTTGCCGTATAATTCTCAATACTTTTGGTATGAGAGGCAGAGGAGGAAACACATACACCGACTGGTACACCCAAGGCGTTACCAGCGCGTCCACAGCTATTGCCTGCGGATCTCTTGACCTGGCGCAATACCTGTCCAGTTTTTTGTTGAGGCGAGACGCCATCATGTCCACCATTGGTCTTTCCCAACGGGTTACCAGCATGTGGAAGACTTCTGGATGAAGTCCCCACTCTCCCGGGTGAAGATCGTGTCTGCTGAGGAAGTCTGCTTCCCAGTTGTCCACTCCCGGGATGAACACTGCTGACAGTGCTATCACATGATTCTCTGCCCAGCGAAGAATCCTTGCAGCTTCTGCCATTGCACTCCTGCTTCTTGTGCCGCCCTGTCTGTTCACATGGGCGACTGCCGTGATGTTGTCCGACTGGATCAACACCGGTTTTCCCTGAAGCAGAGGTTCTGCCTGGCTTAGAGCATTGTATATTGCTCTTAGTTCCAGAATGTTTATGTGAAGAGACGTTTCCAGGCTCGTCCATACTCCCTGGAAGTTTCTTCCTTGTGTGACTGCTCCCCAGCCTCTCAGGCTGGCGTCCGTGGTCACCAGGATCCAATCCTGTATGCCGAATCTGCGGCCCTCCAATAGATGAGGACTCTGCAACCACCACAGAAGAGACACCCTTGTCCTTGGAGACAGGGTTATCCGTAGGTGCATCTGAAGATGCGACCCTGACCATTTGTCCAACAGATCCCTTTGGAAAATTCTTGCGTGGAATCTGCCGAATGGAATTGCTTCGTAAGAAGCCACCATTTTTCCCAGGACTCTTGTGCATTGATGTACAGACACCTTTCCTGGTTTTAGGAGGTTCCTGACAAGCTCGGATAGCTCCTTGGCTTTTTCCTCCGGGAGAAAAACCTTTTTCTGAACCGTGTCCAGAATCATCCCTAGGAACAGCAGACGAGTTGTCGGCATTAACTGGGATTTTGGAATATTCAGAATCCACCCGTGCTGTTTTAGCACTTCTTGAGACAGTGCTAATCCCATCTCTAGCTGTTCTCTGGACCTCGCCCTTATTAGGAGATCGTCCAAGTATGGGATAATTAATATGCCTTTTCTTCGAAGAAGAATCATCATCTCGGCCATTACCTTTGTAAAGATCCGAGGTGCCGTGGACAATCCGAACGGCAGCGTCTGAAACTGATAGTGACAGTTTTGTACAACGAACCTGAGGTACCCCTGGTGTGAGGGGTAAATTGGAACGTGGAGATACGCATCCTTGATGTCCAAGGATACCATAAAGTCCCCCTCTTCCAGGTTCGCTATCACTGCTCTGAGTGACTCCATCTTGAACTTGAACTTCTTTATGTACAGGTTCAAGGACTTCAGATTTAGAATAGGCCTTACCGAGCCATCCGGCTTCGGTACCACAAAAAGAGTGGAATAATACCCCTTCCCTTGTTGTAGAAGAGGTACCTTGACTATCACCTGCTGAGAGTACAGCTTGTGAATGGCTTCCAAAACCGTCTCCCTTTCGGAGGGGGACGTTGGTAAAGCAGACTTCAGGAAACGGCGAGGTGGATCTGTCTCTAATTCCAACCTGTACCCTTGAGATATTATCTGCAGGATCCAGGGATCTACCTGCGAGTGAGCCCACTGCGCGCTGTAATTTTTGAGACGACCGCCCACCGTCCCCGAGTCCGCTTGAGAAGCCCCAGCGTCATGCTGAGGCTTTTGTAGAAGCCGGGGAGGGCTTCTGTTCCTGGGAAGGAGCTGCGTGTTGCTGTCTCTTCCCTCGACCTCTGCCTCGTGGCAGATATGAATAGCCCTTTGCTCTCTTATTTTTAAAGGAACGAAAGGGCTGCGGTTGAAAAGTCGGTGCCTTTTTCTGTTGGGGAGTGACTTGAGGTAGAAAGGTGGATTTCCCGGCTGTAGCCGTGGCCACCAAATCTGATAGACCGACTCCAAATAACTCCTCCCCTTTATACGGCAAAACTTCCATATGCCGTTTTGAATCCGCATCGCCTGTCCACTGTCGCGTCCATAAAGCTCTTCTGGCCGAAATGGACATAGCACTTACCCGTGATGCCAGTGTGCAGATATCCCTCTGTGCATCACGCATATAAAGAAATGCATCCTTTATTTGTTCTAACGACAGTAAAATATTGTCCCTGTCCAGGGTATCAATATTTTCAATCAGGGACTCTGACCAAACTACCCCAGCACTGCCCATCCAGGCAGTCGCTACAGCTGGTCGTAGTATAACACCTGCATGTGTGTATATACTTTTTTGGATATTTTCCATCCTCCTATCTGATGGATCTTTAAGTGCGGCCGTCTCAGGAGAGGGTAACGCCACTTGTTTAGATAAGCGTGTTAGCGCCTTGTCCACCCTAGGAGGTGTTTCCCAGCGCTCCCTAACCTCTGGCGGGAAAGGGTATAATGCCAATAATTTCTTTGAAATTATCAGCTTTTTATCAGGGGCAACCCACGCTTCATTACACACGTCATTTAATTCTTCTGATTCAGGAAAAACTATAGGTAGTTTTTTCATACCCCACATAATACCCTGTTTAGTGGTACCTGTAGTATCAGCTAAATGTAACGCCTCCTTCATTGCCAAAATCATATAACGTGTGGCCCTACTGGAAAATACGGTTGAATCGTCACCGTCACCACTGGAGTCAGTGCCTGCGTCTGGGTCTGTGTCGACCGACTGAGGCAAAGGGCGTTTCACAGCCCCTGACGGTGTTTGAGTCGCCTGGACAGGCACTAATTGATTGTCCGGCCGCCTCATGTCGTCAAACGACTGCTTTAGCGTGTTGACACTATCCCGTAGTTCCATAAATAAAGGCATCCATTCTGGTGTCGACTCCCTAGGGGGTGACATCCTCATATTTGGCAATTGCTCCGCCTCCACACCAATATCGTCCTCATACATGTCGACACACACGTACCGACACACAGCAGACACACAGGGAATGCTCCTAACGAAGACAGGACCCACTAGCCCTTTGGGGAGACAGAGGGAGAGTTTGCCAGCACACACCAAAAGCGCTATATATATATCAGGGATAGCCTTATAATAAGTGCTCCCTTATAGCTGCTTTGTTATATCAAAATATCGCCAAAAATTTGCCCCCCCCTCTCTGTTTTACCCTGTTTCTGTAGTGCAGTGCAGGGGAGAGACTTGGGAGCCGTCCTGACCAGCGGAGCTGTGAGAGGAAATGGCGCCGTGTGCTGAGGAGATAGGCCCCGCCCCTTTTCTGGCGGGCTCGTCTCCCGCTATTTAGAAAAATCAGGCAGGGGTTAAATATCTCCATATAGCCTCTAGGGGCTATATGTGAGGTATTTTTAGCCTTTATAGGTATTCATTTGCCTCCCAGGGCGCCCCCCTCCCAGCGCCCTGCACCCTCAGTGACTGCCGTGTGAAGTGTGCTGAGAGGAAAATGGCGCACAGCTGCAGTGCTGTGCGCTACCTTTAGAAGACTGCAGGAGTCTTCAGCCGCCGATTCTGGACCTCTTCTGACTTCAGCATCTGCAAGGGGGCCGGCGGCGCGGCTCCGGTGACCATCCAGGCTGTACCTGTGATCGTCCCTCTGGAGCTTGATGTCCAGTAGCCAAGAAACCAATCCATCCTGCACGCAGGTGAGTTGACTCCTTCTCCCCTCAGTCCCTCGCTGCAGTGATCCTGTTGCCAGCAGGAATCACTGTAAAATAAAAAACCTAGCTAAACTTTTTCTAAGCAGCTCTTTAGGAGAGCCACCTAGATTGCACCCTTCTCGGCCGGGCACAAAAATCTAACTGGAGTCTGGAGGAGGGTCATAGGGGGAGGAGCCAGTGCACACCACCTGATCTGAAAAAGCTTTACTTTTTGTGCCCTGTCTCCTGCGGAGCCGCTATTCCCCATGGTCCTTTCAGGAACCCCAGCATCCACTAGGACGATAGAGAAATAGAGCTTCTGTTTTCCTAATTCGAGCCGTCCTGGCTACGTAAATTTGTAAGGCCCTGACTACATCAAGGGATTTGGAATCCTCCAAATCTCCGCTAGCCACAGGCACCACAATAGGTTAGTTCATATGAAAAGAGGAAACCACCTTAGGCAAAAATTGAGGACGAGTTCGCAACTCAACTCTGTCCACATGGAAAATCAGATAGGGGCTTTTGTGAGATAAAGCCGCCAACTCAGACACTCGCCTTGCAGACGCCAAGGCCAACAACATAGCCACTTTCCAAGTGAGATATTTTAATTCCACGGTTTGAAAAGGCTCAATGAGACTTAAGGAACTGTAACACCACGTTAAGGTCCCATGGTGCCACTGGGGGCACAAATGAGGCTGGATATGCAGCCCTCCCTTCACAAAAGTCTGGACTTCTGGGAGAGAAGCCAATTACTTCTGAAAGAAAATAGACAGTGTTATGAACCACAGGTAGTGGTTCATTCCTATTCTATGTTTATAGTTGTCTTGCAGGCCAGGATTTCCCGTTGCTAAGGTTTGAGAAGACTCTTGTTTGCTGCCGGTGGTGAGTCTGTGTGATTGCAGCTTGTTCCCATGTGTTCAGCCTCACCTGTCTGTTCATTGCACCTCTCAGTTGTGCAGCAGGGCAGCTGCACGACATAATTAATTAAGACTCTCTGTTATATTCTGGCTCAGTGCAATTCACAGACGCTGGTGATATTTCCAGAGTTCCAGAGTTCTTGAGTTCTGAGCTAGTCCCTGCCAGTTTCTGAGCTCCTGTCTAGCAGTGTCTGTCTAGCTGCTTCGAGTGTCGGTTCCAGTGTCGGTTCCTGTGTCGGTTCCAGTGTCTGATCCCGTGTCCTGCCGTGAAGCGTTCCTGTCCAGAAGTCCTGTGGCTTTGTCTGTGCATGGTCGAGTATCTGGCTTCTTGGTGTCCACCGGTCTGTCGTTTGGGATTCTGCCTGTCCGCCGGTTCTGAGAGTCTGTGTCGGCTACATTGGGGGTTCCTGTCCGTTTTCCAGTATTGGTACCGGTTCCGTGAGTAGCGGCTTTGCCGCGTCCGTCGGCCTAGGCCGCAGTATTCTTTGGTTATATTTTGTTACTGGTGTTTTGCAGAGGGTTCTGCTTATGCTGTCACCGCCGGTACACAACAGTATTGTGTCAGCGAGTGGACAGCATTTCCTTTGTTGTTCTTTTCCTTTGGCGGCGTGCCGCACATATATTTAGTTTTAGGGTTGTTAGTAGCCCATAGCCTTATGTGTGCTTTAGTTAGAGGTCCCCTTGTTATTATCCTGTCTCGGTTCACGCCTTGTCTCACTCTAAGACCTGGGGGCATCGGAGTTGGGCAGACCTAACCCGCCCTTCAAACGCGGCTGCCGTCGGCCCAAGAAACCATAGTCACTCAGGCGTGAACTGACCACACGGGTGAAACAATGGAGGTAGGGTGCTAGGGGCTATTTCCACACCACACCTTATTTCAGCATCACGTTCTGGTGCTCTGGACTCACTACGCAACATCTCCCTTGTTCTGAGCACCAGGAACCTAACAGACAGGGCCGAAATCTGTACCTTAATGGAACCTAATTTTAGGCCCAAATTCACTCCAGTGTGTAGGAAGTGGAGAAAAAGGCCCAGATGGAATTCCTCCGAAGGAGCATTCTTGGTCTCACACCAAGACACATACTTCCTCCAGATACGGTGATAATGTTTCGCTGTCACCTCCTTCCTAGCCCTTATCAGAGTAGGAATGACCTCATCCGGAATGCCCTTTTCAGCTAGGATCCGGCGTTCAACCGCCATGCCGTCAAACGCAGCTGCAGTAAGTCTTGGAACAGACAGGGCCCCTGTTGCAACAGGTCCTCTCTGAGAGGAAGAGGCCACGGATCTTCTGTGAGCATTTCCTGCAGCTCCGGATACCAGGCCCTTCGAGGCCAATCTGGAACAATGAGAATTGCCTGTACTCGTTTTCGTCTTATGATTCTCAATATTTTTGAGATGAGAGGAAGAGGAGGGAACACATAGACCGACTGGAACACCCACGGAGCCACCAGGGCGTCCACCGCTACCGCCTGAGGGTCCCTTCACCTGGCACAATACCTCAGGAGCTTTTTGTTGAGGCGTGACGCCATTATGTCTACTTGAGGCAGTCCCCACTGACTTGCAATCTCTGCAAAGACCACTTGATGAAGTCCACACACTCCTTGATGGAGATCGTGTCTGCTGAGGAAGTCTGCTTCCCATTTGTCCACTCCCGGAATGAAGACTGCTGTCAGAGCGCTTACGTGATTTTCCGCCCAGCGAAGAATTCTGGTGGCTTCTACCATTGCCACTCTGCTCCTTGTTACGCCTTGGCGGTTTACATGAGCCACAGCCGTGACGTTGTCTGACTGAATCAGAACCGGTAGGTTGCGAAGAAAATTCTCTGCTTGACGTAGGCTGTTGTATAGGCCCTCAATTCCAGTATGTTGATGTGTAGACAAGCCTCCTGGCTTGACCACAGACCCTGGAAGTTTCTTCCCTGTGTGACTGCTCCCCAGCCTCGGAGGCTCGCGTCCGTGGTCACCAGAACCCAGTCCTGAATGCCAAACCTGCGACCCTCTAGAAGGTGAGCACTCTGCAGCCACCACAAGAGAGATACCCTGGCCCTGGGGGACAGGCTGATCATCTGATGAATATGTAGATGTGACCCGGACCACTTGTCCAGAAGGTCCCACTGAAAGGTCCTCGCATGGAACCTGCCGAATGGAATGGCCTCGTAAGACGCCACCATCTTTCCCAGAACTCGAGTGCATTGATGGACCGACACCCTTTTTGGCTTTAACAGGTCCTTGACCACGTTCTGGAGTGCCTGGGCCTTTTCCAGCGGGAGAAAAACCCTTTTTCGTTCCATATCCAGAATCATGCCTAAGAAAGGCAAATGGTTCGTTGGAACCAACTGTGACTTTGGTAGATTGAGAATCCAGCCATGCTGCTGCAGCACTCTCTGGGAGAGCGACACGCTTTTCTGCAGGAGATCGTCCAAGTACGGGATAATTGTGACTCCCTGTCTGCGCAGGAGCACCATCATTTCCGCTATTACCTTGGTGAAAATCCTCGGGGCCATGGAAAGCCCAAACGGCAACGTCTGAAATTGGTAATGACAATCCTGTACAGCAAATCTTAGGAACGCCTGATGAGGAGGATATATGGGGACATGAAGGTATGCATCCTTTATGTCCAGGGACACCATATAATCCCCCCCCCCTACAGGCTGGCGATGACCGCTCTGAGCGATTCCATCTTGAATTTGAACCTTTTCAAGTATAGGTTTAAGGATTTTAAATTCAGAATGGGTCTGACCGAACCGTCCGGTTTCGGTACCACAAACAGGGTTGAGTAGTACCCCGTCCCCTGTTGAAGCCGGGGAACTTTGACCACCACTTGTTGAAGACACAGCTTTTGAATTACATTTAAAACTACTTCCCTCTCCGGGGGAAGAAGCTGGTAGGGCCGATTTGAAAAACCGGCGAGGAGGCACCTCTTCGAATTCCAGCTTGTAACCCTGGGAAACAATGTCTATTACCCAGGGATCCACCTGTGATTGAATCCAGACGTGGCTGAAAATTCGAAGACGTGTCCCCACTGGGGCGGACTCCCTCAGCGGAGCCCCAGCGTCATGCGGTGGATTTTGTAGAAGCCGGGGAGGACTTCTGTTCCTGGGAACTAGCTGTAGTTGGCAGCTTTTTCCCTCTGCCCTTACCTCTGGCGAGGAAGGAAGATCCCTGTACTCTCTTGGATTTATGCGACCGAAAGGACTGCATCTGATAATGTGGCGTTTTCTTTGGCTGTGAGGAAACATAAGGTAAAAAAGTGGATTTACCTGCAGTAGCTGTGGAAACTAGGTCTGTGAGACCTTCCCCAAATAATTCCTCACCCTTGTAAGGCAAAACCTCCAGATGCTTTTTTGAGTCGGCATCACCCGTCCATTGTCGGGTCCACAGGGCTCGCCTAGCAGAAATCGCCATGGCGTTGGCTCTGGAACCCAGTAGGCCAACGTCTCTCTGAGCATCTCTCATATATAGGACAGCATCCTTAATATGACCCAAGGTCAATAAAACGGTATCCTTATCCAGTGTATCAATTTCAGCAGACAAGGTATCTGTCCACACTGCTACAGCGCTACAAACCCAAGCCGACTTTATCGCCGGTCTGAGTAATGTACCAGTATGTGTGTAAATTGACTTCAACGTAGTCTCTTGCCTGCGATCAGCAGGATCCTTGAGGGTTGCGGTATCTTGAGACGGCAGCACCACCTTCTTGGATAAGCGCGTCAACGCTTTGTCCACTCTGGGAGAGGATTCCCACCGTATCCTGTCCTTAGCCGGGAAAGGATACGCCATAAGAATCCTTTTGGGAATCTGCAGTTTCTTGTCTGGAGTTTCCCAAGCCCTTTCAAACAACTCATTTAGGTCATGTGAAGGGGGGAAAGTAACCTCAGGTTTCTTTTCCTTATACATGCGCACCCTCGTGTCCAGGACCGAGGGGTCATCTGTGATATGCAACACATCTTTTATAGCAATAATCATATAATGAATACTTTTTGCCAATCTCGGCCGCAATCTCGCATCATCATAGTCGACACTGGAGTCAGAATCCGTGTCGGTATTAGTGTCTGCTACTTGGGATAGTGGGCGCTTTTGAGACCCAGAAGGGCCCTGTGACATAGTGAAAGACAGGGATTGACTCCCTGTATTTCCCCTGGACTCCACTTTGTCCAACCTTTTGTGTAATAAATTCACATTTGCATTTAAAACATTCCACATATCTAACCAATCAGGTGTCGGCGTTGCCGACGGAGACACCACACTCATTTGCTCCACCTCCTCCCTAGAAGAGCCTTCCGCTTCATACATGCCAACACACGCGTACCGACACCCCACACACGCAGGGAAATCTCTAATCTGGAGATAGTTCCCCCAACCAGGCCCTTTGGAGAGACAGAGAGAGAGTATGCCAGCACACACCCAGCGCCAATGACTCTGGAAACACAAGTCCCAGCTATATACAGCGCTTTTTTGTTTTATATATATATATATATATATATATATATACTGACTGCGCCCAAATTATGTGCCCCCCCCTCCTTCAAAGCCCTCTGTCACCGTGTTCAGCAGGGAAGAGCCCGGGGAGCCAGCTTCTCAGCAGCGTGCTGTGGAGAAAATGGCGCTGGTTAGTGCTGTGGGATCAAGCTCCGCCCCCTCAGTGGCGGGCTTCGGTCCTGCTCAAAATACAAATGAACCTGGTGGGGGATTATATATTATACTGCTATAGCTGAATATACTTGTAATGCCAGCCTAGAGGATTATTGCTGCCCAGGGCGCCCCCCCTGCGCCCTGCACCCATCTGTGCCTGTGTGTGTGTGCGGGAGCAATGGCATGCAGCGTTACCTCAGTGAAGATCCGAAGTCTTCTGCCGCCTGTGAAGTCTTCTTTCTTCATATACTCACCCGGCTTCAATCTTCCGGCCCTGCATGGAGGACGGCGGCGCGGCTCTGGGTGAGACCTGCGTTCCGATCCCTCTGGAGCTAATGGTGTCCAGTAGCCTAAGAAGCAGAGCCTATCACTGAAGTAGGTCTGCTTCTCTCTCCTCAGTCCCACGGTGCAGGGAGCCTGCTGCCAGCAGGACTCCCTGAAAATAAAAAACCTAACAAAATTCTTTATTACAGAGAAACTCAGGAGAGCTCCCCTGAAAGCACCCAGTCTCCTCTGGGCACAGGATCTAACTGAGGTCTGGAGGAGGGGCATAGAGGGAGGAGCCAGTGCACACCCATTCTAAAGTTTCTTTATAGTGCCCATGTCTCCTGCGGAGCCCGTCTATTACCCATGGTCCTTACGGAGTCCCCAGCATCCTCTAGGACATAAGAGAAATACATCAACGTCACCTTTATCCAGCGAAGTTGACTCCTCCTGCAGAGTGATTGACCACCTGGCAATAGCTTTTGGAATCCAAGCACAGGCTATAGTTGGCCGTAATATAGCCCCGGAAGCCGTGTAAATGGATTTTAGCGTAGCATCCACCTTGCGATCTGCCGGGTCTTTCAACGCAGTAGATCCCGGGACTGGTAAAACCACCTGTTTTGACCGCCCGGAGACAGAGGCGTCAACTATCGGCGGAGACTCCCCCTTCTTTCTATCTTCCTCTGGGAAGGGAAAAGCAACCAAGACCCTCTTAGGGAACAAATGGATAAAAAGAAGCGTGCTTTCAAAGCATTTAAGTCTGACGGAAAGGTGGAATCATTCCAGTTCTACAAGGAATGTAACAATAAATGCAAAAAAGCGATTAGAGCAGCTAAAATAGAAAACGGAAAAAAAATCGCAAAGGACAGTAAAACAAATCCGAAAAAGTTCTTTAAGTATATAAATGGTAAAAGGTTGAAAAGGGAGAATATTGGGCCCTTAAAAGGTAAGCTGGATGTGTTGAATAATGATGATAGGGAAAAAGCAGATTTATTTAATAAATTCTTTTCATCAGTATTCACGAAAGAGGACAGGTTGACAAGAATAGAGCATAACAGAAATAATAATAATGACCCACTGCTTGGTACTTGCTTAAATGAGGGAGTAATCCAGGAGAGACTGAGTAAAATTAAGATAAATAAATCTCCTGGGCCAGGGTTCTTATGGAACTCAACGTAGAGAAAGCCAAACCTCTATATTTGATCTTCTTCGAGTCAATTAGATCAGGAATGATACCAAAGGACTGGCGTATAGCAGAGGTAGTCCCAATATTTAAAAAGGGTATTGAAACGCTCCCCGGGAACTACAGACGGTTAGCTTGACATCTATAGTGGGGAAAATACTAGAAGGTATATTAAGGGATAGCATTCTAGAGTACTTGGATACCTCCAAGGTTATCACTAGGAATCGACATGGATTTGTGAAGGACAGGTCATGTCAAACTAACTTAATAAGCTTCTACGAGAAAGTGATAATATTGATAAGGGTCAAGCAGTGGATGTGATCTTTTTAGATTTCTCTAAGGCTTTTGACAATGTTCCACACAGGAGACTAATCCTCAAACTAAGAGAGCTTGGGGTGGGAATGACTATCTGTACTTGGGTGAGTAATTGGCTGTTTAATAGGGAACAGCGAGTAGGGGTTAATGGAATGTACTCTGAATGGGCTTCAGTACTCAGTGGAATACCGCAGGGCTCAGTACTCGGGCCATTGCTGTTTAATATATTCATTAATGACCTAGGTGAGGGACTGGAAAGCACAGTGTCAATTTTTGCAGATGACACTAAATTATGTAGAATAATTAATTCAGACAGGATGTTGAGTCTCTACAGAATGACTTAACTAGACTGGAGGCCTGGGCAGACAAATGGGAAATGAGGTTCAATATAGACAAATGTAAAGTTATGCACCTTGGGACTAAGAACAATCAGGCAGCCTATAAACTAAATGGAGAAAATGTAGGGATAACGGTAGTTGAAAAGGATCTGGGTGTGCTCATCGATAATAAACTTGGTAGCAGTTTGCAATGTCAAAATGCAGCAGCAAAGGCTAATAAGGTGTTATCATGCATAAAACGGTGTATGGAGACAAGGGATGAGAGTGTAATCCGGCCACTGTTTAAATCATTGGTGCGACCACACCTGGAATAATGTGTACAGTTTTTGGCACCATACTATAAAAAAGATATCTTGGAACTCGAAAGAAAGGGTTCAGAGGCGAGCCACCAAACTGGTTAAGGGGTTAGAGGCATTGGACTATGAGGAAAGACTTAGAAGGCTTGATATGTTCGCACTGGAAAAGAGGTGACTGACTTAATATTTATAAATACATTAAAGGACAATACAAGGATCTATCAAACGATTTGTTTACCAAAAAAACACTACATAGGACACGAGGACTCCCACTGACGTTAGAGGAGAAAAAATTCCATACCCAACGGAGAAAAGGATTCTTCACAGTAAGAGCAGAAAGGATTTGGAATTCTTTTACAGAGAAGGTAGTAATAGTGGACACAATCAATAATTTTAAAAATGGATTAGATAAATTCTTAGCTGAATTTTTTTTCCAGGGATACAGCATTTAATTAATATTTATAAAAAAATACAAAAATAAATAATTAAATAAAATAATGTAATGTACAATAGGTTGAACTCGATGGACATTTGTCTTTTTACAACCTCAACAACTATGTAACTATGTAACTATCTGAAATGTCTTTTCCGGAGTTTCCCAGGCTTTTTCAAAGATAGCGTTTAATTCTTTGGATGCCGGGAAGGTGAGGGGGGGCTTCTTATTATCTGTAAAGAAGGCCTCTTCCACCTGTTCAGGAGCTGTGTCAGAAATATGTAAAATATCCCTCACAGCTTCAATCATCAACTGCATCCCCCTAGCAAGTGATGCTGTCCCCCTCGACACATCCTCGTCACCGTCTGCAGTGTCAGAGTCGGTGTCCGTGTCATCCTGCGTAAGCAATGTAAGTGCACGTTTTTGAGAATGTACCGCAGGGGATTCCGAGGAAGCAGTATCAGACCACACAACCATAGAGGATTGTAGGATCTGAGTGGCATGCTCAGTCCTAGCAACCCTGTCAGCAATCTGAGAAATAGACCCCCTCAGAGAGACTAATCATTCTGGCTCTCTAGCAGGGATCTGCGCTACAACAGTGCAATCCTGATTACATGGTATGGAGTCCTCCTGGGAAGACAAATCATCTGCAGCATATGAAAAGTGTCCCTAGACATGTTGTCACACACACCAAACACCCCACAAACACACAGGGTATTCACTAGACAGAGGTTCCCCCCAAGAATGGCAGAGAGACACAGAGATTGGAGCCAACCCACATGCAGCGCTATTAGAGGTATAGGGAGACCCCCCAACCAGCGCTGACTGTGTCCCTTAGTAGGTGACACAGCCTACAACACAGCCTCCCTCCCTTCTACAACCCCCTGGGACCGTACAGATAGCTGGAGTTGCAGTGGACATCCACTAGTAGTGATTGCAAGCAGGAAAAATGGCGCTGAACGCTGCTGGCTCCGCTCTGAGAAGCTCCGCCCCTTCAATGGCGCTGTCTTCCCGCTCTTGAAGATTATACTGGCCTGAGCAATTTTGTGCTGGCTGAGATACGCGGACCCTGACAGGCTGGAAATGGTCAGTGTAGGGTACCTTGCTGGCTCAGGGCACCCCTCACAGTGCCGCACCGCAGTACCGCTAAGCCGTCCGGGAGCGCGGTATAAGCCGCCCTTTTCACACTGACCCCACGCTTGTAAGGGGGGGACAGTGACTAACTCGCCACACTTCAGCTCATTGAGGGGGTGGCGGCTGGCTGCTGGGGTGAGCGTTCCCCTGTGGCGGGGCGCGATCTGTCCCCTCTGGAGCTCAATGTCCAGTCACCGGAGGCAGTGGCTCAAGACCCCGCAGGGCGGACACTGCTCGCCCCCTCAGTCCCTCGATGCAGGGAGGCTGTTGCCAGCAGCCTCCCTGTAAAAAAACAAACTCTAAAATAAACTTTTCTAAAGAAGCTCTGTAGAGCTCCCCTAGCTGTGACCGGCTCCTCTGGGCACATTTTCTAAACTGAGCCTGGTAGGAGGGGCATAGAGGGAGGAGCCAGCCCACACTATTAAACTCTTAAAGTGCCAATGGCTCCTGGTGGACCCATCTATACCCCATGGTACTAATATGGATCTCAGCATCCTCTAGGACGTAAGAGAAAATAAGAGTAATAGTTTTACACTGAGGCTGGGGAAAGAACGTACATCTCCAGAGTAGGCTTACACAGGACCTCTTTGATGGGTGAAAGACTGATAAAAGGAGATTTATGGTAAGAACTTACCTTTGTTAAATCTCTTTCTGCGAGGTACACTGGATTTCAAAGGGAGTAACAGTGGGGTGTAGAGTTGGATCTTGATCCGAGGCACCAACAGGCTAAAGCTTTGACTGTTCCCAGGATGCCTTGCACCGCCTCCTCTATATCCCCACCTCCAGGCACTGGAGCTCAGTTTTGTTAACCAGTCCAATGCAGTAGCAGGTAAAAGAGACGATAACAGTTAGTAGCCACAGCGAACCACATTCTCACGACAGGAGAAGGTACCAGCGGCTAATGCCATACAAACCCAAAGAAGCTAAGTGCGTCAGGGTGGGCGCCCTGTGGAATTCAGTTACCTCGCGGAAAGAGATTTAACAAAGGTAAGTTCTTACCATAAATCTCCTTTTCTGCAGTGGGGTACACTGGTATTCCACAGGAAATAACATCAGGGATGTCCTAAAGCAGTTCCTCATGGGAGAGGACGCACTGTAGCGGGCACAAGAACCCGGCGTCCAAAGGAAGCATCCTGGGAGGCGGAAGTATCAAAGGCATAGAACCTTATGAACGTGTTCACTGAGGACCACGTAGCCGCCTTGCATATTTCTTCAAGGGACGCGCCACGACGGGCCACCCAAGAAGGTCCAACAGACCGAGTAGAATGGGCCGTGATAGTAGGAGGAGCTGGAACTCCAGCCTGTACATAAGCTTGTGCAATCACCATTCTAATCCATCTGGCCAAGGTCTGCTTATTAGCAGGCCAGCCACGTTTGTGAAAACCAAAAGGGACAAAGAGAGAATCAGATCTTCTAAGGGAGGCGGTTCTCTTCACATAGATATGGAGAGCCCGTACCACGTCCAAATACCGTTTATTTGAGGACAAATCAGGAGAGATAAAGGTCAGAACCACAATGTCTTGGTTAAGGTGGAAAGATGACACCACCTTAGGTAGATAACCAGGGCGAGTTCTAAGAACCGCAAGGTCATGATGAGAAATCAGGAAGGGAGACCTACAGGATAAGACACCCAGGTCTTAAACCCGTCTAGCAGAGGCAATAGCCAGCAAAAATAAGACCTTAAGCGTAAGCCATTTAAGGTCCACAGACTCAAGAGGTTCAAACGGAGACTCTTGTAGGGCGTCCAGAACCACAGACAAATCCCAAGAAAAACAGGAGGAACATAGGGAGGTTGAACCCGTAAAACACCCTGAGTGAAGGTATTAAAGTAAGGCAGAGTCGCAATTTTTCTCTGAAACCCCACCGACAAGGCTGAAACATGAACCTTGAGGGATGCCAGACAAAGGCCTGAGTCCAGGCCCTGTTGCAGAAATGCCAGACGTTTGGCAGTACTGAAGTAGTATGCATCAAAATTCTTAGCCGCACACCAGGTGAAGTAAGAATTCCAGACCCTATAATAATATAATAAATCCGAGCCGAAGCCGGTTTATGAGCTTTCAACATCGTTTAAATGACCGCCTCAGAAAAACCTTTGGCCCTCAGGACTGAAGCTTCAAGAGCCACATTGTCAAAGCCAGTCGGGCCAAATCCTGGTCGACACAGGGGCCCTGAATGAGGAGGTCTGGGTGTTGAGGAAGTAGAATAGGACGCTCTATCGAGAGACCCTGTAGGCCTGAGAACCAATGCCGTCTGGGCCACGCTGGAGCGATCAGAAGTAGCATTCCACCTTCTTGCTTGAACTTCCTTATTACCCTGGGCAGGAGTGACACCGGAGGGAACACGTACGGCAGCCGATAGTTCCAGGAATTGCCAGGGTGTCCACGAATGCCACTTGAGGATACCTTGTCCTTGCTCCGAAGACCAGAACCTTGTGATTGTGTCGAGACACCATCAGGTCTACATCTGGTAGGCCCCATTTGTCCACTAGGGCGTATATTTACAAAAATTCGTATTTTTCTGAATGAGGCTAAAGTTCAAACTCGAATGACATCGAATGTATGAATGTGCAACTTTTTGAATTTTTTACGCCACATTTATTATGCTGTCGTATTCTGCATTTTCGTTTTTTCCGATGTCGATGTCATTCGTAATTTCAGCCAGTGTTTTACGGAAGTGAATAGTAAAACACTACCGACATTAACACAATGAATCTCGGCTGGATCTGTGAGATCCGTGCAGGGCTTCATTGTGCACCTTTAAAAAAATAAAATAAAGTGTTAAAAATCAAGAAAAAATTTGCGTGGGGTCCCCCCTCCTAAGCAAAACCAGCCTCGGGCTCTTTGAGCCGGTCCTGGTTGTAAAAATATGGGCAAAAAATTGACAGGGGTTCCTCCATATTTGAACAACCAGCACCGGGCTCTGCGCCTTGTCCTGGTGCCAAAAATACGGGGGACAAAAAGCGTAGGGGTCCCCCGTATTTTTAACACCAGCACCGGGCTCCACTAGTCAGAGAGATAATGCCACGCCGGGGGACATCTTTATCTTGGTCCCTGCGGCCCTGGCATTAAACCACTAACTAGTCACCCCTGGCCAGGGTACCCTGGAGGAGTGGGGACCCCTTCAATCAAGGGGTGTCCCCCCCTCCAGCCACCCAAGGGCCAGGGGTAAAGCCCGAGGCTGTCCCCCCCCATCCAAGGGCGGCGGATGGGGGGCTGATAGCCAAGTGTAAAAATGAAGAATATTGTTTTTTGTAGCAGTACTACAAGTCCCAGCAAGACTCCCCCGCAAGCTGGTACTTGGAGAACCACAAGTACCAGCATGCGGTGGAAAAACGGGCCCGCTGGTACCTATAGTACTACTACAAAAAAAATAAGATTTTACTCACCGGTAAATCTATTTCTCGTAGTCCGTAGTGGATGCTGGGGACTCCGTAAGGACCATGGGGAACAGACGGGCTCCGCAGGAGACAGGGCACTCTAAGAAAGAATTAGGACTACTGGTGTGCACTGGCTCCTCCCTCTATGCCCCTCCTGCAGACCTCAGTTAAGGAAAGTGTGCCCGGAAGAGCTGACATTACAAGGAAAGGATTTTGGAATCCAGGGTAAGACTCATACCAGCCACACCAATCACACCGTATAACTTGTGATAACATACCCAGTCAACAGTATGAACAACAACAGAGCATCAACAAACGGATGCCAACATAACATAACCCTTAATTAAGCAATAACTATATACAAGTATTGCAGAAGAAGTCCGCACTTGGGACGGGCGCCCAGCATCCACTACGGACTACGAGAAATAGATTTACCGGTAAGTAAAATCTTATTTTCTCTAACGTCCTAGTGGATGCTGGGGACTCCGTAAGGACCATGGGGATTATACCAAAGCTCCCAAACGGGCGGGAGAGTGCGGATGACTCTGCAGCACCGAATGGGCAAACACGAGGTCCTCCTCAGCCAGGGTATAAAACTTGTAGAATTTTGCAAAAGTGTTTGAACCCGACCAAGTAGCTGCTCGGCAAAGCTGTAATGCCGAGACTCCGCCCAAGAAGAGCCCACCTTCCTTGTGGAATGGGCTTTCACTGGTTTTGGATGCGGTAATCCAGCAGCAGAATGAGCTTGCTGAATCGTGTTACAGATCCAGCGAGCAATAGTTTGCTTTGAAGCAGGAGCACCCAGTTTGTTAGATGCATACAGGATAAACAGCGAGTCAGTTTTCCTGACTCCAGCCGTTCTGGTTACATAAATCTTCAAAGCCCTGACTACATCTAGCAACTTGGAATCCTCCAAGTCACGAGTAGCCGCAGGCACCACAATAGGTTGGTTCAAATGAAAAGATGACACCACCTTCGGCAGAAATTGCGGACAAGTCCGTAATGCTGCCCTGTCCATATGGAAAACCAGATAGGGGCTTTAACATGACAAAGCGCCAATTCTGACACACGCCTAGCCGAAGCTAAGGCCAATAGCATGACCACTTTCCACGTGAGATACTTTAGCTCCACGGTCTTAAGTGGCTCAAACCAGTGAGATTTCAGGAAACTCAACACCACGTTAAGATCCCAAGGTGCCACTGGTGGCACAAAAGGGGGTTGAATATGCAGCACTCCCTTTACAGGGATCAGTACTAAATGCCGCCGGTCGGAATCCCGGCGGTCGAAATACCGACGCCGGAATCCCGACCACACAATCCCGACAGGGGTTGTGAGCGGAACGCAGCCCCTTGCGGGCTCGCTTCGCTCGCCACGCTGCGGGCACGGTGCCTCGCTACGCTCGGCATATTATTATATTCTCCCTCTATGGGTGTCGTGGACACCCACGGAGGGAGAATATGTCGGGATTGTGGCGGTCGGGATTCCGGCGTCGGTATTTCGACCGCCGGGATTCCGTCCGGCGGCATGTTGACCGCATCCCCCTTTACAAATGTCTGAACCTCAGGAAGTGAAGCCAGTTCCTTTTGAAAGAAAATAGATAGGGCCGAAATCTGGACCTTTATGGACCCTAATTTTAAGCCCATAGTCACTCCTGACTGTAGGAAGTGCAGGAACCGGCCCAGCTGGAATTCCTCTGTAGGGGCCTTCCTGGCCTCACACCAAGCAACATATTTTCGCCATATACGGTGATAATGTTTTGCTGTCCCGTCCTTCCTAGCCTTTATCAGCATAGGAATAACTTCATCCGGAATGCCTTTTTCCGCTAGGATCCGGCTTTCAACCGCCATGCCGTCAAACGCAGCCGCGGTAAGTCTTGGAACAGACAGGGCCCTTGTTGCAACTGATTCTGTCTGAGAGGCAGAGGCCATGGGTCCTCTGTGAGCATTTCTTGCAGTTCCGGGTACCAAGTGCTTCTTGGCCAATCCGGAACAATGAGTATTGTTCTCACTCCTCTTTTTCTTACGATTCTCAGCACCTTGGGTATGAGAGGAAGAGGAGGAAACACATAGACCGACTGGAACACCCACGGTGTTACTAGTGCGTCCACAGCTACCGCCTGAGGGTCTCTTGACCTGGCGCAATACCTTTGTAGCTTTTTGTTGAGGTGGGATGCCATCATGTCCACCTGTGGCAGTTCCCATCGATTTGTAATCTGTGTGAAGACTTCTTGATGAAGTCCCCACTCTCCCGGGTGGAGGTCGTGCCTGCTGAGGAAGTCTGCTTCCCAGTTGTCCACTCCCGGAATGAACACTGCTGACAGTGCTTGCACGCGATTCTCCGCCCAACGAAGAATTCTGGTGGCTTCCGCCATCGCCACCCTGCTTCTTGTGCCGCCGTGGCGGTTTACATGAGCCACCGCGGTGATGTTGTCTGACTGAATCAGCACCGGTTGGTTGCGAAGCAGAGGCTCCGCTTGACTCAGGGCGTTGTATATGGCCCTTAGTTCCAGGATATTGATGTGCAGACAAGTCTCCTGACTTGACCACAGCCCTTGGAAGTTTCTTCCCTGAGTGACTGCCCCCCATCCTCAGAGGCTTGCATCCGTGGTCACCAGGACCCAGTCCTGTATGCCGAACCTGCGGCCCTCGAGAAGGTGAGCACTCTGCAGCCACCACAGAAGAGACACCCTGGCCCTGGTGGATAGGGTGATCAGCCGATGCATCTGAAGATGCGATCCGGACCACTTGTCCAACAAATCCCACTGAAAGTTCCTTGCATGGAACCTGCCGAAGGGAATGGCTTCGTATGATGCCACCATCTTTCCCAGGACTCGCATGCAGTGATGCACCGACACCTGTTTTGGTTTTAATAGGTCTCTGACCAGTGTCATGAGCTCCTGAGCCTTCTCCGCCGGGAGAAACACCTTCTTCTGGTCCGTGTCCAAAATCATGCCCAGGAAGGGCAGACGCGTTGTAGGAATCAGCTGCGACTTTGGAATATTCAGAATCCAGCCGTGCTGTTGCAACACTTCCTGAGAGTGTGCTACGCTGATCAGCAACTGCTCTCTGGACCTCGCCTTTATGAGGAGATCGTCCAAGTATGGGATAATTGTGACTCCTTGCTTTCGTAGGAGCACCATCATTTCCGCCATTACCTTGGTAAATATTCTCGGTGCCGTGGACAGACCAAACGGCAACGTCTGGAATTGGTAATGGCAGTCCTGTACCACAAATCTGAGGTACTCCTGATGAGGTGGATAAATGGGGACATGCAGGTAAGCATCCTTTATGTCCAGAGACACCATAAAATCCCCCTCTTCCAGGCTTGCAATTACCGCTCTGAGCGATTCCATCTTGAACTTGAACCTTTTCAGGTAAATGTTCAGGGATTTTAAATTCAATATGGGTCTGACAGAACCGTCCGGTTTCGGTACCACAAACATTGTGGAATAGTAACCCCTTCCCTGTTGAAGGAGGGGAACCTTTACCACCACCTGCTGGAGATATAATTTGTGAATTGCCGCTAACACTACCTCCCTTTCTATGGGGGAAGCTGGCAGGGCCGATTTGAGGAAGCAGTGAGGGGGCATCACTTCGAATTCCAGCTTGTATCCCTGAGACACAATCTGTATAGCCCAGGGATCCACCTGTGAGCGAACCCACTGGTGGCTGAAATTTCGGAGACGCGCCCCCACCGCTCCCGGCTCAACCTGTGGAGCCCCAGCGTCATGCGGTGGATTTAGTGGAAGCCGGGGAGGATTTCTGTTCCTGGGAACTAGCTGTATTGTGCAGCTTCTTTCCTCTACCCCTGCCTCTGGCAAGAAAGGACGCACCTCTGACTTTCTTGCCTTTTTGTGATCGAAAGGACTGCATTTGGTAATACGGTGCTTTCTTAGGCTGTGAGGGAATATATTGCAAAAAATTTGACTTCCCAGCCGTAGCTGTGGAAACTAGGTCCGAGAGACCGTCCCCAAACAATTCCTCACCTTTATAAGGTAAAACCTCCATGTGCTTTTTTGAGTCGGCATCACCGAGTCCACAGGACGCTTCTGGCAGAAATCGACATTGCATTTATTCTAGAGCCCAGTAGGCAAATGTCCCTCTGGGCATCCCTCATATATAGGACAGCGTCCTTTATATGCCCCAGGGTCAGTAAAATAGTATCCTTGTCCAAGGTATCCAGTTCCTCATACAGAGTATCTGTCCATGCCGCTACAGCACTACACATCCAGGCCGACGCATTTGCCGGCCTCAGCATAGTACCGGAATGTGTATAAACAGACTTCAGGATACCTTCCTGCTTCCTATCCGCAGGATCCTTTAGGGAGGCCGTATCCTGTGACGGCAGGGCCACCTTCTTAGATAAGCGTGTCAAAGCTTTGTCTACTCTAGGGGAGAATTCCCAGCGTATCCTGTCCGTTGGCGGGAAAGGATACGCCATAAGCAACCGTTTGGGAATCTGCACTTTCCTATCAGGAGAATCCCAAGCTTTTTCACATAACTCATTTAACTCATGTGAAGGGGGAAAAGTCACTTCTTGCCTTTTTTCCCCAAACATATAAACCCTCTTGTCAGGGACAGGGTTTACCTCTGAAATGTGCAATACATCCTTCATTGCTATAATCATGTAGCGGATGGCTTTAGCCATTTTAGGCTGCAACTTTGCATCTTCGCCATCGACACTGGAGTCAGAGTCTGTGTCGATATCTGTGTCAACAATCTGGGATAGTGGGTGCTTCTGAGACCCTGACGGCCTCTGCGCTGTTGGATCAGGCATGGGTTGAGGCCCTGACTGTCCCAAGGCTTCAGCTTTATCCAACCTTTTATGCAAGGAGTTTACATTATCATTTAACACCTTCCACATATCCATCCAATCAGGTGTCGGCGCCGTCGGCGGAGACACCACATTCAACTGCACCTGCTCTGCTTCCACATAGCCTTCCTCGTCAAACATGTCGACACAATCGTACCGACACATCACACACACAGGGGATGCTCTATTTGAGGACAGAACCCCCACAAGGCCTTTTGGAAGGACAGAGAGAGAGTATGCCAGCACACACCCAAGCGCTATATAATCCAGGAACACCCAAGCGCTATATAATCCAGGAATTACACAGTAACTTAGTGTTTACCCAGTAGCTGCTGTATTAGTGAATTTGCGCAAAATTTATGTGCCCCCCCTCTCTTTTTACCCTCTTTCTACCGTGATTCTGCAGGGGAGAGCCTGGGGAGCTTCCTCTCAGCGGAGCTGTGGAGAGAAAATGGCGCTGGTGAGTGCTGAGGAAGAAGCCCCGCCCCCTCAGCGGCGGGCTTCAGTCCCGCGATTTTGTGAAAAATAATGGCGGGGGCTCATGCATATATACAGTGCCCAGCTGTATATATGCTCTATTTTGCCAGGAGGTACTCAATTGCTGCCCAGGGCGCCCCCCCCTGCGCCCTGCACCCTACAGTGACCGGAGTGTGCGGGTTAGTGTGGGAGCAATGGCGCACAGCTGCAGTGCTGTGCGCTACCTCATATGAAGACAGGAATCTTCTGCCGCAGATTTTGATGTCTTCTTGCTTCACTCGCCGGCTTCTGTCTTCTGGCTCTGCGAGGGGGACGGCGGCGCGGCTCCGGGAACGGACGACCAAGGGTGAGTTCCTGTGTTCGATCCCTCTGGAGCTAATGGTGTCCAGTAGCCTAAGAAGCGCAACCTATCCACAGTTAGTAGGTTTGCTTCTCTCCCCTCAGTCCCACGTAGCAGAGAGTCTGTTGCCAGCAGATCTATCTGAAAATAAAAAACCTAACAAAATACTTTCTTATTAGCAAGCTCAGGAGAGCTCACTAAAATGCACCCAGCTCCGTCCGGGCACAGATTCTAACTGAGGTCTGGAGGAGGGGCATAGAGGGAGTAGCCAGTGCACACCAGTAGTCCTAATTCTTTCTTAGAGTGCCCTGTCTCCTGCGGAGCCCGTCTGTTCCCCATGGTCCTTACGTAGTCCCCAGCATCCACTAGGACGTTAGAGAAAATACCCAAATAAAAACAGGACACACACACCGTGATATTAAAGCTTTATTACATACATGCACACCTACACACATACATACTTACCTATGTTCACACGAGGGTTGGTCCACTTCTCCATGTAGAATCCACGGGGTACCTGTGAATAAAATGATACTCACACAATCCAGTGTAGATCTGTCCTCTTCTACTTGTGATCCACGTACTTGGCAAAAAAACAAACCGAAAAACCCGAACCACGCACTGAAAGGGGTCCCATGTTTACACATGGGACCCCTTTCCCCGACTGCCGGGCCCCCCCGTGACTCCTGTCAAAGAGGGTCCCTTCAGCCAATCAGGGAGCGCCACGTCGTGGCACTCTCCTGATTGGCTGTGCGCTCCTGAGCTGTCAGTCAGGCTGTGCACGGCAGAGATACAATGTAGCGCATAGGCGCTCCATTGAATCCAATGGTGGGAACTTTGCGGTCAGCGGTTGAGGTTACTCGCGGTCTCCAAGTACCAGCTTACGGGGGAGGCTTGCTTGCTACAAAAAACAATATTCTTCATTTTTACACTGGAGGGGCGGACCCCTTCATTTAATGCCAGGGCCGCAGGGACCAAGATAAAAGTGTCCCCCGGCTGTGGCATTATCTCTCTGACTAGTGGAGCCCGGTGCTGGTGTTAAAAATACGGGGGACCCCTACGCTTTTTGTCCCCCGTATTTTTGGCACCAGGACCAAGCGCAGAGCCCGGTACTGGTTGATCAAATATGGGGGAACCCCTGTCATTTTTTTCCCCATATATTTTCAACCAGGACCGGCTCAAAGAGCCCGAGGCTGGTTTTGCTTAGGAGGGGGGACCCCACGCAATTTTTTTTCAGATTTTTAACACTTTCACACCCCTTCCCACTGATAAACATGCACGGATCTCAGTGATCCGTGCATGCCTATCAGAACACGGTAAAAAAAAGCAGGTCTATTTTAAAACTGCTTTTTTTTTACGATTTGTATTTTTTCACGGCAGTGTTTGGCTATTGCCGGCAGTGTTTGTGAAATAGAATTTTTAGTAAATTACTGAGTTGTATCAAATAACAGGCGTATTTGACTGATGGTGTATTCATTCGTATTTTTTTTCTTTGACTTCCCAAAAAATACGAATGCCCTCATCACTGCCGAGATTTTAGTTTAGTAAATTCCCGAGATGACACTTTGAAGAAAAAACACCAAATCGGTCAAAATCGGGACCTTAGTAAATATACCCCTAGGAGTTAAAATACTTCTGGATGAAGGCTCCACTCTCTGGTGTGTACGTCCTGACGACTAAGAAAGTCTGCTTCCCAGTTGAGGACTCCCGGAAATGAACACTGCCGATATGGCTGGCAGATGGCGTTCCGCCCATTGAAGAATCTTTGACACTTCCAACATTGCCATGCGGCTTTGAGTGCCGCCTTGATGATTGATGTACGCCACCGTGGTGGCGTTGTCCGACTGTACTGGAACAGGCCTGTTCTGTACCAGAGGCAGGGCCAGTTTCAAAGCATTGAACACTGCCCACAATTCCAGATTATTTATACTCCTCCCTGGTCCTCCGACCATGAACAGAGAGTGTTGCACCAACACAGTGCCCCAACCCCGCAGACTGGCATCCGTCGTTAGGAGGACCCAGTTGGAGATCCAGAAGGGACGACTCCTGCTCAATTGTTGGTCCTGTAGCCACCAGCTCAGTGACAGATGAACTTCCGGAGTCAAAGAAATCATGTGAGACCTGATCCGGTGAGGCAGGCCGTCCCACTTGGCAAGGATTAGCTTCTGCAGGGGGCGACAGTGAAATTGAGCGTACTCTACCATGTCGAAAAGCAGACACCATGAGGCCTAGTACTTGCATCGCCGAGTGTTTCGACACTAGCAGACGAGAAAGGAAGCATCTTATCCTGTCCTGGAGCTTCAGGACCTTCTCTTGGGACAAGAACAACCGTTAGTTATGTGTGTCCAACAATGCCCCCAGGTGTACCATGCTCTGAGCAAGGGCCAGGGAGGATTTCTATCAGTTGATGAACCACACATGGGCTTGCAGGAATTGGACCGTCAGTTCCAGATGACGGAGGATGACCTCTGGGTAGTTCGCCAGGATCAACAAGTCGTCCAGATACGGCAGGATCCTGATACCCTGACGGCGGAGCAGAGCCGTCATAACCGCCATGACCTTGTGATAGCCTCCAAGAGGTCAGGAACATCCACCTGTGAGATAGATTTCCAATCATAAGCATCTGCATCAGTGTCTGAGGTATCAGTGCATACGCCATCTTCATCAGATTAAGTATCTGTTACATGCGTGGATTGTGAGGAAGTAATGGCCCTAGATGACCCTTCGGTCCTAGGAGGGTGAGGGTTAAGTTTATGTTTAATCAAAGACTGATTTAATTGCTGTAACTGAGTTGACAGAGTATGTGCCCATGGCGGATTAACTGCAGGGACCATATGTGGCTGCAATGGCACAGGAGGTCCCACAGGGGGCGTATGTCTCGTTAATAGCATAGTCAGCAGATTAGAAAAAGCAGCCCAAGGTGGGTCTTGGTGTGCCACCGATGCTGCAGGCTGACTGAGGGGTACTGAACCCCCGGTACCTGGACCCTCAGCTGGAATATTTTCCTCAGGTGCATCTGCGGCGTCCACACTGCATGACGCAGGATCAGCCACGAATCTCCTGCCCCATGTAGCAGACATTATGTAGGAACGTAGCCCTAGGGCGTAACAGTACAATATAGCCAGACACAGTACCTGACAAAAAAACCCTGTGGAGTGTGACTGCAAAAGCAGAGCATAAACAGAGGATTTAATTGGTATATGGTGACTGAAATACACAGAGTAAAATACCAAGGTAGTATATCCTGTGAAACACTCTATATACTGTATATATATAGGACCCTGACGCACATAGCCCCCCTCAGGGTACAGAATATAGGGATAGCAATATATGCGAGATACTGGGAATAGGAACCACACAGCTGCTATTGGCACACACTGTCACATGTACAATGCAGAAATTATTACAAACAACAATAAAACTGCACTGGACTAGCAATGCTAAGTATGTATACAGATATAACAATGCACAGAAAATAGGATTTTAATACCTACCGGTAAATCCTTTTCTCTTAGTCCGTAGAGGATGCTGGGGATGCTTCAAGAACCATGGGGTATAGACGGGATCCGTAGGAGACATGGGCACTTTAAGACTTTAAATGGGTGTGAACTGGCTCCTCCCTCTATGTCCCTCCTCCAGACTCCAGTTATAGGAACTGTGCCCAGGGAGACGGACATTTCGAGGAAAAATAAGATTTTAATACCTACCGGTAAATCCTTTTCTCTTAGTCCGTAGAGGATGCTGGGGACTCCGTAAGGACCATGGGGTATAGACGGGATCCGCAGGAGACATGGGCACACTATAAGACTTTGAATGGGTGTGAACTTGCTCCTCCCTCTATGCCCCTCCTCCAGACTCCAGTTAGAGAACTGTGCCCAGGGAGACGGACATTTCGAGGAAAGAATTTATTGTTTAAACACGGTGAGTGTCATACCAGCTCACACCTCGAACATACCGCAGAACGTGGCATTCAATAGAACACCAGCCAACGGTCTGAAAAATACAGAGCCACATGCTGAGAGAATATGTAACACAACCTGTGTGTCAACACAACCAATAATAAGACACCGCATGCCATGGCATGAACAATGTCAGCAACAGCCTGACAGAAAAGAAACACCACAAGAGTGTAACCACAGTGCAGACACAGTACGCACTGGGACGGGTGCCCAGCATCCTCTATGGACTAAGAGAAAAGGATTTACCGGTAGGTATTAAAATCCTATTTTCTCATACGTCCTAGAGGATGCTGGGGAGTCCGTAAGGACCATGGGGTTTATACCAAAGCTCCAGACCGGGCGGGAGAGTGCGGACGACTCTGCAGCACCGATTGAGCAAACATGAGGTCCCCATCAGCCAGGGTATCAAACTTGTAGAACTTAGCAAAAGTGTTTGAACCCGACCAAGTAGCCGCTCGGCAAAGTTGAACCGCCAAGACTCCTCGGCCATCCGCCCAAGAAGAGCCCATCTTCCTAGTAGAATGGGTCTCCACCGACTTCGGTAACGGCAATCCAGCCGTAGAACGAGCACGCCGAATCGTATCACAGATCCAGTGTGTAACAGACTGCATAGACGCAGGCGCCCCAATCATGCTGGGAGCATACCGGACAAACAGAGCCCCTGTTTCACCAATCTGAGCCAAATTGGCGATATAAATATTCAAAGCCCTGACTACATCGAGAGACTTTGAATCAGCCAATGCTTAAGTTACCACAGGCATCAAAATAGGCTGGTTTCTGCGAAAGACAGAAACCACTTTTGGCAGAACTATTATCCGAGTTCTCAATTCCGTTCTATCCACATGGAAGATAAAATAGGGGCTCTTGTGAGACAAAGCCGCTACTTCCGACACCCGCCTTGCGGACGCCAAAGCCAATAGCATGACCACTCTTCAAGAGAGAAATTTTAACACAACCTTTTATAAAGGTTCCAATCAGTGTGACACAAGAAAACGCAACACCACGTCAAGGTCCCACGGTGCCAATGGGGGAACAAATGGAGGTTGGATGTGCAGTACTCCTTTCACGAAAGTCTGAACTTCCGGAAAGGTGGCCAATTCTTTTTTATTTTTATTTTTTTTGAAAGAAAAGTTATAAGGCCAAAACTGCACTGAAATGGAGCCTAACTTTAGGCCTGCATCCACACCTGCTTGCAAAGAATGGGGAAGAACGACCAAGCTGAAAGTCTTCCGTAGGAGCCTTCTTGGATTTACACCAAGACACATATTTATGCCAAATACGGCGGTAAGGCTTTACCGTTACCTCTTTTCTAGCCTGAAGAAGTGTGGAAATGACTTCACTGGGAATACCCTTTCGGGCTAGGATATGGCGTTCAACCGCCACGCCGTCAAACGCAGCCGCGGTAAGTCTTGATACACGCCCTGATCTTGCTGTAACAGTTCCTCACGTAGAGGAAGAGGCCAGGAATCTTCTATGAGTAAATCTTGAAGAACTGGATACCCAGCCCTCCTTGGCTAGACCAATGAGGATCGCCTGAACCTTTGTTCTTCTTATTACGTTTATCACCTTCAGAAAGAGTGAAAGCGGAGGGGACACATAGACCGACTGAAAACACCCAAGGTGTCACGAGGGCGTCCACTGCTATAGCTTGAGTGTCCCTTGACCTTGAACAAAATCCCTGAGGTCTCTCGTTGAGGCGATACGCCAACATGTCCAAGTGAGGCACTCCTCAAAGACTTGTCACTTCTGTGAAAACTTCTCGATGACAACTGTATTTCTCCCGGATGGAGATCGAGTCTGCAGAGGAAATCTATTTCTCCGTCGTTTACATCCGGAACGAAGACTGCTAATATAGCATTTACCAGTCTTTTCACCCAGTGGAAAACTTTTGCGGCTTCTGCTATTGTCGCTTTTCTCCTTGTTCCGCCCTAGCGGCTTACTTACGCCACTGCTGTCAAGTCGTCCGACAGAATTAACACGGCAGATCACGAAGAATATGTTCGTTAAAAATAGCTCTTAATTCAAGAAAGCTTATTGCAGACAAGCTTCCCAGCTTGACCTTTTCCTCTGGAAATACTTCCCTTGCAAAGACTGCCCCCAGCCTCAGAGATCTGCATGCATGGACACCAGGATCTAATCCTGGATCCCGAACCTTCGTCCCCCTAGGAGGTGAGAACTGAGCAGATACCACAGGAGCGATATCCTGGCCATTAGGATAATATTCCGGTGCATGTGCAGGAGAGACCAGGACCACATCTCCAACTGGTATTTGACCTGCTCACCGAAAAGGCCTTTTAGGCCGCACCCATCTTCTTCATCAACGGAACATATTGATGGATTGTTACTGCAAATCTGATCTGACTCTGGATCCTCAGACCTCTTTCCACAGGAAAACACAGAACCTCAACCGTTCAGTATCTACTCTGATACCCACCTCCGACATCTGCGTCGTTGGGAACAACAGCCATTCCCTGTGTTGAAGAACAGTCAGAGAGAAACAACGATTTGCACCACTTGTTTCTTGCCCTCACCTTAATCAGGAGAGCGTCTCAGTACAGAATAACAATGGCTCTTACTATTGAAAGAAAACCATCATACTGCCATCACTCCGGTGAAATGGCAAAGACAATCCTGGATATCAACCCGGGTAAGCTGAATGCGGAGAAAAACGCATTTAAACCCTTTTCTACCTTTACGTGCTGGAGCTCCCTGGCCTGAGAGATTCCATCCTGTAGTTCAACTTCGTAAGTAGAAATCTTTTTTTTTTTTTCTTTTTTTTTTAACAGGTACAGCAGGACAACGTCCTGAACCTGAAGCAACTCTGGTATGGCGTCGCATACTACCTCGCCTTCCAGAGGAGAATCTGTAAGATCTATTTGAAAAATCAGTGAGGGGAAGCATCTGTAAACTCCAGCATGTCCCCCTTTGGATTCTATTATTAACTGTGGGTCCAAGTCCATTCCCGGACTGACGGAAGAGTATTAGACGAGTTCCCACCGGAGTGGGCTCCAGCCAGATAGACCCAGCGACATGCGGTGGATGTGGTAGAACCAGAAGACAATATCCGCTTCTGCGAACCTAACAAGGCTGCAGAACTCTTACCTTTTCACCAGCCGCTATCTGCACAGAAAGGGAAAAAAGAACGGTATCGAACCGGTTAAAATGACTGCATCCCACAAAAGAATTTGTCACCAACCGTTGTGAGGGAATCTAACTCACGAAGGTAGACTTAACAGTGGTATCCGCCAAGAGTGACTTAACTGAGGCATCCCCAAACAGCGGTACACCATCACAGGGAAAAACTCCAGTATCTCTCGGAGTCAGCCTCAGCATTTCCTTGGCCATACCTCCTGTAGTCGCACGGCAGCCTGCCACAATGTTATAGAGAAGACCCAACATAAGAAACATCCCCTCTCTCTCTCTAGGGTAATTCTATCAGATGCCAAGGTAACCGACCATTTCTGAATGCAAGCACTCCCCCATGTGCATGTAATGCAAATATCATCAAAGCATATAATTAAAATATCACTTAGCTTCTTGTATACGATCCTTTGTGACAGGGCCCCGTGCAGACCAGGAGATGACTTTCACTATATTCTATCCATGACAGGAAAAATAGGATTTTAAGACCTACCTGTAAATCTATTTCTCCTAGTCCGTAGAGGATGCTGGGGACTCCAAAAGGACCATGGGGTATAGACGGGATCCGTAGGAGCTTGGGCACACTAAAAAGACATTTACTGGGTGTGAACTGGCTCCTCCCTCTATGCCCCTCCCCCAGACCTCAGTTATAGGAACTGTGCCCAGGAGAGACGGACATTTCGAGGAAAGGATTTTTGTTAAACTAAGGGCGAGAAACATACCAGCCCACACCACAACATACCGTACAACCGGAGTAGCAGGAAACCAGATAACAGTATGAACTAACAACAGCAACAAGCTGAATATAACTGATACACAACCCACGTGTAACCAAAAATAACCAGTATCAATACAACTGCAAGGAACAGTCCGCACTGGGATGGGCGCCCAGCATCCTCTACGGACTAGGAGAAAAGGATTTACCGTTAGGTATTAAAATCCTATTTTCTCTAACGTCCTAGAGGATGCTGGGGACTCCAAAAGGACCATGGGGTCTATACCAAAGCTCCAGACCGGGCGGGAGAGTGCGGACGACTCTGCAGCACCGATTGAGCAAACGTGAGGTTCTCATCAGCCAGGGTATCAAACTTGTAGAACTTAGCTAAAGTGTTTGAACCCGACCATGTAGCTGCTCGGCAAAGTTGAAGTGCCGAGACTCCTCAGGCAGCCGCCCAAGATGAGCCCACCTTCCTGGTAGAATGGGCCTTTACTGACTTCGGCAACGGTAGCCCAGCCGAAGAATGAGCTTGCTGCATCATATTACAAATCCAGCGTGCAATAGTTTGCTTAGAAGCAGGATTTCCAATCTTGTTGGAAGCATACAGGACAAACAGAGCCTCTGTCTTCCTAGGAAGAGCCTTTCTAGCGACATAAATTTTTAAAGCTCTTACAACATCAAGAGATTTTGGGACCGCTACGGCATCTGTAGCCACAGGTACCACAATAGGTTGGTTTATGTGAAACAAAGAAACCACTTTCGGCAGAAATTGTTGACGAGTCCTCAATTCCGCTCTATCCGAATGAAAGATCAAATATGGGCTCTTGTGAGGCAAAGCCGTCAACTCGGACACTCGTCTGGCAGACGCAAGAGCCAAAAGCATGACCACTTTTCAAGTGAGAAACTTTAACTCAACCTTACGCAAAGGTTCAAACCAGTGAGACATAAGAAACTGCAACACCACTTCAAGATCCCACGGCGCCACGGGTGGCACAAATGGAGGATGGATATGCAGCACTCCCTTCACGAAAGTCTGAACCTCAGGAAGTACGGCCAATTCTTTTTGAGAGAAAATAGATAAAGCCGAAATCTGCACTTTGATGGAACCCAATTTCAGGCCTGCATCGACGCCTGCCTGCAAAAAAATGGAGAAACCGACCCAAGTGAAACTCCTCCGCAGGAGCTGCTTTGGTTTCACACCACAACACATACTTTCTCCAAATACGGTGATAATATTTCGCCGTAACCTCCTTCCTAGCTTTAAGGAGAGTGGGGATGACCTCCCCGGGAATACCTTTCCGAGCTAAGATTTGGCGCTCAACTTCCACGCCGTCAAACGCAGCCGCGGTAAGTCCGGAAACACGCAGGGCCCCTGCAGTAACAGGTCCTCTCTTAGAGGAAGCGGCCAAGGATCTTCTACAAGCAATTCCTGAAGATCCGGATACCAGGCCCTCCGTGGCCAATCTGGAACGACGAGTATTGCCTGAACCCTTGTTCATCGTACGATCCTCAGCACCTTTGGAATGAGAGGAAGCGGAGGGAACACATACACCGACTGAAACACCCACGGAGTTACCAGGGCGTCCACTGCACTGGCTTGGGGGTCCCTTGACCTGGAACAATACCTCGGAAGCTTCTTGTTGAGGCGAGACGCCATCATGTCTATCAGAGGAATTCCCCAACGCCTTGTCACTTCTGCAAATACCTCTTGATGAAGAGCCCACTCTCCCGGATGGAGAACGTGTCTGCTGAGGAAGTCTGCTTCCCAGTTGTCCACGCCCGGGAGGAAGACTGCTGACAGCGCTCACGTGCTGTTCCGCCCAGCAAAGGATTCTTGTGGCCTCCGCCATAGCCGCCCTGATCCTTGTTCCGCCTTGGCGGTTTAAGTACGCCACCGCTGTTATGTTGTCCGACTGGATCAGGACAGGGAGACCCTGAAGAAGGTTCTTCGCTTGCAGCAGGCCGTTGTAAATGGCTCTTAACTCGAGAACATTTATGTGGAGACAAGATTCCTGGCTTGACCATTTTCCCTGGAAATTTCTTCCTTGCGTGACTGCGCCCCAGCCTCGGAGACTTGCATCTGCTGTCAGCAGGACCCAGTCCTGGATTCCGAATCGGCATCCCTCTAGAAGGTGAGAGCCTTGCAGCCACCACAGGATAGAAATCCTGGCCCTGGAAGATAGACTTATTTTCCAGTGCATGTGCAGGTGAGACCCGGACCATTTGTTCATCAGATCCCACTGAAACACCCGGGCATGAAACCTGCCAAACGGAATGGCTTCGTAAGCAGCAACCATCTTCCCTAGAACCCGAGTGCAATGATGAATCGACACACTTGTCGGCCTCAGAAGCTCCCTGACCATGGTCTGGATTTCCAGAGCTTTGTCCTCCGGAAGAAACACTCTCTGTAGCTCCGTGTCTAGGATCATGCCCAGGAAGGGCAGCCGAGTGGCCGGGATCAACTGAGACTTTGGCAAATTTAGAATCCAACCGTGTTGTCGCAGAACCGACAGGGAGAGATCCACATTTCTTAACAACTGTTCCTTGTACCTCGCCTTTATCGGGAAATCGTCCAAGTACGGGATAATTGTGACCCCTTGCTTGCGAAGGAGAACCATAATTTCTGCCATAACCTTGGTGAAAACCCTCGGGCCGTGGAAAGCCCAAACGGCAACATCTGAAATTGGTAATGACAATCCTGCAAGGCAAATCTCAGGAAGGCCTGATGCGGAGGATATATCGGGACGTGTAAGTAGGCATCCTTTATGTCGACTGACGCCATAAAATCCCCCCCCCTTCTAGGCTGGAGATCACAGCTCAAAGAGATTCCATCTTGAACTTGAAAGTTTTCAAGTACGGATTGAGGGATTTTAGGTTCAGAATCGGTCTGACCGAAGCGTCCAGCTTCGGTACGACAAAGAGGCTCGAATAGAACCCTTCACCCCGTTGGGACGGGGGAACGGGGACAATGACCCTCTGTTGTCACGACTTTGTATCGCAGCATTTACCACTTCTCTTTCTGGAAGAGAAACTGGCAAGTCCGATTTGAAAAAGCGGCGGGGGGGGGGGCATCTCCTGAAACTCCAGCTTGTACCCTTGGGACACTATCTCTAAGACCCAAGGATCCAGGGATGATTGAAACCAGACCTGACTTAAGATTCGGAGACGGCCCACCACCAGCACGGACTCCCGTAGGGGAGCCCCAGCGTCATGCGGTGGACTTGGTAGAGGCGGGGGAGGACTTTTGGTCCTGGGTGCCTGACACTGCAGGCGACTTCTTTCCCCTTCCTGTACCCTTTGAAGCAAGGAAGAACGAGCCCTTACCTCGTTTGTATTTATTAGGCCAAAAGCACTGCATCTGCTGATGGGGCCCCTTTTTCTGTTGAGTGGGAACATAAGGAAGAAAAGATGACTTACCCACAGTAGCTGTAGACACCAGGTCAGCAAGGCCGTCACCAAACAAGACACTACCTTTGAAGGGGAGAGCTTCCATATTTTTCTTGGAGTCGGCATCAGCATTCCATTGATGTATCCACAGCGCCCTCCTGTCCGAGACCGCCATGGCATTGGCTCTTGATCCCAAGAGGCCAACATCTCTCGCTGCATCCTTTAGGTAATCTGCAGCATCCTTAATATAACCAAGAGTCAAAAGAATATTATCCTTATCAAGGGTATCCATATCAGAAGCTAAATTATCAGCCCATTTAGCAATAGCACTACTCACCCATACCGACGCCACAGCAGGTCTGAGCAATGCACCAGTATTAACGAAAATGGCCTTCAAAGACGTCTCCAGCTTGCGATCCGCCGGATCCTTGGGAGCAGCCGTGTCAGGGGACTTGAAGTGCCACCTTCTTGGACAAACGGGATAGAGCCTTGTCGACATTTGGAGACGACTCCCTTTTTTCCCTGTCATCAGAGGGAAAAGGATACGCCATAAAAATTCTCTTGGGAATCTGCCACCTCTTGTCCGGCGACTACCAAGCTTTTTCACAAAGAGCATTCATTTCATGAGAGGGGGGAAACTTCACCTCAGGTTTTTTCCCCTTAAATAGGCAAATCCTTCTGTCCTGAACAGCAGGTTCGTCAGAAATATGTAAAACATCTTTAATAGCCACAATCATATACTGAATACTCTTAACTACCCTTGGGTGTAAAGTAGCTTCATTAAAATTGACATCGGAATCAGAGTCCGTGTCGGCATCTGTATCTACCATCTGGGTAAATTAACGTTTTTGTGACCCTGAGGGGGTCTGTACTTGAGCCAAAGCATCCTCCATGGATTTTCTCCATGTTTGTATCTGAGAATCAGATTTATCCAGCCTCTTAGACAATAAAGCCACATTAGCATTAAGTGTACTTAACATAGTAACCCAATCAGCAGTCGGCTGTGCCGACAGAGCCATTTCCATCTCCTTTTCCGCGCCCCCAGTAACTTCCTCCGGGGAGGAACACTCAGCCTCAGACATGCCGACACATAGTACCGACACCCCCACTGGCCAAAGGGGACAGCCTACAGGGAAGCCCGGAGAGAGAAACACAGAGGGAGTATGCCAGCTCACACCCCAGCGCCCATATACCATACAACTATAATATATGTCAGTAGCTCTGTAAATAATAAGAAAGCACCAAATTATCTGTGCCCCCCCCCCCCCCCCCGTTTTGCACCCTTTTACTTGTGAGGAGCTTGGAGGTCTGGGCCAGCGTCTCTGCAGCGGCTGTGGAGAGAAGAAAATGGCGCTGGTGAGCTGTGCGGCTAAGGCCCGCCCCTTCTCGGCGTGCTTCTGTCCCGCTCAAATTTGAAATATTTATACTGGCGGGGGTATTATATACGGTGCCCGGGCACCGAATATGCCTTTAGCCAGTCCTAATGACCTCAGTAACTGCTGCCCAGGGTGCTCCCCCCCAGAACCCTGCACCCGGTGTGTGGGAGCATGGAGCGCAGCGCTACCGCTGCGCTGCACCTCCGTTACTGAAGTCTTCTGCCGTCTGAAGTCTTCGGTTCTTCTAATACTCACCCGGCTTCTTTCTTCTGGCTTCTGTGAGGGGGGAGACGGCGCGGCTCTGGGAACAAGCAGCTAGGCGAACCAAGTGATCGAACCCTCTGGAGCTAATGGTGTCCAGTAGCCTAAGAAGCAGAGCCTTTAACTAAGAAGAAGTAGGTCTGACTGTAGCCAGCAGGTCTCCCTGAAAATAAAAAACCTAACAAAAGTCTTTCTAGAGAAACTCAGTAGAGCTCCCCTAGTGTGTGTCCAGTCACTCCTGGGCACAAAGTCTAACTGAGGTCTGGGGGAGGGGCATAGAGAGAGGAGCCAGTTCACACCCAGTAAAAGTCTTTTTAGTGTGCACAAGCTCCTGGGGATCCCGTCTATACCCCATGGTCCTTTTGGAGTCCCCAGCATCCTCTAGGACGTATGAGAAAGGATTTATTTAACGAATTTAACTAAGGTGAGATACATACCAGCTCACACCTCAAACCACGCCGTACAACATGGCATTCAACAACAACGCATGCAACGGCATGACCAACAACAGTAACAGACTGACTGAACTTAACTCAAAATGAGGGTAACTACAACCAAACTGCAGATACAGCCCGCACTGGGACGGGCGCCCAGCATCCTCTACGGACTAAGAGAAAATAAGATTTTAAACCTACCGGTAAATCTTTTTCTCATAGTCCGTAGAGGATGCTGGGGACTCCGTAAGGACCATGGGATATAGACGGGCTCCGCAGGAGACATGGGCACTATAAAGAACTTTTAGTATGGGTGTGCACTGGTTCCTCCCTCTATGCCCCTCCTCCAGACCTCAGTTAGAGAAACTGTGCTCAGAGGAGATGGACAATATGAGGAAAGGATTTTGTAATCTAAGGGCAAGATTCATACCAGCCCACACCAACCACACCGTATAACCTGGAATATACGCAACCAGTTAACAGTATGAACAAAAACAGCATCAGTCAACGACCGATCTCAACTGTAACATAACCCTTATGTAAGCAACAACTATATACAAGTCTTGCAGATTTAGTCCGCACTGGGACGGGCGCCCAGCATCCTCTACGGACTTGGAGAAAAAGATTTACCGATAGGTTTAAAATCTTATTTTCTCTTACGTCCAAGAGGATGCTGGGGACTCCGTAAGGACCATTGGGTTTATACCAAAGCTCCAAACCGGGCGGGAGAGTGCGGATGACTCTGCAGCACCGATTGAGCAAACGCGTCATCAGCCAGGGTATCAAACTTGTAGAATTTAGCAAAAGTGTTTGAACCCGACCAAGTCGCCGCTCGGCACCACTGTAATGCCGAGACGCCTCGGGCAGCCGCACAAGGAGAGCCCACCTTCCTAGTGGAATGGGCCTTTACCGAATTTGGTAACGGCAATCCAGCCGTAGAATGAGCCTGCTGAATCGTGTGACAAATCCAGCGAGCAATAGTCTGCTTAGAAGCAGGCGCGCCAACCTTGTTGGCTGCATACAGGACAAACAGAGCCTCTGTCTTCCTAACCCTAGCCGTCCTGGCTACATAGATTTGTAAGGCCCTGACTACATCCAGGGACTTGGAGTCCTCCAAGTCACTCGTAGCCACAGGTACCACAATAGGTTGGTTCATATGAAATGAAGAAACCACCTTAGGCACAGATTTAGGACGAGTCCTCAATTCCGCTCTATCCACATGAAAAATCAAGTAGGGGCTCTTGTGAGACAAGGCCGCCAACTCTGACACCCGCCTTGCAGCTGCCAAGGCTAATAACATGACCACCTTCCAGGTGAGAAATTTGAATTCAACCGTTTGAAGGGGTTCAAACCAGTGTGATTTAAGGAACTGTAACACCACGTTAAGGTCCCATGGTGCCACTGGTGGCACAAAAGGAGGCTGGATGTGCAGCACTCCCTTTACAAAAGTCTGGACTTCTGGGAGAGAAGCCAATTCCTTCTGAAAGAATATAGATAGGGCCGAAATCTGTACCTTTATGGAGCCTAACTTTAGGCCCATATCCACTCCTGTCTGTAGGAAGTGGAGAAAACGGCCCAGATGGAAATTTTCCGTAGGAGCATTCTTGGTTTCACACCAAGATACATACTTCCTCCAGATACGGTGATAATGCTTCGCCATTACCTCCTTCCTGGCCTTTATCAGAGTAGGGATAACTTCCTCCGGAATACCGTTCTCAGCTAGGATTCGGTGTTCAACCGCCATGCCGTCAAACGCAACCGCGGTAAGTCTTGGAACATGCAACGCCCCTGCTGCAACAGGTTTTCCCTGAGAGGAAGAGGCCACGGATCTTCTGTGAGCATCTCCTGAAGATCCGAATACCAGGCCCTTCGAGGCCAATCTGGAACAATGAGTATTGTATGTACTCTTTTTCGTCTTCTGATTCTCAGCACTTTTGAGATGAGAGACATCTGAGGAAAGAGAACACATAGACCGACTGAAACACCCATGGTGTCACTAGGACGTCTACCGCTACTGCCTGAGGGTCCCTTGACCTGGCACAATACCTCCGAAGCTTTTTGTTGAGGCGTGACGCCATCATGTCTATTTGAGGAAGTCCCCAAAGACTTGTTATCTCTGCAAAGACCTCTTGATGAAGTCCCCACTCTCCTGGATGGAGAACGTGTCTGCTGAGGAAGTCTGCTTCCCAGTTGTCCACTCCCGGTATGAAGACTGCTGACAGAACGCTTACGTGATTTTCCGCCCAGCTCAGAATCCTGGTGGCTTCCGCCATTGCCACTCTGCTCCTTGTCCCGCCTTGGCGGTTTACATGAGCCACGGCTGTGACATTGTCTGATTGAATCAGAACTGGTAGGTCGCGAAGAAGATACTCCGCTTGTCGTAGGCCGTTGTATATGGCCCTCAATTCAGGTACGTTGATGTGTAGACAAGCCTCCTGGCTTGACCATAGACCCTGAAAATTTCTTCCTTTTGTGACTGCTCCCCATCCTCGGAGGCTCGCGTCCGTGGTCACTAGAACCCAGTCTTGAATGCCAAACCTGCGACCCTCTAGAAGGTGAGCACTCTGCAGCCACCACAGGAGAGACACCCTGGCCCTGGGGGACAGGCTTATCTTTTGATGTAGTTGCAGATGAGACCCTGACCACTTGTCCAGAAGGTCCCACTGAAACGTCCTCGCATGGAACCTGCCGAAGAGGATGGCCTCGTAGGCTGCCACCATTTTTCCCAGAACTCGAGTGCATTGATGAACAGACACTCTTTTTGGTTTTAGCAGGTCCCTGACCATGTTCTGGAGATCGTGGGCTTTTTCCATTGGTAGAAAAACCCTCTTCTGTTCCGTGTCCAGAATCATGCCTAGGAATAATAGTCGAGTTGTTGGAATCAACTGTGACTTTGGCAGATCGAGAATCCAACCGTGTTGTTGTAACACTCTCAGGGAGAGCGACACGCTTTTCAGCAATTGATCTCTCGATCTCGCCTTTATCAGGAGATCGTCCAAGTACGGGATAATTGTGACTCCCTGCCTGCGCAGGAGCACCATAATTTCCGCCATCACTTTGGTGAAAATCCCCGGGGCCGTGGAAAGCCCAAACTGCAACGTATGAAACTGGTAATGACAGTCCTGTACCGCGAACATCAGGTACTCCTGATGAGGAGGAAATATGGGGACATGAAGGTAGGCATCCTTCACGTCCAGCGACACCATAAAATCCCCTCCTTCCAGACTGGATATCACAGCCCGGAGTGATTCTATCTTGAATTTTAACTTTTTCAAGTACAGGTTTAGGGATTTTAGATTTAAAATGGGTCTGACTGAACCATCCGGCTTCGGGACCACGAACAGGGTTGAATAGTACCCTTTCCCTGTTGGACCAGGGGAACCTTGACAATCACTTGATGTTGACACAGCTTTTGAATTGCATCTAATACTACTTCCCTCTCCGGGGAAGAGGCTGGCAAGGCCGACTTGAAAAATCGGCGAGGGGGCACCTCTTCGAACTCCAGTTTGTAACCTTGGGATACAATTTGGAACGCCCAAGGATCCACGTCTGCAGAACCCAGACCTGGCTGAAGAGTCGAAGATGTGCCCCCACCGGCGCGGACTCCCTCACTGGAGCCCCAGCGTCATGTGGTGGATTTAGCAGAAGCCGGGGAGGACTTCTGCTGCTGGGAACTAGCCGAAGCAGGTGTTCTCTTACCTCTACCCTTACCTCTGGCGAGGAAAGAGGAGCCCCAACCTCTTCTGGACTTATGCGACCGAAAGGACTGCATCTGATATTGTGGAGCTTTCTTTTGCTGTGGGGGAACAAAAGGCAAAAATGTAGATTTACCCGCGGTAGCTGTGGAAACCAGGTCCGCAAGACCATCCCCAAACAAAACTTCACCCTTGTAAGGTAAAACCTCCATATGCTTCTTTGAGTCGGCATCACCCGACCATTGGCGGGTCCACAGAGCTCGTCTCGCCGAAACTGCCATGGCGTTGGCTCTGGAACCAAGCAGCCCCACATCTCTATGAGCGTCTCTCATATATAAGACTGCGTCTTTAATGTGACCTAAAGTCAGTAAAATGATATCCTTGTCCAGGGTATCAATGTCAGCTAATAAGGTATCTGTCCACGCTGCCACTGCGCTACAAACACATGCCGATGCTATTGCCGGCCTGAGCAAGCATCCGTACGTGTATAAATAGATTTTAAAGTAGTTTCCTGTCTACGATCCGCAGGATCCTTGAGGGCTGCGGTGTCTGGAGACGGTAGCACCACCTTCTTGGACAGATGCGTTAAAGCCTTGTCCACCCTGTGCGAGGATTCCCACCGTACCCTGTCCTTTGCAGGGAAAGGATACGCCATAAGGATCCTCTTGGGAATGTGCAGTTTTTTGGCTGGCGTTTCCCAAGCTTTTTCAAATAATTTGTTCAGTTCATGAGATGGAGGAAAAGTTACCTCCGGTTTCTTTTCCTTATACATGCGCACCCTCGTGTCAGGGACAGAGGGTTCATCTGTGATATGCAAAACATCTTTTATTGCCATAATCATATAATGAATACTTTTGGCCACCTTTGGGTGTAACCTTGCCTCATCATAGATGACACTGGAGTCAGAATCCGTGTCAGTATCAGTGTCTGCTATTTGGGAAAGGGGACGCTTTTGAGACCCTGACGGGCCCTGTGACCCAGTCAAATCCGTGGATTGACTCCCTGCTGTTTCCCTGGACTCAGCTCTGTCCATTCTCTTATGTAATAAGGTCACATTTGCATTAAACACATTCCACATATCATATCATACCACTCATGAGTCGGCGTTGCCGAAGGAGACACCACAATCATCTGCTCCACCTCCTCCTTGGATGAGCATTCCGCTTCAGACATGCCGACACAGGCGTACCGACACCCCCACACACACACAGGGATATATCTATAAGGGGACAGTTCCCTAACAAGGCCCTTTGGAGAGACAGAGAGAGAGAGTATGCCAGCACACACCCAGCGCCAACTGACACTGGAACCAATTCCCAGATAAAGCGCTTTTATATATATTAACTGTGATATACACTCACTGCGCCTACATGTGCCCCCTCCCCTCTTTTTCAGCCCTGTATCACCGTTCAGCAGGGGAGAGTCCGGGGAGCCAGCTTCTCTGCAGATCACTGTGGAGAAAATGGCGCTGGTTAGTGCTGTGAGACCAAGCTCCGCACCCTCAGCGGCGGGCTTCGGTCCAGCTCAAATGTACAAATAATGGCGGGGAATTTATATATCTACTGCCTCCGCAGCCCATATATTAAAAATGCCAGTCCAGAGGTTTATATTGCTGGCCAGGGCGCCCTCCCTGCGCCCTGCACCCATCAGTGCCTGTCAGTGTGTGTAATGTGTGGGAGCAATGGTGCGCAGCGTTACCGCTGCGCGCTTACCTCAGGGAAGATCTGAAGTATTCTGTCACCTTTGAAGTATTCTTTCTTCTTATACTCACCCGGCTTCTATCTTCCGGCTCTGCGAGGAGGATGGCGGCGCGTCTCTGGGACGAACGGCGGGGAGAGACCTGCGTTCCGATCCCTCTGGAGCTAATGGTGTCCAGTAGCCTTAGAAGCAGAGCCAATCACTTAATTAGGTCTGCTTCTCTCTCCTCAGTCCCACGATGCAGGGAGCCTGTTGCCAGCAGTGCTCCCTGAAAATAAAAAATCTAACAAAATTCTTTTATCAGAGAAACTCAGGAGAGCTCCCCTGTAGTGCACCCATTCTCCTCTGGGCACAGAATCTAACTGACGTCTGGAGGAGGGGCATAGAGGGAGGAGCACACCCATACTAAAAGTTCATTAGAGTGCCCATGTCTCCTGCGGACCCTGTCTAAACCCCATGGTCCTTACGGAGTCCCCAGCATCCTCTAGGACGTAAGAGAAAAGGATTTACCGGTAGGTATTAAAATCCTATTTTCTCTTACATCCTAGAGGATGCTGGGGATGCTTCAAGACCATGGGGTTTATACCAAAGCTCTAGAACGGGTGGGAGAGTGCGGATGACTCTGCAGCACCGATTGACCAAACAAGAGGTCCTCCTCAGCCAGGGTACCAAACTTGTAAAACTTCGCAAAGGTGTTTGATCCCGACCAAGTAGCCGCTCGGCAAAGCTGTAATGCCGAGACACCCCGGGCAGCCGCCCAGGATGAGCCCACCTTTATGGTAGAATGGGCCTTCACAGATTTTGGTAACGGCAATCCTGCCGTAGAGTAAGCTTGCTGAAAAGTATTACAGATCGAGCGTGCAATAGTCTGCTTGGAAGCCGGAGCCCCAATCTTGTTGGGCGCCCACAGGACAAACAGAGCCTCTGTTTTCCTAATTTGAGCCGTTCTGGCGACATAGATTTTCAAAGCTCTGACCACATCGAGAGACTTTGATTCCGCCAAAGCGTCAGTAGCCACAGGCACCACAATAGGCTGGTTTATGTGAAACGATGAAACCACCTTTGGCAAAAATTGCTGATGAGTTCTCAACTCCGCTCTATTAGCATGGAAGATTAAATAGGGACTTTTGTGAGACAAAGCCGCCAGTTCAGAGACCCGCCTTGCGGAAGCCAAGGCCAACAACATGACTACCTTCCAAGTAAGGAACTTTAACTCAACCTTACGCAAAGGTTCAAACCAATGAGATTGCAGGAGCTGCAACACCACATTCAGATCCCAAGGCGCCACTGGGGGCACAAAGGGAGGTTGGATGTGTAGTACGCCTTTCACGAAGGTCTGAACTTCTGGAAGGGAGGCCAATTCTTTCTGAAAAAAAATCGATAAGGTCGAAATTTGTACTTTAATTGAGCCCAACTTTAGGCCCGCATCCACACCTGCTTGTAAAAAATGGAGCAAACGCCCCAGCTGAAATTCCTCCATAGGAGCCTTCTTGGATTCACACCAAGACACATATTTCCTCCAAATACGGTGGTAATGCTTTGCCGTTACTTCTTTTCTAGCCTGAAGAAGTGTGGGAATGACTTCACTGGGAATACCCTTCCGGGCTAGGATTTGGCGCTCAACCGCCATGCCGTCAAACGCAGCCGCAGTATGTCTTGATACACGCACGGACCCTGTTGTAACAGGTCCTCTAGTAGAGGAAGAGGCCAGGGATCTTCTATGAGCAACTCCTGAAGATCTGGATGCCAGGCCCTCCTTGGCCAGTCTGGAACAATGAGTATCGCCTGAACCCTTGTTCTTCTTATGATCTGTGTCACCTTTGGAATGAGTGAAAGTGGAGGGAACACATATACCGACGGAAACACTCACGGTGTCACTAGGGCGTCCACCGTCATCGCTTGAGGGTCCCTTGACCTGGAACAATATCTCTGAAGTTTTTTGTTGAGGCGGGACGCCATCGTGTCTATTTGAGGAATTCCTCAACGACTTGTCACTTCTGCAAAGACCTCTTGATGAAGACCCCACTCTCCTGGATGGAGATCGTGTCTGCTGAGGAAGTCTGCTTACCAGTTGTCCACTCCTGGAATGAAGACCGCTGACAGAGCGCTTGCATGTCTCTCCGCCCAGCAAAGAATTCTCGTGGCCTCGGCCATTGCCGCTCTGCTCCTTGTTCCGCCCTGGCGGTTTATGTACGCCACTGCTGTTATGTTGTCTGACTGAATCAAGACAGGCAGACCGCGAAGATGATCCGCTTGCAGAATGCCGTTGTAAATGGCCCTTAATTCCAGAATGTTTATGTGCACACAAGCTTCCTGGCTTGACCATTTTCCCTGAAAATTTCTTCCCTGTGTGTCTGCTCACCAGCCTCGGAGACTTGCATCTGTGGTCACCAGGATCCAATCCTGAGTCCCGAACCTGCGTCCCTCCAGAAGGTGAGAACTGTGCAGCCACCACAGAAGGAAGATCCTGGTCCTGGAAGATAGGAATATTTTCCGGTGCATGTCCAGGTGAGACCTGGACCACTTGTCCAGCAGGTCCCACTGAAACACCCTGGCATGGAACCTGCCATACTAAATGGACTCGTAGGCCACCACCATCTTTCCCAGCAATCGAGTGCATTGAAGAATCGACACTCTTGCCGGTTTCAGAATCTGTTTTACCATGTTCTGTATTTCCAGAGCCTTTTCCACTGGAAGAAAAACTCTCTGTAATTCTGTATCCAGAATCATACCCAGGAACGACAACCGTGTCGTCGGAACCAACTGTGATTTTGGCAAGTTTAGGAGCCAACCATGTTGTTGCAGAATCGTCAGAGAGAGTGCAACGATTTTAAGCAATTGTTCCTTGGATCTCGCCTTTCTCAGGAGATCGCCCAAGTACGGGATAATTGTAACTCCCTGCTTGCGCAGGAGAACCATCATTTCCGCCATAACCTTGGTGAAAATCCTCGGAGCCGTGGACAGACCAAACGACAACGTCTGAAATTGGTAATGACAATCCTGAACAGCAAACCTCAGGTATGTCTGATGTGGAGGATATATGGGAACGGGTAAGTAGGCATCCTTTATGTTGACCGACACCATAAAATCGCCCTCCTCCAGACTGGAGATCACTGCTCAGGGAGATTCCATCTTGAAGTTGAATCTTTTTAGAAAGAAATTGAGAGATTTTAGGTTCAGAATCGGTCTGACCGAGCCATCCGGCTTCGGTACCACAAATAGACTCGAATAAAAACCCTGCCCCTGTTGTGATGGGGGCACCGTGACAATGACCTGATTTTGACACAGCTTTAGTATCGCAGCGCATACCACCTCTCTTTCTGGAAGAGAAACTGGCAAGGCCGATTTGAAAAATCGGTGAGGGGGCATGTCCTGAAACTCTAATTTGTACCCTTGGTCTACTATTTCTATTATCCAAGGATCCAGGTCCGAGTGCACCCAGACCTGACTGAAGAGCCTCAGACATGCCCCCACTGGTGCGGACTCCCGCAGAGGAGCCCCAGCGTCATGCGGTGGATTTGGTAGAAGCCTGAGAGGACTTCTGCTCTTGGGAACTTGCTACAGCCGGTGACCTTTTTCCCCTTCCTCTACCTCTCGCAGCAAGGAAGGAAGAGCCTCGTCCTTTCTTGTATTTATTGGGCCAAAAGGACTGCATCTGATAGTGGGGCGTTTTCTTCTGTTGTGCAGCAACATAAGGTAAAAATGACGACTTACCCGTGGTAGCCGTAGATACCAGGTCAGTGAGGCCGTCACCAAACAAGACACTACCGTTAAACGGTAACGACTCCATCGCCTTCTTAGAGTCAGCATCAGCATTCCATTGATGAATACACAATGCTCTCCTTGCCGAGACTGCCATGGCATTGGCCCTTGATCCCAAAAGGCCGATATCCCTTACAGCTTCTTTTAAATATGCTGCAGCGTCCATGATGACCCAGAGTCAAAAGCACATTATCCCTGTCTAGGGTATCTATCTCAGATGACAAGTTATCTGCCCACTTTTCAATAGCGCTACTAACCCATGCTGAAGCAACGGCAGGCCTGAGTAGCGAACCCGTAGTGACATAAATGGATTTTAGTGTATTTTCCTGCTTACGATCCGCAGGATCCTTTAGGGCTGCTGTGTCAGGAGAAGGAAGCGCCACCTTTTTGGATAGACGCGATAAAGCTTTGTCTACCGTGGGGGTTGACTCCTACTTTTCCATGTCCCCAAAAAGAAACGGATATGCCACTGGAATTCTTTTGGGAACCTGTATCTTCTTGTCAGGATTTTCCCAAGCTTTTTCAAAAAGAGCGTTCAGTTCATGAGAGGGAGGAAACGTTACCTCAGGTTTCTTTCCTTTATACATACAGACCCTAGTATCAGGGACAGCAGGGTCCTCTGTTATATGCAACACTTCTTTTATTGCCACAAACATGTACTGAATGCTCTTAGCCAGTTTTGGATTCAATCTGGCATCACTATAGTCGACACTGGAATCAGAGTCCGTGTCGGTATCTGTATCTGCTATCTGGGTAAAAGCACGTTTCTGTGACCCCGAAGTGGTCTGAGCTTGTGACAATGCATCCTCCATGGAATTTCTCCATGTCTGGTTCTTAGACTCAGATTATCAAACCTCTTAGACAACCGAGTCCCCTTTGCATTCAGAACACTCAATATATTTACCCAATCGTCCATCGGCGGTGCCGACACAGTCACTCTCACAGTCTTTTCTGTCCCCACTCCAGCCTCCTCCTGGGAAGAGCACTTAGCCTCAGACATGTCGACACACACGTACCGACACACACAACCACACTGGGGCTATAGGAGACAGACCCACAACAAAGCCTGTTAGAGAGACACAGAGGGAGTTCTGCCCACTCACAACCCAGAGCCTATCCCGGTACTGAAGCGAGTAAAAAGACTGCCCAGACCTGTTAGCGCTTTATATTATATATCAATTAGCACCAGATCACTTGTGCCCCCCCCCGTTTTGCACCCTGTTACTTGCACAGCAATGTGGAGGTCAGGGCCAGCGTCTCTGCAGCTTTTGTGAAGAGAAAATGGCGCTGGTCAGAGCTGTGTGGGCTAAGCCCCGCCCACTACATGGCGCGCTTTAGTCCCGCTTAAATTTATATTTATACTGGCGGGGGTCCATTAACTAGTTTTAACTTATGCCAGTGCTGTTTGAGGTCTTCATGCTGCCCAGGGCGCCCCCCCTGCGCCCTGCACCCTACAGTGCCGTGTTATGTGTGGGAGCATGGCGCGTTACCTCAAATGCTTCTTCTGCCGTCACTGAAGTCTTCTGATCTTCTCATACTCACACGGCTTCTGTCTTCCGGCTCTGTGAGGGGGGTGATGGTGCGGCTCCGGGAACAAGCAGCTAGGCGGACCAAGTGATCGAACCCTCTGGAGCTAATGGTGTCCAGTAGCCCAAGAAGCAGGGCCTTTGAACTCAGAGAAGTAGGTCTGCTTCTCTCCCCTCAGTCCCATGATGCAGGGAGCCTGTTGCCAGCAGGTCTCCCTGATAATAATAAACCTAACAAAAGTATTTTTCCAAGAAACTCAGGAGAGCTCCTCAGTGTGTGACCAGTCTCTCTGGGCACAGAATCTAACTGAGGTCTGGAGGAGGGGCATAGAGGGAGGAGCCAGTTCACACCTATTTAAAGTTTTAAAGTGCCCATGTCTCCTGCGGATCCCGTCTATACCCCATGGTTCTTGAGGCATCCCCAGCATCCTCTAGGACGTATGAGAAAATACTGGATGTATATCACAGGGTACTTGTACTAAATATCCCTGTAGTTGTGCACTTTTTCTTAACTAACACTGTCTTAACGACATGTAGAATACTTAACTGTCCTGTAAAAGCACAGCGCTGACGAGGCAGGCGGCTTTACAGAGGAGACAGTGCCCAGCAGTCCCATAATTAGCGCAGCTCTATGTAATGGCGCCCAAATGCTGACTGAGTGAGGGAGAGAGAGATAAATGTAGCTCCAGAGCGGGAACATTTGCAGTAAATGGCGCCTGGGGCTGGGGGAGGGGCTACAGGTCAGAGCCTTATCCCCTCTGCTGGACTTCACCACAGGGTACTGCGGGGCCTATACTAAATGGATTTTAGTAATTCCGACCAGTGCCCCTTGCCCTGGTGGATATAGTGGGGTCCCTGCACGGCCACAGCATCCACGCCAGCGGCGCGGTCAGTCTCCGGAGACCGAGCCGGATCGCGATTTCGGCGGGTCCCGCCTGGGGGATCCTCTTACCTCCTCCCGATGACGCGGCCACGCGATCCAGGAGAGCAGCGGCGGTATGTGTTATGTGTGCCTGTGATGACCGGAGCGCCTCCACTGTAAGTACCCGGCAACCAGGGCGGGGGAGTATACACCGTCGCTGGGGGAGGTGAGGGAGCCGCAGCACGATATGTGAAACTGACATATAGCACTTTTAAGTGCCTTTGCTGCGGCCCTTGAAGTCTTCTTTCTTCATAAAAGCTCTTTTCAGGGCTGCAGGTGCCTGCACTGCAGGCACCAACTTAGAAACTGAGCTCCAGTGCCTGTAGGCGGGGATATAGAGGTGCAAGGCATCCTGGGAACAGTCAAAGCTTTAGAATGTTGGTGCCTCGGATCAAGATCCAACTCTACACTCCAATGTTATTCCCTATGGAATACCAGTGTACCCCGCTGCAGAAATAATGCAATTATCACATTCTATATAACCAAAATGTAAAGCACCAATATAGAATGTATTTTCACACTCAAATAGGGAGATATTAATAAATATACTGTACTCATACTGTATATACTGTAGTAAGAGATATATGGAAAATAATATATAAATAAACATTAGTAGTATTTTAACATGTTATACTGTTGTTAACATCTGTGGCGGAACTTGTGAGTGGTGGGCCCAGGTGCAAAAAATAGGATTTTAATTACCTACCAGTAAATCCTTTTCTCATAGTCCGTAGAGGATGCTGGGGTCCACAATAGTACCATGGGGTATAGACGGGTCCACCAGGAGCCATTGGCACTTTAAGAGTTTGAGAGTGTAGGCTGGCTACTCCTCTATGCCCCTCCTACCAGACTCAGTCTAGAAACTGTACCCGAGGAGACGGACATCTTCGAGAGAAGGATTATACACAGATAGTGGCGAGATTCATACCAGCTCACACATACAAAGCACATCAAGCCAACGAGCTTGAAAAACTTCAGCAACAGCTGAAACATTACTTACCAAGTAATAATGCAGTACATAACTAACAACAAAGTTGTACTGAACCAGATAAAAACTGCAGGAAAACGAAGCGCTGGGTGGGCGCCCAGCATCCTCTACGGACTACGAGAAAAGGATTTACCGGTAGGTAATTAAAACCCTATTTTCTCTTACGTCCTAGAGGATGCTGGGGTTCACATTAGTTCCATGGGGATGTACAGATGGGTCCACGGTTATCTTGGCTAGTTTGCTGAGCATAGGCACAACATGGTTTATTAACATAAACCCTTCATCTATTGTTCTCAGCTGCAATACAATACAGAGAACAATACAACAGGGGATTAAGTCATTACAGCAGGGGATTAATGGGGTCATTCCGAGTTGATCGCAGCCAGCAACTTTTTGCTGCTGCTGCGATCAACTAATCACCTCCTATGGGGGAGTGTATTTTAGCATAGCAGGGCTGCGATCGCTTGTGCAGCCCTGCTATGCTTAAAATTTTTCCTGCAAAGCAAGACTAGCCCTGCAGTTACTTACCCAGTGCGATGGATCCAGCGATGAAGGTCCTGGTCCTGACGTCAGACATCCGTCCTCCGTTCGCCTGGACACGCCTGCGTTCTTCTTACCACTCCCCAAAAACGGCCTCCAACGGTGAGTATCCGCCCAGGACCACCTCTCCGCTGTCAATCTTCTTTCCGTCCAGCGCTGCGTCTTTTCTTCAAGCTAGGCACTCCGTTGCGCATGCTCAGTTCTGAGCCGTTCGCAGCGCAGCGAACGGCTGCGTGCGAACGGGTCAGAATGACCCCCTAAATCCGACTGCCCAGTCTCAGTTAATCCTATTAAAGGTCAAGATAAACATGGACCCATCTGTACCAAAGCTCCCAGAACGGGAGGGAGAGCGCGGAGGCGCCTGCAAAACTGATTGACTGAACTTCAGATCATCAGAGGCCAAAGTATCGAACTTGTAGAAATTTGCAAATGTGTTCGACCCAGACCAAGTTGCCACTCGGCAAAGTTGTAATGCCGAGACACCCCGGGCAGCCGCCCAGGAAGACCCCACCAGACTTAGGACATGGCAATCCCGCCGTAGAATACGCATGCTGGATAGTGAACCTGATCCAGCGAGAAAAAGTCTGCTTAGAAGCAGGACACCCAATTTTCTTGAGATCATATAGGACAAAAAGAAAGTCCGACTTTCTGCGACGAGAAGTTCTCTGCCCATATATCTTCAGAGCCCTTACAACATCCAAAGACTTTGATGCAATTGAGTAGTCAGTAGCCACTGGCACCACAATAGGTTGGTTGATATGAAATGCCGAAACAACCTTCGGAAGAAACTGCTGACGTGTCCGGAGCTCAGCTCTATCTTCATGGAAGATCAAATAAGGGCTTTTACAGGATAAAGCCCCCAGCTCGGACACACGTCTAGCAGAAGCTAAGGCCAACAACGTGACCGCCTTCCATGTAAGAAATTTGACCTCTTCCTCCTGTAGAGGTTCAAACCAATCCGACTGGAGGAACTGCAACACCACGTTAAGGTCCCAATGCGCCGTAGGCGGTACAAAGGGAGGTTGGATATGCAGAACTCCCTTCAAAAAGGTCTGAACCTCAGGGAAGGCAGCCAAATGCTTCTGAAAGAAATGGATAGGCTGAAATCTGGACCTTCACAGATCCCAAACGCTGACCCATATCCACTCCTGCTTGCAGGAAGAGGAAACGTCCCAGTTGAAACTCCACCATAGGAGACTTCTTGGACTCACACCAAGAGACATAATTCTTCCAAATACGATGGTAATGTTTAGACGTTACCCCTTTCCTAGCCTCTATGAGGGTAGGAATGACCTTTTTCGGAATGCCCTTCCAAGCAAGAATCAAGCGCTCAACCGCCATGCCGTCAAACGTAGCCGCACTAAGTCTTGATAGGCGAACGGCCCCTGCTGCAGCAGGGCCTCCCAAAGAGGAAGAGGCCTCGGCTCTTCTTGCAGTAGATTCAGAAGGTCCGCGTACCAAGCCCTTCTTGGCCACTCTGGGGCAATGAGGATCGCTTGAACCCTTGTTCTCCTTATGAGCTTTAGGATTCTTGAGATGAGTTGGAGTGGTGGAAACACGTACACTGACTGAAACACCCACGGAGACACCAGGGCGTCCACTGCCACTGCCTGTGGGTCCCTCGGCCTGGAACAATAACGCTGAGGCTTTTTGTTGAGACGAGAGGCCATCATGTCTATTTGGGGTAAGCCCCAAAGATCTGTTATTTCCTTGAACACCTCCAGATGGCACCCCCACTCTCCTGGATGGAGATCGTGTCTGCTGAGGCAGTCTGCTTCCCAGTTGTCTACTCCCGGAATGAAGATTGCTGACAGCGCTAACGCGTGTTTTTCTGTCCAGAGGAATATTCTTGTCACCTCTGACATTGCCGCTCTGTTTTTCGTTCCGCCTTGTCGGTTTATGTAAGCCACTGTTGTTACGTTGTCCGACTGCACTTGAATGGCCCGATTTCTCAGAAGAGGGGCCGCCTGAAGAAGACCGTTGTAGACGGCTCTTAGCTCCAGGATGTTGATGAGCAGGCCGGCTTCCAGGCTTGACCACCGTCCTTGGAAGGTTACTCCTTGAGTGACTGCTCCCCAGCTCCGAAGGCTCGCATCCGTCGTTAGACGGACCCAGTCCAGAATCCCGAACCTGCGTCCCTCCAGAAGGTGATGCAATTGAAGCCACCAGAGGAATGAAATCCTGGCCTTTGGCGACAGACGAATTCTCTGGTGCATGTAGAGGTGAGATCCCGACCACTTGTCCAGGAGATCCAGTTGGAAGGTCCGAGTGTGGAACCTCCCTCTACTCGTAAGAGGCCGCCACCATCTTTCCCAATAGGCGAATGCATTGATGAACCAACAACCGGGGTGGTTTCAGGACATCCCGGACCATAGTTTGTATCACCAACGCCTTTTCCTGCGGAAGAAACACCCTCTGCACTTCCGTATCCAGGATGATTCCCAGAAATGACAACCTCTGGGTTGGTTCCAAATGCGACTTTGGAAGGTTCAGAATCCAACCGTGTCTCTGGAGCAGTCGCGTTGTGAGTACAATGGACTGCAGCAGCTTCTCCTAGGACGATGCCTTTATCAGCAGATCTTCCAGATATGGAATGATGTTCACTCGCTGCTTGCGGAGGAGAATCATAATTTCCGGCATCACCTTGGTAAACACCTTCGGTGCAGTGGAGAGGCCGAATGGCAGGGCCTGGAACTGAAAATGACAGTCCAACAATGCGAAGCAGAGATAAGCCTGATGCGGCAGCCAGATCGGAACGTGGAGGTACACATCCTTGATATCCAGTGATACCAGGAATTCCCCTTCTTCCAGACCTGATATCACCGCCCTGAGAGACTCCATCTTAAACTTGAACTTCTTTAGAAAGGGGTTCAATGATTTTAGGTTCAGAATGTGCTTGACCGAACCATCCGGTTTCGGTACCACGAAAAGGTTCGAATAGTAGCCTTTGTTCAGCATGTGAGGTGGTACTGGCACAATGACCTGTGCCTCCACCAGGTTTTGGACAGCGTCCTGTAGTACAGTGCTGTCCTCCAACAGAGTTGGTAAGCCTGACTTGAAAAAGCGATGAGGGGGGAGACTTTGAAATTCCAGCCTGTATTCCTGGGACACAATATCCATCACCCAGGGATCTAGGCCAGATGATACCCAGACATGACTGAAGTGTCTGAGTATCGCTCCCACTGGCCCCACCACCGGGGCGTGCAGTCCACCGTAATGCGGAGGACTTTGGCGTACCCGAAGCAGGCTTTTGTTCCTGGGAACCTGCAGCGGAAGGTTTCTTGGACTTAACCCAACCTCCCCTAAATATGGTATTGGAAGTTCTGGCCTTTCTAGGCTTGTTAGGCCGAAAGGACTGCGTTGCAGATGTAGAGAAAGATTTCTTCGGAGCAGGTGCTGCTGAGGGAAGAAACAGAGACTTACCCGCTGTAGCGGTGGATATCCACGCGTCTAGAGGTTCCCCAAAGAGAGCCTGACCTGTATAGGGTAGGGACTCCACACTTCTTCTGGATTCTGTGTCGGCCGACCACTGGCGCAGCCACAGTCCCCGACGAGCTGAAACAGACATGGAAGAGATTCCCGCAGCCATGGAACCCAGGTCTTTCATGGATTCTACCATAAAACCTGCAGAATCATGTATGTTGCATAAATACAATGCAACGTCATCCCTATCCATCGTATCCAAATCCTCAAGTAAGGTAGCCGACCACTTCACTATTGCCTTTGCAATCCATGCACTAGCAATAGTGGGACGTAATATGGCCCCAGAAGCAGTGTACCTTGATTTAAGCATGTTATCAATTTTCCTATCTGCCGGCTCCTTTAAGGCGGTAGATCCTGGAACAAGCAAAACCACCTTCTTTGAGAGTCTGGACACAGATGCGTCAACAATCGGAGGGTTTTCCCATTTTTTCCTATCCTCCTCAGAGAAAGGAAAAGCCACCAGGACCCTTTTAGGGATCTGGAATTTTTTCTCAGTTTTCCCATGCTTTTTCAAATATAGCATTCAACTCCTTTGATGCAGGGAAGGTTAGCGAGGCTTTTTTGTTTTCAGTGAAAAAAGCCTCCTCAACCTGCTCAGGTGTGGTATCATTAACATTTAACACAACCCTGATAGCCTCTATCAATAATTGCACCCCCCTTGCAAGAGATGCGGACTCCCGCAACACATCCCCATCACCGTCTGTAGTGTCAGAAGGTACCTGACACAGGCCATACAGCCATAGAGCTCTGTAATACCTGGGTTGCAGATTCATTACTAGCAACCCTGTCAGAAATCTGAGAAAACCAAGTTTTGTTAAGAGGAAAACCACTCTGGTTCCCTTGCTGGAATCTGTGCTAAACCAGTGCTAACCTGATTACATGGAATGGGATCATCCTGGGAGGATAAATCCTCTGCAGCATATGACACAGTGTCCCTGGACATAGCTAAAGTAGACCACCAAACACTCCACACACACAGATGGGGGCAGAGTTTACCCCACAAGAAAGGCAAGAGAGACACAGAGATCAGAGCCAACCTACAATACAGCGCTTTTAGTAAAAGGCAACCCCTTACCAGCGCGGACTGTGTACCTTAATAGGAGACATAGTCGTTTTACAGCCTCCCCTCCCTTCTACAACCCCCTGGTACCGTGTACAGACCGATGGAGCTGCTGTGGAGGGACCTGATCTTCCATCCAGCGCTGTGCAGGCAGGAAAATGGCGCTGGAATGCTGCTGGGTCTGCTCTGAGAAGCTCCGCCCCCTTAATGGAGCTGTCTTCCCACTGTTCAAATTTTTAAACCGGCCTGAGGAAACTTGCTGGCTGAGATCCGCGGACCCTGACAGGCTTGCTGACCAGTGTGGGGGTAAGCGCTGGCCCAGGGGCCCCTCACAGCGCCGCACTATGTGCCTCTGGACCTTCCCAGGAGCGCAGTTAGTACTGCGCTCCCTCCCCGTTGCCGCCATCTTCAACCCAGCCCCCCCGCTTGCGAGGGGGGTCGGTGACTCACTCACACCTTCGTCAACGTCTGTAAGGGGTTGGCGGCATGCTGCTGGGGCGAGCCCTCTGGAGCTCAGTGTCCAGTCAGCAGAGTCAGTGGCTCAGACCCAGCAGGGCGGACACTGCTCCCCCCCTTAGTCCCTCGCTGCAGGCAGGCTGTTGCCAACAGCCTCCTGTAAAAAAACAAACTCTAAAAATATCTTTTACTAGAAAAGCTCCGGGCACATTTTCTAATCTGAGTCTGGTAGGAGGGGCATAGAGGGAGGAGCCAGCCCACACTCTCAAACTCTTAAAGTGCCAATGGCTCCTGGTGGACCCATCTATACCCCATTGTACTAATGTGGGCCCCAGTATCCTCTAGGACATAAGAGAAAATAAGATTTTACTTACCGATAAATCTATTTCTCATAGTCCGTAGTGGATGCTGGGGACTCCGTCAGGACCATGGGGAATAGCGGCTCCGCAGGAGACAGGGCACAAAAGCAAGCTTTTAGGATCACATGGTGTGTACTGGCTCCTCCCCCTATGACCCTCCTCCAAGCCTCAGTTAGGTACTGTGCCCGGACGAGCGTACACAATAAGGAAGGATCTTGAATCCCGGGTAAGACTCATACCAGCCACACCAATCACACCGTACAACTTGTGATTTGAACCCAGTTAACAGTATGATAACAATGAAGTAGCCTCTAAAAAAGATGGCTCACAACAATAATAACCCGATTTTTTGTAACAATAACTATGTACAAGTAATGCAGACAATCCGCACTTGGGATGGGCGCCCAGCATCCACTACGGACTATGAGAAATAGATTTATCGGTAAGTAAAATCTTATTTTCTCTAACGTCCTAGTGGATGCTGGGGACTCCGTCAGGACCATGGGGATTATACCAAAGCTCCCAAACGGGCGGGAGAGTGCGGATGACTCTGCAGCACCGAATGAGAGAACTCCAGGTCCTCCTCAGCCAGGGTATCAAATTTGTAGAATTTTGCAAACGTGTTTGCCCCTGACCAAGTAGCTGCTCGGCAAAGTTGTAAAGCCGAGACCCCTCGGGCAGCCGCCCAAGATGAGCCCACCTTCCTTGTGGAATGGGCATTTACAGATTTTGGCTGTGGCAGGCCTGCCACAGAATGTGCAAGCTGAATTGTACTACAAATCCAACGAGCAATAGTCTGCTTAGAAGCAGGAGCACCCAGCTTTTTGGGTGCCTACAATATAAACAGCAAGTCAGACTTTCTGACTCCAGCCGTCCTGGAATTATATATATATATATATTTTCAGGGCCCTGACAACGTCTAGCAACTTGGAGTCCTCCAAGTCCCTAGTAGCCGCAGGCACCACAATAGGTTGTTTCAGGTGAAACGCTGACACCACCTTAAGAAGAAACTGGGGACGAGTCCGCAGTTCTGCCCTGTCCGAATGGAAAATCAAATATGGGCTTTTGTAAGACAAAGCCGCCAATTTTGACAATCGCCTGGCCGAGGCCAGGGCCAACAGCATGGTCACTTTCCATGTGAGATATTTCAAATCCACAGATTTGAGTGGTTCAAACCAATATGATTTGAGGAATCCCAACACTACGTTGAGATCCCACGGTGCCACTGGAGGCACACAAGGGCTGTATATGCAATACTCCCTTGACAAACGTCTGGACTTCAGGAACTGAAGCCAATTCTTTCTGGAAGAAAATCTATAGGGCCGAAACTTGAACCTTAATGGACCCCAATTTGAGGCTCATAGACACTCCTGTTTGCAGGAAGTGCAGAAATCGACCTAGTTGAAATTTTTTTCGTGGGGCCTTCCTGGCCTCACCCACGCAACATATTTTTACCACATGTGGTGATAACGTTGTGCGGTCACCTCCTTCCTGGCTTTGACCAGGGTAGGTATGACCTCTTCCGGAATGCCTTTTCCCTTAGGATCCGGCGTTCAAACCGCCATGCCGTCAAACGCAGTCGCGGTAAGTCTTGGAACAGACAAGGTCCCTGCTGGAGCAGGTCCTTTCTTAAAGGCCGATGCCACGGTTCCTCTTGGAACAGACATGGTACTTGCTGAAAGCAAATCCCTTCTTAGCTCCCGAGGCCATTAGTCCTCTGTGAGCATCTCTTGAAGTTCCGGTTACCAAGTCCCTCTTGGCCAATCCGGAGCCACGAGTATAGTTCTTACTCCTCTATGTCTTATAATTCTCAATACCTTGGTTATGAGAAGCAGAGGAGGGAACACATACACCGACTGTTACACCCACGGTGTTACCAGGACGTCCACAGCTATCGCCTGAAGGTCTCGTGACCTGGCGCAATACCTGTCCCATTTTTTGTTCGGGCGGGACGCCATCATGTCCACCTTTGGTCTTTCCCAACGGTTCACAATCATGCGGAAAACTTCCCGATGAAGTTCCCACTCTCCCGGGTGGAGGTCGTGCCTGCTGAGGAAGTCTGCTTCCCAGTCGTCCACTCCCGGAATGAACACTGCTGACAGTGCTAACACATGATTTTCCGCCTAGCGAAAAATCCTTGCAGTTTTGCCACTGCCCTCCTGCTTCTTGTGCCGCCCTTTCTGTTTACGTGGGTGACTGCCGTGATGTTATCCCACTGGATCAATACCGGCTGACCTTGAAGCAGAGGTCTTGCTAAGCTTAGAGCATTATAAATTTGCTCTTAGCTCCAGTATATTTATGTGGAGAGAATTCTCCAGACTTGATCACACTCCTTGTGTGACTGCTCCCCAGCCTCTCAGGCTGGCCTCCGTGGTCACCAGCATCCAATCCTGAATGCCGAATCTGCGGCCCTCTAGAAGATGAGCACTCTGTAATCACCACAGGAGAGACACCCTTGTCCTTGGATATAGGGTTATCCGCTGATGCATCTGAAGATGCGATCCGGACCATTTGTCCAGCAGATCCCACTGAAGAGTTCTTGCGTGAAATCTGCCGAATGGAAGCGCTTCGTAATAAGCCACCATTTTTACCAAGACTCTTGTGCAATGATGCACTGATACTTTTCCTGGTTTTAGGAGGATCCCGATTAGCTCGGATAACTCCCTGGCTTTCTCCTCTGGGAGAAACACCTTTTCCTGGACTGTGTCCAGAATCATCCCTAGGACCAGCAGACGTGTCGTCGGAACAACTGCGGTTTTGGAATATTTAGAATCCACCCGTGCTGTCGTAGAACTACTTGAGATAGTGCTACTCCGACCTCCAACTGTTCTCTGGACCTTGTTCTTATCAGGAGGTCGTCCATTTTCTTTGAAGACGAATCCTCCTTTCGGTCATTACCTTGGTAAGGACCCGGGGTGCCTTGGACAATCCAACGGCATCGTCTTGAAACTGATAGTGACAGTTCTGTACCACGAACCTGAGGTACCCTTGGTGAGAAAAGGCAAATTTTGGGACATGGAGGTAAGCATCCCTGATGTCCCGGGACACCATATAGTCCCCTTGTTCTTTGCTATCACTGCTCTGAGTGACTCCATCTGGATTTGAACCCTTGCAAGTGTTCAAATTTTTCAGATTTAGAATAGGTCTCACCTAGCCTTCAGTACCACCATATAGTGTGGAGTAATACCCCTTTCCTTGTTGTCGGAGGGGTAATTTTATTATCACCTGCTGGGAATACAGCTTGTGAATTGTTTTCAATACTGCCTCCCTGTCGGAGGGAGACATTGGTACAGCAGACTACAGGAACCTGCGAGGGGGGAAACCTCTCGACATTCCAATCTGTACCCCTTGGATACTACTTGTAGGATCCAGGGGTCCTGTACGGTCCCAGCGTCATGCTGAGAACTTTGTAGAAGCGGTGGAGGGCTTCTGTTCCTGGGAATGGGCTGCCTGCTGCAGTCTTCTTCCCTTTCCTCTATCCCTGGGCAGATATGACTCTTATAGGGACGAAAGGACTGAAGCTGAAAAGACGGTGTCTTTTTCTGCAGAGATGTGACTTAGGGTAAAAAACGGTGGATTTTCCAGCAGTTGCCCTGGCCACCAGGTCCCATGAACCGACCCCAAATAACTCCTCCCCTTTATACGGCAATACATCTTTGTGCCGTTTGGAATCTGCATCACCTGACCACTGTCGTGTCCATAAACATCTTCTTGCAGATATGGACATCGCATTTACTCTTGATGCCAGAGTGCAAATATCCCTCTGCGCATCTCGCATATATAGAAATGCATCCTTTAAATGCTCTATAGTCAATAAAATACTGTCCCTGTCAAAGGTATCAATATTTTTAGTCAGGGAATCCGACCAAGCCACCTCAGCTCTGCACATCCAGGCTGAGGCGATCGCTGGTCGCAGTATAACACCAGCATGTGTGTGTATACTTTTTAGGATATTTTTCAGCCTCCTATCAGCTGGCTCCTTAAGTACGGCCCTATCCGTAGATGGTACCGCCACTTGTTCTGATAAGCGTGTGAGCGCCTTATCCACCCTGAGGGGTGTTTCCCACCGCGCCTTAACTTCTGGCGGGAAAGGGTATACCGCCAATAATTTTCTATCGGGGGAAACCCACGCATCATCACACACTTCATTTAATTTATCTGATTCAGGAAAAACTACAGGTAGTTTTTTCACCTCACACATAATACCCTTTTTTGTGGTACTTGGAGTATCAGAAATATGTAACACCTCCTTCATTGCCCTTAACGTGTGGCCCTAAAAGAAAATACGTTTGTTTCTTCACCGTCGACACTGAAATCAGTGTCCGTGTCTGGGTCTGTGTCGACCGACTGAGGTAAATGGGCATTTTACAGCCCCTGACGGTGTTTGAGACGCCTGGACAGATACTAATTTGTTCGCCGGCCCTCTCATGTCGTCAACCGGCTTGCAGCGTGTTGACATTGTCACGTAATTTCCATAAATAAGCCATCCATTCCGGTGTCGACTCCCTAGAGAGTGACATCACCATTACAGGCAATTTGCTCCGCCTCCTCACCAATATTTTCCTCATACATGTCGACACACACGTACCGACATACAGCACACACATAGGGAATGCTCTGATAGAGGACAGGACCCACTAGCCCTTTGGGGAGACAGAGGGAGAGTTTGCCAGCACACACCAAAACGCTATAATTATCCAGGGACAACCTTTATATAAGTGTTCCTTTTATAGCATTTTAATATATATACATATCGCCAAATCAGTGCCCCCCCTCTCTGTTTTAACCCTGTTTCTGTAGTGCAGTGCAGGGGAGATCATGGGAGCCTTCCCACCAGCCTTTCTGTGAGGGAAAATGGCGCTGTGTGCTGAGGAGAATAGGCCCCGCCCCCTTTTCGGCGGGCTTCTTCTCCGGAGTTTTAGATATCTGGCAGGGGTTAAATACATCCATATAGCCTCAAGGGCTATATGTGATGTATTTTTCGCCATACAGGTATTATACATTGCTGCCCAGGGCGCCCCCCCCCCAGCGCCCTGCACCCTCCGTGACCGCTGTGTGAAGTGTGCTGACAACAATGGCGCACAGCTGCAGTGCTGTGCGCTACCTGATGAAGACTGAGAGTCTTCTGCCGCCTGGTTCCGGACCTCTTCATCTTCAGCATCTGCAAGGGGGGTCGGCGGCGCGGCTCCGGGACGAACCCCAGGGCGAGCCCTGTGTTCCGACTCCCTCTGGAGCTATGTCCAGTAGCCTAAGAATCCAATCCATCCTGCACGCAGGTGAGTTGAAAATCTCTCCCCTAAGTCCCTCGATGCAGTGAGCCTGTTGCCAGCAGGACTCACTGAAAATAAAGAACCTAAAAACTTTTTCTAAGCAACTCTTTAAGAGAGCCACCTAGATTGCACCCTTCTCGGCCGGGCACAAAAACCTAACTGAGGCTTGGAGGAGGGTCATAGGGGGAGGAGCCAGTACACACCATGTGATCCTAAAAGCTTGCTTTTGTGCCCTGTCTCCTGCGGAGCCGCTATTCCCCATGGTCCTGACGGAGTCCCCAGCATCCACTAGGACGTTAGAGAAATATGCTTTGGGCCCACTCCTCCACTCCACCGAAGTCATAATATGCCACATGGCAGAGGGTGACAAGGAGATGGAAATAGATAGAGGCAGTGGGTGACAGGGAGCAGGTAACAGTGAGAGGCAGTGAGTGATGCTAGGGAGAGGCAGTGGCTGACAGGGAGAGATTGACAGTAAGCAGGTGACAAGAGAATGTGATGGAGAGAAGCTGTAGGTGATACCAGGGAGCAGGTTAAATAGTTACATAGTGAGGTTGAAAAGAGGCAAAATGCCCATCGAGTTCAACCTGTATTCTGTGTTAAGCTATTCATATTATAATGCACCTGCTGAAGTAATGGTTTAGTACCAATTGACAACTATGATTCTTACCACTCCCAGATATTAATGTCACTATGTTAAATGCTACAACCCTTAATACTTTTTCCAGTTAGAAATCTGTCCAATCCGTTTTTAAATGCATTTACAGAGTCAGCCATTATTACCTTCTCCGGCAGGGAGTTCCAAATCTTTATTGCCCTTACCGTGAAGAACCCTTTCCTACGTTTGTACAGAATTTTCTCTCCTCTAGCCTCAGCGAGTGCCCACGTGTCCTATACAGAGTTCTTTTAAAAAAACAAATTCCCTGCTAATTCCCTGTAATGACCCTTTACATATTTGAAGATATTAATAATGTCTCCTGACGCCTCTTTTCTAGTGTATACATATTTACTCTAGTAAGCCTTTCCTCGTACTCCTGTTTCTCTAACCCTTTAATCAATTTAGTAGCTCGGCTTTGAACTCCTTCTAGTTCCCCGATATCTTTTTTATAATATGGTGCCCAAAATTGAACACAATATTCCAGGTGCGGACGTACCAATGATTTGTACAGTGGCAGAATTACATCTTCGTCCCTTATCTCAATGCCCCGTTTTATGCACGCAAGCACTTTACTTGCCTTTTTTGCTGCATTTTTACATTGTGTACTGTTATTAAGCCTATTATCTATGAGCACCCCCAAATCTTTTTCCACCACAGTTACCCCTATATTTTTCCTCATTAAGAGTGTAGGAAGCATGTGTGTTTTTTGTCCCAAAATGCATAACTTTGCATTTTTCTATACTGAAGCTAATTCCACATTTAGACGCCCAGGTTTCAAGTTTAAATAAGTCATTTGTGTAGAGACTCCACATCGCTTTCTGAATTAATTACCTTACACGGTTTAGTATCATCTGCAAAGATTGACACTGTGCTTTCCGGGCCTATTCCTAGATCATTGAGAAATATATTGAACAGTAGCGGGCCAAGTACGGACCGTGGTATTCCACTGACTACTGGTGCCCAGCTGTAGAACATCCCGTTGACCACTACTCGTTGTACTCTGTAATCCAGCCAATTACCTATCCATGTACAAATAGTACATCCTAGGCCAAGTTCCCTTAATTTGATGATCAGTCTCCTGTAAGGAACTGTATCGAAGGCTTTTGAAAATTATAAATACACCACATCCACTGCTTTTCCCTGGTCAAGAGTCTCGCTCATTTCCTCTTAGACGCTAATTAAGTTAGTTTGACATGATCTGTCCCTTACAAACCCATACTGACTTTTGCTAATAAGGAGAGGAGAGGCGGGTAGCCCCAATCTGCATAGGCTCCTCGGAATATTCCTCAGAGTCTGAGGTTCCCTTGGGAAAAAAGGAAACTGCGGTCTCCCTTTCAAGCTTACGCTCTCTCAGCCGTCTATCCACCCGGATGGATAACTGCATGAGCTGATCTAAGCTATCAGGCGAGGGATATTGTACCAGTTGGTCCTTTATCTGGTCAGAAAGGCCCCTTCGGTACTGGTTTCTCAGGGCTGGGTCATTCCACTGGGTATCATGAGCCAACCTCCGAAACTCCGTACTATAAACCTCAGCTGGCCGTCGCCCTTGCTTAAGAACCGTAATCTGAGCCTCGGATGAAGCCATCTTGTCAGGGTCATCATACAAAATGCCCAGTGCCGTAAAAAAAGCATCAACACTTTTAAGCGACGGACAGTCAGGCTGTAACCCATATGCCCAGACCTGTGGGTCTCCTTGTAGCAAGGAAATCACCATGCCCACCCGCTGAATCTCCGACCCAGAAGACTGGGGCCTAAGCCTGAAATATAGCTTACAGCTCTCCTTGAAACAAAAGAACTGCGAGCGATCTCCAGAAAAACGATCCGGGAGATTTACTTTCGGCTCCTTAACCCCTAAACTTGCCGCTGCTGCTGCGGGAGCGCCGCTAGCGGCCTGCAGGGTGTTCATTTTAATGGACATCTCATTAAATTGTCGAGTCAGGACCTGCACCTGATCGACCACCTGTTGCAAAGTATTTTGAGGGGTATGCTCCATATTCCCACAAAATTTCAATAGGAGTAGGGCTGCTGAATATGTTACGCACACCAGTGCTAACAGGAGTATACCGGTGTATGAACAGAGAGGGAAGCGAAGCAAACGAACTCACAGACAGTATAACATAACATACACAGGAGGTGATGGAATAACTAATAAACACAATGTGAACGGAGAAGCCCAAAGGCTCAGGAATTGGGTGTCTCCCTAGTGTCAGGAATGCTCAGATGGAATAGAGCGGACAATGAAGCGATGTGTAGTGATTTAACATGTGGAGCACCTGAAATGATGTTGCTAAGAGCAACAGAAAAAACCCCAAAGGGTTACCAACGGGTGTGGGAATAAACTCCTTGGTCAGAGATAGAAATATAGACACAAGGAGAGTATCCACAATCCTAACCCCCACTTGCAGGGCACAGGTTCAGCTTACTGCCACTAAACTGACACCTGGACGCCCTGCACAGTGAGGGAGGATTAAGCAAGCAGGTCTGAGAGTACAGCCGCAAACCTGCTGGGTTCACAGAATAGCAAAAGAACCCCAGCAGGTCAAACAACTGACTCCAGTCTTACTGCTAGGTCCGGATTGGCAGAATGAAGTACCGAATCCCAAGGCCTATTCGCAGTAAGCAACAAGTAAATACAAAGTCACACAGTACTAGCTAACTCTCTGGAACCGACTAACAAACAAAGATTCAGCAGCATTTGCCTAGCCTGAGAGGATGGTTTATATAGGAGGTGCTGTCCAAGCCCCACTCAGACCTCACAGACCAGCGCCGGATTCCCTGCCGTGCACAGAGCCTGTAACCACTACACAGTAAAAACCCGAACCGTAGTATCAGCTGCGCTCAGGTTACTTCGCTAACACTTGCCTCCCGGTTGCCATGGCGACGTGGCAGCACAGAGCAGGAGATCCTAACAATTTAAGAACCTGCTGCTCCTAGTTTTTACACATGAATCATTACTTCAATTTATATCAGGATAGTTAAAATCCCCTAACACTAGGATGTCCCCCATTCCCACAGCTTTTTTAATTTGCTGCAAGAGTTGTTCATCGTCATGTATATTAATATCCAGTTGCTTGTAGCATGTGCCAGTGACTAGTTTCTTTGCTTCTGTGCCCCCACTTGTGATCTCAACCTGCAGTGACTCCACGTTATCTCCAGTCCCCTCGTAAATACCATCTATTAAGTTTGGTTTTAGAGATGGTTTAACAAAGAAACATACCCCTCCTCCCCTTTTGGTAGCCTTATCCCTCCTGAAAAGAGAATATTCCTCCAATTTTGCAACCCAGTCGTGAGAGTCGTCCCACCATGTTTCCATTATACCTATAATATCATACCGAGACTTTGATACAAGCCATTCCAATTCCCCCATTTTACCTGATAGGTTTCTTGTGTTCGCAAGCATACATTTTAGCTTAGCCTCTCCCTTGACCATTTGTTTTAATGGTATCTTATCTATATTTACAAGTGCCTTTCTAGAATTACCATTACCGACTGTTATTCTCCTTCTCCCTCCCTTTCCACCCCATCATACTTAATACAGCCTTCCTCACCACTATCTCTTTTTGACCTATTAAGACTTCCTAAACAACCCACCCCCCCTCCCCCCGATGTTAGTATCTTCCCTTATGCTAGGTGATAGGCAGAAGGTGACACCAGAGAGAGGGTGTCCGGAAGTGACAGGAAGAGAGAGACAGGCAGTGGGCGAATGTGACAGAAAGAGGCAGTGGTTGAAGTCAGGGAGAGGGTGACAGGTAGTTAATGACTGGGAGAGGCAGTCAGTGATGCAATAGAGAGGGTGAGAGACAGTAGGTGACAGGGTGAGGACGATGGAGAGAGGTAGTGGGTGACACTAGGGAGAGGCAGTGGGTGATGCCAGGGAGAGGGTGACTGGCAGTGGGTGACAGGGAGAGGGTGAAGGAGAGAGGCAGTGGGTGTTGCCAGTGAGAGTATGACTGGTAGTGGGTCACAGGAAGAGGGTGACAGAGAGGTGGGGCAGTGATGCCAGGGAGAAAGTGACTTAGAGAGGCAGTGGGTGATGCCAGGGAAAGGGTTACTGGCAGTGGGTGACAGGAAGAGGATAAGGTAGAGAAGCAGTGGGTGATGCTAGGGAGAAGGTGACAGAGAGAGGCAGTGGGTGACCCTATGGAGAAAGTGACTTAAGAGAGGCAGTGTGTGATGCCAGGGAAAGGGTGACTGGCAGTGGGTGACAGGGAGAGGGTGAAGGAGAGAGGCAGTGGGTGTTGCCAGTGAGAGTATGACTGGTAGTGGCTCACAGGAAGAGGGTAACAGAGAGGCGGGGCGGTGATGCCAGGGACAAAGTGACTTAGAGAGGCAGTGGTTGATGCCAGGGGGAGAGTTACACAGAGAGGGTGACAGAAAGAGGCAGTGGGTGACACCAGGGAGATGGAGACTGCCAGTAAGTGACTAATACAGAATATTACAATTTAGTTTCCTGGGCCCAGAACTGCTGCACAGCTCCTCCTTGGGTTTCACGCTGGGAACTATCACGAGATTGTGACATCAGATCGCTAGCACCGAAGGCAAGGTCTGCCTTAAATAGAGAGGAAGCTGGGGAGAAGCAATAGGAAGAAAAGAGCGAAGGAGCTGGGAAAACAGGGGATCGCACCCTCTCCTCTCTCCAGCCGGCCTGTCATTGATTGACTGCGCTCAGACAAGTGCAGCTCAGTCTCAGCTGCTGATGCGCTGCTCACTATAGTTATCAGGGACTGGCGGCTCAGAGCAGGAAGGATCTAGCAGGCGGGCGGGTAGGCAGTAGTGGCAAAAATGAGTCAGTGTGACTCATTTTAATGCTGCAGGCCCCTTTACTGTGGCGAGCTGCGGTGCAATGACTGATTAATAATACAATTTATTTCATGGCACTAAAGAAACATGACCTGAGACTCAAGCTCCAAATATGAGACTTAAAAAAAAATTTTTTTAAGAAAATGCATTCAGAACCCCTTGCAATCTTTAGACTTCCCGGGTATCAAAGTTGGGTCACCTCTTCATAAACTCAGCTTGTTTGCTGATGAAGTGCTCCTGTTTATTACAGGTTAATAACCTGTAATACAGTGCAGCATCATTTTATAAACTCAACACGTCAAAAACTGAAGCTCTGCCATTTAATGTGGGATCAGATAAACTGATTCAATTTAAACGGCTCTACAAGTATAACTGGAAGACAGATCATATTGTATACCTAGCTATCAATGTCATTAACTCTTTGTCTGAAATAACAGAGAGTAATTACAATCCACTTTTGACTCGGATTGAATCCCTATTACGAAGATGTTGGAGCCTAGAAGTATCGTGGCTGGGTAGACTAGCTGCAGTTAAAATGTCCATTCTGGCAAAACTAATGTACCTCTTCTGCTCGATTCCCTATCTAGTTTCCCTGAAGGTCATCAGCCAAATACATACCGTAATACTTAGACATACCTGGAAGAGGAAACCCCCCCAGATTGCATATAGGCAATTAACTAGAGCAAGGAAGCTGGGAGGTTTGGAGGTCCCAGACCTAAGGAAATACCAACTAACTTGCCTTGCGGCACAAATGTGTGACTGGTCGTTGCCTCCGGGAAACATGAGATTGGAAGTCTTATTTATATTGCTAATTCTTTTGACTCCTTGTACTATTCATGTTTTATATGTATACTTATTACATATGTTACCTACACGCATATTTGATGTTGGTTGACGGACTTTGGACTCCCCCCCCCCTTGTTGTTCTTTATGCTCCCTAATCCACCCTTTTTTCTTTCTGCATCCTTCCCCAATCCATTGTTAACGGAACAAAACTCTTAATAAAAATCTATTGATGGAAAAAAAAGAAGATGCATTCAGAATATTTGAGAACAAAGCATGTCAAATTGGGCCTAATTCTAAGCTGGAAGGAAAGCAAAACAAAAGCAAGTAACTTTCAACCTTGACAAAGCCATGTTGCTCTGCAAATGGAGCAGATTTAAAATGTAGGCATTTCGAAACTCAAATCTAAATTGGAGTGTAATAAAATAGGAATTTAATAACTACCGGTAATTCCTTTTCTCGTAGTCCGTAGGGGATACTGGGTTGGATTAGATAGATCTGGTCCATTGGAGCCTGGCACTTTAAGAAATGTTCAGTGTGTTCTGGCTCTATGCCCCGCCACCAGACTCAGTCTAGGAAAACTTTGCCTGAGGAGACGGACATACTTTGAGAGAAGGAAAACATATAACAGCGGTGAGGTAACGAACCAACACACAACAACAGGATAGGATAGTAGCACTAACCAAACCAAAAGCATAGCAACACTAACTCAAACAGTAATAGGGACAGCAACAGCAGACCCAACCAAGAACTTACAACCAGGTAAGCAGGAAACGCGAAGCACTGAGGCGGATGCCCAGTATCCCCTACAGACAACGAGAAAAGGAATTACCGGTAGGTATTAAATTCCTATTTTCTCTAACGTCCAAGGGGATACTGGGATGGATTAGGACCATGGGGAAGTCCCAAAGCTCCCAGAACAGGAGGGAGAGCGCTGAGACCCCTGCAAAACCACCTGACCAAACTGAAGGTCTTCACCGGCCAAGGTATCGAACTTATACAACTTTACGAACGTGTTTGAACCCAACCAAGTAGCTGCTTGGCACAACTGTAAGGTCGAGACGCAACGGGCAACCGCCCAGGAAGAACCCACCGACCTAGTGGAGTGGGCCTGAATAGAACCTGGCAGTGGCAATGCTGCAGAAGAGTAGGCCTGTTGAATGGTCAACCTGAGCCATCGAGCAATGGACTGCTTAAAAGCAGGGCATCCAATTTTGGTAGCATCATAAAGGACAAAAAGCGAGTCAGAGTTCCTGTGATGAGCTGTCCTCTTGACGTAAATCCTCAAAGCCCGAACCACGTCCAAGGACTTTGGAGCAACCAATGTGTCAGACATTACCGGAACCACTATCGGTTGATTAATGTGAAAAGCCGATACCACTTTTGGCAAAAACTGTGAGCGAGTCCTGAGCTCCGCCCTATCATTGTGAAAAATCATATAAGGGCTCTTACAGGATAAGGCCCCCAATTCAGCAACATGACAATCTTCCAAATTAGATATTTCAATTCCACCCTGTGTAAAGGTTCAAACCACTCCGATTGGAGAATGGTTAAGACCACTTTGAGATCCCATGGAGCTGTGGGAGGGACAAAAAGTGGTTGAATGCGAAAGGACACCCTTCAGGAATGTCTGCACTTCCGGAATTACAGCCAACTGCTTCTGGAAGAATATGGAGAGGGCCGAAATCTGAACATTAAGGGAGCCTAACCCTAGGCCCATATCCACGCCTGCTTGCAGGAAGAGCAGAAAATGGCCAAGTTGAAAATCCACAGTAGAAAATGTTTTACCCTCACACCATGAAACATATTTCTTACAGATTCGGCGGTAAAGCTTAGACGTGACCACCTTCCCGGCTTGGACCATAGTCATGATAACCCTGGAGGGAAGCCCTTTCCTGGCTAGAATCTTCCTTTCGACCTCCAAGCCGTCAAATGAAGCCGCAGTAAGTCTGAATAGACGAATGGGCCGTGTTAAAGATCTTTGAGAAGCGGTAGAGGCCAGAGCTCCTCTAGAGACATGGTCAAAAGGTCCACATACCAGGCCCGTCGAGGCCAAACCAGGGGCAATCAGAATTGCCTGAACGTTTTCCCTTTTGAGTCTTTTTAGAACTCTGGGAATGAGTGAGATTGGAGGAAACAGGTACACAAAGTGGTAAGTCCACGGTGATGTCAGAGCGTCCACCGCTGCAGCCTGCGGATCCATTGTCCCAGAACAGTAACAACGCAGCTTCTTGTTGAGATGAGAAGCCATCAGGTCTATCTGTGGACAGACCCCCCCCCCCCCCACCCCACCGGTGATCCAGTTGCTGAAACACCTGAGGGTGAAGGCCCCATTTCCCCAGATGGAGGTCGTTCCTGGTGAGGAAGTCCGCTTCCCAGTTGTCCACGCCTGGGATGAATATGGCTGAGATGGCCCTTGCGTTAGCTTCCGTCCAGAGGAGTATCCGTGACACCTCTCGCATTACGGCCCTGCTTCTTGTTCCTACCTGTCGGTTTATGTACGCCACCGCTGTGGCGTTGTCCGACTGTACTTGTATAGCCTAATTTTGTAGAAGATAGGGGGCATGCTGAAAAGCACTGTAAATTGCCGAGTTCAAGAACATTTATTGGGAGCGAAGATTCCTGACTCAACCACTTCCCCTGGAACTGAGCCGCTTGAGTCACTGCCCTCCAGCCCCGGAGGCTGGCATCCGTTGTCAGCAGAGTCCAAGACTGGGTACTGAAACTCTGGCCCTCCACAAGGTGAGAGACTTGTAGCCACCATAACAAGGAGATCCGTGCTCTTGGTGACAGAGCTATACTCTGGTGCATGTGCAGGTGAGACACTGACCACTTGTCCAGCAGATCGAGCTGGAACGGACGAGCATGGAACTTGCCGTACTGGATTGCCTCGTAGGAGGCCAACATCTTTCCCAGTAGGCGGATGCAAAGGTGAGCAGAGACCCTGCGAGGTCTGAGCACCGAGCGGAGCATAGCCTGGATTGTCAATGCCTTGGACACCGTGTCCAGTATCATTACCAGGAACTGAATCCTTTGTGACAGGTCCAGGTGAGATTTCTGGAAATTTATGATCCAACCATGATCCGTAAGAAGGCAAGTAGCCAAGTTGATGCTGTTCTGCAGACTCTCCCTGGACACCGCCTTTATCAGGAGATCGTCCAAGTAGGGAACTATGTTGACTCCCATCATGCGGAGTTGCATAATCATCTCCGCCATGACTTTTGTGAATACCCTTGGGGCTGTGGAGAGACCAAAGGGTAAGACCTAAAACTGGCAGTGGTGGTCCAGAACAGCGAATCTGAGATAAGCCTGATGAGGGGGCCATATCGGGATGTGTAGATATGGAATCCTTGATATCCAGGGACACCAGGAATTCCCATTCTTCCAGATCAGAGACCACCACCCTTAGAGAATCCATCTTGAACTTTAACACCCAAAGATACAGATTTGAGGTTCAAGATTGTCCGCACCGAACGGTCTGGTCTTGGTACCACAAACAGACTTGAATAAAATCCCCTGCTGTGTAACAGAGGACGTACTGGAACAATAACTTTTGTCTGTAGTAGTTTTTGAATGGCGTCCTGCAGGTAACTCTTGCTACAGGTGAAGTTGGCAAGCTTGATTTGAAGAATCTGAGAGGAGGGGGTGCTTGAAATTCCAACCGGTAACCCTGGGATATGAGGTCCCTCACCCACGGGTCACGGCATTATTTCTACCACACATGGGCGAAGTGTTGTAGTCAAGTACCCACCTGAAATTCCCCCTGCACCTGGGGCCAACCGTCACGCAGAGGACTTAGTGGAGGAGGATCCAGAGGCCTGGTCCAGAGATCCAGCAGCCGCTGGTTTACGGGACTTACCTCGATTTCCTCTAGCTGCATTGGAGGCACCTCTGGCTCTACCTCTAAAGCTGGCCACACGAAAGGACTGCAGAGAGGGCCCAGGATAGGGATGTCTAGCCGGAGGCGCAGCAGACGGCAAATAGGTAAACTTACCCGCCGTTGCTTGAGAGATCCACGTATTCAGTCCTTACCCAAGGCATCCTCTGTAAAAGGTATATTTTCCACTCCTTTCTTGGAATCAGCATCCGCTGTCCATTGTCGCAGCCACGGAGCCCTGCAAGCTGAGACGGCCATTGCTGTGGCACGGGCATTAATGAGGCCTATTTCTTTGATCGCCTCACTCATAAAATTTGCCGCATCCTGGATAGGATGCAGTAGTCAGGATCTCATCTGAAGATAGCATGTCAAACCCCTCTATTATATTATCAGACAATTTTACCATGGCTCTTGTAATCCAACAGCAAGCAATGGTGGGCCTCTGTGCTACGCCCACTGCAGTATAAATTGATTTGAGTGTAGTCTCAATTTTATGGTCAGCAGGGTCTTTGAGAGAGATAGCACCAGGTACAGGCAGCACAATCTTACGTGACAGCCTGGACACTGAGGTCTCCAAACACTGGGGGTTCTTCCATACCTTCCTATCCTCAGGTGGGAAAGGGAAAGAATTTAGCAACTGTTTAGGGATTTGACATTTTTTGTCAGGATTGACACATGCTTCTTTAAAGAGTCAGTTTAATTCCTTGAAGACAGGGAAGGTGGCAGAAGATTTTGGTTTTATGTTAAAAAACAATTTGTCCTCAGGTTCTGTCTCTTTGGTGGTCATTCCGAGTTGATCGCAGCCAGCAACTTTTAGCTGCTACTGCGATCAACAGTCCACGCCTATGGGGGAGTGTATTTTAGCTTAGCAGGGCTGCGATCGCTTGTGCATCCCTGCTAAGCTAAAAAAATTTCAAGCAGAAGTAGAACAGCCCTGGACATACTTACCCTATGCGATGGATCCAGTGATGATGGGGCAGGCTTTGACGTCACACCTCCGCCCTCCGTTGTCCTGGACACGCCTGCATTTTACTCACTACTCCCCGAAAACGCTCTCCAATGGTCCGATCCGCCTATCCACGCCTCCTTCCTGTCAATCTTAGCAGTCGCCACTGCGACCGCTCCCGTCGGTAGACGCGACGTAACCCGGCGAGCAACGTCACGCATGCACACTGCTCCCGCCGCGCATTCCGCACCCGTTCGCACCGCAGCGAAACACCGCTGCGTGTGAACGGGTCGGAATGACCCCCTTTGTCCGGAATGTTGAGGACTTCTCTAACGGAATAAATTAGGGCCTCCACACCTTGAGATAGAGTATTGTCCACCTTCATGTCTACCTTACCTTCATCCAAATCTGGCATGTCATTATCAGAGTCAGACTGGAGTACATGTGGGAGTGTGCATTTTTGAGAGACCATCAGAGGGGGCTGAAGAGCCTGCCTCTGGTCAGCAGCCCTGAATAAAAAATCATCCCCGGATTTCTTAAGGGTTTGCCTTTCCTGTCTGTATTAATATTAGTATTCATTCCTTTGAATTATTCTAACCACTCTGGCTCCAGAACTCTACTACCTTGTGAAGGTAGAGAACACTGGGGGTCATTCCGAGTTGATCGCTTGCTAGCAACTTTTTGCAGCCGTGCAAACGCATAGTCACTGCCCACAGGGGAGTGTATTTTAGCTTTGCAAGTGTGCGAACGCTTTTGCAGCCAAGTACTAAACAGTTTGTGCAGTTTCTGAGTAGCTCTGGACTTAATCAGCCGCTGCGATCACTTCAGTCTTTTTGGACCCGGAATTGACGTCAGACACCCGCCCTGCAAACGCTTGGACACGCCTGCGTTTTTCCAAACACTCCCAGAAAACGGTTAGTTGACACCCATAAACCCCTTCTTCCTGTCAATCTTCTTGCTATCGGCTGTGCGAATGGATTCTTTGTTAAATCCATCTCCCACCACCGATCCACTTTGTACCTGAACGACGAGCCTGCGCATTGCGGTGCATACGCATGCGCAGTTTTGCCAAGTTTTGACCTGATCGCAGGGCTGCAAAAAGTTGCTAGCAAGCAATCAACACGGAATGACCCCCATTGTGTACAAAGGAGAGATCCCCCAAGTGAAGGGGAAAGCTCGTGTTGCATGAGGGGGACACAGCCTTTTTGCCAGACATTCTGATTCAGCAGAAATACGCACAGTTTAGTGAAATAACACAGTACTGTGAAAAAATAGGATTTTAATACCTACCGGTAAATCCTTTTCTCTTAGTCCGTAGAGGATGCTGGGGACTCCAAAAGGACCATGGAGTATAGACGGGATCCGCAGGAGACATGGGCACTCTAAGACTTTAAATGGGCGTGAACTGGCTCCTCCCGCTATGCCCCTCCTCCAGACCTCAGTTATAGGAACTGTGCCCAGAGGAGACGAACATTTCGAGGAAAAGAATTTTGTTAAACTAAGGGTGAGATACATACCAGCTCACACCACAACATACCGTACAACATGGCATTTCACTAACACCAGTTAACAGCGTGAACCAACGAGATCAGCAACAGGCTGACACTTACCAAAACACAACCTTTGTGTAACATAAGCAATACCTATATACAATTACTGCAGATAGAGTCCGCACTAGGACGGGCGCCCAGCATCCTCTACGGACTAAGAGAAAAGGATTTAACGGTAGGTATTAAAATCCGATTTTCTCATACGTCCTAGAGGATGCTGGGGACTCCAAAAGGACCGTGGGGTTTATACCAAAGCTCCAAACCGGGCGGGAGAGTGCGGATGACTCTGCAGCACCGATTGAGCAAACAGGAGGTCCTCATCAGCCAGGGTATCAAACTTGAAGAACTTTGCAAAAGTGTTTGACCCCGACCAAGTAGCTGCTCGGCAAAGCTGTAAAGCCGAGACACCTCGGGCAGCCGCCCAAGACGAGCCCACCTTCCTTGTGGAATGGGCTTTCACCGATTTCGGTAATGGCAAACCAGCCGTAGAATGAGCCTGCTGAATCTTGTTACAGATCCAGCGTGCAATAGTCTGCTTAGAAGCAGGAGCGCCAACCTTGTAGGCCGCATACAGGACAAACAGCGCCTCTGTCTTCCTAACCCGATCCGTTCTGGCTACATAAATTTTCAAAGCTCTGACCACATCAAGAGACTTGGAATCAGCCAAGGCTTCAGTAGCCACAGGCACCACAATAGGTTGGTTAATGTGAAATGAAGAAACCACCTTTGGTAAAAATTGTTGACGAGTTCTCAACTCTGCTCTATCCTCATGGAAAATTACATAGGGGCTTTTGTGAGACAAAGCCGCCAATTCGGACAACCGCCTTGCGGACGCCAAGGCCAGTAGCATGACCACCTTCCAAGTGAGAAATTTCAACTCTACCGTTTGTAAAGGTTCAAACCAATGTGACGTAAGGAACTGTAACACCACATTAAGGTCCCACGGTGCCACAGGGGGCACAAACGGAGGTTGGATGTGTAGCACGGCTTTTACGAAAGTCTGCACTTCTGGAAGTGAGGCTAATTCCCTTTGAAAGAAAATTGATAAGGCCGACACCTGCACTTTAATGGAGCCTAACTTCAGGCCCGCATCCACACCTGCTTGCAAAAAGTGGAGAAAACGCCCCAGCTGAAATTCTTCTGTAGGAGCCTTCTTGGATTCACACCAAGACACATATTTTCTCCAAATACGATGATAATGCTTCGCCGTTACCTCGTTTCTAGCTTTGAGTAGAGTGGGGATGACTTCCCCGGGAATACCCTTCCTAGCTAGTATTTAGCGTTCAACCGCCATGCCGTCAAACGCAACCGCGGTAAGTCCTGGAACACACACGGCCCTTGCTGTAACAGATCCTCTCTGAGAGGAAGAGGCCAAGGATCTCCTGTGAGTAATTCCTGAAGATCCGGATACCAGGCCAATCTGGAACAACGAGTATCATCCGAACCCTTATTCTTCTTATGATCCTTAATACCTTTGGGATGAGTGGAAGTGGAGGGAACACATAGACCGACTGAAACACCCACGGTGTCACCAGGGCGTCCACTGCTATTGCTTGAGGGTCCAGCGACCTGGAACATGTGTCCGAAGCTTCTTGTTGAGGCGGGACGCCATCATGTCTATTTGAGGAAGTCCCCAACGACTTGTCACTTCTGCAAAGACCTCTTGATGAAGACCCCACTCTCCTGGATGGAGATCGTGTCTGCTGAGGAAGTCTGCTTCCCAGTTGTCCACTCCTGGAATGAAGACCGCTGACAGAGCACTTGCATGTTTTTCCGCCCAGCGAAGAATCTAGGTGGCCTCCGCCATCGCCGCTCTGCTCTTCGTTCCACCCTGGCAGTTTACGTGCGCCATGGCTGTGATGTTGTCTGACTGAATCAGTACGGGCAGGTTGCGAAGAAGATGTTCCGCCTGCCGCTGGCCGTTGTAGATGGTCCTTAACTCCAGCACGTTTATGTGCAGACAAGCTTCCTGGCTTGACCATTTTCCCTGGAAATTTTGTCCCTGTGTGACTGCTCCCCAACCTCGGAGACTCGCGTCCGTGGTCACCAGAAACCAATCCTGGATTCCGAACATGCGACCCTCTAGAAGGTGAGAACTTTGGAGCCACCACAGGAGAGAAACCCTGGACCTGTTGGACAGGCTTATCTTCCGGTGCATCTGCAGATGGGACCCGGACCACTTGTCCAGCAGGTCCCACTGAAACGTTCTTGCATGGAACCTGCCAAACGAATGGCCTCGTAGGCCGCCACCATTTTTCCCAGCACTCGAGTGCAGTGATGAATCGACACTCTTGGCGGCTTCAGAAGTTCCTTGACCATGTTCTGGATTTCCTGAGCTTTTTCCAACGGGAGAAAGATCCTCTGCAGGTCGGTGTCCAGAATCATGTCCAAAAACGATAGCCGAGTTGTCGGAACTGCGACTTTTGTAAATTTAGGAGCCAGCCATGCTGTTGCAGCACCTGCAGGGAGAGCGCAAAGCTTTTCAGTAACTGCTCCTGTGATCTCGCCTTTATCATGAGATCGTCCAAGTACGGGATAATTGTGACCCCTTGCTTGCGCAGGAGCACCATCATTTCCGCTATTACCTTGGTAAAAATCCTCGGGGCCGTGGAAAGACCAAACGGCAACGTCTGAAATTGGTAGTGACAATCCTGAACAGCGAACCTCAGGTACGCCTGATGAGGAGGATATATGGGGACATGTAGGTACGCATCCTTTATGTCGACCAACACCATAAAATCCCCCCCTTCCAGACTGGAGATCACTGCTCGGAGAGATTCCATCTTGAATTTTTTTAAATAAAGGTTGAGGGATTTTAAGTTCAGAATCGGCCTGACCGAGCCATCCAGCTTCGGGACTACAAACAGGGTTGAATAAAACCCGTCTCCCCGTTGTGACGGGGGTACCGTGACAATGACTTGCTGTTGTCACAGCTTTTGTATTGCAGCACATACTACCTCTCTCTCTAGAAGAGAAACTGGTAAGGCCGATTTGAAAAATCGGAGCGGAGGCACGTCTTGGAATTCCAGTTTGTTTACTTGGGTCACAATATCAAGCAACCAAGGATATAGGTCCGAGCGAACCCAGACCTGACTGAAGAGTTGAAGACGTGCCCCCACCGGTGTGGACTCCCGCAGCGGAGCCCCAGCGTCATGCGGTGGACTTGGTTGAAGCCGGGGAGGACTTCTGTTCCTGGGAGCTTGCCCCAGCCGGGGATCTTTTACCTCTTCCCTTACCTCTGGCTGCGAGGAAGGAGGAACCACGTCCTTTCCTGAACTTATGCGACCGAAAGGACTGCATCTGGTATTGACGTGTTTTCTTTTGCTGTGGAGGGATAAAAGGCAAAAAGGAAGACTTACCCGCGGTAGCTGTGGAAACCAGGTCCGCGAGGCCCTCACCAAACAAAACTTCACCTTTGTAGGGCAGAGCCTCCATAGCCTTCTTAGAGTCAGCATCACCATTCCATTGATGAGTCCACAACACCCTCCTAGCCGAGATGGCCATGGCATTGGCCCTTGATCCCAAGAGGCCAATATCCCTCGCAGCCTCCCTTAGATAAACCGCTGCATCCCTGATGTGACTCAGGGTCAAAACTAACCTGTCCCTATCCAGGGTGTCTATGTCAGATAACAAGTTATCTGCCCACTTTTCAATAGCGCAACTCACCCATGCCGATGCCACGGCCGGCCTGAGTAGCGTACCGGTAGTAACATAAATAGATTTCAAGGTAGTTTCCTGTTTACGATCCACAGGATCCTTAAGGGCTGCCGTGTCAGGGGACGGTAGCGCCACCTTCTTGGACAAACGCGCCAGGGCTTTGTCCACTGTGGGTGATAATTCCCACCGTAATCTATCCGGCGAGGGGAAAGGATACGCCATAGCAATTCTCCTGGGGATCTGCAGTCTCTTGTCAGGGGACTTCCAAGCCTTTTCAAAAAGAGCGTTCAATTCATGAGAGGGAGGAAACATTACCTCAGGTTTCTTTCCCTTAAACATACAGACCCTTGTGTCAGGGATAGTGGGGTCTTCTGTGATATGCAACACATCTTTAATAGCCACAATCATGTACTGAATACTCTTAGCCACTTTAGGATGTAACTTGGCATCATTATAGTCGACACTGGAATCGGAATCCGTGTCGGTATCTGTGTCTGCTACCTGGGTAAATGGACGTTTCTGAGACCCTGAGGGGGCCCTAGACTGTGATAAAACAACACCCATGGATTGTCTCCATGCTTGGTTATGAGACTCAGAATTGTCTAACCTCTTATGCAAACAAGCCACACTTGCATTTAAAACCTTCAACATATCTACCCAATCAGCAGTCGGCGGTGCCGACGGAGTCACTCCCACATTCTGTTCAGCTCCCTCACCAGCCTCTACCTGGGAAAAGCATTCAATTTCAGACATGTCGACACACACGTACTGACACCCCCAAACACACTGAGCTATAGGGGACAGACCCACAGTAAGGTCCTTCAGAGAGACAGAAAGGGAGTTTGCCAGCTCACACCCAGCGCCCCACCGCTCTGAAGGAATTAACCAATGCCCCAGACCTGTAAGCGCTTTTTATATAACAGTAATCAACACCAAATTGCCGTGGCCCCCCCTCGTTTTGTGCACCCTCTTACTTGTGGTAGCAGTGAAGGGCCAGGAGCAGCGTCTCTGCAGCTGTGCTGTGGAGAAAATGGCGCTGGTTTGAGCTGGAGGAAGCCCCGCCCCCTATATGGCGCGCTTCGGTCCCGCGTTTTTTTATTCTGGCAGGGTGTCACAACTGAGGATTTTGGCTGACAGGAGAAAGCCTCAGTTGTAGGGGCTGAGAGGAACTTAAACCGGGGAGGTTTAATCAGACCCCTGGACATGTAAGTGTTAAAAGGAAACCCGAAGGTGTGACCATGACAACCAGGTAAAAGTCAAAATAAAAGTTTATTAACAGACTCCGTGTAAACAAACAGCATTCAAGGTAAATAATGGCAATGATAAATAATATGATTCCTGGAGCACTCTGACCATGAAATGGTTACACAGGACACTGGTAGGTAAGAACAGCTGTTACAGGCCTTAGATGGAATAACCTTACCAGGCCTGGCTGTAGTAGTGAAGATATCCAAGGAACATGTCAGTAGATGGAACAGATGAAGTTGGTAACTTGAATCAGCTGTTGTTGTTTTTTTTCCAAATATGTTTATTAAATACCTCCAAAACATGGTACAGAAATAAGGGGGAGCAAAAACCGCATACATATCAGACATATCGACATTAAAGTAAGCAGATAAGAAAGGTAAAAGTATACAGCATATATGAGTAGGTGGAGGAAATTTTTCAATTTTCCAAAACAATCAACAAGAACAAATTGTAAACCACCAGAAGAGCGGCGGTCAGGCTATAATATATTGAGAATGGGACTGGATATGACTGACTAAAAACTGACACTCAATTCCAGCAGTTCAAATTAAGAAAAAGAAGAGGTAAAAAGGAACATCACAAAAAAAAAACGTTAGAACAAAAATAAGCAAAAACACCTACCAAGAGCCACAGGCCACCGATCCGTCCATAGAAGTGTCCATCCAATCCGCCAGGGAAGAAACAGCAGAAATAAGAAGAGAGGGAAAAGAAAAGAGGAAGTGTGTGTGGAGAGGGAAGTACGGATGAAGAAGAGGGAGAGGGGAAGATAGGAAGCTCAGTCAGTTAGAGAAACTTGGTTATCAAGTTGTCGGAGAGAGTACCAAAAGTTAGATTGGAAACATTTATGTATTGCTAGTTTAGTGTGGGGAGGGAGGGTACAAATGTATTTATCCCAGCACTTAAAGAGTGCAGGAGTCAGGGTTTCCTTGTGGATAGAGGCCTCCAGCCAGTCCATATTAAATAAGAAGAGTAACCTAGAAGTAGCCATAGGGAGAGTAGGAGAGGTAGGATGGATCCACTGTTGCAATATAGCTTTTTTCCCCACTGCTGAAAGTAACACTATCAATTTTTTATCAGTGCGTGGAATTCCAGGTTGATCTGACAGATGACCAAAGAGGGCCCAGGGAGCAGTGCATTGAAAGGGGATGCCTAGCGTTGAGGTGCCATAATGGTGTAAGGTATGCCAGAATTTTTGAATGGCAGGGCAGGCCCAGAGACAATGGAAAAGGTCAGCTTCTACCGTTGAGCATTTATTACATCCGGCCCTATCTGATATACCCATTAGAAAACCTTGTTTAGGCGAAATATATGCCCTGTGTAGCAGTTTATAGGCCATTTCCTGATATATACTAGCCGGTATTAGTTTAAGGGTCATAACAAAAGTATCTAATAGGGTGTCTACTGTGAATGTAGGAACTTGGGAGATCCATTTAGCCAGATCAGGGAAATCAGTGTGGGGGTCCAGTTCAGTGCGGATGCGCGCATAGATAGAAGATATGGAGTATGTGTTGGAGCGTAAAAGGGAGTCTAAGGGGTTAACAAAGTCTTTTCCCGTGAGGTGAGGGAGAACGGATGTAAGATAATGTATAGCCTGGGAGTAGTGAAATCCATGCAGGGGTGAAATTGCATATTTCTCAATAGCCTCCTGGAATGGCAAAGGAGTGTGAGTAGGTGTCATCAGATTACGTAGAGTCTTTAAACCAGAGGAGCACCAAGCACTAAAAGGCAAAGAGGCAGTACCATTTTGGAACTCCAGGTTTCCAAGCAAAGGTAGAGATACTGAGTAATAATATTTGAGACCAAGAGCTTTCCTAGCCATTTTCCACGCCTTAATAGTGGAAGACAACAACGGGTTATCAAATTGGGGAGATTTTATTTGAGAGGGCCGGGCATGTAGGAGGTAAGCAAGAGAGAGAGGAGCACAAAGCTGAGATTCTAACATGGTATCTGTGAATACATCGTTGCCACTGAGCCAATCCATAGCGAAACGTAGTAAGCACGCTAGATTGTATTGTTTAATGTTTGGTAGGTTTACACCCCCTTGGCGCACCGATTGCGACATTTTTTTTAGACTTATCCTGGGGCGCTTACGGTTCCATATAAACTTGGAAAGCAAGGTATTAAGTAAAGAAAAGTCGGAGTTAGTGAGAAGAATGGGAGTCATTTGGAGAATATACAGGAGTTTCGGGAAGCTTGCCATTTTAAACAGGTTGCATCTCCCTAACATATTAAGGGGAAGGTTTTGCCATAGGCTAAGTTCAGTCTGTATTTTATGTATGATCGGGGTTATATTACGTGCATAGAGGGTGGAGAGATGTTGTGGTAGAGCCACTCCTAAAAAGGTGATATGCGAGGGGGCCCATCTAAACGGGAAGGGTCTAATCCAACCCAGTCTCGCCTGGCCAAATATGGCCAGGGCTTCAGACTTGGCAAAGTTAATGGAGAAGCCAGCAAAGGACGAAAATCTGTCAATTGCCTCTACCAATACAGGAAGGGAGCGTTTAGGGTCAGAGGTACATATAAGTAGGTCATCTGCGAAGGCTATAACTTTGAGTTCGCGATCCCCAACAACAATGCCTCTAAACCCAGGTAGCAGTTGGATATAACGAATAAAAGGTTCCAAGGCCAAATTAAAAAGCAAAGGGGAGAGAGGGCATCCTTGTCTGGTGCCTCTCTCAAGAGAAAAGGAAGGGGAGGCCACATTATTAACTACCACCTGGGCCATCGGAGCAGTGCAGAGGGTCCGCATTAGACTACAGAAATTAGTGCCAAATTGCTGATGGGAGAGCACTCTAAAAAGGTGTGGCCAAGCGATTTTATCGAAGGCCTTTTCGGCGTCTAGATTAATAAGAATATTGTCTTCCAAATTATGAAGGCGGGTATGGGAAATAGCAGCTATCGCCGATCTAATACCTTGTACAGATTGTCTGCCTTTAATAAAGCCTAACTGGGCCGGGGAAATGAGATGAGGCAGACAAGACTGTAGACGGTTGGCCATTAGTTTGGTAAGCAATTTGAAGTCTTGGTTAAGAAGTGAGATAGGGCGATAGGAACCCACGAGGGAGGGATCTTTACCCGGCTTGGGTATTACAATTATCCGTGCCTCATTGAAGTATAAGGGTATAGTTCCGGAGGTAAATATATGATTATATAATTTGGCTAGAGTGGGTGTGAGTTCAGCATTAAGTAATTTATAGTATTCAGCCCCAAAGCCATCAGGGCCTGGGCTCTTGCCGTTTGGTAAAGATTTGATAGTTGTGAGTATCTCTTCCTCAGTTATAGACATCTCGAGAAGGTCCCTGTCCTCTCGAGAGAGGACAGGAAGCTGAGCGTCATGTAAAAAGGATTCACCTGTCTCCACGTTATCTGACTCTGCTGTATATAGGGATTTGTAAAACTGCATAAATTCGGCGCAAATGGCTGTCGGATCTGATATAATAGTGTCTGAAGATTTAACCACCTCAACCCATGTGCGCGTGCGGGGTCCCCGAGCGAGGTTTGCCAAGAGTCTGCCCGATTTATTACCCCATCTAAAAAATTTGTTCCGCTGGTAATAATATCGTGTCTGGGCCTGCTCTGTTAGGAAGGTATCATATACTTGTTTAGCAGTCAGGTATGCCTCTTTATGTGCGGGAGTGTCGGAACGCTTATACGTTCTATAAGTTGAGGTGAGAAGGGAGCTCAGTTCATGGAGGCGGGAGTTAAATGTTTTGCGTTTAGAATTTACGTATGAGACAATGTGGCCCCGGATAACAGCTTTAGAGGCGCTCCAGAACAGTGAGACATCCTCCGCCTGGGCCAAATTATCAGCAACGTAGGTGTGCCAAGTGTGTCTAAGGTGTAGGAGAAAATCCTCAGAGTGAGTAAGATAAGCAGGGAATCGCCAGCATTTGGAAAAACATTGGGGCAGCGCGAGCTTAAGAGAAATCATAATAGGGGCATGGTCTGAGATAATAATATTTTTAATCGATGTGTGAGTGACTTTAGGGAAGAGGTGTCGGGATAAGAAAATATAATCAATACGGGAGTGCGTAGAGTGAGGGTGAGAGTAGAAAGAGTAATCACGAAGAAGAGGGTGATGGATACGCCAAGGGTCGGAGAGAGCAAGTTGTGAACAGAGGGAGGAAAGAAGATCACAGCCGGATTTGGAGGATGAAGTACTCACCCCAGACCTGTCCATGGACGGATCGATGACCGTGTTGAAATCTCCTCCCAGGATTAGATTAGAGCTCCCCCAAGAGGAAAGTTTCTGTAGGACAACTGCAAAAAAATCCTGTTGAGAGACATTTGGGGCATATAGATTAAGGAGAGTATACAAGACATTATCAATAGTCACATCTAGCAAAATAAATCTCCCATTAGGATCAAGAAACCTTCTGCGTATCGAATATTGTAGGGACTTGTGAAAAAGGATGGCAACTCCCCTGGTCTTATTAGAATAAGGGGCCGAGATACAATCTCCGATCCAGGGGGCACGTAGAGTGTTACGGGGATCGTCCAGCCAGTGTGTTTCCTGTAGGAAGGTGATGTGAGGGGTCAAACGGTGGAGGTGGGAGAGTACCTTCTTGCGCTTCACTGGAGCGTTAAGGCCCTCCACATTCCATGATACTATATTGAAGGCAAGGAGTGGGGTATCTTCCGCGGCGGCGGGGGGAGTAGGAGCAGGGTCAGCTATATCAGCCTATACCGATGGATGGGAATGCAAGAAAAAGTATACTAGAGGTAAAGTAGGGCCCCTGCCCGTCCCAGCGAGCGGGAAGGGGTTGACCCATGGAGGATCGGGGTCGGCAGGTTCGGCAGGTGCAACCAACAATATTAAACAGTAACATAAAAAACAAACAAGAAAAACAAGAAAATTTACAGCTCATTGTATACACAGAGCTGCGCAATTATTCCTCTCCACGTGACCTACAGATGGAGAAAAAAAAAGAGAAAAACATGTATGCAAGCAATAATAACAGTGCAACAGTCAAGTGGGTAAACTCGAGAAGTGGGCCTTGGCGAGTGTTATGTCATCGAAGAACAACGGCTTGCCGTCCTCGAAGACCCGCAGCCGGGCCGGGTACAGGAGAGAGAATTTAATTTTGGCGTTAAACAGTTGCTTGCACAACGGGGCAAACTCCTTGCGTTTAGCAGCGACAATGGTGGAAAAGTCCTGAAATATCAAGAGCCGGTCTCCGTTGTAGGTTAAGCTATCCGTCTTCCGGTAGTGGTCTAGGAGTCGAGCTTTGTCGGCATAATTAAGGATTTTCATGATCACCGGGCGAGGGCGACCAGAGTTTGTTTTACGTTCAGGGCCGATTCTATGTGCCCGCTCAATAGCCAGAGGGGCACCTTTGAGATCCATGGCCAGTTGTTGCGGTATCCAATTAGAAAGAAGGTCAAGTAACTCATGGCCTTTGACCGATTCGGGGATGCCCACCACCCGGAGATTACTTCTGCGTCCGCGATTCTCCAAATCATCTAGCTTCTGGGTCAGATCCGAAATGTCACTTTGCTGTGAATTAATGGTGAGTTGTGCTGCATGCAAATCATCCTCCAGGGTAGACACCCTCTGTTCGACGTCATCTAAGCGGCCAGAGTGTTGAGTTAATTTGGATAAAGTGGAGTCAATAGCTTCTCTAATGCCCGCCAGCTTTTCATCTAGCAGAGGGCCCAGCACCGCCGCAATATCCGCAGGTTTCATTTTGGGAGGCTTACTGGCCGGAGCAGACTTGCGTTTTTGTAAGGACCTGGAACGGGTGACAGAGCAGTCTGAATCAGACGAGTGTCTCCACACAGTATCGCCTCGGGTTGTAGAGGCGGGGTCAGCAATTGACATCGGGGTGGGTATGAGAAATTTTTCCATAAAAAAAAGCGGGCAACGGAGGACCGATTTATACAGTAGGAGTCGCCTCACGCAAGGAGCAGGCTATAATGAGGTCACATGGAGAGGAAAAAATAGGGGAAGTATAACAGGTTACATCCCAACGAGTAATAGCTCAGGACCGGTAGGCATCAGTCCGTGAACAGCGCACATGGGCGAGGAGAAATGTCACACAGGTGTAGAAGCCGGCATGGGTTTATGGGTGGAGCAGGTGTGAGAATAGGCAGAAGTATAGAAATATATTTATAGTGGCTGTGAGTTGTCTAATCTAAAAGTCGCCACAAGAGGGAGCTAGAGTTACAGCCATTTCTAGCTATGGAGTGAGGAGAGAGTGTTGCCAGTCACAAGATGGCCGCCGCCTGTAAGTAAGATACGGATCCTCCGGAGGTCCCCGGGTCGTTAATCCCCGCCAGTGAAGGGGGGAGATCTGTCTTGTAAGGATGGGTGAGGTGGGGGTCGGAGGGCAGGCGCCCGGAGAGGCCGGGGATCGTCAAAGCAGGACTCAGAGTCTGGGTGGCGCCAACCACAAGATGGCCGCCGGCCGCCAGTCACACTCGTCCCGGCTCTCACCTCCTGCAGATTGTCCGGTCGCCGGTCTCCTGTGAGGGTCAGTGCTTGATGGGTGGGCTCTTGGGTGTCAGGGAGGGCCGCTCAGGTGGGAGAGGGGGTCCGCAGAATCGCCGCACCAGGTCCAGCGGACCGACGGCTCCACTCCCAAATCGAGGCCCCGGCTTCTTGAGGAGGGGAAGGCCGCAACCTGCAGAAGCCCTGATAAGGGCTCCCCGGCTCCGCAACCAAGCCCCTCTGGTGTTTAGTGATCAGGGGAGCAGGTGGTCCAGTACAGAGGTGCTTGGGGCCTTTGAAATAGGTTTTATATAAGTTTTATGAGCGGGGCCAGCAGGAGCTCATAAAAAAGGCTTCCTCTCAGCTTGCAGGCTAGGCCACGCCCCCGAATCAGCTGTTGTAATTGCTGGATGGAACCAGCCAGGTGATAAGACACGGAGTGGATGCGGAATGGAATCAGCCAGATGATAAAGTCACTGAATGAATGCTGGGTGGAACCAGCCAGGTGATGAAACACGGAGTGAATATAGTAAGATGCTAGGGAGCGTGGAAACAGAGGAATTGAAGGATGATTACCGGTGGTAGTGTATACTGCTGGAAGCAGATGAAATAGCTGGAAGCTGGATCAGCCACGGAGGATTGCAGAGTCAGGCTGCACCGCAGGATGGTAGGCAGGTGCGGGTCTCTTTGGTGGATGCTGGAGACAGGAGCTGGAACCTGGAAACACAACCACAGGAGAGAGACTGGAACAAGGTATGACAAACAAAGCACTGACCATTTCCTGGCCCAGGCACAGGATACTTATACATGCAGCAATGCAGGTATTGGCTGGGCAATTATGCAGATTTCCAGGCAGTGGATTGGAGGAACTGAAGCATGTGATTAGATCCAACATAGCTGCGCCTATGTTGAAACTTGGAGGGAAAACTGGCTTGGGAAACCATGTGGAAACATAATTGTAATGGTGGCGCCGGCCACAGAGGAGAGGAGACGCCAGACTGACAAATGCATGCTGAGACTCGTGGATGACAACGGAGGCCGCGGCAGGCATGGAACACCACACTGACAACCTGCACCTATAACACAGGAGCGGCGGCGGAGGGCGCGGAGAACGGGAGACGCCATGCAGGATTCAAACATGGCGCCGCTGTAACAGCATCTCAGCGTGACAGGAGGAATGTGCAGTATGTGGACACAGATGAGATCCGGCCTTGGAACGCTGAGCGAGCCTCATGAGACATCTGAAAGGCAGGTAATGGCGTCCAGATACTCGGATCGTGACACAGGGGTCCCTATACATTGCCTAGGCAATGTATATACATATAGCCAGGTTAAACATGAGGTTTTATTGCTGCCCAGGAGGCCCCCCCTGCGCCCTGCACCCATGTAGTGCCGCTTGTGTAAAGGAGCAATGGCGCGCTGCGTGGTACCTCCTGAAGATCTGAAGTCTTCTGCCGCCTTTGAAGTCTTCTTTGCTTCTTTACTCACCCGGCTTCTCTCTTCAGGCTCTGTGAGGGGGACGGCGGCGCGGCTCCGGGAACGAACAGCTAGGCGCACCAAGTGATCAGACCCTCTGGAGCTAATGGTGTCCAGTAGCCTAATAAACAGAGCCTTTGAACTCACAGAAGTAGGTCTGCTTCTCTCCCCTCAGTCCCACGAAGCAGGGAGCCTGTTGTCAGCAGAGCTCCCTGAAAATAATAAACCTAACAAAAGTATTTTCTAGAGAAACTCTGTAGAGCTCCCCTAGTGTGCAACCAGTCTCCTCTGGGCACAGAATCTAACTGAGGTCTGGAGGAGGGGCATAGAGGGAGGGGCCAGTTCACGCCCATTTAAAGTCTTAAAGTGCACATGTCTCCTGCGGATCCTGTCTATACCCCATGGTCCTTTTGGACCCAGCATCCTCTAGGACGTATGAGAAACACAGGATGGTGAAATAACACAGTAAACTACAGACACCTGAATGGAGTGACACAGAGAGGAATGAGACCAGCACACAATACCTCAGTCAAAGCAGTGCTCTGCTTGGTATAATTCAAAGCCTTAGTAAGGCAGAATGTGGTATAGCCACCTATATGCTCCCCCCTTTTCTATAAAACCCCATGGGACCAGTACAATTGGTGATTCAGCAGGGTCTGTGGAGGAGCAGCGCTTGCATGCAGCCTGGAAGTCAGCAGCAGCTGGAAATGGCGCATTTGAGCCGCTGGTCCCAGTCTCCGGGAAGCCCTGCCCCCTCCATGGGGCGCAGTCCCTATATGATTATACTGGTTTTATTGTAAACATATACAGTGTAAAAATAAGAATTTACTTACCGATAATTCTATTTCTCGTAGTCCGTAGTGGATGCTGGGGACTCCGTAAGGACCATGGGGAATAGCGGCTCCGCAGGAGACTGGGCACAAAAGTAAAGCTTTAGAACTACCTGGTGTGCACTGGCTCCTCCCCCTATGACCCTCCTCCAAGCCTCAGTTAGGATACTGTGCCCGGACGAGCGTACACAGTAAGGAAGGATTTTGAATCCCGGGTAAGACTCATACCAGCCACACCAATCACACCATATAACTTGTGATCTAAACCCAGTTAACAGCATGATAACAGAGGAGCCTCTAGAAAAGATGGCTCACTACAGCAATAACCCGATTTTTTGGTAACAATAACTATGTACCAGTATTGCAGACAATCCGCACTTGGGATGGGCGCCCAGCATCCACTACGGACTACGAGAAATAGAATTATCGGTAAGTAAATTCTTATTTTCTCTGACGTCCTAGTGGATGCTGGGGACTCCGTAAGGACCATGGGGATTATACCAAAGCTCCCAAACGGGCGGGAGAGTGCGGATGACTCTGCAGCACCAATTGAGAGAACTCCAGGTCCTCCTCAGCCAGGGTATCAAATTTGTAGAAGTTTACAAACGTATTTGCTCCTGACCAAGTAGCTGCTCGGCAAAGTTGTAAAGCCGAGACCCCTCGGGCAGCCGCCCAAGATGAGCCCACCTTCCTTGTGGAATGGGCTTTTACAGATTTTGGCTGTGGCAGGCCTGCCACAGAATGTGCAAGCTGAATTGTACTACAAATCCAACGAGCAATAGTCTGCTTAGAAGCAGGAGCACCCAGCTTGTTGGGTGCATACAGAATAAACAACGAGTCAGATTTTCTGACTCCAGCCGTCCTGGAAACCTATATTTCCAGGGCCCTGACAACGTCTAGCAACTTGGAGTCCTCCAAGTCCCTAGTAGCCGCAGGCACCACAATAGTTTGATTCAGGTGAAACGCTGAAAACCACCTTAGGGAGAAACTGAGGACAAGTCCTCAATTCCGCCCTGTCCGAATGGAAAATCAGATGAGGGCTTTTACAGGATAAAGCCGCCAATTCTGACACGCACCTGGCGCAGGCCAGGGCCAACAGCATGACCACTTTCCATGTGAGATATTTTAACTCCACATATTTAAGTGGTTCAAACCAATGTGACTTTTGGAACCCAAAAACTACATTTAGATCCCAAGGTGCCACTGGAAGCACAAAAGGAGGCTGTATATACAGTACCCCTTTCACAAACGTCTGAACTTCAGGGACTGAAGCTAGTTCTTTTTGGAAGAAAATTGACAGGGCCGAAATTTGAACCTTAATGGACCCCCATTCCAGGCCCATAGACACTCCTGTTTGCAGGAAATGTAGGAATCGACCTAGTTGAAAATTCCTTCGTCGGGGCCTTACTGGCCTCGCACCACGCAACATATTTTCGCCAAATGCGGTGATAATGTTTTGCGGTTATATCTTTCCTGGCTTTGATCAGGATAGGAATGACTTCATCCGGAATGCCTTTCTCCTTCAGGATCCGGCGTTCAACCGCCATGCCGTCAAACGCAGCTGCGGTAAGTTTTGGAACAGACAGGGTCCTTGCTGGAGCAGGTCCCTTCTTAGAGGTAGAGGCCACGGATCCTCCGTGAGCATCTCTTGAAGTTCCGGTTACCAAGTCCTTCTTGGACAATCCGGAGCCACGAATATAGTGCTTACTCCTCTCCATCTTATAATTCTCAGTACCTTGGGTATGAGAGGCAGAGGAGGGAACACATACACTGACTGGTACACCCACTGTGTTACCAGAGCGTCTACAGCTATTGCCTGAGGGTCCCTTGACCTGGCGCAATACTTGTCGAGTTTTATAAACATGTGGAAGACTTCTGGGTGAAGTCCCCACTCTCCCGGGTGGGGGTCGTGTCTGCTGAGGAAGTCTGCTTCCCAGTTGTCCACTCCCGGAATGAATACTGCTGACAGTGCTATCCCATGATTTTCCGCCCAGCGAAGAATCCTTGCAGCTTCTGCCTTGCCCTCCTGCTTCTTGTGTCACCCTGTCTGTTTACGTGGGTGACTGCCGTGATGTTGTCCGAATGGATCAACTCCGGGTGACCTTGAAGCAGAGGTCTTGCTGAGCTTAGAGCATTGTAAATGGCCCTTAGCTTCAGGATATTTATGTGAAGTGATGTCTCCAGGCTTGACCATAAGCTCTAGAAATTCCTTCCCTGTGTGACTGCTCCCCAGCCTCGCAGGCTGGCATCCGTGGTCACCAGGACCCAGTCCTGAATGTCGAATCTGCGGCCCTCTAGAAGATGAGCACTCTGCAACCACCACAGGAGAGACACCCTTGTGCTTGGTGACAGGGTTATCCGCTGATGCATCTGAAGATGCGACCCGGACCATTTGTCCAGCAGGTCCCACTGGAAAGTTCTTGCGTGGAATCTGCCGAATGGGATTGCTTCGTAGGAAGCCACCATTTTTCCCAGAACCCTTTCATTGATGTACTGAGACTTGGCTCGGTTATAGGAGGTTCCCGACTAGCTCGGATAACTCCCTGACTTTCTCCTCCGGGAGAAACATCTTTTTCTGGACTGTGTCCAGGATCATCCCTAGGAACAGAAGACGAGTCGTCGGAATCAGCTGCGATTTTGGAATATTGAGAATCCAATCGTGCTGCCGCAACACTACCTGAGATAGTGCTACACCGACCTCCAACTGTTCCCTGGATCTTACCCTTATCAGGGAATCGTCCAAGTAAGGGATAACTAAAATTCCCTTCCTTCGAAAGAGTATCATCATTTCGGCCATTACCTTGGTAAAGACCCGGGGTGCCGTGGTCCATCCATACGGCAGCATCTGAAACTGATAGTGACAGTTCTGTACCACAAACCTGAGGTACCCTTGGTGAGAAGGGTAAATTGGGACATGAAGGTAAGCATCCTTGATGTCCCGAGACATCATGTAGTCCCCTTCTTCCAGGTTCGCAATCACTGCTCTGAGTGACTCAATCTTGAATTTGAACCTCCGTATGTAAGTGTTCAAGATTTTAGATTTAGAATCGGTCTCACCGAGCCGTCCGGCTTCGGTACCACAACAGTGTGGAATAATACCCCGTTCCCTGTTGCAGGAGGGGTACCTTGATTATCACCTGCTGGGAATACAGCTTGTGAATGGCTTCCAAAACTGCCTCCCTGTCAGAGGGAGACATCGGTAAAGCCGACTTTAGGAAACGGCGAGGGGGAGACGTCTCGAATTCCAATTTGTACCCCTGAGATATCACCTGAAGGATCCAGGGGTCTAATTGCGAGTGAGCCCACTGCGCGCTGAAATTCATTGAGACGGGCCCCCACCGTGCCTGATTCTGCTTGTAAAGCCCCAGCGTTATACTGTGAGCTTGGCAGAGGCGGGAGAGGGCTTATGTTCCTGGGAACTGGCTGATTTCTGCAGCCTTTTTCCTCTCCCTCTGTCACGGGCAGAAAAGAGGAACCTTTTGCCCGCTTGCCCACGAAAGGACTGCGCCTGATAATACGGCGTCTTCTTATGTTGAGAGGCGACCTGGGGTACAAACGTGGATTTCCCAGCTGTTGCCGTGGCCACCAGGTCTGAAAGACCGACCCCAAATAACTCCTCCCCTTAATAAGGCAATACTTCCAAATGCCGTTTGGAATCCGCATCACCTGACCACTGTCGTGTCCATAACCCTCTACTGGCAGAAATGGACAACGCACTTAGACTTGATGCCAGTCGGCAAATATTCCGCTGTGCATCACGCATATATAGAAATGCATCTTTTAAATGCTCTATAGTCAATAATATACTGTCCCTATCTAGGGTATCAATATTTTCAGTCAGGGAATCCGACCACGCCAACCCAGCACTGCACATCCAGGCTGAGGCGATTGCTGGTCGCAGTATAAAACCAGTATGTGTGTAAATACATTTTAGGATACCCTCCTGCTTTCTATCAGCAGGATCCTTAAGGGCGGCCATCTCAGGAGAGGGTAGAGCCCTTGTTCTTACAAGCGTGTGAGCGCTTTATCCACCCTAGGGGGTGTTTCCCAACGTACCCTAACCTCTGACGGGAAAGGATATAATGCCAATAACATTTTAGAAATTATCAGTTGTTATCGGGGGAAACCCACGCATCATCACACACCTCATTTAATTTCTCAGATTCAGGAAAACTACAGGCAGTTTTTCCTCACCGAACATAATACCCCTTTTTGGTGGTACTCGTATTATCAGAAATGTGTAAAACATTTTTCATTGCCTCAATCATGTAACGTGTGGCCCTACTGGAAGTCACATTTGTCTCTTTACCGTCGACACTGGAGTCAGTATCCGTGTCGGCGTCTATATCTGCCATCTGAGGTAACGGGCGCTTTAGAGCCCCTGACGGACTATGAGACGTCTGGACAGGCACAAGCTGAGTAGCCGGCTGTCTCATGTCAACCACTGTCTTTTATACAGAGCTGACACTGTCACGTAATTCCTTCCAACAGTTCATCCACTCAGGTGTCGACCCCCTAGGGAGTGACATCACTATTACAGGCAATCTGCTCCGTCTCCACATCATTTTTCTCCTCATACATGTCGATACAAACGTACCGACACACAGCACACACACACTGGGAATGCTCTGATAGAGGACAGGACCCCACTAGCCCTTTGGGGAGACAGAGGGAGAGTTTGCCAGCACACACCAGAGCGCTATATATATACAGGGATAACCTTATATAAGTGTTTTTCCCCTTATAGCTGCTGTATTGTTTATACTGCGCCTAATTAGTGCCCCCCTCTCTTTTTTAACCCTTTCTGTAGTGTAGTGACTGCAGGGGAGAGCCAGGGAGCTTCCCTCCAACGGAGCTGTGAGGGAAAATGGCGCCAGTGTGCTGAGGAGATAGGCTCCGCCCCCTTCTCGGCGGCCTTATCTCCCGTTTTTCTGTGTATTCTGGCAGGGGTTAAATTCATCCATATAGCCCAGGAGCTATATGTGATGCATTTTTTGCCATCCAAGGTGTTTTTATTGCGTCTCAGGGCGCCCCCCCCCCCAGCGCCCTGCACCCTCAGTGACCGGAGTGTGAAGTGTGCTGAGAGCAATGGCGCACAGCTGCAGTGCTGTGCGCTACCTTGTTGAAGACAGGACGTCTTCTGCCGCCGATTTTCCGGACCTCTTCTGTCTTCTGGCTCTGTAAGGGGGCCGGCGGCGCGGCTCTGGGACCTATCCATGGCTGGGCCTGTGATCGGTCCCTCTGGAGCTAATGTCCAGTAGCCTAAGAAGCCCAATCCACTCTGCACGCAGGTGAGTTCGCTTCTTCTCCCCTTAGTCCCTCGATGCAGTGAGCCTGTTGCCAGCAGGTCTCACTGAACATAAAAAACCTAAAACTAAACTTTTCACTAAGCAGCTCAGGAGAGCCACCTAGTGTGCACCCTTCTCGTTCGGGCACAAAAATCTAACTGGGGCTTGGAGGAGGGTCATAGGGGGAGGAGCCAGTGCACACCAGGTAGTTCTAAAGCTTTACTTTTGTGCCCAGTCTCCTGCGGAGCCGCTATTCCCCATGGTCCTTACGGAGTCCCCAGCATCCACTAGGACGTCAGAGAAATGGAGTTTAAAAAACCCTTTACTTCAGCACCAGTGTGGGTGTCTGCAGCCTGGTGTCCTCCGTTCCCTCATACCGCCATTGTCATTGGGGACCCGCTAACCGGGACCCCGGTGTTAGTACTCACCGCACTGTGTCTTTTTCAGCATCTGTTACAGGTGGCGGCATGCTGCTGGCGTGTGAAACAGCGCCTCAGGAGCTAATCTTCTGTCAGCGGGGATACGAACGATTAACCCTATAGGAGGTTGGTTCGGACACCCCCCCCCCCCCCCCAAGTCCCACGACGCAGGCAGATTGGTGCCAGCCAGTGTTGCCTGAAAATAATAAACTAAAAAAAAATTCTGAAGAAAACTCTCCAGAGAATGCACCCGGCTCTTTGTGCACATTTTTCTAAACTGAGTCTGGGGGAGGGGCATAGAGGTGAGGAGCCAGCACACACTGGACCCGATCTATACCCCTTGGTACTAATCCATCCCAGTATCCTCTAGGACTTTAGAGAAATAAAACTATCCAGCATTTGTGGGATACATGTGGAAGCAACTCATATTTATCCTGTATGCAAAAAAGTATATATTTGCACCCCTTAAATTGCAACATGGTTTGAACAGGTGAAAACATACTTGATTTACATTTATTTATTTTTTCTTTGCTTTTGACTAAAATCAGGACTACTGTGTGATTTCAGGAGTTATACTGTCAGTTACAATGTTTTGGAAAAGAGTATTTACAAAACTGAACCCACCTGAATAAAAGAATTATTACCCACAACTGTATGTGGCTTAACTGTAGACACATGACAACTGGTTAGTCTTTTTAATGGGAATATTTTAAACGGAATCTCCTGCTCCATCTTTATTTGACTGTGACTGCATATAAAGAAAAACTTGAATTAATGATTAGTACACTATAAACTGCATCTAACACTACAAAATACTGTACATAGTAAATAAAGTGAAAATAAATAGGAACAGTTAAAAGATGTTCTGCTCGAAGACGTCAGATATGTAGAGGTTTAAACACATTCTTCCTAATATATACATACATTATATATGATTTATGAGTTTGTACATAGTATGGTATCAACTTGTTGCAACAACTTGTAGTGCTGTGTTGTGGAGTTAGAGCTCATAACTATGTCTGGAATAAAGGTGCATCATTGAACCATACATATCAAGAGATCTGCATAATCATGTGCTGTATGGGAGGGTGGCTATAAAGAAGCCACTACAGAAGAAAAAGCACATCTAGAGAGGGTCAGAAAACATCAGAGTGACATTGACACAGCTAAAATGTGGGATATGGTTTTGTGGCCAGATGAGACAAATTTATATTTTTGGTCCCAATTCAAAATACTATGTGTAATGAAAACCTAACACTGCCCATTACTCAGCAAACACTATCCCAACAGTAAAATACAGGGGTGGCACCATCATGTAAAAATTGAAGGACCAATGGATGTTGCAAAATAAAGGGAGATACTGAAAGAATATGCTTCAATCATCCAATCAACCTAACAACCTGGAACAAATCTGCACGGAGGAATGGTCAAGTCAACCCAAACAGTGTGCAAACCAAAATATGGCTCTACAAAGTACTAGTCTGCAAGGGTTGAATATATGCAAACATCTTACTTTTTTATATCTTTCAAAAAGAAATCTGCAAATAATGAATTTTAAAATGTACTTTAAGAGCCTAGTACTGTAGTTCACCCAAAATAATGACGTGTCATTTGTAGAGAAATCTGTTGACTTTTGGTGGGTAAGAATACTTTTGCCTGCATCATGTCAGTGCCTCGCCACTGACTCTGGGAAAATAGAGAACTGCCTGAAGCATCCTACGGACACTCTGGCCAGCTCCACAGGCTGCAGGGTGCCTGCCCAACTCTGAAGTAGCGCTATTGGCTGCAATGGCCCCGTCCATTTCATGGGTTAGCCAGTGGGAAGAGAGATTTGTCCACTTTCCCAAGAGCCAGGAGTCTCTACCCAAATTCTGGAGTCTACAGGAAGTTACATGAGAGTGAGCAAGTCATCTGTCATCATGTCATCTCTGAATACACCTCATGTATTCAGAGATGACATGCCACTGTATGACATGCCACTGTAAATCAGCAAGACTATGTGATACTGTATCAATAAGAAGGTGGAAGCAATTTCTATCACAAATTAGACATAATGAGGCCAATTCAATTGTTTTTGTGTGCGGTTATCCCAAAGGGGGCACGAAATGGAGCAACTGAATTGTTGCTCCATGTAGATATCCGGTAGTCGCAAGGTGGACATTTCTTCTCGCAGCCTCCTGAGGTGCGAGAAGAAAAGGAGATTTATGGTAAGAACTTACCTTTGTTAAATCTCTTTCTGCAAGGGACACTGGATTCTACAGGGAATAACATCGGAGGTGTAGAGTAGGATATTGATCCAAGGCACCAACAGGTTAAAAGCTTTGACTGTTCCCAAGATGCTCAGCGCCGCCTACTCTATAACCCCACCTCCGTGCACAGGAGCTCAGTTTTATTAACCAGTCCAATACAGTAGCAGGTAAAAGAGACAACAACAGTTAGCAGCCACAGACACCACATTCGCACGACAGGAGAAGGTATCAGCGGCTAATGCCATACCAACCCAAAGAAGCTAAGTGCGTCAGGGCGGGCCGCCCCTGTGGAATCCAGTGTACCTCGCAGAAAGAGATTTAACAAAGGTAAGTTCTTACCATAAATCTCCTTTTCTGCAGCATGGTACACTGGTATTCCACAGGGAAAAACATCGGGGATGTACTAAAGGAGTTCCTTATGGGAGTGGACGCACTGTAGCTGGCACAAGAACCCGGCGTCCAAAAGAAGCATCCTGGGAGGCGGAAGTATCGAAGGCATAGAACCTTATGAACGTGTTCACTGAGGACCACGTAGCCGCCTTGCACAATTGTTCAAGGGTCGCACCACGGCGAGCCATCCAAGAAGGTCCAACAGACCGAGTAGAATGGGCTTTGATGGTAGCAGGAGCTGGAAGGCCAGCCTGTACATGAGCATGTGCAATCACCATTCTAATCCATCTGGCCACGGTCTGCTTGTTAGTAGGCCAGCCACGTTTGTGAAAACCAAACAGTACAAAGAGAGAATCAGACTTCCTAACGGAGGCTGTCCTCTTTACATAGATAAGGAGAGTCCGTACCACATCCAAAGACCGCTCTTTGGAGGATAAATCCGGAGAGACAAAGGCCGGAACCACAATCTCCTGGTTAAGGTGGAAAGAAGACACCACCTTAGGTAGATAACCAGGACGCGTCCGAAGAACCACCCGGTCACGGTGAAAAATCAGATAGGGGGACCTACAAGACATGGCCCCCAAATCTGATAACCGTCTAGTAGAGGCAATAGCCAGCAGAAAAAATACCTTAAGAGAAAGCTACTTAAGGTCTGCAGATTCAGGAGGCTCAAACGGAGACCCTTGCAACACCTCCAGAACCACCGACAATTCCCAAGGAGCCACCGGCGGGACATAAGGAGGTTGAATCCGCAATACAACCTGAGTGAACGTATGCACATCAGGTAAGGTCGCAATTCCAGAATGTTTATCGGGAGGAGAGACTTCTCCTTAGTCCACCGACCCTGAAGGGAGTGTTGCTCCAACACCGCAACCCAACCCTCAGACTCGCGTCCGTCGTCAGAAGGACCCAGTTGGAGATCCAGAAGGGACGACCCCTGCACAATCGTTGGTCCTGAAGCCACCAGCTCAGTGACAGACGGACCTCCAGAGACAATAAGAGCATTTGAGACCTGATCCGGTGAGGCAGGCCATCCCACTTGGCAAGAATTAGCCTCTGGAGAGGGAATGGAATTGGGCGTACTCCACCATGTCGAAAGCCGACTCCATGAGACCTAGCACTTGCATTGCCGAATGTATTGACACTTACAGACGAAATAGTAAGCTTTGAATCCTGTCCTGAAGCTTCAGGACTTTCTCCTGAGACAAGAACAACTGCTACTTGTGAGTGTCCAACAACGCCCCAAGGTGCACCATGCTCTGAGCAGGGACCAGGGAGGATTTCTTCCAGTTGATGAGCCACCCATGGGCTTGCAGAAACTGGATAGTCAGATCCAGATGGAGTAGGAGAATCTCTGGGGAATTTGCCAGGATCAACAAGTCGTCTAAGTACGGTAGGATCCTGACCCCTTGACGGCGGAGTACAGCCGTCATTACCGCCATGACCTTGGTGAAAACTCGCGGAGCCGTGGTCAAACCAAAAGGTAACGGCCGAAATTGGTAATGGAGGTTGCCAACCACAAACCTCGGGTACTGCTGATGCGACACTGCAATGGGAATATAGTCCCCAGGCTCCAAGGCCAGAACAATAGAGCGAAGAGTTTCCATACAAAACTTGGAGACCTTCACAAATTTGTTCAAGGACTTGAGGTTGAGAATGGGCCGGGAAGACCCATTCGGTTTCGGGACTAGGAACAGTGGTGAATAGTACCCCTTGCCTCTCTGAGCCATAGGCACCTGTACTACCACTCCTGTGTCCAGGAGGAACTGTACCACCGAATGAAGAGTCTTTGCCTTCACCTGATCCGAAGGGACGTCTGTCAGGCAAAATCGATGAGGGGGACGATTCTTGAAGGATACAGTGTAACCTCGAGTGACAACTTCCCGTACCCAGGCATCGGAAGTGGTCTTCAACCATTCCTGGGAAAACCCTAGAAGTCGGATCCCACTCTGGGATCCCCCAGAGGGAGGCCCGCCCCGTCATGCAGCAGGCTTATCAGTTTTGGAAGCAGGCTGACGGGCAGCCCAGGCCCGTTTGGGTTTGGGCTTATTGGGTTTGGAAGTGCGAACCTGTTTTGGGTACGCCTGACCTTTTGCTTTCCCTGAAGGACGAAAGGAGCGAAAGGAAGTACTCTTAGCCTTCGGCACCGAAGGAGCAGTACTAGAAAGACATGCTGTTTTAGCAGAAGCTAAGTCAGCCACTATCTTGTTGAGGTCTTCTCCGAAAAGAATGTCTCCTTCGAAGGGGAGTACCTCCAGGGTTTTCTTTGAGTCCATATCCACGGACCAGGACCGTAACCAGAGAATTCGGGGAGCCAAAATGGACGTAGTAGAAGCCTTGGCCGCCAGAATACCGGCATCAGAAGCCGCTTCTTTAATGTAATGGGATGATGTAACAATATACGACAGGCATTGTCTAGCATGATCAGAAGCATTGGAAGGCTACTCCGCCTCCAGCTCCTGAGCCCACGCTTCCACAGCTTCTGCAGCCCATGTCGCTGTAATAGTGGGCCTACGCACTGTTTAGGGTGTAGACTGCCTTCAAACAACCCTCCACACACTTGTCCGTCGGCTCTCTCAAAGACGTGACGGTAGTTACAGGCAGAGCTGAGGATACTACCAGCCGCGCCACTTGCGAAGCCACTGGCGGGGGTGTTTCCCAATTTTTACTAAGCTCCGCAGCAAAGGGGTAGCGAGCCAGCATCTTCTTGTGAGGCGTGAACTTCTTTCCTGGATTTTCCCAGGACTCCTGACCTATGTCAACTAAATGTTCAGAGTGAGGTAAAATTGGATTTTAATACCTACCGGTAAATCCTTTTCTCCTAGTCCGTAGAGGATGCTGGGGACTCCAAAAGGATCATGGGGTATAGACGGGATCCGCAGGAGACATGGGCACACTATAAAACTTTGAATGGGTGTGAACTGGCTCCTCCCTCTATGCCCCTCCTCCAGACCTCAGTTATAGGAACTGTGCCCAGGGAGACGGACTTTTCGAGGAAAAGGATTTTTGTTAACCAAGGGTGAGAAACACACCAGCTCACACCACAACACACCGTACAATATGGCTTTTAAGCAATACCAGTTAACAGCATGAACTAACAACAGCAACAAGCTGCACATAACCGATACACTACCTACGTGTAACAGAAGCAAAAACTATCAATACTACTGCAAAAAACAGTCCGCACAGGGACGGGCACCCAGCATCCTCTACGGACTAGTAGAAAAGGATTTACTGGTAGGTATTAAAATCCTATTTTCTCTTACGTCCTAGAGGATGCTGGGGACTCCAAAAGGACAATGGGGTCTATACCAAAGCTCCAGACCGGGCGGGAGAGTGCGGACGACTCTGCAGCACCGATTGAGCAAACATGAGGTTTTCATCAGTCAGGGTATAACACTTGTAGAACTTAGCAAAAGTGTTTGAACCCGACCATGTAGCTGCTCGGCAAAGTTGAAGCGCTGAGACTCCTCGGGCATCCGCCCAGGACGAGCCCACCTTTCTGGTAGAATGGGCCTTCACCGATTTGGGCAACGGCAATCCAGCCGTAGAATGAGCATGCCGAATCGTATTACAGATCCAGCGGGCAATAGTCTGCTTGGAAGCAGAAGCCCCAATTTTGTTGGGAGCATATAGGACAAACAGAGCCTCTGATTTCCTAATTTGAGCCGTTCTGGCGACATAAATATTCAAAGCTCTGACTACATCGAGAGATTTTGAAACAGCCAAGGCATCCGTAGCCACAGGTACCACAATAGGTTGGTTTATGTGAAACGAGGAAACCACCTTCGGCAGAAATTGTTGACGAGTTCTCAATTCCGCCCTATCCACATGGAAAATCAAATAGGGGCTCTTGTGAGACAAAGCCGCCAATTCCGACACCTGTTTTGCGGATGCCAAGGCCAAAAGCATGACCACCTTCCAAGTGAGAAATTTCAATTCAACCTTTCGCAAAGGTTCAAACCAGTGGGACATAAGAAATTGCAACACCACATCAAGATCCCATGGTGCCACGGGTGGCACAAACGGAGGATGGATGTGCAGTACTCCCTTCACGAAAGTCTGAACCTCTGGAAGGGCGGCCAATTCCTTTTGAAAGAAAATGGATAAAGCCGAAATCTGCACATTAATGGAACCTAATTTCAGGCCCGCATCCACACCTGCCTGCAAAAAATGGAGGAAACGACCCAGCTGAAACTCCTCCGTAGGAGCCTTCTTGGCTTCACACCAAGACACATACTTTCTCCAAATACGGTGATAATGCTCGCCGTGACCTCCTTTCTAGCCTTAAGGAGAGTGGGGATCACTTCCCCGGGAATACCATTTCGAGCTAGGATTTGGCGTTCAACCTCCACGCCGTCAAACGCAACCGCGGTAAGTCCTGGAAGACGCACGGCCCCTGCAGTAACAGATCCTCTCTAGAGGAAGAGGCCAGGGATCTTCTATGAGCAATTCCTGAAGATCCGGATACCAGGCCCTCCGTGGCCAATCTGGAACAATGAGTGTCGCCTGAACCCTTGTTCTTCTTATGATCCTTATCATTTTTGGAATGAGTGGAAGTGGAGGGAACACATATACCGACTGAAACATCCACGGAGTCACCAGGGCGTCCACTGCACTGGCTTGAGGGTCCCTCAACCTGGAACAATATCTCTGAAGCTTCTTGTTGTAGCGAGACGCCATCATGTCTATTTGAGGAATTCCCCAACGACTTGTCACTTCTGCAAAAACCTCTTGATGAAGACCCCACTCTCCCAGATGGAGATCGTGTCTGCTGAGGAAATCTGCTTCCCAGTTGTCCACGCCCGGAAGAAAGACCGCTGACAGAGCGCTTACATGATTTTCCGCCCAGCTGAGAACTTTTGTGGCCTCCGCCATCGCCGCTCTGCTCCTTGCTCCGCCCTGGCAGGTTTATGTACGCCACCGCTGTTACGTTGTCCGACTGAATCAGGACAGGTGGACCTTGAAGAAAGTGTTCTGCTTGTAGAAGGCCGTTGTAGATGGCTCTTAATTCCAGAACGTTTATGTGCAGACAAGCTTCCTGGCTTGACCATTTTCCCTGGAAATGTTTTCCCTGTGTGACTGCTCCCCAGCCTCGGAGACTTGCATCCGTGGTCACCAGGACCCAATCCTGGATCCCGAACCTGCGTCCCTCTAGGAGGTGAGAACTTTGAAGCCACCACAGGAGAGATATTCTGGTTCTGGAAGATAGACTTATTTTCCAGTGCATGTGCAGGTGAGACCCGGACCACTTGTCCAACAGGTCCCACTGAAATACCCGGGCATGAAACCTGCCAAATGGAATGGCTTCGTAAGCTGCAACCATCTTCCCCAGCACCCGAGTGCACTGATGGATCGACACACTTGCCGGTTTCAGAATCTCCTTGACCATGGTCTGGATTTCCAGAGCTTTTTCCGCTGGGAGAAACACTCTCTGCAGTTCCATGTCCAGGATCATGCCCAAGAAAGACAGCCGAGTTGTCGGAATCAACTGTGACTTTGGCAAATTTAGAATCCAACCATGTTGTTGCAGAACAGTCATGGAGAGTGTCACATTTCTTAGCAACTGCTCCTTTGATCTCGCCTTTATCAGGAGATCGTCCAAGTACGGGATAATTGTGACACCCAGCTTGCGTAGGAGTACCATCATTTCCGCCATTACTTTGGTGAAGACCCTCGGGGCCGTGGAAAGACCAAACGGCAAACGGCTGAAATTGGTAATGACAATCCTGAACCGCAAACCTCAGAAAAGCTTGATGTGGAGGATATATTGGGACATGTAAGTAGGCATCTTTTATGTCGACTGACGCCATAAAATACCCCCCTTCCAGACTGGAGATCACTGTTCGAAGAGATTCCATCTTGAACTTGAAAGTTTTCAAATACAGATTGAGGGATTTTAGGTTCAGGATCGATCTGACCGAGCCATCCGGCTTTGGTACGACAAATAGGCTTGAATAAAACCCTTCTCCCCGTTGAGACGGGGGTACCGTGACAATGACACGCTGTTGACACAGCTTTTGTATCGCAGCACGCACTACTTCCCTTTCTGGGAAAGAAACTGGCAAGGCTGATTAGAAAAATTGGTGGGGGGGCACTTCTTGAAACTCCAGTTTGTACCCTTGGGACACTATGTCTACCACCCAAGGATCTAGGCCCGAGTGAAACCAGACCTGACTGAAGAGTCGGAGACGCGCCCCCCACCGGTACGGACTCCCGTAGAGGAGCCCCAGCATCATGCGGTGGACTTGGCAGAAGCCGGGGAGTACTTCTGCTCTTGGGAGCCTGGCACAGCAGGCGACCTTTTTCCTCTTTCTCTAACTTTAGAGGCAAGGAAGGATGACCCTCTTCCTTTTTTGTATTTATTAGGCTGAAAGGACTGCATCTGATAATGCGGCGGCTTTTTCTGTTGTGCAGGAACATACGGAATAAAGGATGACTTACCCGCTGTAGCTGTAGACACCAGATCAGCGAGGCCGTCACAAAACAAGATCCTACCTTTATAAGGGAGAGCTTCCATAGCTTTCTTAGATGAATCCACAGCGCTTTCCAGAACAAAATCCTACCTTTATAAGGGAGAGCTTCCATAGCTTTCTTAGATGAATCCACAGCGCTTTCCAGCGAGGCCGTCACCAAACAAGATCCTACCTTTATAAGGGAGAGCTTCCATCAGCATTCCATTGATGAATCCACAGCGCTTTCCTGGCCGAGACTGCCATGGCATTGGCCCTTGATCCCAAGAGGCCAATATCCCTTGCCGCATCCTTTAGGTAAGCTGCAGCGTCCCTGATATAACCGAGAGTCAAAAGAATGCTATCCAGGGTATCCATGTCAGATGCCAAATTATCTGCCCACTTGCCAATAGCACTACTCACCCATGCCGACGCCACGGCAGGTCTGAGCAGCGCACCCGTTGTGGCATAAATGAATTTTAAGGTTGTTTCCCGATCACGATCCGCCACCTTCTTGGACAATCGTGACAGAGCCTTGTCCACATTGGGAGATGACTCACACTTTTCCCTGTCGTCAGAGGGGAAAGGATATGCCATTAGAATTCTCTTGGGAATCTGCCACCTTTTGTCAGGAGATTCCCAAGCTTTTTCACAAAGAGTGTTCAGCTCATGAGAGGGGGGAAACGTCACCTCAGGCTTTTTTCCCTTATACAAACAAACCCTTGTATCAGGAACAGTAGGTACTTCTGAAATATGTAAAACATCTTTAATTGACACAATCATGTACTGAATACTCTTAACCAGTTTCCGATTTAAACTGGCCTGACTATAGTCGACACTGGAATCAGAATCTATGTCGGTACCAGTATCCGCCATCTGGGTAAATGAACGCTTTTGTGACCCTGAGGGGGCCTGTACCTGAGACAAGGCGTCCTCCATGGATTTTCTCCACGTTTGTGTCTGAGAATCAGATTTATCCAGCCTTTTAGTCAATAACTAAGTCAATTTGCATTCAATGTACTCAACATATCAACCCAATCAGCAGTCGGCGGTGCCGACAGAGTCACTCCCATCGCCTTATCTGCCTCCACTGCAACTTCCTCTGGGGAGGAGCATTCAGCCTCAGACATGTCGACACACACGTACCGACACACACAAACACACTGGCTATAGGGGACAGACCAACAGGAAAATAAGAATTTACTTACCGATAATTCTATTTCTCGGAGTCCGTAGTGGATGCTGGGGTTCCTGAAAGGACCATGGGGAATAGCGGCTCCGCAGGAGACAGGGCACAAAAAGTAAAGCTTTAGGATCAGGTGGTGTGCACTGGCTCCTCCCCCTATGACCCTCCTCCAAGCCTCAGTTAGGTACTGTGCCCGGACGAGCGTACACAATAAGGAAGGATTTTATGAATCCCGGGTAAGACTCATACCAGCCACACCAATCACACTGTACAACCTGTGATCTGAACCCAGTTAACAGTATGATAACAGCGGAGCCTCTGAAAAGATGGCTCACAACAATAATAACCCGATTTTTGTAACTATGTACAAGTAATGCAGATAATCCGCACTTGGGATGGGCGCCCAGCATCCACTACGGACTCCGAGAAATAGAATTATCGGTAAGTAAATTCTTATTTTCTCTATCGTCCTAGTGGATGCTGGGGTTCCTGAAAGGACCATGGGGATTATACCAAAGCTCCCAAACGGGCGGGAGAGTGCGGATGACTCTGCAGCACCGAATGAGAGAACTCCAGGTCCTCCTTAGCCAGGGTATCAAATTTGTAGGATTTTACAAACGTGTTTGCCCCTGATTAAATAGCCGCTCGGCAAAGTTGTAAAGCCGAGACCCCTCGGGCAGCCGCCCAAGATGAGCCCACCTTCCTTGTGGAATGGGCATTTACATATTTTGGCTGTGGCAGGCCTGCCACAGAATGTGCAAGCTGAATTGTATTACACATCCAACTAGCAAAAGTCTGCTTAAAAGCAAGAGCACCCAGTTTGTTGGGTGCATACAGGATAACAGGAAGTCAGTTCTCCTGACTTCAGCCGTCCTGGAACCTATATTTTCAGGGCCCTGACCACATCTAGCAACTTGGAGTCCTCCAAGTCCCTAGTAGGCGCAAGACACCACAATAAGCTGGTTCAGGTTAAACACTGACACCACCTTAGGGAGAGAACTGGGGACGAGTCCGCAGCTCTGCCCTGTCCGAATGGACAAACAGATATGGGCTTTTTTGAGAAAAAAACCACCAATTTGACACTCGCCTGGTCCAGGCCAGGTCCAAGAGCATGTTCACTTTTCATGTGAGATGCTTCAAATCCACAGATTTGACTGGTTTTAAACCAATGTGTTTTGAGGAATCCCAGAACTACGTTGAGATCCCACAGTGCCACTGGAGGCACAAAAGGGGGTTGTATATGCAATACTCCCTTGACAACTTCTGGACTTCAGGAACTGAAGCCAATTCTTTCTGGAAGAAAAATCGACAGGGCCGAAATTTGAACCTTAATGGACCCCAATTTGAGGCCCATAGACACTCCTGTTTGCAAGAAATGCAGGAATCGACCGAGCTGAGATTTCTTCGTGGAGCCTTCCTGGCCTCACACCACGCAACATATTTTCGCCACATGTGGTGATAATGTTGTGCGGTCACCTCCTTTCTGGCTTTGACCAGGGTAGGAATGACCTCTTCCTGAATGCCTTTTCCCTTAGGATCCGGCGTTCCACCGCCATGCCGTCAAACGCAGCTGCGGTAAGTCTTGGAACAGACAAGGTACTTGCTGAAACAAGTCCCTTCTTAGCGGCAGAGGCCATAAGTCCTCTGTGAGCATCTCTTGAAGTTCCGGGTACCAAGTCCTTCTTGGCCAATCCGGAGCCATGAGTATAGTTCTTACTCCTCTACGTCTTATAATTCTCAGTACCTTAGGTATGAAAAGCAGAGGATGGAACACATACACCGACTGGTACACCCACGGTGTTACCAGAAAAGTCCACAGCTATTGCCTGAGGGTCTCTTAACCTGGCGCAATACCTGTCCCGTTTTTTGTTCAGACGGGACGCCATCATGTCCACCTTTGGTAATTCCCAACGGTTTACAATTATGTGGAAAACTTCCCCATGAAGTTCCCACTCTGCCGGGTGGAGGACGTGCCTACTGAGGAAGTCTGCTTCCCAGTTTCCATTCCCGGAATGAAAAACTGCTGACAGTGCTATCACATGATTTTCCGCCCAGCGAAAAGTCCTTGCAGTTTTTGCCACTGCCCTCCTGCTTCTTGTGCCGCCCTGTCTATTTACGTGGGCGACTGCCGTGATATTCTATCCCACTGGATCAATACCGGCTGACCTTGAAGCAGAGGTCTTGCTAAGCTTAGAGCATTATAAATTTACCCTTAGCTATATTTATGTGGAGAAAAATCTCCAGACTTGATCACACTCCCTGGAAATTTTTTCCTTGTGTGACTGCTCCCCAGCCTCTCGGGCTGGCCTCCGTGGTCACCAACATCCAAAACTGAATGCCGAATCTGCGGCCCTCTAGAAGATGAGCACTCTGTAACCACCACAGGAGAGACACCCTTGTCCTTGGATATAGGGTTATCCGCTGATGCATCTGAAGATGCGATCCGGACCATTTGTCCAGCAGATCCCACTGAAAAGTTCTTGCATGAAATCTGCCGACTGGAATTGCTTCGAAGGAAGTCACCATTTTTTTTTTTACCATGGCCCTTGTGCAATGATGCACTGATTTTAGGAGGTTCCTGACTAGCTCGGATAACTCCCTGGCTTTCTCTTCCGGGAGAAACACCTTTTTCTGGACTGTGTCCAGAATCATCCCTAAGCACAGGAGACTTGTTGTCGGGATCAGCTGCGATTTTGGAATCTTTAGAATCCACCCCTGCTGTTGTAACAGTATCCGAGATAGTGCTACTCCGACCTCCAACTGTTCCCTGGACTTTGCCCTTATCAGGAGATCGTCCAAGTAAGGGATAATTAAGACGCCTTTTCTTCGAAGAAGAACCATCATTTCGGCCATTACCTTGGTAAAGACCCGGGGTGCCGTAGACAATCCAAACGGCAGCGTCTGAAACTGATAGTGACAGTTTTATACCACGAACCTGAGGTACCCTTAGTGATAAGGGCAAATTTGGGACATGGAGGTAAGCATCCCTGATGTCTCGGGACACCAGATAGTCCCCTTCTTCCCGGTTCGTTATCACTGCTCTGAGTGACTCCATCTTGATTTGAACCTTTGTAAGTGTTCAAATTTTTTTAGATTTAGAATAGGTCTCACCTAGCCTTCTGGCTTCAGTACCACAATATAGTGTGGAATAATACCCCTTTTCTTGTTGTAGGAGGGGTAATTTTAATTATCACCTGCTGGGAATACAGCTCGTGAATTTTTTCCCATACTGCCTCCTTGTCGGAGGGAGACCTTGGTAAAGCAGCCTTCAGGAGCCTGCGCAGGGGAAACGTCTCGACATTCCAAACTGTACCCATGGAATACTACTTGTAGGATCCAGGGGTCCTATACGGTCTCAGCGTCATGCTGAGAGCTTGTCAGAAGCGGTGGAACGCTTCTGTTCCTGGGAATGGGCTGCCTGCTGCAGTCTTCTTCCCTTTCCTCTATCCCTGGGCAGATATGACTCTTATAGGGACGAAAGGACTGAAGCTGAAAAGACGGTGTCTTTTTCTGCAGAGATGTGACTTAGGGTAAAAACGGTGGATTTTCCAGCAGTTGCCGTGGCCACCAGGTCCGATGGACCGACCCCAAATAACTCCTCTTCCTTTATACGGCAATACACCTTTGTGCCGTTTGGAATCTGCATCACCTGACCACTGTCGTGTCCATAAACATCTTCTGGCAGATATGGACATCGCACTTACTCTTGATGCCAGAGTGCAAATATCCCTCTGTGCATCTCGCATATATAGAAATACATCCTTTAAATGCTCTATAGTCAATAAAATACTGTCCCTGTCAAGGGTATCAATATTTTTAGTCAGGGAATCCGACCAAGCCACCCCAGCTCTGCACATCCAGGCTGAGGCGATCGCTGGTCGCAGTATAACACCAGTATGTGTGTATATACTTTTTATGATATTTTTCCAGCCTCCTGTCAGCTGGCTCCTTGAGGACGGCCCTATCTATAGACGGTACCGCCACTTGTTCTGATAAGCGTGTGAGCGCCTTATCCACCCTAAGGGGTGTTTCCCAACGCGCCCTAACTTCTGGCGGGAAAGGGTATACCGCCCATATTTTCTATCGGGGGGAACCCACGCATCATCACACACTTCATTTAATTTTTCTGATTCAGGAAAAACTACGGTAGTTTTTTCACATCCCACATAATACCCTCTTTTGTGGTACTTGTAGTATCAGAAATATGTAACACCTCCTTCATTGCCCTTAACGTGTGGCCCTAATAAGGAATACGTTTGTTTATTCACCGTCGACACTGGATTCAGTGTCCCTGTCTGTGTCTGTGTCGACCGACTAAAGTAAACGGGCGTTTTAAAACCCCTGACGGTGTTTTTGAGACGTCTGGACCGATACTAATTGTTTGTCGGCCGTCTCATGTCGTCAACCGACCTTGGCTCGTGTTGACATTATCACGTAATTCCCTAAATAAGCCATCCATTCTGGTGTCGACTCCCTAGAGAGTGACATCACCATTACAGGCAATTGGTCCGCCTCCTCACCAACATCGTCCTCATACATGTCGACACACACGTACCGACACACAGCACACACACAGGGAATGCTCTGATAGAGGACAGGACCCACTAGCCCTTTGGAGAGACAGAGGGAGAGTTTGCCAGCACACACCAAAAACGCTATAATTATATAGGGACAACCTTATATAAGTGTTTTCCCTTATAGCATCTTTTTTATAGATTTCTAACGCCAAATTAGTGCCCCCCCCTCTCTGTTTTAACCCTGTTTCTGTAGTGCAGTGCAGGGGAGAGCCTGGGAGCCTTCCCTCCAGCCTTTCTGTGAGGGAAAATGGCGCTGTGTGCTGAGGAGATAGGCCCCGCCCCTTTTTCGGCGGCCTCGTCTCCCGCTCTTAACGGATTCTGGCAGGGGTTAAATATCTCCATATAGCCCCCGGAGGCTATATGTGAGGTATTTTTAGCCAAAAAAGGTTTTCATTTGCCTCCCAGGGCGCCCCCCTCCCAGCGCCCTGCACCCTCAGTGACTGCCGTGTGAAGTGTGCTGAGAGGAAAATGGCGCACAGCTGCAGTGCTGTGCGCTACCTTAAGAAGACTGAGGAGTCTTCTGCCGCCGATTCTGGACCTCTTCTCGTTTCAGCATCTGCAAGGGGGCCGGCGGCGAGGCTCCGGTGACCATCCAGGCTGTACCTGTGATCGTCCCTCTGGAGCTAATGTCCAGTAGCCAAGAAGCCAATCCATCCTGCACGCAGGTGAGTTCACTTCTTCTCCCCTAAGTCCCTCGTTGCAGTGATCCTGTTGCCAGCAGGACTCACTGTAAAATAAAAAACCTAAGCTAAACTTTTCTAAGCAGCTCTTTAGGAGAGCCACCTAGATTGCACCCTTCTCGGCCGGGCACAAAAATCTAACTGAGGCTTGGAGGAGGGTCATAGGGGGAGGAGCCAGTGCACACCACCTGATCCTAAAGCTTTACTTTTTGTGCCCTGTCTCCTGCGGAGCCGCTATTCCCCATGGTCCTTTCAGGAACCCCAGCATCCACTAGGACGATAGAGAAAGCCTGTTAGAGAAACACAGAGAGAGTTTTACCAGCTCATACCCCAGCGCCTATCCCGGTACTGAGAGCAAATAAACAGTGCCCCAGACCTGTTTGCGTCGTTATTAAAGGGTTAACCGCACCAAATTACTGTCGTCCCCCCCGTTTTGCTCCCTGTTATTTGTGCAGGAGAGTGGAGGTCCGGACCAGCGTCTCTGTTCCTGTGAAGAGAAAATGGCGCTGGTAAGCTGTGAGGGCTAAGCCACGCCCCCTCACCAGCGCGCTGTAGTCCCGCTCAAATTTTAAATATTTATACTGGCGGGGGCTATATTTAGTGCCTAGGCACTTCTAATATATATATTCTGGCCAGTGCTGAACTCCAGTAATCATGCTGCCCAGGGCACCCCCCCTGCACCCTGCAAGTGCCGCCCGAAGTGTGTGTGGGAGCATGGCGCGCAGAGCGACCGCTGCATGGTACCTCATTACTGAAGTCTTCTGCCGTCACTGTAGTCTTCTGATCTTCTTTATACTCACCCGGCTTCTTTCTTCTGGCTCTGTGAGGGGGTTTGACGGCGCGGCTCCGGGAACAAGCAGCTAGGCGCACCAAGTGATCAAACTCTCTGGAGCTAATAGTGTCCAGTAGCCTAAGAAGCAGAGCCTTTGAACTCAGAAGAAGAAGGTCTGCTTCTCTCCCCTCACTCCCACGAAGCAGGTAGCCTGTAGCCAGCAGGTCTACCTGAAAATAAAAAACCTAACATAAAGTCTTTTTAGAGAAACTCAGGAGCTCCCCTAGTGTGTGTCCAGTCTCTCTGGGCACAGAATCTAACTGAGGTCTGGAGGAGGGGCATAGAGGGAGGAGCCAGTTCACACCCATTCAAAGTCTTATAGTGTGCCCATGTCTCCTGCGGATCCCATCTATTCCCCATGGTCCTTTTGGAGTCCCCAGCATCCTCTAGGACGTAAGAGAAAATAAGATTTTACTCACCAGTAAATCTATTTCTCGTAGTCCGTAGTGGATGCTGGGAACTCCGAAAGGACCATGGGGAATAGCGGCTCCGCAGTAGACTGGGCACAACTAAAGAAAGCTTTTAGGTCACCTGGTGTGCACTGGCTCCTCCCACTATGACCCTCCTCCAAGCCTCAGTTAGGACACTGTGCCCGGACGAGCTGACATAATAAGGAAGGATTTTGAATCCCGGGTAAGACTCCTACCAGCCACACCAATCACACCGTATAACTCGTGATACTATACCCAGTTTAACAGTATGAAAACAACTGAGCCTCTCAACAGATGGCTCAACAATAACCCTTTAGTTAACAATAACTATGTACAAGTATTGCAGACAATCCGCACTTGGGATGGGCGCCCAGCATCCACTACGGACTACGAGAAATAGATTTACCGGTGAGTAAAATCTTATTTTCTCTGACGTCCTAGTGGATGCTGGGAACTCCGAAAGGACCATGGGGATTATACCAAAGCTCCCAAACGGGCGGGAGAGTGCGGATGACTCTGCAGCACCGAATGAGAGAACTCAAGGTCCTCCTCAGCCAGGGTATCAAATTTGTAGAATTTTGCAAACGTGTTTGCCCCTGACCAAGTAGCAGCTCGGCAAAGTTGTAAAGCCGAGACCCCTCGGGCAGCCGCCCAAGATGAGCCCACCTTCCTTGTGGAATGGGCTTTTACTGATTTAGGATGCGGCAGTCCAGCCGCAGAATGCGCCAGCTGAATTGTGCTACAAATTCAGCTAGCAATAGTCTGCTTAGAAGCAGGAGCACCCAGTTTGTTGGGTGCATACAGGATAAATAGCGAGTCAGTTTTCCTGACTCTAGCCGTCCTGGAAACATAAATTTTCAAGGCCCTGACTACGTCCAGTAACTTGGAATCCTCCAAGTCCCTAGTAGCCGCAGGCACCACAATAGGTTGGTTCAAGTGAAAAGCTGATACCACCTTAGGGAGAAACTGGGGACGAGTCCTCAATTCCGCCCTATCCATATGGAAAATCAGATAAGGGCTTTTACATGACAAAGCTGCCAATTCTGACACACGCCTGGCTGAAGCCAAGGCCAATAACATGACCACTTTCCACGTGAGATATTTTAGATCCACGGTTTTAAGTGGCTCAAACCAATGTGATTTTAAGAAACTCAACACCACGTTGAGATCCCAAGGTGCCACTGGAGGCACAAACGGTGGCAGAATATGCAACACTCCTTTCACAAACGTCTGAACTTCAGGTAGTGAAGCTAGTTCTTTCTGGAAGAAAATCGACAGAGCCGAGATCTGTACCTTAATGGAGCCTAATTTCAGGCCCATAGTCACTCCTGCTTGTAGGAAATGCAGAAATCGACCTAGTTGAAATTCCTCTGTTGGGGCCTTTTTGGCCTCACACCAAGCAACATATTTCCGCCATATGCGGTGATAATGCTTTGCAGTTACATCTTTCCTGGCTTTAATCAGCGTAGGAATGACTTCCTCCGGAATGCCCTTTTCCTTCAGGATCCGGCGTTCAACCGCCATGCCGTCAAACGCAGCCGCGGTAAGTCTTGGAACAGACAGGGCCCCTGCTGCAGCAGGTCCTGTCTGAGCGGCAGAGGCCATGGTTCCTCTGAGATCATCTCTTGAAGTTCCGGGTACCACGCTCGTCTTGGCCAATCCGGAACCACGAGTATTGTTCTTACTCCTCGTTTTCTTATTATTCTCAGTACCCTTGGTATGAGAGGCAGAGGAGGGAACACATAAACTGACTGGTACACCCACGGTGTCACTAGAGCGTCCACAGCAATCGCCTGAGGGTCCCTTGACCTGGCGCAATATCTCTCTAGTTTTTTGTTTAGGCGGGACGCCATCATGTCCACCTGTGGCCGTTCCCATCGATTTACAATCAGCGTGAAGACTTCTGGATGAAGTCCCCACTCTCCCGGGTGGAGGTCGTGCCTGCTGAGAAAGTCTGCTTCCCAGTTGTCCACTCCCGGAATGAACACTGCTGACAGTGCTAGTACGTGATTTTCCGCCCATCGGAGAATCCTTGTGGCTTCTGCCATTGCCATCCTGCTTCTTGTGCCGCCCTGTCGATTTACATGAGCGACTGCCGTGATGTTGTCTGACTGGATCAGTACCGGCTGGTGTAGAAGCAGGGATTTTGCCTGACTTAGGGCATTGTAAATGGCCCTTAATTCCAGAATATTTATGTGTAGGGAAGTCTCCTGACTCGACCATAGTCCTTGGAAGTTTCTTCCCTGTGTGACTGCCCCCCAGCCTCGAAGGCTGGCAACCGTGGTCACCAGGACCCAGTCCTGTATGCCGAATCTGCGGCCCTCTAGAAGATGAGAACTCTGCAGCCACCACAGCAGAGACACCCTGGTTCTTGGAGACAGGGTTATTAGGCGAAGCATCTGAAGATGCGATCCGGACCATTGGTCCAAAAGGTCCCACTGAAAGATTCTGGCATGGAACCTGCCGAAAGAAATTGCTTCGTAAGAAGCCACCATCTTTCCCAGGACCCGCGTGCAGTGATGCACCGATACCTGTTTTGGTTTCAGGAGGTCTCTGACTAGAGATGACAGCTCCTTGGCTTTCTCCTCCGGGAGAAACACTTTTTTCTGGACTGTATCCAGAATCATACCCAGGAACAGTAGAAGTGTCGTCGGAACCAGCTGTGATTTTGGAATATTCAGAATCAAACCGTGCTGGTGTAGCACCTCCTGAGATAGTGCTACTCCCACCAACAACTGCTCCTTGGACCTCGCCTTTATTAGGAGATCGTCCAAGTACGGGATAATTAAAACTCCCTTTCTTCGAAGGAGTATCATCATTTCCGCCATTACCTTGGTAAACACCCTCGGTGCCGTGGAGAGTCCAAACGGCAGCGTCTGGAATTGGTAATGGCAATCCTGTACCACAAATCTGAGGTACTCCTGGTGAGGATAGTAAATGGGGACATGCAGGTAAGCATCCTTGATGTCCAGGGATACCATGTAATCCCCCTCGTCCAGGCTTGCAATAACCGCCCTGAGCGATTCCATCTTGAACTTGAATTTTTTTATGTATGTGTTCAAGGATTTCAAATTTAAAATGGGTCTCACCGAACCGTCCGGTTTCGGTACCACAAACAGTGTGGAATAGTAACCCCGTCCTTGTTGAAGTAGGGGCACCTTGATTATCACCTGCTGGGAATACAGCTTGTGAATTGCCGCTAGCACAGCCTCCCTGTCTGAAGGAGTAATCGGCAAGGCAGATTTTAGGAACCGGTGGGGTGGAGACGCCTCGAATTCCAGTTTGTACCCTTGAGATACTATTTGCAGGATCCAGGGATCCACCTGTGAGCGAGCCCACTGATCGCTGAAATTTTTGAGGCGGCCCCCCACCGTACCTGGCTCCGCCTGTGGAGCCCCACCGTCAAGCGGCGGACTTGGAAGAAGCGGGGGAGGACTTTAGCTCCTGGGAACCTGCTGTTTGTTGCAGCCTTTTTCCCCTACCTCTGCCTCTGGACAGAAAGGACCCGCCTTTTCCACGCCTGTTTTTCTGAGTCCGAAAGGACTGTACCTGATAAAACGGCTCCTTTTTAGGCTGTGAGGGAACATGGGGTAAAAATGCTGACTTCCCAGCAGTTGCTGTGGAAACTAGGTCCGAGAGACCATCCCCAAATAACTCCTCACCCTTATAAGGCAAACCTTCCATGTGCCTTTTTGAATCTGCATCCCCTGTCCACTGGCGAGTCCATAAGCCTCTCCTAGCAGAAATGGACAATGCACTTATTTTAGATGCCAGCCGGCAGATCTCCCTCTGTGCATCTCTCATGTATAAGACTGAGTCTTTTATATGCTCTATGGTTAGCAGAATAGTGTCCCTGTCTAGGGTGTCAATATTTTCTGACAGGGAATCTGACCACGCAGCGGCAGCACTGCACATCCATGCTGACGCAATAGCTGGTCTAAGTATAATGCCTGAGTGTGTATATACAGACTTCAGGATCGCCTCCTGCTTTCTATCAGCAGGTTCCTTGAGGGCGGCCGTATCCGGAGACGGTAGTGCCACCTTTTTAGACAAACGTGTGAGCGCTTTATCCACCCTAGGGGGTGTCTCCCAACGTGACCTATCCTCTGGCGGGAAAGGGAACGCCATTAGTAACTTCTTAGAGATTACCAATCTTTTATCAGGGAAAGCCCACGCTTCTTCACACACTTCATTTAATTCTTCTGATGGGGGAAAAACTATGGGTAGTTTTTTCTCCCCAAACATAATACCCTTTTTAGTGGTACCTGGGTTTATATCAGAAATTTGTAACACCTCTTTCATTGCTTCAATCATGCAACGAATGGCCTTAGTGGACATTAGACTAGACTCATCGTCGTCGACACTGGTGTCAGTATCCGTGTCGACATCCGCGTCTGCCATCTGAGGTAGCGGGCGTTTTAGAGCCCCCGATGGCCTTTGAGACGCCTGGACAGGCACGAGCTGAGAAGCCGGCTGTCCCGCATTTGGCATGTCGTCAAATTTTTTGTGTAAGGAGTCGACACGTGCACGCAATTCCTTCCATAAGTCCATCCACTCAGGTGTCTGCCCCGCAGGGGGTGACATCCCTTCTATAGGCATCTGCTCCGCCTCCACATCATTATCCTCATCAAACATGTCGACACAGCCGTACCGACACACCGCACACACACAGGGAATGCTCTAACAGAGGACAGGACCCACAAAAGCCCTTTGGGGAGACAGAGTGAGAGTATGCCAGCACACACCAGAGCCCTATATAATGCAGGGACTAACTGAATTATGTCCCCTATAGCTGCTGTTATATATACTGCGCCTAAATTTAGTGCCCCCCCTCTCTTTTTTACCCTTTTCTGTAGTGTAGACTGCAGGGGAGAGCCAGGGAGCTTCCTTCCAGCGGAGCTGTGAGGGAGAAATGGCGCCAGTGTGCTGAAGGAGATAGCTCCGCCCCTTTTTCGCGGACTATTCTCCCGCTTTTTTATGGATTCTGGCCGGGGTAATTATCACATATATAGCCTCTGGGGCTATATATTGTGGTATTTTTGCCAGCCAAGGTGTTTTTATTGCTGCTCAGGGCGCCCCCCCCTAGCGCCCTGCACCCTCAGTGACCGGAGTGTGAAGTGTGTATGAGGAGCAATGGCGCACAGCTGCAGTGCTGTGCGCTACCTTGGTGAAGACTGATGTCTTCTGCCGCCGATTTTCCGGACCTCTTCTTGCTTCTGGCTCTGTAAGAGGGACGGCGGCGCGGTTCCGGGACCGAACACCAAGGCCAGTTCCATGCGGTCGATCCCTCTGGAGCTAATGGTGTCCAGTAGCCTAAGAAGCCCAAGCTAGCTGCAAGCAGGTAGGTTCGCTTCTTCTCCCCTTAGTCCCTCGCTGCAGTGAGCCTGTTGCCAGCAGGTCTCACTGTAAAATAAAAAACCTATTTATATACTTTCTTTTTAGAAGCTCAGGAGAGCCCCTAGTGTGCATCCAACCTCGGCCGGGCACAAAATCTAACTGAGGCTTGGAGGAGGGTCATAGTGGGAGGAGCCAGTGCACACCAGGTGACCTAAAAGCTTTCTTTAGTTGTGCCCAGTCTCCTGCGGAGCCGCTATTCCCCATGGTCCTTTCGGAGTTCCCAGCATCCACTAGGACGTCAGAGAAAACTTGTTTAACCACCTTCTGACGTTTAAACCTGTCCGATTTCTTAGGGGCAGTGTCAGGCCCCGGTTCATCATCAACCTGAAGAATGAGCCTGATAGCATCTAAGAAGTCAGGAACATCCACCTGCGAAACAACTTTCCCATCAGAAGCATCAGGATCAGAACCTGTGGGGTCCGTATAAATGCCATCCTCATCAGAAGAGGTGTCTGGGACATTGGTGGATTGTGAGGAAGTAATTGCCCGCTTAGAGGACCCCTTGGTTTTAGGCGGGCGAGGGTTAGACTTTTGAGCAGTCAGTGATTGGTTCAATTGCTGTAACTGATTGGACAGTTGGTCTGCCCATGGCGGGTTAACCGTGGAGACCATAAGCGGTTGTACCGGCACAGGAGGTCCCATAGGGGGCGTTAGTCTAGTTACCAGCGCATTCAATAGCATGGAGAAGGTAGCCCAAGGTGGGTCATTTTGCACCCCCGTTGCTGCAGTCCCACTGGGGGGGGTAAGGAACCCCCAGAACCTGAACCCTCAGCTGTTCTGTTATCCTCAAATGTGTCTGCAGCGTCAACACCACGCAATGTGGGATCAGCCCCAGCTCCGTTGCCCTTTGTAGCTGACATAATCAAAAGATCAATGCAAGGCAACACAGTACAAGGGCCCTCATTCCGAGTTGTTCGCTCGCAAGCTGCTTTTAGCAGCATTGCACACGCTAAGCCGCCGCCTACTGGGAATGAATCTTAGCTTAGCAAAATTGTGAACGAAAGATTCGCAATATTGCGAAAAGATTTATCTGTGCAGTTTCTGAGTAGCTCGAGACTTACTCTTCCAGTGCGATCAGTTTAGTGCTTGTCGTTCCTGGTTTGACGTCACAAACACACCCAGCGTTCGCCCAGACACTCCCCCGTTTCTCCAGCCACTCTCGCGTTTTTCCCAGAAACGGTAGCGTTTTTTCACACACTCCCATAAAACGGCCAGTTTCCGCCCAGAAACACCCACTTCCTGTCAATCACATTACGATCACCAGAACGAAGAAAAAACCTTGTAATGCCGTGAGTAAAATACCAAACTTTTTAGCAACTTTACTTGGTGCAGTCGCAGTGCGAACTTTGCGCATGCGCAATTAGCGGAAAATCGCTGCGATGCGAAGAAAATTACAGAGCGAACAACTCGGAATGAGGGCCAATATTAGCAGCACAATACCTGACTCCCTGTGCAGTGTACAGTATCAGCACAAACAGGGAATTCCAGAGGTAAATGGTGACTAAAAATCACAGAGAAAAATACACACTGAGTATATCCTGTGAACTGCCTATATTATGATAAACCTGACACACTTAAATACACGAAATGGAGGTCACACAGCAGCTATATGCATACACACAGAGTCACAGTTTGTACAATGCAGAAATTATGACATGCAATGGACTAGCAATACAGAGTAGTACTATGTATAGCTATACACTTAATAGATATAACAATGCACAGTAAAGACTGGATGTATATCACAGTCCTGTGCAGGGAAAGGATACACCATAAGGATACACCATAAGAACCCTTTTGGGAATCTGCAGTTTTTTATCTGGAGTTTCCCAAGCTTTTTCAAATAACTCGTTAAGCTCATGAGATGGGGGAAAGATTACCTCAGGTTTCTTTTCCTTATACATGCGCACCCCCGTATCAGGGACAGAGGGGTCATCAGTGATATGCAAAACATCTTTTATTGCAATAATCGTACACTGAATACTCTTTGCCACCCTTGGGTGTAATTTTGCATCATCGTAGTCGACACTAGAGTCAGAATCCGTGTCGGTACCAGTGTCCACTATTTGGGATAGGGGACGTTTTTGAGACCCAGAAGGGCCCTGTGACCCAGTCCAATCCGTGGATTGACTCCCTGCTTTCTCCCATTGTCCAGTCTCTTATGTAATGAGGCCACACTCGCATTTAACATCTGCCACATGTCCATCCAATCATGAGTTGGCGTTGCCGACGGAGACACACCACACATCTGCTCCACCTCCTCCTTGGACGAGCCTTCCGCTTCAGACATGCCGACACGCACGTACCGACACCCCCACACACACAGGGATATATCTATAAGCGGACAATTCCCCAACAAGGCCCTTTGGGGAGACAGAGAGAGAGTATGCCAGCACACACCCAGCGCCAAACTGACACTGGAATAAAATAAGAATTTACTCACCGGTAATTCTATTTCTCGTAGTCCGTAGTGGATGCTGGGAACTCCGTAAGGACCATGGGGATAGACGGGCTCCGCAGGAGACTGGGCACTCTAATGAAAAGATTAGGTACTATCTGGTGTGCACTGGCTCCTCCCTCTATGCCCCTCCTCCAGACCTCAGTTAGGGAAACTGTGCCCGGAAGAGCTGACAGTACAAGGAAAGGATTTTTGGAATCCAGGGTAAGACTCATACCAGCCACACCAATCACACCGTACAACTTGTGATAACCTTACCCAGTTAACAGTATGAACAACAACTGAGCCTCACTCAACGGATGGCTCATAACAATAACCCTTATTTAAGCAATAACTATATACACGTATTGCAGAAAGTCCGCACTTGGGACGGGCGCCCAGCATCCACTACGGACTACGAGAAATAGAATTACCGGTGAGTAAATTCTTATTTTCTCTGACGTCCTAGTGGATGCTGGGAACTCCGTAAGGACCATGGGGATTATACCAAAGCTCCCAAACGGGCGGGAGAGTGCGGATGACTCTGCAGCACCGAATGAGCAAACACAAGGTCCTCCTCAGCCAGGGTATCAAACTTGTAGAACTTTGCAAAGGTGTTTGAACCCGACCAAGTAGCCGTTCGGCAAAGCTGTAAAGCCGAGACCCCTCGGGCAGCCGCCCAAGAAGAGCCCACCTTCCTTGTGGAATGGGTTTTTACTGATTTTGGATGCGGCAATCCAGCCACAGAATGAGCCAGCTGAATCGTGCTACAGATCCAGCGAGCAATAGTTTGCTTTGAAGCAGGAGCACCCAGCTTGTTGGGTGCATGCAGTATAAACAGCGAGTCAGTCTTCCTGACTACAGCCGTTCTGGAAACATATATTTTCAAAGCCCTGACTACGTCCAGCAACTTGGAGTCCTCCAAGTCCCGAGTAGCCGCAGGCACCACAATAGGTTGGTTCAAATGAAACGATGATACCACCTTTTGGAGAAATTGGGGACGAGTCCGCAATTCTGCCCTGTCCATATGGAAGATCAGATAGGGGCTTTTACATGACAAAGCCGCCAATTCTGACACACGCCTAGCCGAAGCTAAGGCCAATAGCATGACCACTTTCCACGTGAGATATTTTAGTTCCACGGTCTTAAGTGGCTCAAACCAGTGGGATTTCAGGAAATCCAACACAACGTTAAGATCCCAAGGTGCCACTGGTGGCACAAAAGGGGGCTGAATATGCAGCACTCCCTTAACAAACGTCTGAACCTCAGGCAGTGAAGCCAGTTCTTTTTGAAAGAAAATGGATAGGACCGAAATCTGGACCCTTATGGACCCTAATTTTAGGCCCATAGACACTCCTGACTGTAGGAAGTGCAGGAATCGACCCAGCTGGAATTACTCTGTAGGGGCCGTCCTGGCCTCACACCAAGCAACATATTTTCGCCATATACGGTGATAATGCTTTGCTGTCACGTCCTTCCTAGTGTCAAAGTCGGAAAAATATCATGCTACACGTTGCCATATATCCACCCCATGCGCTTGCCCGCTGCACGTGCACATTCTCTCCCGTGCATGCGCATATTCGCAGCTGCGTGACGGCGCCACCACGGCCGTGCGCATTGGTGCGTGGTATGCGCTCTTACGGTAGAGTTTGTGTGCGTCTAGCGGGCGACTCAATCGTTACATAGTAAATCCAAATAGTGTGTGTTATAGATAATGTTCCCTTTAATAATAACTGTAAGTTTGTTTAATGTAACTGGTCCCTGGACAGAGGAATTCCTCTTTTCATGGTACGAAGGGTCAGACAGGGTTTGAGCAGTTGTGTTTGGTACCTAACTAAAGAACATTTTATTAGAAACAATCCGGTGCTGGTTAGGTAAAGATTAATCGCTCCTGCATATAGTTATGTCTATTAGTAGTTTCTGGACATTTATTCATTGTCCATGTGTTGGAAATCCTGAGTTTCCCTCCCACATGAGCAGTCTGGGGTAGTCACAGCCCACATGTTCAAACAAACCTATGACCTTTTGTTGTAATATGAAGACAGATTCCTGTGTCCAATGAACAATGAGATTATAGGTCCCTTTGTAGTGTACTGTATGCAGTGTATATAAGGACAGCCAGCCTGGCCAGCTTATTCTTTCTCTCTCTACAAACGGTTTTCATCTTGACTAACTTGGAGCTGGTACCAGAAGCTGCGCAGCGATCATTCCCCAGTGTGTGTAAGTTATTCTCTGTAACCAACTTGTTCCCTGTTTGTATTTGCCATATTCTCTCTCTCTCTCTGTTATTGTATAAGATTGTGACGCTATTGTATATTTATGTGTAGTTATTCTGCTTAGATATTGATGTTAGACTGTAGTGTATGAACTGTTAACTGTTTTCACCTTTTTACATCAGCTAGACATTGTTAGTAAAGGTGTTGGAACCTCAGCAAGGTGTCTGTGTATTTCTAGCTAGTACAAAGGGTTTCTGTGTATTTCAAATCACTCAAACAGCTTGCTTATATATCCAGGTTAACCAGTTGTATATCATTACAGTGTTACAATTCTAAGGTTTACAGTGTAAGCATATTCTGTGTTTAAAGTTTATAAAAGTACTCTGTGTGTGCGCTCGCAGTGTGTATTCCATACACCCAGCGCAGTGTGTGTACGTTACTTGCGTACCACGTGTGAGGCCTTCATACGCAAATAGCGTATGATGTGCGTAGCACGTGCACGAGGTTTAGCGGCCACTACGGCTACACGGTATTAGTATATAGCTAATGTTAAAAGGTAGATATCTGACTCTATCACTAGCCTTTATCAGCGTAGGAATAACTTCATCCGGAATGCCTTTTACCGCTAGGATCCGGCGTTCAACCGCCATGCCGTCAAACGCAGCCGCGGTAAGTCCTCTGTCCTCTGTGCGCATTTCTTGCAGTTCCGGGTACCAAGTCTTCTTGGCCAATCCGGAACAATGAGTATTGTTCTCACTCCTCTTTTTCTTACAATTCTCAGCACCTTTGGTATGAGAGGAAGAGGAGGAAACACATATACCGACTGGAACACCCACGGTGTCACTAGCGCGTCCACAGCTATCGCCTGAGGGTCCCTTGACCTGGCGCAATATCTTTTTAGCTTTTTGTTGAGGCGGGACGCCATCATGTCCACCTGTGGTAGTTCCCATCGATTTGCAATCTGTGTGAAAACTTCTTGATGAAGTCCCCACTCTCCCGGGTGGAGGTCGTGTCTGCTGAGGAAATCTGCTTCCCAGTTGTCCACTCCCGGAATGAACACTGCTGACAGTGCTTGCACGTGATTCTCCGCCCAACGAAGAATCTTTGTGGCTTCCGCCATTTCCACCCTGCTTCTTGTGCCGCCCTGGCGGTTTACATGGGCGACCGCCGTGATGTTGTCTGACTGAATCAGCAATGGTTGGTCTCGGAGCAGGGGCTCCGCTTGACTCAGGGCGTTGTATATGGCCCTTAGTTTCAGTATATTTATGTGCAGACAAGTCTCCTGACTTGACCACAGCCCTTGGAAGTTTCTTCCCTGAGTGACTGCCCCCCATCCGCGGAGCCTTGCATCCGTGGTCACCAGGACCCAGTCCTGTATGCCGAACCTGCGGCCCTCGAGAAGATGAGCACTCTGCAGCCACCACAGAGAGACACCCTGGCCCTGGGGGACAGGGTGATTAACCGATGCATCTGAAGATGTGATCTGGACCATTTGTCCAGTAAGTCCCATTGGAAGGACCTCATATGGAACCTGCCGAAGGGAATGGCCTCGTATGAGGCCACCCTCCTTCCCAGGACTCGAGTGCAGTGATGCACTGACCCCTGTTTTGGTTTTAATAGATTCCTGACCAGTGTCACGAGCTCCTGAGCTCTCTCTATCGGGAGATAACCCTTTTCTGGTCTGTGTCTAGGATCATGCCTAGGAGAAGCAGATGAGCTGTAAGAACCCACCGCGACTTTGGAATATATAGAATCCAGCCGTGTTGCCGTTACACTTCCAGAGAAAGTGATACGCTGTTCAGCAACTGCTCTCTTGATCTCGCTTTTATGAGGAGATCGTCCAAGTACGTGATAATAGTGACACCTTGCTTCCGCAGGAGCACCATCATTTCCGCCATTACCTTGGTGAACATTCTCAAGGCCGTGGAGAGACCAAACGGCAACCTCTGAAATTGGTAATGACAATCCCGTACCGTAATTCTGAGGTACGCCTGATGAGGTGGATAAATGGGGACCTGAAGGTATGCATCCTTTATGTCACGAGTCACCTTTCAGGCTTGCAATAACCGCTCTTAGCGATTTCAACGTGAACTTGAACCTTTTCAGGTATATGTTCAGGGATTTTAAATTCAATATGGGTCCCACCGAACCGTCAGGTTACGGGACTACAACATGGTCGAATAATAACCCCCTCCTTGTTGAAGGAGGGGAACCTTGACCACCACCTGGTGAAGATAGAATTTGTGAATTGCAGTTAACACTGTTTCCCTCTCGTGGGGGAAGCCGGCAGGGCCGTCGGTGAGGGGGCATCTTCTCAAAATCCAGCTTGTATCCCTGAGACACAATATCTATTGCCCAGGGATCTAACAGGGAGTGAACCCACTTGTGGCTGAACTTACGAAGGCGTGCCCCCACCGGGCCCAGCTCCGCCTGTGGAGCCCCAGCGACATGCGGTGGATTTTTGTAGAGGCCGGGGAGGACTTCTGTTCCCGGGAACTAGCTGTGTTGTGCAGCTTCTTTCCTCTGTCCCCGCCTCTGGCAAGAAAGGACGCACCTCGGACTTTCTTGTTTCTTTATTTGCTTTACCAATTAGCTCTCTGCGCTATTTATTATGGTATGGCTGATGTTCAAATGATCAAACTACAAATTTTACTATATTTCATATGTTTTAATACACATAAAAATTAGACCGGTCTAAAATATCATAAACAATGTAAAACAATAATAATCAGTATTATCAAAAATACTATAGACTTAACACAAGGAGGTGGAGCCAAGCTACTATATGCCCAGTTCTCGTAATGGACAAATAGTTTTAACTATACTTCAGTCCGCATATTAAACTTATTAAAATGCACATTCATTTATTTCTGTAACCCATGTAGGGATATGAGTTCCTTAAGTGCTTTTTAAAGATGAACAATGTTCCATATTCAACTGCTCGTCAGCAAAGACAGAAATAAAGCATGAAAATGCGCTCCTGGACGGAGCCTTACGTGTAATAACCGTCCGTGCTGTGTATCGCAAATTGAAGCCCCCAAAGGTCTGTCGCGGTCCCGGTTTCAGGGGATCAAGCGTCTGCAATGACGCCCGCTGATGACGAGGGCATCCAGCCACAGGGATCAACGAGACCGCACCGTCTTGGTGCCGCTTGCAAGCACCCAGGTCCCGGTCTCTCTCCTCCCAACTGCCGACGGGCCACTGCCGGCGGCGATGAACAGCAACATTGGTAGGCTCAAGAAGAACACATGGGTCCAAAATCCACACTTCTGACGCGTTTCGCTCCTTTTACAGAAGCTTTATCCAAGAATTTTTGGATAAAGCTTCTGTAAAAGGAGCGAAACGCGTCAGAAGTGTGGATTTTGGACCCATGTGTTCTTCTTGAGCCTACCAATGTTGCTGTTCATCGCCGCCGGCAGTGGCCCGTCGGCAGTTGGGAGGAGAGAGACCGGGACCTGGGTGCTTGCAAGCGGCACCAAGACGGTGCGGTCTCGTTGATCCCTGTGGCTGGATGCCCTCGTCATCAGCGGGCGTCATTGCAGACGCTTGATCCCCTGAAACTGGGACCGCGACAGACCTTTGGGGGCTTCAATTTGCGATACACAGCACGGACGGTTATTACACGTAAGGCTCCGTCCAGGAGCGCATTTTCATGCTTTATTTCTGTCTTTGCTGACGAGCAGTTGAATATGGAACATTGTTCATCTTTAAAAAGCACTTAAGGAACTCATATCCCTACATGGGTTACAGAAATAAATGAATGTGCATTTTAATAAGTTTAATATGCGGACTGAAGTATAGTTAAAACTATTTGTCCATTACGAGAACTGGGCATATAGTAGCTTGGCTCCACCTCCTTGTGTTAAGTCTATAGTATTTTTGATAATACTGATTATTATTGTTTTACATTGTTTATGATATTTTAGACCGGTCTAATTTTTATGTGTATTAAAACATATGAAATATAGTAAAATTTGTAGTTTGATCATTTGAACATCAGCCATACCATAATAAATAGCGCAGAGAGCTAATTGGTAAAGCAGCTTTGGGAATCAGCACAGGGACCACCTGTGCTAATTATTCTGACTTGAAGACCCCAAGTCAGTAGCTCTGTATTGCAGCTTGAGAATAATTAATTGATGATATATTAATTAAATTCAATTAAGCGCCTGGTTGCAGTTTGTGTGTTGTTTCTTTATTTGAAAGGCTGCATTTGATAATGTCGTGCTTTCCTAGGCTGTGCAGGAATATAAGGCAAATATCAGAATTACCAGCTATAGTTGTGGAGACCAGGTCCGAGAACCCTTCTCCACACAATCCTCAGCCTTCCATATGCCTCTTAAGTCGGCATCATCTGTCCATTACATATTCTACAGTACACGTCAAGCAGAAATCGACATAGCTTTGACTCTAGGACCCAGTATACTCATGTCTCTTTGGGCATGTTTTATATATATATATATATACATATCTCTTAAGACAGCATCTTTAATATATATATATATATCTCTATATATACATATATATATCTATATGCATACTAGGGTCTCAATCTCTGCTGATAAGGTACCTGTCCACGCTGCCACAGCGCTATAAACCCATGCCGACACAATCGCCGGTCTGAGTAGTGTACTAGAATGTGCACGCTATCTGCAGGATCCCTGAGAACAGCTAGTGCTACCGTCTGGGCAAACGTGACACCCTAGGGGAAGATTCCCATCACATCCTGGCCCTAGTGGGGAAAGGATACTGCCTGAGAATTCCTTGTGGGAAGCTGCAGTTTCTTGTCTGGAGATTCCCGCTCTTTTTCCTCATGAGAGGAGGGAAATTTACCTCAGCTTTCTTCCCCTTAACATGTGTACCCTTGTGTCAGGGACATGAGTCATCAGTGATATGCAAATCATCTTTTATTACAATAATCATATATTGAATACCTTTCAGCCATTTTGGCTGTAACTTTGCATTATCGTAGTCGACACTGGAGTCAAACTCTGTGTCGATATCAGTGTGTATTATTTTGGATAGTGATCATTGTGAGACTCTGAAGGTCTCTGCGACATAGGGACAGACATGGGTAGATTTCCTGTCTGTTCTCTAATCTTTTGTGCAATAAATTCACCTCAGCACTTACACATATCCAAACAGGTGTCGGCGTTGTCGACGGAGACACCCTCTCACACACATATTTTCTCTATCTCCTCCTTAGGGGAGCCTTTTACCTCAGACATGTCGACACACGCGTACCGACACACCACACACACAGGGGATGCTCTATTTGAAGACAGTTCCCCCACAAGGCCCTTTGGAGAGACAGAGAGAGAGAGTATGCCAGCACACACCCCAGCGCTATATAACCCAGGGATTACACTACAACTCAGTGTTTACCCAGTAGCTGCTGTATATACAAATTTGCGCCTAAATGTATGTGCCCCCCCCCCCCTCTTTTCACCCTTTGTGTATCTGGATACTGCCGGGGAGAGCCTGGGGAGCTTCTTTCCAGCGGAGCTGTGAATAGAAAATGGCGCTGGTGTGCTCAGGAAGAAGGCACCGCCCCCTCAGTGGCGGGCTTCTGTCCCGCTTTCTGTGAAAAAATGGCGGGGGTTTTTACATATATACAGTGCCAGACTGTATATATGTATTTTTATTGCCAAAAGGTACTTTAATTGCTGCCCAGGGCGCCCCCCCCCCCCCCCCACAAGCTCCCTGCACCCTACAGTGACCGGAGTGTGTAAGTGTGCTGGGAGCAATGGCGCACAGCTGCGGTGCTGTGCGCTACCTTAATGAAGACAGGAGTCTTCTGCCGCCTATTTCGTCGTCTTCAAGCTTCTGTTCTTTTGGCTCTGCGAGGGGGACGGCGGCACGGCTCCGGGAACGGACGATCGAGGACAGGTGCCTGTGTTCGAACCCTCTGGAGCTAATGGTGTCCAGTAGCCTAAGAAGCACAAGCTAGCTGCAAGCAGGTAGGTTTGCTTCTCTCCCCTTAGTCCCACGTAGCAGTGAGTCTGTTGCCAGCAGAAGCTCACTGAAAATAAAAAACCTAATAAATACTTTCTTTACTAGTAAGCTCAGGAGAGCCCACTAGGAGCACCCAGCTCTGGCCGGGCACAGATTCTAACTGAGGTCTGGAGGAGGGGCATAGAGGGAGGAGCCAGTGCACACCAGATAGTACCTAATCTTTCCTTTAGAGTGCCCAGTCTCCTGCGGAGCCCGTCTATCCCCATGGTCCTTACGGAGTTCCCAGCATCCACTAGGACGTCAGAGAAAACCCAGATAGCGCTTTTTATATATATATATAATCAATGTTATACACTCACTGCACCTTAAACATGCCCCCCCCCCCCCCTCTTTTCAGCCCTCTGTCACCGAGTTCAGCAGGGGAGAGTCCTGGGAGCCAGCTTCTCTGCAGCGTTCTGTGGAGAAAATGGCACTGTTAGTGCTGAGGGATCAAGATCCGCCCACTCCAGCGGCGGGCTTCGGTCCCGCTTCAATATTAAAAAAATGGCGGGGGATCTCTTCATTTACTGCCTCCGCAGCCTAATGTACCCTTGTATGCTAGACCAGAGGTTTATTGCTGCCCAGGGCGCACCCCCTGCGCCCTGCACCCATCAGTGCCCGTTCTGTGTGTGTAGCGTGTGGGAGCAATGGCGCGCAGCGGCTTACCTCAGTGAAGATCTGAAGTCTTCTGGCGCCTTGAAGTCTTCTTTTCTTCTTATACTCACCCGGCTTCTATCTTCCGGCTCTGTGAGGAGGACGGCGGCGCGGCTCTGGGACGAACGGCGGGGTGAGACCTGCGTTCCGACTCCCTCTGGAGCTAATGGTGTCCAGTAGCCTAAGAAGCAGAGCCTATCATTTAAGTAGGGCTGCTTCTCTCTCCTCAGTCCCACGATGCAGAGAGCCTGTTGCCAGCAGTGCTCCCTGAAAATAAAAAACCTAACAAAATTCTTTTTCAGAGAAACTCTGGAGAGCTCCTCTGTAATGCACCCTATCTCCTCTGGGCACAAAATCTAACTGAGGTCTGGAGGAGGGGCATAGAGGGAGGAGCCAGTGCACACCCATACTAAAAGTTCTTTATAGTGCCCATGTCTCCTGCGGAGTCCGTCAATACCCCATGGTCCTTACGGAGTCCCCAGCATCCTCTAGGACGTAAGAGAAATGAACCTTGAGGGAGGCCAGACGTAGGCCTAAGTCCAGGCCCTGCTGAAGAAAAGACAACAACTTGGCTATACTAAACTTGGAAGCGTCATAATCGTTAGATGCGCACCAAACAAAGGGGGTAATTCCAAGTTGATCGCAGCAGGAAATTTTTTAGCAGTTGGGCAAAACATGTGCACTGCAGGGGAGGCAGATTTAACATGTGCAGAGAGAGTTAGATTTGGGTGTGATGTGTTCAATCTGCAATCTAATTTGCATTGTAAAAATAAAGCAGCCAGTATTTACCCTGCACAGAAATAAAATAACCCACCCAAATCTAACTCTTTCTGCACATGTTATATCTGCCTCCCTTGCAGTGCACATGGTTTTGCCCAACTGCTAAAAAATTTCCTGCTGTGATCAACTTGGAATTACCCCCAAAGTAAGAATGCCAGACCCTATAGTAAATCCGAGCCTAAGCCGGTTTCCGGGCCCGCAACATAGTTTGAATGACCGCCTCAGAAAACCATTTAGCCCTTAAGACGGAAGCTTTAAAAGCTACGCTGTCAAAGACAGCCGGGCTAGGTCCTGGTAGACACAGGGGTTCTGAACGAGGAGGTCTGGGCGTTGTGGAAGTAGAATTGGACGCTCTGACGATAGGCCTTGCAGTTCTGAGAACCAGTGTCATCTGGGCCACGCTGGAGCTATGAGAAGGAGAATTCCTTTTTCTTGCTTAAACTTCCGAATTACCCTGGGCAGGAGTGACACCGGAGGGAACACGTACGGCAGCTGAAACCTCCACGGCACCGCCAGCGCATCCACGAATGCTGCTTGAGGATCCCTTGTCCTTGCTCCGAAGACCGGAACCTTGTGATTGTGTCGAGACGCCATCAGATCTACGTCTGGAAGACCCCACTTTTCCACTAGGAGTTGAAACACTTCTGGATGGAGGCCCCACTCGCCGGCATGTACGTCCTGACGACTGAGAAAGTCCGCTTCCCAATTCAGGACTCCCGGAATGAAAATTGCCGATATGGCCGGTAGATGGCATTCCGCCCAATGTAGAATCCATGAGACTTCCTTCATTGCCAGACGGCTTTGAGTGCCGCCTTGATGATTTATGTAAGCCACTGTGGTGGCGTTGTCCGACTGCACTTGAACAGGACGGTTGTGAATTAAATGCTGGGCTAGGTTCAATGCATTGAAGACCGCCCGCAATTCCAGATGTTGATTGAGAGGAGGGACTCCTCCTTGGTCCACCGACCCTGAAGGGAGTGTTGCTCCAGTACCGCACCCCAACCTCTTAGACTGGCATCTGTCGTCAACAGGATGGATATCCAGAAGGGACGGCCCCTGCACAATTGTTGGTCCTGGAGCTACCAGAGCAGCGACAGACGGACCTCCGGAGTCAATGAGATCATTTGAGACCTGATCCGGTGAGGCAGGCCGTCCCACTTGGCTAGAATCAGCCTCTGGAGGGGGCGAGAATGGAATTGAGCATACTTCACCATGTCGAATGCTGATACCATGAGGCCCAGCACCTGCATTGCCGAATGTATCGACAGTTGCGGACGAGAAAGGAAGCAACGAATCCTGTCCTGAAGCTTCAGGGCTTTCTCCTGACACAAGAACAACCTCTGGTTGTGAGTGGCCAATAGCGCTCTCAGATGCACCATGCTCTGAGCAGGGATCAGGGAGGATTTCTTCCAGTTCATGAGCCACCCGTGGGCTTGTAGAAACCGGACCATCATATCTAGATGACGTAGGAGAAGTTCTGGGGAATTTTCCAGGATTAACAAGTCGTCCAGATACGGCAGTATCTTGACCCCTTGACGGCGGAGTACCACCGTCATCACCGCCATAACTTTGGTGAAGACTCGCGGAGCCGTTGTTAAACCAAAAGGTAATGCCCGAAACTGGTAATAGAGGTTGCCAATAGCAAACCTCAGGTATTGCTGATGTGACGCTGCTATAGGAATATGCAGGTAAGCATCCTGTATGTCCAGGGTGACCATGTAGTCCCCAGGTTCCAAAGCCAGAACTATAGAGCGAAGGCTTTCCATATGGAACTTGGAAACCTTCACAAACCTGTTCAATGCCTTGAGGTTGAGAATGGGCCGGGAGGACCCATTCGGTTTCGGGACTAGAAACAGCGGAGAATAATACCCTCGGCCCCTCTGCGCAATAGGCACCTGTACTACGACTCCTGTATCCAGGAGGGTCTTTGCCACCGAATGTAGAGTGTTTGCCTTTGTCTGGTCCATAGGGACGTCTGTCTGGCAAAATCAATGAGGGGGTCCGTTTTTGAAGGCCATGGCGTAACCTCGATTGACGACTTCCCGTGTCTTCAACCATTCCTGGGTATACCCTAGAAGCCGGCCCCCCACCCTGGGTTCCCCCAGGGGGAGGCCCGCCCCGTCATGCGGCAGGCTTATCGGCCTTGGAAGCTGGCTGACGGGCCGCCCAGGCTCTTTTTGGTTTTGGCTTACCAGGTTTGGAAGTGCGGGCCTGCTTGTTGTACGCCTGACCTTTTGCATTACCTGAAGGACGAAAGGGGCGAAAGGAAGTACCTTTAGCCTTCGACACAGAAGGAGCGGTACTTGGCAGACAGGCCGTTTTGGCTGTAGCCAAGTCAGCCACTGTCTTATTTAAGTCCTCCCCAAACAGAATATCTCCCTTGAAAGGGAGTACCTCCAGGGTTTTTCTAGAGTCCAGATCCACAGACCAGGATCTCAGCAACAATATCCGGCGAGCCAGGACTGACGTAGTAGAGACCTTGGCTGCTAGGATACCGGCATCAGAAGCCACTTCTTTAATATAGCGAGAAGCTGTGACAATATATGACAAGCATTGTCTAGCATGGTCAGAAGAGATTTCAGCTTTTAACTCCAAGGCCCATGCTTCAATAGCCTCTGCAGCCCATGCTGCTGCAATAGTGGGCCATTGTGCAGCACCCGTGAGGGTGTAAATGGCTTTAAGACAACCCTCCACACGTTTATCCGTAGGCTCTTTTAGAGACGTGACGGTAGTGACAGGTAGAGCTGAGGAAACCACCATCCTAGCCACATGTGAGTCTACTGGAGGAGGTGTTTCCCAATTCTTAGACAGCTCTGGTGCGAGGGGATAGCGAGCCAGCTTCTTCTTTTGAGGCACAAACTTCGTACCCGGGTTTTCCCAGGGTTCCTGACGTATATCCACTAGGTGATCAGAGTGAGGTAAAACTTGTTTAACCACCTTCTGACGCTTGAACCTATCTGGTTTCTTAGGAGGGACGGATGGCTCGGGATCATCCGTTATCTGTAGAATTAACTTAATAGCCTCCAAAAGATCAGGAACATCCACATGTGAACTACCCTCCCCATCAGCAGTATCTGAGTCAGAACCTGTGGGGTCAGTATAAGTGCCGTCTTCATCAGACGAGGTGTCAGTGACAGCAGTGGATTGTGAGGAGACAAGCGCTCGCTTAGAGGACCCCTTGGACTTAGGCGAGCGATGGTCAGACTTTTTAGTAGTCAGGGACTGGTTCAACTTCTTCAATTGAGCAGATAAATCGTCTGCCCATGGCGGGTTAGCTGCAGGGACCACATATGGTTGTACCGGCATTGGGGGTCCCAAAGGGGGTGTTAGTTTATTAACTAGCGTAAGTAGAAGCGTGGAAAAAGCGGCCCACGGTGGGTCATTATGTACCTCCGTTGCCACAGTCCCACTGGGGGGCAAGGAGCCCCCAGAACCAGAGCCCACAGCTGCTATACTCTCCTCATAGGGATCTGTGGCTTCAGCAACACCGGCAGTGTGTTCAGCCCCAGAACCGTTACCCTCAGAAGCAGACATGATATAACCTGCAGTATCAGGTAACACAGTACAATTGGCAGCAGCACAATACCTCTTACCCAAACCCCTGCGCAGTGTAGTCAGCACTAGCAGAGATAAAGGAGAGATATGGTGACTAAATCACAGAGAAAAAATAAGAATTTACTTACCGATAATTCTATTTCTCATAGTCTGTAGTGGATGCTGGGGACTCCGAAAGGACCATGGGGAATAGCGGCTCCGCAGGAGACTGGGCACAAAAGTAAAAGCTTTAGGACTACCTGGTGTGCACTGGCTCCTCCCCCTATGACCCTCCTCCAAGCCTCAGTTAGGATACTGTGCCCGGACGAGCGTACACAATAAGGAAGGATTTTGAATCCCGGGTAAGACTCATACCAGCCACACCAATCACACCGTACAACTTGTGATTTGAACCCAGTTAACAGCATGATAACAGAGGAGCCTCTGAAAAGATGGCTCACAACAATAATAACCCGATTTTTGTAACAATAACTATGTACAAGTATTGCAGACAATCCGCACTTGGGATGGGCGCCCAGCATCCACTACGGACTATGAGAAATAGAATTATCGGTAAGTAAATTCTTATTTTCTCTAACGTCCTAGTGGATGCTGGGGACTCCGAAAGGACCATGGGGATTATACCAAAGCTCCCAAACGGGCGGGAGAGTGCGGATGACTCTGCAGCACCGAATGAGAGAACTCCAGGTCCTCCTCAGCCAGGGTATCAAATTTGTAGAATTTTGCAAACGTATTTGCCCCTGACCAAGTAGCTGCTCGGCAAAGTTGTAAAGCCGAGACCCCTCGGGCAGCCGCCCAAGATGAGCCCACTTTCCGTGTGGAATGGGCTTTTACAGATTTTGGCTGTGGCAGGCCTGCCACAGAATGTGCAAGCTGAATTGTACTACAAATCCAACGAGCAATCGTCTGCTTAGAAGCAGGGGCACCCAGCTTGTTGGGTGCATACAGGATAAACAGCGAGTCAGATTTTCTGACTCCAGCCGTCCTGGAAACATATATTTTCAGGGCCCTGACTACGTCCAGCAACTTGGAATCCTCCAAGTCCCTAGTAGCCGCAGGCACCACAATAGGCTGGTTTAAGTGAAATGCTGAAACCACCTTAGGGAGAAATTGAGGACGAGTCCTCAATTCTGCCCTGTCCGTATGAAAAATTAGGTAAGGGCTTTTATAGGATAAAGCCACCAATTCTGATGCACGCCTGGCTGAAGCCAGGGCTAACAGCATTACCACTTTCCATGTGAGATATTTTAAGTCCACAGTGGTGAGTGGTTCAAACCAATGTGATTTTAGGAATCCCAAAACTACATTGAGATCCCAAGGTGCCACTGGAGGCACAAAAGGAGGCTGTATATGCAGTACCCCCTTGACAAACGTCTGAACTTCAGGAACTGAAGCTAGTTCTTTTTGGAAGAATATCAACAGGGCCGAAATTTGAACCTTAATGGACCCTAATTTGAGGCCCATAGACAGTCCTGTTTGCAGGAAATGCAGGAATCGACCCAGTTGAAATTCCTCTGTAGGAGCCTTCCTGGCCTCACACCACGCAACATATTTACGCCAAATACGGTGATAATGTTGTACAGTTACATCCTTCATGGCTTTGATCAGGGTAGGGATAACTTCATCCGGAATGCCTTTTTCCTTCAGGATCCGGCGTTCAACCGCCATGCCGTCAAACGCAGCCGCGGTAAGTCTTGGAACAGACATGGTCCCTGCTGGAGCAGGTCCTTTCTTAGAGGTAGAGGCCACGGGTCTTCCGTGAGCATCTCTTGAAGTTCCGGGTACCAAGTCCTTCTTGGCCAATCCGGAGCCACGAGTATAGTCTTTACACCTCTCCTTCTTATGATTCTCAGTACCTTGGGTATGAGAGGCAGAGGATGGAACACATATACTGACTGGTACACCCACGGTGTTACCAGAGCGTCCACAGCTATTGCCTGAGGGTCCCTTGACCTGGCGCAATATCTGTCCAGTTTTTTGTTGAGGCGGGACGCCATCATGTCCACCTTTGGTTTTTCCCAACGGTTCACAATCATGTGGAAGACTTCTGGGTGAAGTCCCCACTCCCCCGGGTGAAGATCGTGTCTGCTGAGGAAGTCTGCTTCCCAGTTGTCCACTCCCGAAATGAACACTGCTGACAGTGCTATCACATGATTTTCCGCCCAGCGAAGAATCCTTGCAACTTCCGTCATTGCCCTCCTGCTTCTTGTGCCGCCCTGTCTGTTTACGTGGGCGACTGCCGTGATGTTGTCCGACTGGATCAACACCAGCTGACCCTGAAGCAGAGGCCTTGCCTGACCTAGGGCATTGTAAATGGCCCTTAGTTCCAGGATATTTATGTGAAGTGACGTTTCCATGCTTGACCACAAGCCCTGGAAATTTTTTTCCCTGTGTGACTGCTCCCCAGCCTCTCAGGCTGGCATCCGTGGTCACTAGGACCCAATCCTGAATGCCGAATCTGCGGCCCTCTAGGAGATGAGCACTCTGTAACCACCACAGGAGAGACACCCTTGTCCTTGGAGACAGGGTTATCCGCTGATGCATTTGAAGATGCGATCCGGACCATTTGTCCAGCAGATCCCACTGAAAAGTTCTTGCGTGGAATCTGCCGAATGGAATCGCTTCGTAAGAAGCCACCATCTTTCCCAGGACCCTTGTGCATTGATGCACTGACACTTGGCCTGGTCTTAAGAGGTTCCTGACTAGGTCGGATAACTCCCTGGCTTTCTCCTCCGGGAGAAACACCTTTTTCTGTACTGTGTCCAGAATCATCCCTAGGAACAGCAGACGTGTCGTCGGAATCAGCTGCGATTTTGGAATATTTAGAATCCATCCGTGCTGTCGTAGTACTACTTGAGATAGTGCTACTCCGACCTCTAACTGTTCTCTGGACCTTGCCCTTATCAGGAGATCGTCCAAGTAAGGGATAATTAAGACGCCTTTTCTTCGAAGAAGAATCATCATTTCGGCCATTACCTTGGTAAAGACCCGGGGTGCCGTGGACAATCCAAACGGCAGCGTCTGAAACTGATAGTGACAGTTCTGTACCACAAACCTGAGGTACCCTTGGTGAGAAGGGCAAATTGGGACATGGAGGTAAGCATCCTTGATGTCCAGAGACACCATATAGTCCCCTTCTTCCAGGTTCGCTATCACTGCTCTGAGTGACTCCATCTTGAACTTGAACCTTTTTATGTAAGTGTTCAAGGATTTCAGATTTAAAATGGGTCTCACCGAGCCGTCCGGCTTCGGTACCACAAACAGCGTGGAATAATACCCCTTTCCCTGTTGTAGGAGGGGTACCTTGATTATCACCTGCTGGGAATACAGCTTGTGAATGGCTTCCAATACCGCCTCCCTGTCGGGGGGAGACGTTGGTAAAGCAGACTTCAGGAACCGGCGAGGGGGAGACGTCTCGAATTCCAATTTGTACCCCTGAGATACTACCTGCAGGATCCAGGGGTCCACTTGCGAGTGAGCCCACTGCGTGCTGAAATTCTTGAGACGGGCCCCCACCGTGCCTGAGTCCGCTTGTAAGGCCCCAGCGTCATGCTGAGGACTTGGCAGAAGCGGGGGAGGGCTTCTGTTCCTGGGAAGAGGCTGTCTGCTGCAGTCTTTTTCCCCTTCCTCTGCCCCTGGGCAGATATGACTGGCCTTTTGCCCGCTTGCCCTTATGGGGTTGAAAGGACTGAGCCTGAAAAGACGGTATCTTTTTCTGCTGAGAGGTGACCTGGGGTAAAAAGGTGGATTTCCCAGCCGTTGCCGTGGCCACCAGGTCCGATAGACCGACCCCAAATAACTCCTCCCCTTTATACGGCAATACTTCCATATGCCGTTTGGAATCCGCATCACCTGACCACTGTCGCGTCCATAACCCTCTTCTGGCAGAAATGGACATCGCACTTACTCTTGATGCCAGAGTGCAAATATCCCTCTGTGCATCTCGCATATATAGAAATGCATCCTTTAAATGCTCTATAGTCAATAATATATTGTCCCTGTCCAGGGTATCAATATTTTCAGTCAGGGAATCCGACCAAGCCACCCCAGCACTGCACATCCAGGCTGAGGCGATTGCTGGTCGCAGTATAATACCAGTATGTGTGTATATACTTTTTAGGATATTTTCCAGCTTCCTATCAGCTGGTTCCTTGAGGGCGGCCGTATCAGGAGACGGTAACGCCACTTGTTTTGATAAGCGTGTGAGCGCCTTATCTACCCTAGGGGGTGTTTCCCAACGTGCCCTAACCTCTGGCGGGAAAGGGTATAATGCCAATAATTTTTTAGAAATTAGCAGTTTTTTATCGGGGGAAACCCACGCTTCATCACACACCTCATTTAATTCATCTGATTCAGGAAAAACTACGGGTAGATTTTTCACACCCCACATAATACCATTTTTTGTGGTACTTGTAGTATCAGAAATGTTCAAAACCTCCTTCATTGCCGTGATCATGTAACGTGTGGCCCTACTGGAAAATACGTTTGTTTCCTCACCGTCGACACTGGAGTCAGTGTCCGTGTCAGTGTCTGTATCGACCTGAGGTAACGGGCGTTTTAGAGCCCCTGACGGTGTTTGAGACGCCTGTACAGGTATTAACTGATTTGCCGGCTGTCTCATGTCGTCAACAGTCTTTTGTAAAGTGCTGACACTATCACGTAATTCTTTCCATAAGACCATCCAGTCAGGTGTCGACTCCCTAGGGGGTGACATCACTAACACAGGCAATTGCTCCGCCTCCACACCATTTTCCTCCTCATACATGTCGACACAATGTACCGACACACAGCACACACACAGGGAATGCTCTGACAGAGGACAGGACCCCACTAGCCCTTTGGGGAGACAGATGGAGAGTTTGCCAGCACACACCAGAGCGCTATATATATATAGGGATAACCTTATATATCCCTGATATAGCTGCTGTATATATTTATCTGCCAAATTAGTGCCCCCCCTCTCTTGTTTTACCCTGTTTCTGTAGTTCAGGACTGCAGGGGAGAGTCAGGGAGCCTTCCTCCAACGGAGCTGTGAGGAAAAAATGGCGCCAGTGTGCTGAGGAGATAGGCTCCGCCCCCTTCTCGGCGGCCTTTCTCCCGCTTTTTTATGGAAAAATTGGCAGGGGTTAAATGCATCCATATAGCCCAGGAGCTATATGTGATGTATTTTTTGCCAAAAAATGTGTTTTTATTGCGTCTCAGGGCGCCCCCCCCCCCCAGCGCCCTGCACCCTCAGTGACCGGAGTGTGAAGTGTGCTGAGAGCAATGGCGCACAGCTGCGGTGCTGTGCGCTACCTTATTGAAGACAGGACGTCTTCTGCCGCCGATTTTCCGGACCTCTTCAGTCTTCTGGCTCTGTAAGGGGGCCGGCGGCGCGGCTCTGGGACCCATCCATGGCTGGGCCTGTGATCGTCCCTCTGGAGCTAATGTCCAGTAGCCTAAGAAGCCCAATCCACTCTGCACGCAGGTGAGTTCGCTTCTTCTCCCCTTAGTCCCTCGGTGCAGTGAGCCTGTTGCCAGCAGGTCTCACTGAAAATAAAAAACCTACTTTAAACTTTTACTCTAAGCAGCTCAGGAGAGCCGCTTAGTATGCACCCTTCTCGTTCGGGCACAAAAATCTAACTGGGGCTTGGAGGAGGGTCATAGGGGGAGGAGCCAGTGCACACCAGGTAGTCCTAAAGCTTTTACTTTTGTGCCCAGTCTCCTGCGGAGCCGCTATTCCCCATGGTCCTTTCGGAGTCCCCAGCATCCACTAGGACGTTAGAGAAATACGTATTAAAGTATATCTTTGTGAAAATCCTATATCAATATAAAACCTGACGCACCAAGCCCCCTCAGGTTATAGAATATAGGGATAGCAAGTTGAGTGAAAGACACGAAATGGACACCACTCAGCTATCTAACGCACACACAGATAGTCATAGTTTGTACAATGCAGAGGTTATTACTAACAATAATACTGCACTGGACTAGCTTATATATATAGCTATATAGTCAATAGATATAACACTGCACAGTAAGAAATGGATGTATATCACAGGGTAATTGTACTAGAAAACCCTGACTAAATGCACTCTTTCTTAACTAGCACTGTCTAAAAAGGCAGGTAGAATACTAAAGTGTCATGTAAAGTCACAGCACTGACAACCAGGCGGCTTTACACAGGAGGATTTGCCCAAGCAGTCCCAGGAACAGTGAAGCTGAGAGATAATGTCGCCCAGACACTGACAGGGAGTGATGGATAGACAGATATGCAGCTCCAGGGCGGGAACATTTGCGGGAAATGGCGCCCTGGGGCTGGGGGTTCAGGTCTAAGCCTTATCCCCCTGCTGGCAAAACCACTGAGTACTGTGGGCTACTGAAAATGGTTTAGAGAGAAAACCTGACCTGCACCCATGCCCTGGTGATCTAGTGGGATCGCCTGTACTGCCACAGTGTCCACCGCCAGCGCGCGCGCGGCCCGCCTCCCACTGACCACGCCGGATCGCGATAAAGACCGGGTCCCGCAAGCGGGACCCACTCACCACCTCCCGAAGCGCGGCCACGCGATCCCGGAGAGCCCCCGTCGTGTGTGCCTGACATGAAGAAAACTGGAGCCTCCTGCTGTAGTTACCCGGCAACCAGGGCTCGGGAGTGTACAGCGCCGCAGGGGAGAGCTGGAGCTGCAACAGTGAATGTCTTCTGACATTTACCACCGCTGCTGCCCTTGAAGTCTTCACTTTTTTCTTCAAAAAAAGCTCTTCTTAGGGCTACCTGGAGCAGCCCCTCTGTTATGTGCCTGCTTACTGCAGCACCAACTACAAAACTGAGCTCCTGTGCAGGGAGGTGGGGTTATAGAGGAGGCGGCGCTGTGCATTCTGGAAAAAGTCAAAGCTTTGAGCCTGTTGGTGCCTCGGATCAAGATCCTACTCTACACCCCAATGTCTATCCTTGTGGAGCCCAGTGTACCCCGCAGCAGAAATGGCTCTTCTGTGGTATAACGTGTATAAGCGACTCTACTGTGGTGTAACATGTATAAGCGGCTCTACTGTGGTGTAACATATATAATCGGCTCTACTGTGTGGCGTAACATGTATAAGGGGCTCTACTGTGGTGTAACGTATATAAGCGGCTCTACTCTACTGTGTGGCGTAACGTGTATAAGTGGCTCTACTGTGGCATAACGTGTATAAACAGCTCTTCTGTGGTGTAACATGTATAAGCATCTCTACCCTGAGCTCTACAAGGTCTAGAACCAGCCCTGTCAGCAATTTAGAATTTTTAAATATTTTTTATTTTCAAATATAACATTCCACCACATGTTGGCCAGGCCCCCAATTCCGTACAGGGCAGGGTGTGCAGAAACATACCTTTGCTCCGGGCACCATGGCACCTAGCTACACCTCTGACTCTACCTTTTTGGCAGGTACAGTACCGTTTTTTGGGTGTGGTATGAGTTGCCGGTAGGGATGGACATCGATGGTCGATGTTTCCGAACCATCAATGTTTTTCTTTCGATGGTAGTGTTTTAAGCATTCAATGGTGCCCTCCCGATGTTTTTTTTACCATCGAATGATAGTCATTTGATGGTCTTCCGATGGTGGCTTGTACTTTCTTATTCCCAATAGCTATGCCTCCCCTTGCTGCTGTGTCTGTATCAGGGAAACTTCCTAAGTTCGTTGGAGGCTGTCTGACACACTCTCTGCTTCAGACATGAGCCTGCCTAGTCCCCTCACTCCCTCCCCTCTCTAGGCTGCTGCTAGGCAACAGGGCCCACTGCTAGCTCTGATTTGCTCTCACTGACTCAGAGAGCCAATCAGAGCACAGACCTCACCCTGCAGCAGCAGCAGTCAGACACACGGAGCTCAGGAGGATTCAGAGGAGGAGACAGAGTGACATTACTGAACTTTATATCACCCCAGCTATACACCAGCACTGATCAGGGGGCATCATTTAGGAGGGCTATGGACAAAGTCCTTGCTTGAGTATGTTTTGGACTGTGGGAAGAACCAAGAGAAAACACAAAAAACATGGAAAGAACAAACAAACTCCACACCATAATCAGAATTGGTCCCATGTGAGACAGCAAAGCAAACTGTGCACTGAGCCAGTTGCCATCCACATTATTGTGAATGGGTACTGAGTCTGAACCTTATGCACCAAGCTCCAAAAAGTGAAGCTTTTTGGAGCTTGGTCCCAAAGGTTACCGACATCTGGCTCTGATGGTGTTAGTCGCTTTATGCCTATGGAGGAATTTTCAGAGGTGAAGGCTATTATGATTTCTCTTCTGCAGTCTTTGCCCAGCACTGAGGAGATGCACATGGCGCAGTATAAGTCACTGCAAGTATGGCGGTACGGAGCGGTACGGCGTACCGGTAAGAAATTCCCAGCCGGTACGCCGTACCGTCCACCATACTGCATCCCGCTGGCTTTGTTCTGTCTGAGGGGAGGAGAGAGCAGCACAGCGCATCTCCTGCCCCTCAATTCTCTTTGATACCCGGCCTCACTCTCCATCGGCGGCGGGGTCAATCTGAATAAGGCATCGGTTTGCTAGCCAATCAGAGCTCGCGGACCGACAGCCACGGCTCCTGATTGGCTGCCGGTCCGCGAGCTCTGATTGGCTAACGGACCGGCACCTCATTTCAGATTGACCCCGCCACTGCCGCTGGAGATTGAGACCAGGCATCAAAGAGAATTGAGGGGCAGGAGAAGCGCTGAGCTCTCCTCCTCTCACATCGAAGAAACAGCCAGCGGTAAGGGGTGGGGGTGGGGGCAATGAGCGCACAGTGGGGCAATTTATATCTGGCACTGTGGGGGCATTGTATATCTGGCACAGGGGGGCATTGTATATCTGCTACAGTGGAGCATTGTATATCTGGCACTGTGGGGGCAATGTATATCTGGCACTGTGGGGGCATTGTATGTATGGCACAGGAGGGCATTGTATGTATGGCACAGGGGGGCATTGTATGTCTGGCACAGGGGGGGCATTGTATATCTGGCACAGTGGGGGCATTGTATATCTGGCACAGGGGGGCAATGTATATCTGGCACTGTGGGGGCAATGTATATCTGGTACAGGGGGGCGTTGTATGTCTGGCACAGTGGGGGCATTGTATATCTGGCATAGGGGGCGTTGTATATCCATACCTCCCAACTTCTGTCCTTCTTGAATCGGGACATGCCGCGCCTGACGCGCGGCTGCGACTAAAAATAAGATTTTAAACCTACCGGTAAATCTTTTTCTCGTAGTCCGTAGAGGATGCTGGGGACTCCGAAAGGACCATAGGGATAGACGGGCTCCGCAGGAGACATGGGCACTTTAAGAAAGACTTTAGGTATGGGTGTGCACTGGCTCCTCCCACTATGCCCCTCCTCCAGACCTCAGTTAGATAAACTGTGCCCAGAGGAGACGGACAGTACGAGGAAAGGATTTTTGTTAATCCAAGGGCAAGATTCATACCAACCACACCAATCACACCGTATAACTTGTGATATACTAACCAGTTAACAGTATGAAACCAACATAGCATCAGTCCAAGACCGATGAAAACTATAACATAACCCTTATGTAAGCAAAACTGTAAACAAGTCTTGCAGAAGTAGTCCGCACTTGGGACGGGCGCCCAGCATCCTCTACGGACTACGAGAAAAAGATTTACCGGTAGGTTTAAAATCTTATTTTCTCTTACGTCTTAGAGGATGCTGGGGACTCCGTAAGGACCATGGGGATTATACCAAAGCTCCCAAACGGGCGGGAGAGTGCAGATGACTCTGCAGCACCGATTGAGCAAACAGGAGGTCCTCCTCAGCCAGGGTATCAAACTTATAGAACTTTGCAAAGGTGTTTGAACCCGACCAAGTAGCAGCTCGGCATAGTTGCAGTGCCGAGTCCCCTCGGGCAGCCGCCCAAGACGAGCCCACCTTCCAAGTGGAATGGGCCTTAACAGATTTTGGTAACGGCAATCCAGCCGTAGAATGCGCCTGCTGAATCGTGTTACAGATCCAGCGAGCAATAGTCTGCTTTGAAGCAGGGGCGCCAACCTTGTTGGCCGCATATAGCACAAACAGTGCTTCTGTTTTTCTGACTCTAGCCGTTCTGGCCACGTACATTTTCAAAGCCCTGACTACATCAAGGGACTCGGAATCCTCCAAGTCTCGCGTAGCCACAGGCACCACAATAGGTTGGATCACATGAAAAGATGACACCACCTTTGGCAAGAATTGAGGACGGGTCCGCAATTCTGCTCTATCCATATGGAAAACCAGATAGGGGCCTTTATGAGACAAAGCCGCCAATTCCGACACTCGCCTAGCCGAAGCCAAGGCTAATAACATGACCACCTTCCAAGTGAGATATTTTAACTCCACCGTTTGAAGCGGTTCAAACCAGTGCGACTTAAGGAAACTTAACAACACGTTAAGGTCCCAAGGCGCCACCGGAGGTATAAAAGGAGGCTGAATATGCAGCACTCCCTTCACAAAAGTCTGTACTTCTGGGAGAGAAGCCAATTCTTTTTGAAAGAAAATGGATAAGGCCGAAATCTGAACCTTAATGGAGCCTAATTTTAGGCCCAAATTCACTCCAGTTTGTAGGAAGTGAAGGAAATGGCCCAGTTGGAATTCTTCCGTAGGAGCATTCCTGGCCTCACACCAAGAAACATATTTTCGCCATATACGGTGATAATGTTTAGCTGTCACGTCCTTCCGAGCCTTTATCAGCGTAGGAATGACCTCATCCGGAATGCCTTTTTCCGCTAGGATCCGGCGTTCAACCGCCATGCCGTCAAACGCAGCCGCGGTAAGTCTTGGAACAAACAGGGCCCCTGTTGCAACAGGTCCTGTCGCAGAGGAAGAGGCCACGGATCTTCTGTGAGCATTTCCAGCAGATCCGGAGACCAGGTCCTTCGTGGCCAATCTGGAACAATGAGAATTGTTCTCACTCCTCTTTTTCTTATTATTCTCAACACCCTGGGTATGAGAGGAAGAGGAGGAAACACATAGACCGACTGGAACACCCACGGTGTCACTAGGGCGTCTACAGCAACCGCCTGAGGGTCTTTTGATCTGGCGCAATACCTGTGTAGCTTTTTGTTGAGGCGGGATGCCATCATGTCTATCTGGGGCAGTCCTCACTGACTTGCAATCTGTGCGAAGACTTCCTGATGAAGTCCCCACTCTCCTGGATGCAGGTCGTGACTGCTGAGGAAGTCTTTTTCCCAGTTGTCCACTCCCAGAATGAACACTGCTGACAGTGCGCTTACATGATTTTCTGCCCAGCGAAGAATCCTGGCGGCTTCCGCCATTGCCACTCTGCTCCTTATGCCGCCTTGGCGGTTTACATGAGCCACTGCGGTGACGTTGTCTGACTGGATCAGAACTGGTTGGTCGCGCAGTAAGGTCTCCGCTTGACGTAGGGCGTTTTATATGGCCCTCAGTTCCAGGATATTGATGTGAAGACAAGTCTCTTGACTTGACCAAAGACCTTGGAAGTTTCTTCCCTGTGTGACTGCTCCCCAACCTCGGAGGCTCGCGTCCGTGGTCACCAGGATCCAGTCCTGAATGCCGAACCTGCGGCCTTCTAGAAGGTGAGCACTCTGCAGCCACCACAGGAGAGATACCCTGGCTCTAGGGGACAGGGTGATCAACTGATGAATTTGTAGATGTGACCCGGACCACTTGTCCAGTAGGTCCCATTGGAAAGTCCTCGCATGGAACCTGCCGAAGGGAATGGCTTCGTATGATGCCACCATCTTTCCCAGGACTCGAGTGCAGTGATGCACTGACACCTGTTTTGGCTTGAATAGGTTCCTGACCAGAGTCATGAGTTCCTGAGCTTTTTCTATCGGAAGATAAACTCTTTTCTGGTCTGTATCCAGAATCATGCCTAAGAAGGTCAGACGAGTCGTAGGAACCAACTGCGACTTCGGGATATTGAGAATCCAGCCGTGTTGCTGTAACACCTTCAGTGAAAGTGAGACGCTGTTCAGCAATTGCTCTCTTGATCTCGCTTTTATGTGGAGATCGTCCAAGTACGGGATAATTGTGACACCTTGCTTGCGCAGGAGCACCATCATTTTCGCCATCACCTTAGTGAAAATCCTCGGGGCTGTGGAAAGCCCAAACGGCAACATCTGAAATTGGTAATGACAATCCTGTACCGCAAATCTCAGGTACGCCTGATGAGGTAGATAAATGGGAACATGAAGGTATGCATCCTTTATGTCCAGAGATACCATAAAATCCCCCCCTTCCAGGCTGGCGATGACCGCTCTGAGCGATTCCATCTTGAACTTGAACCTTTTCAAGTATAGGTTCAGGGATTTTAAATTTAAAATGGGTCTGACCGAACCGTCCGGTTTCGGGACTACAAACAGGGTTGAGTAATATCCCCTCCCTTGTTGAAGCAGGGAAACCATGACCACCACCTGTTGAAGATACAATATGTGAATTGCATTTAACACTATCTCCCTTTCCGGGGGAGAAGCTGGTAGGGCCGATTTGAAAAACCGGCGAGGAGGCACCTCTTCGAATTCCAGCTTGTAACCCTGGGAAACAATTTCTATTGCCCAGGGATCCACCTGTGAGTGAACCCAGATGTGGCTGAAAACTCGAAGACGTGCCCCCACTGGGGCGGACTCCTGTAGCGGAGCCCCAGCGTCATGCGGTGGATTTTGTAGAGGCCGGGGAGGACTTCTGTTCCTGGGAACTAGCTGTGTTGTGCAGCTTTTTTCCTCTGCCCTTACCTCTGGCAAGAAAGGACGCACCTCGTACTTTCTTGTTTCTTTGTGATCGAAAGGACTGCATTTGATAATGCAGCGCTTTCTTAGGCTGTGAGGGAATATAAGGAAAAAAATTTGATTTACCAGCTGTAGCTGTGGAGACCAGGTCCGAGGGACCTTCCCCAAACAATTCCTCGCCCTTGGAAGGTAAAACCTCCATGTGCCTTTTTGAGTCGGCATCACCTGTCCATTGCCGGGTCCATAGGACTCGTCTAGCAGAAATCGACATAGCGTTGATTCTAGAACCCAGTAGACTAATGTCCCTTTGAGCATCTCTCATATATAAGACAGCATCTTTTATATGCCCTAGGGTCAATAAAATGGTTTCCTTATCTAGGGTCTCAAGTTCCGCTGATAAGGTATCTGTCCATGCTGCTACAGCACTACAAACCCAGGCCGACGCAATCGCCAGTCTGAGTAAGGTACCAGAACGTGTGTAAATGGACTTCAAGGTAACCTCCTGCTTGCGATCAGCAGGATCCCTGAGGGTAGCCGTATCTTGGGATGGTAGCGCTACTTTTTTGGATAAGCGTGTCAATGCTTTGTCCACCCTAGGGGTGGATTCCCGCCGTATCCTGTCCGTTGGCGGGAAAGGATACGCCATAAGAATCCTTTTGGGAATCTCCAGACATAAAACTGCAGATTGGGAATCTGCTGTTTTTTGTCTGGAGATTCCCAAGCTTTTTCACGTATTTCGTTCAACTCATGTGAAGAGGGAAAGGTTACCTCAGGTTTCTTTCCCTTATACATGTGTACCCTCGTGTCAGGGACAGGGGGTTCCTCTGTGATATGCAAAACACCTTTTATTGCAATAATCATATATCGAATACATTTAGCCAATTTTGGCTGTAACTTTGCATCATCGTAGTCGACACTGGAGTCAGAATCCGTGTCGGTATCTGTGTCTACTATTTGGGATAGTGGGCGCTTTTGAGACCCCGAAGGTCCCTGCGACATAGGGACAGACATGGGTTGACTCCCTGGCTGTTCCCTAGCTTCAGCTTTGTCTAATCTTTTGTGCAATAAAATAAGAATTTACTCACCGGTAATTCTATTTCTCGTAGTCCGTAGTGGATGCTGGGTACTCCGTAAGGACCATGGGGTATAGACGAGCTCCGCAGGAAACTGGGCACTCTTAAAAGAAAGATTAGGTACTATATCTGGTGTGCACTGGCTCCTCCCTCTATGCCCCTCCTCCAGACCTCAGTTAGGGAAACTGTGCCCGGAAGAGCTGACATTACTAGGAAAGGATTTGGAATCCAGGGTAAGACTCATACCAGCCACACAAATCACACCGTACAACTCGTGATAACTATACCCAGTTAACAGTATGAACAATAACTGTGCCTCTCTCAACAGATGGCTCATACAATAATCCTTTAGTTAAGCAATAACTATATACATGTATTGCAGAGAGTCCGCACTTGGGACGGGCTCCCAGCATCCACTACAGACTACGAGAAATAGAATTACCGGTGAGTAAATTCTTATTTTCTCTGACGTCCTAGTGGATGCTGGGTACTCCGTAAGGACCATGGGGATTATACCAAAGCTCCCAAACGGGCGGGAGAGTGCGGATGATTCTGCAGCACCGAATGAGCAAACTCAAGGTCCTCCTCAGCCAGGGTATCAAACTTGTAGAATTTTGCAAAAGTGTTTGAACCCGACCAAGTAGCAGCTCGGCAAAGTTGTAAAGCCGAGACCCCTCGGGCAGCCGCCAAAGAAGAGCCCACCTTCCTCGTGGAATGGGCTTTTACTAATTTAGGATGCGGCAGTCCAGCCGCAGAATGTGCAAGTTGAATCGTGCTACAGATCCAGCGAGCAATAGTCTGCTTTGAAGCAGGAGCACCCAGCTTGCTGGGTGCATGCAGGATAAATAGCGAGTCAGTTTTTCTGACTCTAGCCGTCCTGGAAACAAAAAGTTTCAGGGCCCGGACTACGTCCAGCAACTTGGAATCCTCCAAGTCCCTAGTAGCCGCAGGCACCACAATAGGTTGGTTCAAATGAAACGATGATACCACCAAAGGGAGAAATTGGGGGGGTCATTCCGAGTTGTTCGCTCGCAAGTGGATTTTAGCAGATTTGCTCATGATAAGCCGCCGCCTACTGGGAGTGAATCTTAGAATCTTAAAATTGCGAACGATGTATTCGCAATATTGCGATTACACACCTCGTAGCAGTTTCTGAGTAGCTCCAGACTTACTCGGCATCTGCGATCATTTCACTGCTTGTCGTTCCTGGTTTGACGTCACAAACACACCCAGCGTTCGCCCAGACACTCCCCCGTTTCTCCGGCCACTCCTGCGTTTTTTCCGGAAACGGTAGCGTTTTTTCCCACACGCCCATAAAACGGCCTGTTTCCGCCCAGTAACACCCATTTCCTGTCAATCACATTACGATCGCCAGAACGATGAAAATGCCGTGAGTAAAATTCCTAAGTGCATAGCAAATTTACTTGACGCAGTCGCAGTGCGGACATTGCGCATGCGCATTAAGCGGAAAATCGCTGCGATGCGAAGATTTTTACCAAGCGAACAACTCGAAATGACCCCCCGGGGACGAGTCCTCCATTCTGCCCTTTCTATATGGAAGATCAGATATGGGCTTTTACATGACAAAGCCGCCAATTCTGACACACGCCTAGTCCAAGCTAAGGCCAAAAGCATGACCACTTTCCACGTGAGATATTTTAGCTCCACGTCCTTAAGTGGCTCAAACCAGTGGGATTTTAGGAATCCAACACACGTTAAGATCCCAAGGTGCCACTGGAGGCACAAAATGGGCTGAATATGCAGCACCCCTGTAACAACGTCTGAACTTCAGGCAATGAAGCCAGTTCTTTTTGAGAGAGAAAAAGGGATAGGGCCGAAATCTTGGCCTTTATGGATCCTACTTTTAGGCCCATAGTCACTCCTGACTGTAGGAAGTGCAGGAATCGACCCCCCCTGGAATTCCTCTGTAGGGCCTTCCCGGCCACACACCAAGCAACCTATTTTCGCCATATACAGTGAAAAAGTCTTGCTGTCACATCTTTCCTAGCCTTTATCAGCGTAGGAATAACTGCATCCGGAATGCCCTTTTCCGCTAGGATCCGGCGTTCAACCGCCATGCCGTCCAACGCAGCCGCGGTAAGTCTTGGATCAGACAGGGTCCCTGTTGCAACATGTCCTGACTGAGAGGCAGAGGCCATGGGTCCTCTGAGAGCATTTCTTGCAGTTCCGGGTACCGAGTCCTTCTTGGCCAATCCGGAGCAAAGAATATTGTTCACACTCCTCCGTTTATTACAATTCTCAGCCCTTGGGTCTGAGAGGAAGAGGAGGGAATATATAGACCGACTGGAACACCCACGGTGTTACTAGTGCGACCACAGCTATCGCCTGAGAGTCCCTTGACCCAGCGTAAAACCTTTTTTATCTTTTTATTGAGGTGGGACGCCATGTAGTCCACCTGAGGCAGTTTCCATCAATTTGCAAAACTGCGTGAAGACTTCCTGATGAAGTCACCACTTTCCCGGGTGGAGGTCGTGTCCACTCCCGGAATGAACACTGCTGACAGTGCGCTTACTTGATTTTCCGTCCAGCGAAGAATTCTGGTGGCTTCTACCCTCGCCACCCTGCTCCTTGTGCCGCCCTGACGGTTTACATGAGCCCCTGCAGTCTGACTGGATCAGAACCGGTTGGTCGCGAAGCAGGAACTCCGCTTGACTTAGGGCGTTGTATATGGCCCTTAGTTCCAAGATATTGATGTGAAGGCAAGTCTGTTGGCTTGACCACAAACCTTGGAATTTTCTTCCCTGTGTAACTGCCCCCCACCCTCGGAGGCTTGCATCCGTGGTCACCAGGACCCAGTCCTGAATGCCGAATCTGCGGCCCTCGAGAAGGTGAGCACTCCGCAGCCACCACAGCAGAGACACCCTGGCCCTGGGGGATAGGGTGATTAACCGATGCATCTGAAGATGTGATCCGGACCACTTGTCCAGTAAGTTCCATTGTCCTTGCATGGAACCAGCCGAAGGGGATGGCCTCGTATGATGCCATCATCCTTCCCAGGACTCGAGTGCAGTGATGCACTGACACCTGTTTTGGTTTTCAATGGATTCCTGACCAGTGTCATGAGCTCCTGAGCTCTCTATATCGGGAGATAAACCCTCTTCTGGTCTGTGTCTAGGATCATGCCTAGGCGAGGCAGATGAGCTGTAGGAACCAACTGCTACTTCGGAATATATAGAATCCAGTCGTGTTGCCGTTTCACTTCCAGAGAAGGTGATACGCTGTTCAGCAACTGCTCTCTTGATCTCGCTTTTATGAGGAGATCATCCAAGTATGTGATAATAGTGACACCTTGCTTCCGCAGGAGCACCATCATATCCGCCATTACCTTGGTGAAATTGGTAATGACAATCCCGTACCGCAATTCTGAGGTACGCCTGATGAGGTGGATAAATGGGGACACGAAGGTATGCATCCCTTATGTCCCGATTCATTTCAGGCTTGCAATGACCGCTCTTAGCGATTCCATCTTGAACCTGAACCTCTTCAGGTATATGTTCAGGGATTTTAATACAATATGGGTCTAACCGAACCGTCTGGTTTCGGGATTATAACATGGTCGAATAATAACACCCTCTTGTTGAAGGAGGGGACCCTTGACCACCACCTGTTGAAGATACAATTTACGAATTGCAGTTAACACTGGCTCCCTCTCTTGGGGGGAGCCCGCCGGGTCCTCAGTGAGGGGGCATCTTCTCACAGTCCAGCCTGTATCCCTGCGATACAATTTCTATTGCCCAGGGATCTAACAGGGAGTGAACCCACTTGTGGCTGAACTTACGAAGGCGTGTCCCCACCGGGCCTAGCTCCGCCTGTGGAGCCCCAGCGACATGCGGTGGATTTTTCTAGAGGCCGGGGAGGACTTCTGTTCCTGGGGACTAGCTGTGTTGTACAGCTTCTTTCCTCTGCCCCCGGCTCTGACAAGAAAGGACGCACCTCAGACTTTCTTGTTTCTTTATTCGAAAAGCTGCATTTAATAATGTCGTGCTTTCCTAGGCTGTGCAGGAATATAAGGCAAAATATCAGAATTACCAGCTATAGCTGTGGAGACCAGGCCCGAGAACCTTTCTCCACACAATCCTCAGCCTTCCATATGCCTCTTAAGTCGGCATCATCTGTCCAGTGTATATTCTACAGGACACATCAAGCAGAAATCGACATAGCTTTTGTCTCTAGGACCCAGTATACTCATGTCCCTTTGGGCATGCTTTATAATTATATATCTATCACTTAAGACAGCATCTTAAAATATTTATATGCATACTAGGGTCTCAATCTCTGCTGATAAGGTACCTGTCCACGCTGCCACAGCGCTATAAACCCATGCCGACACAATCGCCGGTCTGGGTAGTATACTAGAATGTCCACACTATCTGCAGGATCCCTGAGAATAGCTAGTGCAAACAGGACACCCAAGGGGAAGATTCTCAACACATCCTGGCCCTAGTGGGGAAAGGATACAGCCTGAGAATTCTCTTGTGGGAAGCTGCCGTCTCTTGTCTGGAGATTCCCGCTCTTTTTCCTCATGAGAGGAGGGTAATTTACCTCAGCATTCTTCCCCTTAACATGTGTACTCTCGTGTCAGGGACAGATGAGTCATCAGTGATATGCAAATCATCTTTTATTCCAATAATCATATATTGAATATCTTTTAGCCCTCTTGGCTGTAACTTTGCATTATCGTAGTCGACAGTGGAGTTAAACTCCGTGTCGATACTTTGTTATTTTGGATAGTGAACATAGAGAGACTCTGAAGGACTCTGTGACATAGGGACAGACCAGGGTAGATTTCCTTTCTGTTCCCTAACCTTTTGTGCAATAATTTTACCTCAGCACTTACACATATCCAAACAGGTGTCGGCGTTGTCGACGGAGACACCCTCCCACACACATATCCGCTCTATCACCTCCTTAGAGGAGCCTTTTACCTCAGACATGTCGACACACGCGTACCGACACACCACACACACAGGGGATGCTCTATTTGAAGACAGTTCCCCCACCAGGCCCTTTGGAGAGACAGAGAGAGAGTATGCCAGCACACACCACAGCGCTATATAATACAGGGATGTACACTAAACTGAGTGATTTTTCCCCTATAGCAGCTTATATACACAGTTTTGCGCCTAAATTTATGTCCCCCCCCCCTCTCTTTTTTACCCTTTATGTACCAGGATACTGCAGGGGAGAGCCTGGGGAGCTTCCTTCCAGCTGAGCTGTGAAGAGAAAATGGCGCCGGTGTGCTGAGGAAGAAGGCTCGGCCCCCTCAGCGGCGGGCTTCTGTCCTTTTATGTACTTTAATGGCGGGGGTTAATGCACATATACAGTTTTTCAGACTGTATTATGTGCTTTTCGCCAAGTAAGGTAATCTAATTGCTGCCCAGAGCGCCCCCCCCAGCGCCCTGCACCCATCAGTGACCGGAGTGTGTGGTGTGCTAAGTGAGCAATGGCGCACAGCTGCAGTGCTGTGCGCTACCTTAATGAAGACCGGAGTCTTCAGCCGCCGATTTTCAACTTCTCTTCGTTCTTCTGGCTCTGCAAGGGGGACGGCGGCGCGGCTCCGGGACCGGACGACCGAGGACTGGGCCTGTGTTCGATCCCTCTGGAGCTAATGGTGTCCAGTAGCCTTAGAAGCCCAAGCTAGCTGCAAGCAGGTAGGTTCGCTTCTCTCCCCTCAGTCCCACGTAACAGTGAGTCTGTTGCCAGCAGATCTCACTGAAAATAAAAAACCTAACAAATACTTTCTTTTCTAGGAAGCTCAGGAGAGCCCCTAGGGTGCATCCAGCTCTGGCCGGGCACAGATACTAACTGAGGTCTGGAGGAGGGGCATAGAGGGAGGAGCCAGTGCACACCAGATATAGTACCTAATCTTTCTTTTAAGAGTGCCCAGTCTCCTGCGGAGCTCGTCTATACCAAATGGTCCTTACGGAGTACCCAGCATCCACTAGGACGTCAGAGAAATTTACATTAGCACTTAAAACATTCCACATATCCATCCAGTCAGGTGTCGGCGTTGTTGACGGAGACACCACATTCATTTTGTCCTCCTCCCCCTGAAAGCCTTCTACCTCAGACATGTCGACACACGCGTACCGACACACCACACACTCAGGGAATCCTCTTATCTGAAGACAGTTCCCCCACAAGGCCCTTTGGAGAGACAGAGAGAGAGTATGCCAGCACACACCCAGCGCTATATGACCCAGGAAAAAACACTATATAAATATGTTTACCCAGTAGCGCTGTTTTTACATATATATATAGCCAAATTATGTGCCCCCCCCCCCCTTCTTCAAAACCCTCTTTCACCGTGGAATAAGCAGGGGAGAGTCCGGGAGCTTCCTCTCAGCGCTGTGCTGTGGAGAAAATGGCGCTGGTGAGTGCTGAGGGAGAAGCCCCGCCCCCTCGGCGGCGGGCTTCTGTCCCGCTCAAATCTACTAAAAACTGGCAGGGGCTCTTTATATATACAGTGCCCAGCTGTATATATATATATATATATATATATATATATTTTAGCCAGAGAGAGGTTTATATGCTGCCCAGGGCACCCCCCCTGCGCCCTGCACCCTTACAGTGACTGCCGTGTGTGAGGTGTATGGGAGCAATGGCGCACAGCTTCACCGCTGTGCGTTACCTCAGTGAAGATCATGAAGTCTTCTGCCGCCTCTGAAGTCTTCTTTTCTTCTCATACTCACCCGGCTTCTACCTTCCGGCTCTGTGAGGAGGACGGCGGCGCGGCTCTTGGACGGACGGCGAGGGTGAGACCTGCGTACCGATCCCTCTGGAGCTAATGGTGGGGGTCATTCCGAGTTGTTCGCTCGCAAGCTGCTTTTAGCAGCTTTGCACACGCTAAGCCGCCGCCTACTGGGAGTGAATCTTAGCTTATCAAAATTGCGAACGAAAGATTTGCAATATTGCGAAAAGACTTCTCTGTGCAGTTTCTGAGTAGCTCGAGACTTACTCTGCCAGTGCGATCAGTTCAGTGCTTGTCGTTCCTGGTTTGACATCACAAACACACCCAGCGTTCGCCCAGACACTCCTTTGTTTCTCCATCCACTCCCGCGTTTTTCCCAGAAACTGTAGCGTTTTTTCACACACACCCATAAAACGGCCTGTTTCCGCCCAGAAACACCCACTTCCTGTCAATCACATTACGATCACCAAAACGAAGAAAAAACCTTGTAATGCCGTGAGTAAAATACCTAACTGCATAGCAAATTTACTTGGCGCAGTCGCACTGCGGACATTGCGCATGCGCATTAGCGACTAATCGCTCCGTTGCGAGAAAAAAATAACGAGCGAACAACTCGGAATGACCCCCTGTGTCCAGTAGCCTAAGAAGCAGAGGCTTGAAACTCACAGAAGTAGGTCTGCTTCTCTCTCCTCAGTCCCTCGATGCAGGGAGTCTGTTGCCAGCAGGCACCCTGAAAATAAAAAAACCTAACAAATATACTTTCTGACAGGAAACTCAGGAGAGCTCCCTGTAATGCACCCAGTCTCCTCTGGGCACAGTAGTAAACTGAGGTCTGGAGGAGGGGCATAGAGGGAGGAGCCAGTGCACACCCATACCTAAAGTCTTTCTTAAAGTGCCCATGGGGGTCATTCCGAGTTGTTCGCTCGTTGCCGATTTTCGCTATATTGCGATTAGTCGCTTACTGCGCATGCGCAAGGTTCGCAGAGCGCATGCGCTTAGTTATTTTACACAAAAGTTAGGTATTTTACTCACGGCATAACGAGGATTTTTCATCGTTCTGGTGATCGTACTGTGATTTACAGGAAGTGGGTGTTTCTGGGCGGAAACTGGCAGTTTTATGGGCGTGTGCGAAAAAACGCTGGCGTTTCTGGGAAAAACGCGGGAGTGTCTGAAGAAACGGGGGAGTGTCTGGGCGAACGCTGGGTGTGTTTGTGACGTCAAACCAGGAACGAAACTGACTGAACTGATCGCAATGGCTGAGTAAGTCTCGAGCTACTCAGAAACTGCTAAGAAATTTCTATTCGCAATTCTGCTAATCTTTCTTCGCAATTCTGCTATGCTAAGATACACTCCCAGAGGGCGGCGGCTTAGCGTGTGCAATGCTACTAAAAGCAGCTAGCGAATGAACAACTCGTGATGAGGGCCCATGTCTCCTGCGGAGCCCGTCTATCATCATGGTCCTTACGGAGTCCCCAGCATCCTCTAGGACGTAAGAGAAAAGGGGGCGGAGCTCCAGGCGAAGGGGGCAGTCTCACAGCAATGGGGAGTGGCCTATTGCCGCGGCCCCCATTTTCGTAATTTTGGAGGCGTGTCTGGACAGCCCCCGGCTCCCCTCCTTGCGCCGATAGATTCCGCATCTATTCAGTGTGGTCACCGGCTGCTTTGCAAAGCAGAGCAGCGGTGTTCACAGGATCTCCCAACTGCCCCCCCGCCCACGGGACACTGCAACCCGCGGGAGGGCAGCGGGACAGTGTCCAATTAGCGGGACTGTCCCGCTGAAGTCGGGACAGTTGGGAGGTATGGTATATCTGGCACAGTGGGGCATTGTATATCTGGCACTGTGGGGGCAGTGTATATCTGGCACAGGGGGGCAATGTATATCTGGCACTGTGGGGGCAATGTTACTTCATCATTGGGCATTGTGTGTGCATATTATATATGTATATTATACACACAATGTCCAGTGATAACGTAATATGTTGCTCAGAGTCTGGCCCTGCCCACTATCCCAATTCCCACCTTGCCAACGAAATACAGGCTTTTGCGCATGTGCTAGTCATATAAATAGTTTTCACCATCGAATACTTTTGATGTGATGGTTAGTAACCATCGCATCGAAACTTTCAATGGCGGAAGCATTGCCATCATATAATGGTTTGCTTTCGATGTCCATCCCTAGTTGCCGGCGGCCGACAGCGGGGCGAGCACAAATGAGCCCCTTGCGGGCTCGCTGCGCTACGAGCACGGTATTCTCCCTCCAGGGGGGTCGTGGACCCCCAAGAGGAAGAAAAGGTGTCGGTATGCCGGTTGTCGGGATTCCGGCGCAAGTATACTGTGCACCAGGATCCCAACAACCGGTATATTAAATACCACCCCCATTTTTTAATGGTCTGTACAGGCCAAAAAGGGCTTTGTTCAGGGTTTCGGCGTCTCCAAAGCTTATTGGGGTCGATTCTATTCGGCAACTTAAGAATAGCGCCGGGAATTAGCTCCCGACGCTATTCAATTCAGCTGCTAGTGACCCGCAATTGTCGGGAATTCTTCTCTCATCCCCGGGGGATGAGAGAAGAAACCCGACAAAAGTGCTGCCTCGCGGCCGGCGCGCGGCTGATTCTGTCGGGAATCAGCATCGCCGCGGGTAGTTAAGTCGGAGAATGCCCGTTCTCCCGACAAAACTACCTGTTAAGTCGGCGAGAACGGGACATCGCCGACTTAACTGGAGCTGAATTGAATAGCGTCGGGAGCTAATTCCCGGCGCTATTCTTAAGTTGCCGAATAGAATCGACCCCATTGTTTCCTATGGATGCCCCGCGGGGCCACGCCCCCTTCCCAAATTTGTACCGATTTTCGGCACAGCCATGTTGGAGGTATGTCCATGTTGGAGCTATGTCCGTAAACAATAACATTATTATCAGTAAAACCAACTTTTCAACGAACCGGTAATTCCGGCCATGAAAAGCCTGCTGCTGCACCGTGAAAGTGGTGCACGCAGGAACTTATAGCTCCATAAAAACTGCATGTGTCAGCATTAGTCTGCGTGATACATAAGGAGTTCCTATTTACTTGCTGTTATCATATACAACTATACAGCAGGATCCGTCATGCGTTTCTACTAAGAGCTCACAGTTAAAATGTGCGATTAGGGCATGTGGGCACTCCCCGCACCTGGCTGTAGCGGTAGTATGCTCCGGCAACACCAGAAGCCCAGTGTCCGGGAGACGCGAGAGCAGCAGCGGCGGACCCGGTGTGTGGCTCCGGCTCGCGGGCGGGAAAAACGCTGCGTAGCAAGAGCACGCGGCACTTTAAACCCATCAGCCAATCAGCTACCGCTCTGTCGACGAGAGACGGTTATTCAGTGCTGTGCACCAATCAGCCCCCAGACGGTTGTGTTATATTGTTGCACTATCAGTGCCATGCGTACTAGGGAGAGCTTTCCATTACAGTACTTTGTGGGTGATAGTTTGCCTGCCATTGCTTGTTTGAAGTTGCAATAGTTTTCTGAAGGGGCTGTAGACGGCGACCCATGCTACACAGGTGGAAAAGGGGTATAAGTAATGGGTAACCTTATTTCTCTGACGTCCTAGTGGATGCTGGGAACTCCGTAAGGACCATGGGGAATAGCGGCTCCGCAGGAGACTGGGCACAACTAAAGAAAGCTTTAGGACTACCTGGTGTGCACAGGCTCCTCCCTCTATGACCCTCCTCCAGACCTCCTCAGTTAGAATTTTGTGCCCGGCCGAGCTGGATGCACACTAGGGGCTCTCCTGAGCTCTCAGAAAAGAAAGTTATATTTAGGTTTTTTATTTTCAGTGAGATCTGCTGGCAACAGACTCACTGCTACGAGGGACTTAGGGGAGAGAAGCGGACCTACCTGCTTGCAGCTAGCTTGGGCTTCTTAGGCTACTGGACACCATTAGCTCCAGAGGGATCGAACACAGGCCCAGCCTCGGTCGTCCGGAGCCGCGCCGCCGTCCCCCTTGCAAAGCCAGAAGCAAGAAGATGTTCCTGAAAATCAGCGGCAGAAGACTTCGGTCTTCATTAAGGTAGCGCACAGCACTGTAGCTGTGCGCCATTGCTCCCCATGCACACCACACACTCCGGTCACTGATGGGTGCAGGGCGCTGGGGGGGGGGGGGGCGCCCTGGGGCTGCAATAAGAGTACCTTACTGGCAAAATAACACATAATATAGTCATTAAGACTATATATGTGTAAAATCCCCTGCCATATATTCCATAAAAAAGCGGGAGAAGTCCGCCGGAAAAGGGGCGGGGCTATCTCCCTCAGCACACTGGCGCCATTTTCCCTCACAGCTCCGCTGGAAGGACGCTCCCCAGGCTCTCCCCTGCAGTTTCCAGACTACATAGGGTAAAAAAGAGAGGAGGGGCACTAAATTTAGGCGCAATCTGTGTAATATCAGCAGCTATAGGGGAAAAATCACTGTGGGTAGTGTGAATCCCTATATATATAGCGCTCTGGTGTGTGCTGGCATACTCTCTCTCTGTCTCCCCAAAGGACTTTGTGAGGTCCTGTCCTCAGTCAGTGCATTCCCTGTGTGTGTGCGGTGTGTCGGTACGGCTGTGTCGACATGTTTGATGAGGAGGCTTATGTGGAGGCGGAGCAGGTGCCGATAAATGTGATGTCACCCCCTGCGGGGTCGACACCTGAGTGGATGGTTATGTGGAAGGAATTACGCGACAGTGTCAACTCCTTACATAAAAGGTTTGACGACATAGCAGATGTGGGACAGCCGGCTTCTCAGCCCGTGCCTGCCCAGACGTCTCAAAAGCCATCAGGGGCTCTAAAACGCCCGCTACCTCAGATGGCAGACACAGATGTCGACACGGATACCGACTCCAGTGTCGACGATGATGAGACTAGTGTACATTCCAATAGAGCCACCCGTTACATGATTACGGCAATGAAAAATGTGTTGCATATTTCTGATATTACCCCAGGTACCACAAAAAAGGGTATTATGTTTGGGGAGAAAAAACTACCAGTGGTTTTTCCCCCTTCTGATGAATTAAATGAAGTGTGTGAAGAAGCGTGGGCTTCCCCCGATAAGAAACTGGTAATTTCTAAAAAGTTACTAATGGCGTACCCTTTCCCGCCAGAGGACAGGTCACGTTGGGAGACATCCCCTAGGGTGGATAAAGCGCTCACACGTCTGTCAAAGAAGGTGGCTCTACCGTCTCCGGACACGGCCGCCTTAAAGGAACCTGCAGATAGAAAGCAGGAGGCTATCCTGAAGTCTGTATATACACACTCAGGCATTATACTGAGACCCTGCATGGATGTGCAGTGCTGCAGCTGCGTGGTCCGATTCCCTGTCAGAAAACATTGATACCTTTGATAAAGCTAAATACTTATCTTACTTAAAACCCTTTAAGAGGTCTAAGAACACTGTACGCTATTGACGTATGGAATACCGTAAGGGTACGCACGTTGCGTAACGATCGCTTAGCCGTAGTCGAGACGCTCAAGCGTCACGTTCGCTCACGGCCAAGAGATCACAGACAGGCACGCTATTGGCTGCCGACTAACGTAATGGTTCGCTATAGCGTAGCGAACGCTCGGGACCACGAGGAGATCACCAGCGGCGCAGACGCTCACAGTGTAAAACCTTTCTGTCTAAACCATAAACAATGTAATATGCAGTAAAACCTTAGTGTAGTGATAAGATGAGAATGCAACACTGTGTAAGCGGGTTTACACTAAAGCTGTTTGAGCGATAGAGACGCTCCTATTACCCACTGCAATATAATGAACACACAATACCGGTCTAAGGGTCTAACGCCTTTTAAGGAAATGAATGAACGTTCAAAAGAATAATACAATACAAGTCATACACTACCAATATAACATAGACTACCTAACCAGATAACTACACATGAAATACAATATCAGTACAATAACTATATAAGAGAAACGAGAGAGAAAGAGAAGAGAGAGAGAGATATGGCTCACAATAACAATAAAGACAATATGATTGCGGAGAAAACTTACGCACAAGGGGAACGATCGCATGCGCCTCGATATCCAGCTCCCGATTATCAGCAATGAGAACCGTTGAAGAGAGTGAGCTGGATATGATCGGCTTGTCTATTTATGCCCCACACACAATACAATTCAATGGTCCCTACAATCTCATTGTTCATTGGACACAGGAATTCGTCTTAGTATTATAACAAAAGGTCATAGGTTGATTCATACAGGTGGGCTGAGACCATTTCCAACTGCTCAGGTGGGTGGGAAACTAGGTTTCCCGCCGCATGGATAAGTAAGTGCAAATAATAGTAAATGTACAAAAACTTCTTATGTCCATAACTATTCGCACGAGCGATTAATCTGCTTCAAACCAACACCGGAATATTGCTAATTAAATACTCTTCCGATGGATACTAAACACCACTGTATGACCCATGTCTGACCCTTCGTATCAAACAAAGAGGGATCTCTTTGTCCATGAACATGCTATATTAACTAAACTTTCAGAATCTATCAAGGGGACCATGATCTACAAAATACATTATATAGTTAAAATATGTAACGAACGAGTCGCCCGCTAGACGCACATAAACTTTACCGTAAATGCGCACACCGTGCGCCTGCGGGTGCCCGCAGCGGCGAGTATGCGCACGCACGGCAGGGCTCATGAACGTGCAACAGGCACTCGCATGAGGTGCAAATATGGCAGTGTGTAGCGTGATATTTTTCTGACTTTGACAGTCCACCCTTTGGCAGTCAACAATAACTGCCACTTCCTAAAACATTTCAAAACGAGAAAAATATATGTCAGGTATAAATACATTTCTATGGTTGGGTAAGGGAGGAGAGGAGAAGGTAGGAAAAGGGTATGACCTAGTGAGATAGCAGAAGCATGTGTGTATGAATCCATGTTTGGGGGGGTCATGTATCATCGTGCCGTACGTGTTTTAAATCAAGCTTCGAGGTATTGCGAAGTATACATTTGAATTCCTTCTTATCCCGCGGTACGGGTCTGTGGATGGGCTGTCAAACTTTACCGAGCTCTTTTCGGATTTTGGTTGCAACAAAATGGGGGAGCACATTTTAGTTGATGATACATGAATGGGGGAATATGTGATTGCTGATATCTGTGCCTGTATTCCCTATCGACTATGTGTGTCATTACCTGAAGGTTGTAGAGATGAAGATAAAGAACGCTTATGGTAAATGCAGTGGTATTCTATGTCAGGTTAATGAACATTTGTCGGTTGAGGTCTTGTTCGGTGTCTGTTGAATGCAGTCTTCTTTGGGCTTTTGCCAAAAGGTGTGGGCAAAAAGCTTTGTCAATGTCCATAGACTTACAAAAGTGTTGGGCTAGCGTAATTTTAAAATTTCTAGGGAAACTGGGGGTCTATGGCATAGTTCATCAAATATCTGTGTATAAGGTTGTCAAAACTTCTTCTTTAATCCATCAGTTGTCTGTATACAGGATCATCAAATTCCTCGTCAAAAGTGGGTCTTTTTACCTTGGAAAAACCGGAAAAACAGGTGAAAGAAACGGACCGTATAATCGCATTTTCATCACATCATTGTTTCTACAGTTGGGTCATAAATCAAATCCATTGGAATTACAATTTCCTCACTCCTTAGACTCATTACCCTGGTACTACGTTTGCACTTCGTTAAAGCCTGACCGCATCTAAATATCAAGCCAACCGTTATGACAACACCTAAGATACATAGGAGAAACTTCCCTACATCCATTATGATTCCTTGAGCCCATTCTCCTAAACCAGAGAACCAATTTCGCGGGTTCAACCATGACACCCAACCAGTCAGCTCATTACCCACAGCAGCAAGGGTGAGATTGTGTCTCCTGCGAAATTCCCACTTTAATTGGAGAATATCATCCATCTTTTGGTCTATGACCTCGACCGGGTCCTCGGTACTATTCGTTATATATGTGCAGCATTTCACGCCGTACTGCGTTGCCAGTGTGACACAATATCCACCTGTCACTGCCGTGAGATAATTAAGAACCATTCTATGCTGAACCAGTTCTGTTTTATAAGCTTGAAGCTCTCTTCCAGTATACCTAAACGTGTCATCATACATTTCTGTGATATTGTCTAACAAATTTGCAAGCGCAGATATGTATCTATAATTCAGCACTCCTCTAGCGGTGCGAGTGAAATCTAGCGCAAGTAGAACCTGAATCCCGGTGGATTCATGGATCATGTCAGAGGCCGAATGCTCTGTCCTTTCTGTCAGTTGCCTTTTAACTATGTGCTCGTAATGGGTGTGAGTATAAGGAGCTTGGGCACCACGGTGTATATCTTTCATTTTGGCATGTGATACAGTCATTACCTCAGGCAGTACTTTTCCAATATAACACAATCCTTCAGAGTTTGGGGCAAGCCACTTATACGCCTTCCTCCCGCATATGAAATATGCATCATCGGGGAGAACATATGGGACAGAGTAGGACATAACCATATTACACATCTTCCATGTGAAATCTCCTAACCCTAGTTCTCCCATCTGTCTAGTACACGTATCAGTTTGTACGATATGTGCACAGTATCCTGGTGATACCTCTCCAACTCTCGTAATCCTACTTCCTAGGGTATACCTATATCGGAAAGATTTTTCTCTACTGGCTATGTGGCGTATAAGCTCTGTATCTGTAGGCATTCTATCTGCTCTATATGAAAAGGTCATGGTTTGGTTACTCCATGACACTTCCCAATTTCCCGGCTTTCGGGGATTGGTAATGTTAAAACATATTAGGGATCTATCCACATGATATTGGTGGAGCTTCAAACTAGGAGGACTGGAGATATTAAACCTCCTGTCCACCGGTCTCCCACCCTTTAGCTCAAGTACCTCCCCTACCGTTAAAGGAAATGGTACTAGTCCTGATTTGCTATGACCTTGAGGTACTTGAGAGCATACCCAACAATCTGTTTGATTTAACACACTACCCACTAAGGAGTGATAGTCACTCAAGGGATGCCGGTCCATGTGGATATTAAAACTGGATTGGCATTTCTTAATGCACCCATCCTCAACTACATTGTCACAGAGCCTACAGATACAGTTTTCTTCAGCTAACAATCCTTCACAATTCCTTCTATTGTCAATGCTATCGGATCGTTTTCTGATACTCGCCTTTACTTGTTGGTTAAGTTGTTCTTGGAAAACTACGCCTCCATCTTTGTCATCAGAACCCATTCCAGAACCTCTCTCGACCTCCATGGTACTCTCGCCGGAACAGACTGCTCTGGTCAACATCATGGTCAACAGGAAAATCCGGATCACAGTCTCTTGGGGCAAGTCCATCTTATAGGAGGAAACGGAGATGAATGAGAAGGGGGAAATAAATAGTTGAGGGAGAGGGGATGGGGAGTGGAGAAAAACAATAAAAGGGAACAGGGAATCGACAACTGCTTTTGATCTTATGATTTTCCGATGCTCAGGTGCCGCCTCAGTCCTCCTGGAACAGACACTCCAGTGATACAACTTCCTCTACCGTCCGTTCCTTATCACGGGACCTCTCTGGATCAGCAACCTTCTTACAGTGGGACGAATGAACCCAAGTCTCTCTCTCGGCAACCTTCAATGCTGTAGTGCTAGTCAATAAGACTTGGTATGGTCCTTCCCATCTGTCAATAAGGCAACCTGAGCGTAGAAAATTCCGTATCATTACATAATCCCCAGGTTCAATGTCATGACAATTACTATCGGGTAAATCAGGAATCACTAACTTCAAATTATCATTTTGATTCCTTAGCTGTCTACTCATGTTAACCAGGTACTTTACAGTCACTTCATTGTTACACTTCAAATCATCCTGAGGGTTAATCATAACATGCGGTTGTCGACCAAACAAGATTTCAAAGGGAGACAGATTAAGAGGGGACCTGGGAGTGGTTCTGATGCTGTACAGTACAATGGGTAAAGCTTCTGGCCATGTCAATCCTGTCTCTGCCATAACTTTGCTCAGTTTATTTTTAATAGTGCTGTTCGCTCTTTCCACCTTCGCACTCGCCTGTGGACGGTATGGAGTGTGCAGCTTGCTATCAATTCCCATCAACTTACACATTCCTTGAAAGACATCACCTGTAAAATGGGTACCCCTATCACTTTCGATTATTCTAGGGATACCATATCTACATACAAATTCCTACACAATTTTCTTAGCAGTGAACATAGCGGTATTTGTGGCCGCAGGAAATGCTTCGACCCAATTTGAGAATACATCTATACAAACAAGTACATATTTCAAATTTCGACAAGGGGGTAATTGAATAAAGTCAATCTGTATTACCTGAAAAGGGCCGCCTGTAGGTGGGATATGAGATGGTTCTGTTGGTATTGCCTTTCCGATATTCTTTCTCAAGCAGGTAAGGCATGACATTGCTCTCTTACTCGCATGAGATGAAAATCCTGGGGCGCAGCAATATGCTCTTACCAACTTGCACATTCCCTCCTTGCCCAGATGAGTCAGCCCGTGTGTTGCCTCAGCTAAACATGGAAGATATGCTCTGGGGGCCACTGGTTTACCTTGTCCATCCGTCCAGAGTCCTGAGGACTCCTGGCCATATCCCTTTGCCTTCCAGACTGCCTTTTCCTGTGTGGAACACAAATTTTGCATTTCACACAACTTCTGTGTGTTGATGGTATTAAATACCATCAATTGTGTGGTGTCTGTCTGTCTGGGGGTACCAGCTGCTAACTTAGCTGCTTCGTCTGCTCGGCTGTTACCAAGTGATACTGGGTCCTGGCTATATGTGTGTGCTTTACACTTGATAACAGCCACTCTGTCGGGTTCCTGTATCGCTGTTAGAAGCCTTTTGATGTGAGCTGCATGCGCTACCGGTGTACCAGCTGCCGTCATGAAGTTTCTGAGGCGCCATAGGGCTCCGAAATCATGGACTACCCCGAAGGCGTATCTAGAATCGGTGTAGATATTGGCTGATTTGCCCTTAGCCAATTCACATACTCTGGTTAGGGCGACCAGTTCAGCAACCTGGGCTGAGTGAGGTGGGCCTAGCGGTTCAGCTTCTATGGTGCCTTGGTCATCTACGACTGCGTATCCAGTACACAAGTCTCCCGAGTCTGACTGTCTGTGACAACTACCGTCCGTGTAGAAAGTTAGATCTACATCTTCCAGTGGGTTGTCACTGATGTCAGGCCTTGCGGTAAAATTTTGGGTCAAATATTCCATACAATCATGTGTGTCCTCCTTTGTATTAAATCCTCCTTCCCCACCACTCTCATCCTCCACCCTTTGTGCCTGTCCAGGCACACCTGGGAGATATGTTGCAGGATTTAATGCACTGCATCTCCTTATGGTGATGTTTACGGGGGCCATTAGTGCCAATTCCCATCTTGTAAACCGCGCTGATGAGACGTGCCTGGTTTGGGCAGAATTTAGCAAGACTGACACTGCATGTGGTGTATGAATTGTGAGGTTGTGACCTAACACTACATCTTCGCTTTTCGTTACTAGCAATGCTATCGCAGCAACGCTTCGCAAGCATGTGGGGAGGGATCGCGCTACCGTATCTAGCTGAGCGCTGTAGTATGCTACCGGCCTGCTGGCATCACCATGCTTTTGGGTTAGGACGCCTGCCGCGCAACCAGCACTTTCTGTTCCGTACAGCTCAAAGGGTTTCCCATAGTCTGGCATACCTAATGCTGGTGCCTGCGTTAGGCACTGTTTAAGTCTCTCAAATGCCATCTCGGACTCGTCTGTGTGCGAAATCCGATCAGGCTTGTTTGAGGAAACCATCTCCTGCAAAGGTAATGCTAGAATGGAAAATCCTGGGATCCAGTTACGGCAATACCCACACATTCCTAAAAACGTTCTGATCTGTTGCTGGGTTTGAGGCAGAGTCATGTCTCTAATTGCTTGAATTCTATCAGCGGTCAGGTGTCTCAGTCCTTGTGTTAGACAGTGTCCCAAATATTTTACTTTAGTTTGGCATAATTGTAACTTGTCTTTGGAAACCTTGTGTCCTGTGTCTGAAAGATGAAACAGGAGCTGTTTCGTATCCTTCAGGGATGCTTCCAATGAATCTGAACACAGTAGTAAATCATCCACGTACTGTATCAATATTGATCCACTCTCTGGTTGGAAAGACTGTAAACAATCATGCAAAGCCTGAGAAAATATACTTGGACTATCTATGAAACCTTGTGGTAATCGAGTCCATGTGTATTGGACTCCTCTGTATGTAAATGCAAACAAATATTGGCTGTCAGGGTGCAGAGGTACCGAAAAGAAAGCGGAGCAGAGGTCAATAACAGTGAAAAATTTCGCAGTGGGAGGGATCTGCATAAGGATGACAGCTGGATTTGGCACTACGGGGAACTGACTCTCAACTATTTTGTTAATCCCCCTTAGATCCTGCACTAGCCTGTAACCCCTCTCCCCACTCTTTTTCACAGGGAAGATGGGACTATTGGCAGTGCTGGATGTTCTTACCAGAATGCCCTGTTGTAGCAAGCGCTCTATTACGGGATAAACTCCTAACTCCACCTCTGGCTTCAGAGGGTACTGTGGGATTTTTGGAGCTATCCTACCATCTTTTACTTGTACAACTACCGGAGCTACGTTTGCCATTAATCCAGTGTCCTGTCCATCTTTAGTCCAAAGTGACTCTGGTATCTGGGATGTCATTTCTTCTACCTGGGAGGGAGTCCTATTTGTCATAATGGTATGTGACATTAATTTTGATGGGGAGTCTAACATGTCTCGCACTTCCTGAGCGTGATTCTCAGGTATGTCCAAGAATACACCTTCAGGAGTACAATAAATGACGCACCCCATTTTACACAATAAGTCTCTTCCCAGGAGATTAGTCGGTGCCGATGCAGCCAGCAAAAAGGAATGCTTGGTATGTAAAGGCCCTATTGTAATCTCGGCTGGTTTGCTAACAGGGTAATGCTGGACTACTCCCGTTACTCCCATGGCTGGAATTGTCTTACCAGTGGTTCTCATGCCCACTGTCGAATTTATCACTGATTTGGCCGCCCCCGTATCTACAAGAAAGTTTAATGATTTACCAGCTACATTAATTGCAATTTCGGGTTCACTTCCAAGACTTGCAATCAATTTTACTGGCTGCAGACTACAGGTATGGCCACACCCCTATTGGGTATGGTGACCTCCCTGAATCCCGCTGGCAGCAACTACTTGTGAAGGGGTTAAATGGGAACTACCAGAGGCTTGCCAGTCTCTGTTCGGGGGGTATCTTTTTGTTTCCCCTGCATGTGGCTCATAACTCCGTTTCTGTGGACCCTGCTCCCAATGTCGTGTGTCGTGTCGTTGTCTAGGGGGTTGATAAGACTTTTGTATGTTTCTCGATTTACAGTCTCGTGCAAAGTGTCCCTCTCTATGACAAGAATAACAGGTTACCACATTTGACTTACCCACAGGGTTTGGTGATTTATACAAAGGCTGCCTTGTGGTCAGGGCCTGTATACTTACGGCCATTAACTTATCACCTTGTAATTCCCTGTGTCTGGTGATATTCCGATCGTGATCAACAGCTGCCTCTCTCAAAGTAGCCACCGACAGACCTCGCCAACATGGTTGCGTGGTCTGTACCCTTGTCTTTAATGCCTCTTTTAAACCATCCATTAGTACAGACACTGCTACTTCTCGATGGTTTATGTTTGTTTTAATGTCCTCTATGCCTGTGTATTTAGCCATATCTAGTAATGCCCTGTGAAAATACTCTGCAGCGGTTTCTGACTCCTTTTGTTTAATGGAGAATATCTTGTTCCATTTAACTACAGCTGGGAAATACTCCTTTAACTGTAAACTTATCCTTTTTACATTGTCTTTGTTGTACACATCTGTAAGAGGTACATCCTGATCCAATCCACAGTCAGCTAAAAATTGAGCCGAGTCGACATTGGAGGGTAAACAAGCCCTCAGCAATACCTGCCAGTCTTTGTTATTGGGCTCTAAAGTGTTCCCTAGGTCTCTGATGTATTTCTGGCTAGCAACTAAATCTTTCCTAGGGTCAGGGAATTCAGACACTATGGTTCTTAATTCCATTCGGGAAAATGGGCTATACATGGCAATGTTCCTAATGGGAGTGACTCCTGAGGTGTCTGTTTTCCCATTTGGAACAGCTATCACCCTAACAGGATTAAGTCTAGCAACATCATTCTGTGTAGATTCTACAGCCTGTGGTGAAATGGTTTCAGCATAGTGTATGGTGCCGTACTTACCCGTAGATACGACCTCACCTGTCCCTCCGCTAGGGGCCTTTGTTACTAATCTTAAGGGTTGGGCCGTGCCTACTGTAGTTTCTGATATGGTGGCTGCTAGAGAGAGCGCCGTTATTGTTGCCGATTCGTCCTCTTGATCACACTCCTGGGGAAAGTTCAAAACAGGGTACGACTTGCACGGGTTAATACTTGCATTGGTTAACTTATTAACATTTACACAGTTGCTAAGTGTTTGTTTGTTACACCCTAATGCGTCATTCTCCGCAACCAATTTCTCTCCTGTTACGTATGGTGGTGGCGGGGCCGTGGCTATCAGTTTCCTGATAGGATTAGATCCCGCCGCCTGAGCCAATCCTCTCTGTATTTCACCCTCCTGTTGCCATAACTGCAAATAATCATAATGTTTGATTCGTCTCTTTGTTGATTTAATGAGACATATCCTCCTCCTTAGATTTTGTAACACTTCTGGGCTAAAGCTACCTACTCTGGGGAATTTCTCCCCGTCATGTACCGTCATTCTCTCCCATTCATCACATAAAACCTCTGTGTGTGAACCGTATTTTTCACACATTACGTACCTTGCCGACCCGACTGGTCGGTTCACTGAATCAACCCGAACCGAGGTTGATCGCCCCCTACCTGAACAATTGGCCCCCATACCTGTAGGCGTTGCTTTCTTCAGCCAACCCTTACAAAAACCAAAATGTTCAAGATAGGCTGACGGTGGCGGTTTACCGAGTACCCCACTCACTCGCCCACGCCGACCAATACGACCTACACACTGCCCTAGTGCTGGCGTACTCGACCCAGGGCCCCTATGAACCTTTGTTTACTGGAACATGTGAGTGTGATCCGCAGAGCATTAACCCTTTCCAGTAACTGTTGGTTGTTGGATAATTCCTGAGTGACCAGCGAACTTCCCTTTAGAAAATAAAAAATTACACAAATCACGTCAGAATGTACAAATAGTATTTATGACCCGTTTCGTACACAAATGGTACTGGTCAGATTTAACTAATGCACACAATTACGTGCGGTACAATCGTTCAGCACATAAGCAACTAATCTTATGTGCAGAGCGACCAGTGGAATCGTAAATTTCGGCTGCGAATTCCTTCAGCATGAGCTTTAATGGCCTATATGGGTTCTGCACCAACCCCCTGGGTTGTGCTCTTTTCTCTATTTATAGCGGACTTCCTTGTCTGCTGTACCTGGACCTCCTGGTCTGTTCTGGACCTCCTGGTCTGTGCTACAGTGTGACCTCCTGGTCTGCTATACTCTAATGCTCAGATTCTATGTTTAACAAGGGATGCCTCCCTAGCCACCATGTACGTCACTTACATGCATGTACCCTGCGAGAACTCGACTTCTTGTGGTTCAACCTCAAAAATTGTATAAACTTATATATACAAAACACTCACTCATCACATGTACACTTTTGTTTCTATTTCTATTTCTGCGCAGAAATTTTCTTTCCTTTAGACCAGATGTGTTGTAAATTTGGAGAAGGATCTGTTAGTCTAAATTTCGGACACTAAAATAGACTTGCGCTATTTATCGCGTTGCCACCTTTTCGCCTGTTACAATAACACTAGTGTGTGATTTGAGTTACGTGGGCGTATCCGGACGCTCCATTACGTAATATACGCTGCGTGCGTCGGCCTTTGAGTTGCGTACGCGAGTCTCACCCTTTGTTGAGACACGTGTACGCAAAGCAAATATCCACCGTAACACAATTTACACGTTTATCAATGTAGATGATCCTCGATCATCTACCGAACACCACACCAATCTCTCCTTGTATCTTTAGGTAGAGTTGCGTGCGTGCTTTGCACTTTATCCCTTAATGTATTACTTTTACACTTTAACTATGAAATAGCGACAAATCTCTCTTATCACGTTTATCAATTATAAAATGGCAAACAGGAGAGTGATATATGAAAATACACGAATAAAAGAAATGCAGATATGCGTGTGTGCGTACGCAAGACAGAAATAAACAGTTTTAAAAGACACTAGCGTGTTGTTCTTACCTCCGGTTCCGGATTCCCTCAGCACCCTTTACTAAGCAAAGCAGACGCTTATCCAGACAGCACTACGAGGAATATGACCTCCCGCCCTTTGCTGATGGATAATGTCTGCTGAAATTACCTAGTGCAGATATGTGAAGGACGGACGAGCCGCCAATTGATAAAGCTAAATACTTATCTTACTTAAAACCCTTTAAGAGGTCTAAGAACACTGTACGCTATTGACGTATGGAATACCGTAAGGGTACGCACGTTGCGTAACGATCGCTTAGCCGTAGTCGAGACGCTCAAGCGTCACGTTCGCTCACGGCCAAGAGATCACAGACAGGCACGCTATTGGCTGCCGACTAACGTAATGGTTCGCTATAGCGTAGCGAACGCTCGGGACCACGAGGAGATCACCAGCGGCGCAGACGCTCACAGTGTAAAACCTTTCTGTCTAAACCATAAACAATGTAATATGCAGTAAAACCTTAGTGTAGTGATAAGATGAGAATGCAACACTGTGTAAGCGGGTTTACACTAAAGCTGTTTGAGCGATAGAGACGCTCCTATTACCCACTGCAATATAATGAACACACAATACCGGTCTAAGGGTCTAACGCCTTTTAAGGAAATGAATGAACGTTCAAAAGAATAATACAATACAAGTCATACACTACCAATATAACATAGACTACCTAACCAGATAACTACACATGAAATACAATATCAGTACAATAACTATATAAGAGAAACGAGAGAGAAAGAGAAGAGAGAGAGATATGGCTCACAATAACAATAAAGACAATATGATTGCGGAGAAAACTTACGCACAAGGGGAACGATCGCATGCGCCTCGATATCCAGCTCCCGATTATCAGCAATGAGAACCGTTGAAGAGAGTGAGCTGGATATGATCGGCTTGTCTATTTATGCCCCACACACAATACAATTCAATGGTCCCTACAATCTCATTGTTCATTGGACACAGGAATTCGTCTTAGTATTATAACAAAAGGTCATAGGTTGATTCATACAGGTGGGCTGAGACCATTTCCAACTGCTCAGGTGGGTGGGAAACTAGGTTTCCCGCCGCATGGATAAGTAAGTGCAAATAATAGTAAATGTACATAAACTTCTTATGTCCATAACTATTCGCACGAGTGATTAATCTGCTTCAAACCAACACCGGAATATTGCTAATTAAATACTCTTCCGGTGGATACTAAACACCACTGTATGACCCATGTCTGACCCTTCGTATCAAACAAAGAGGGATCTCTTTGTCCATGAACATGCTATATTAACTAAACTTTCAGAATCTATCAAGGGGACCATGATCTACAAAATACATTATATAGTTAAAATATGTAACGAACGAGTCGCCCGCTAGACGCACATAAACTTTACCGTAAATGCGCACACCGTGCGCCTGCGGGTGCCCGCAGCGGCGAGTATGCGCACGCACGGCAGGGCTCATGAACGTGCAACAGGCACTCGCATGAGGTGCAAATATGGCAGTGTGTAGCGTGATATTTTTCTGACTTTGACACCTTAGACAGGGACTCTATATTGCTAACCGTAGAGCACATTAAAGACGCAGTCTTATACATGAGAGATGCACAGAGGGATATTTGCCGGCTGGCATCTAAAATAAACGCAATGTCCATTTCTGCCAGGAGAGGATTGTGGACTCGGCAGTGGACAGGTGATGCTGATTCTAAAAGGCACATGGAAGTTTTGCCTTACAAGGATGAGGAGTTGTTTGGGGATGGTCTCTCGGACCTCGTTTCCACAGCTACAGCTGGGAAATCAGCATTTCTCTGACGTCCTAGTGGATGCTGGGAACTCCGTAAGGACCATGGGGAATAGCGGGCTCCGAAGGAGGCTGGGCACTCTAGAAAGATTTATGACTACCTGGTGTGCACTGGCTCCTCCCACTATGACCCTCCTCCAAGCCTCAGTTAGATCTTGTGCCCGGCCGAGGTTGGATGCACACTAGGGGCTCTCCTGAGCCCTTAGAAAGAAAGTATAGATTTAGTTTTTTTATTTTCAGTGAGACCTGCTGGCAACAGGCTCACTGCAGCGAGGGACTAAGGGGAGAAGAAGCGAACTCGCCTGCTTGCAGCCGGATTGGGCTTCTTAGGCTACTGGACACCATTAGCTCCAGAGGGATCGACCGCAGGCCCAGTCCTTGGTGTTCGGTCCCGGAGCCGCGCCGCCGTCCCCCTTACAGAGCTAGAAGCAAGAAGAGGTCAGGAAAAACGGCGGCAGAAGACATCAGTCTTCACCAAGGTAGCGCACAGCACTGCAGCTGTGCGCCATTGCTCCTCATACACACTTCACACTCCGGTCACTGAGGGTGCAGGGCGCTTGGGGGGGGCGCCCTGAGCAGCAATAAAAACACCTTGGCTGGCAAAAATACCACAATATATAGCCCCAGAGGCTATATATGTGGTAAATACCCCTGCCAGAATCCAGAAAAAAGCGGGAGAATAGGCCGCGGAAAAAGGGGCGGAGCTATCTCCCTCAGACACACTGGCGCAATTTTCTCTTCACAGTGCAACTGGAAGAAAGCTCCCCAGGCTCTCCCCTGTAGTTTTCAGGCTCAAAGGGTAAAAAAGAGAGGGGGGGCACTAAATTTAGGCGCAATATTGTATATACAAGCAGCTATGGGGGAAAATTCACTCAGTTATAGTGTTAATCCCCTCATTATATGGCGCTCTGGTGTGTGCTGGCATACTCTCTCTCTGTCTCCCCAAAGGGCTTTGTGGGTCCTGTCCTCAGTCAGAGCATTCCCTGTGTGTGTGCGGTGTGTCGGTACAGCTGTGTCGACATGTTTGAGGAGGAGGCTTATATAGGGACGGAGCAGATGCCGATAAATGTGATGTCGCCCCCTGTGGGGCCGACACCAGAGTGGATGGTTAGGTAAAAGGTATTAACCGACAGTGTCAACTCCTTACATAAAAGGGTGGATGACGTAACAGCTGTGGGACAGCCGGCTTCTCAGCCCGTGCTTGTTCAGGCGTCTCAAAGGCCATCAGGGGCTCAAAAACGCCCGATCATTCAGATGGCAGACACAGATGTCGACACGGAGTCTGACTCCAGTGTCGACAAGGTTGAGACATATACACAATCCACTAGGAACATCCGTGACTTGATCCCGGCAATAAAAATAATGTGTTACACATTTCTGACATTAACCTCTAAAAATGGGGTTTTTATGTTTGGGGAGAAAAAGCAGGCAGTGTTTTGTTCCCCCATCAGATGAATGAATGAAGTGTGTGAAAAGCGTGGGTTCCCCCTGATAAGAAACTGGTAATTTCTAAAAAGTTACTGATGGCGTACCTTTTCCCGCCAGAGGATAAGTTACGCTGGGAGATATCCCCTAGGGTGGATAAGGCGCTCACACGGTTGTCAAAATAGGTGGCACTGCCGTTTTAGGAACGGCCACTTTGAAGGTACCTGTTGATAAAAAGCAGGAGGCTATCCTGAAGTCTGTATTTACACACTCAGGTACTAGACTGAAACCTGCAGAGCGTGCTGCTGCAGCGTGGTCGGTGACCCTGTCAAACATACTAGTTTGCTAACATGAGAACATATTAAAGACGTCGTCTTATATATGAGGGATGCACAGAGGGATATTTTGCCGGCTGGCATCCAAAATGAATGTAATGTCCATTCTGTCAGGAGGGTATTAGAGACCTGTCACTGGACAGGTGATGCTGACCTTAAAAGGCGCATAGAGATTCTGCCTTATAAGGGTGAGGAATTATTTGGGGATGGTCTCTGGGACCTCGTATCCGCAGCAACAGCTGGGAAGAAATATTTTTACCTCTGTTTTCCTCACAGACTAAGAAAGCACTGTATTATCAGGTACAGTCCTTTCGGCTTCAGAAAAGCAAGCGGGTCAAAGGCGCTTCCTTTCTGTACAGAGACAAGAGAAGAGGGAAAAAGCTGCACCAGTCAGCCTGTTCCCAGAATCATAATTCTTCTCTCGCTTCCTCTGAGTCCACAGCATGACGCGGGGGCTCCACAGGTGTAGCCAGGTACGGTGGGGGGCCGTCTCAAAAGTTTCAGCGATCAGTGGGCTCGCTCACAGGTGGATCCCTGTTTCATTCAAGTAGTATTTCAGGGGTACAAGCTGGAATTCGAGATGTCTTCCCCCCGCCGTTTCCTCAAATATGCCTTGCCGACAACTCCCTCAGGCAGGGAGGCTGTGCTAGAGGCAATTAATAAGCTGTATTCCCAGCAGGTAATACTTAAGGTGCCCCTACTTCAACAAGGACGGGGTTACTATTCCACACGGTTGGGGTACCGAAACCGCATGGTTCGGTGGGACCCTTCTTTATATTTAAAATCCTTGAACACATGCATAAAAAAATTCAAGTTCAAGATGGAATCGCTCAGGGCGGTTATTGCAAGCCTGGACGAGGGGGATTACATGGTATCCCGGGACATCAAGGATGCTTACCTGCATGTCCATATTTACTATCCTCGTCAGGAGTACCTCAGATTTGTGGTACAGGATTACCATTACCAAGTCCAGACTCTGCCGTTTGGACTGTACATGGCACCGAGGGTGTTACCAAGGTAATGGCCGGAATGATGATACTCCTTCGAAAAAAGGGAGTTTTAATTATCCCGTACTTGGACAATCTCCTTATAAGGGCGAGGTCCAAGGAGCAGTTGCTAGTCGGGGTAGCACTATTTTGGAAAGTGCTACAACAGCACGGTTGGATTCTAAACAGTCCAGAGTCACAGCTGGTTCCTACGACACGTCTACTGTTCCTGGGGATGGTTCTGGACACAGACCAGAAATAAGTGTTTCTCCCGGTGGAGAAAGCCAAGGAGCTGTCATCTCTAGTCAGAGACCTCCTGAAGCCAAAACAGTTAGCGGTGCATCATTGCACGCGAGTCCTGGGAAAAATGTTAGCTTCCTACGAAGCAATCCCATTCGGCAGGTTCCATGCAAGAACTTTTCAGGGGGACCTGTTGGACAAGTGGTCCGGATCGCATCTTCAGATGCATTAGGCTGATAACCCTGTCTCCAAGGACCAGGGTATCTCTACTGTAGTGGCTGCAGAGTGCCCATCTTCAAGAGGGCCGCAGGTTCGACATACAGGACTAGGTCCTAGTGACCATGGATGCCAGCCTTTGAGGCTGGGGGGCAGTCACACAGGGAAGAAACTTCCAGGGACTTTGGTCAAGTCAGGTGACTTCCCTACATAAATATTCTGGAACAGAGGGCCATTTACAATGCCCTGAGTCAGGCAAGGCCTCTGCTTCAAAACCAGCCGGTCCTGATCCAATCAGGCAACATCACGGCAGTCGCCCATGTAAACCAACAGGGCGGCACAGGAAGCAGGATGGCGATGGCAGAAGCCACAAGGATTCTCCGATGGGCGGAAAATCATGTGTTAGCACTGTCAGCAGTGTTCATTCCCGGAGTTGACAACTGGGAAGCAGATCTTCTCAGCAGACACGACTTCCACCCGAGAGTGTGGGGACTTCATCCAGAAGTCTTCCAAAGAATTGTACACCTTTGGGAAAGGCCACAGGTGGACATGAAGGCGTCCCGCCTCAACAAAAAGCTATAAAAGATATTGCGCCAGGTCAAGGGACCTTCAGGCGATAGCTGTGGACACTCTGGTAACACCGTGGGTGTACCAGTTGTTTTATGTGTTCCCCCCTCTGCCTCTCATACCAAAGGTACTGAGAATAATAAGAAGGCGAGGAGTAAGAACGATACTCGTGGTTCCGGATTGGCCAAGAAGAGCCTGGTACCCAGAACTTCAAGAAAATGTATCAGAGGACCCATGGCCTCTGCCGCTCAGACAGGACCTGCTGCAGCAGGGGCCCTGTCTGTTCCAAGACTTACCGCGGCTACGTTTTGATGGCATGGCGGTTGAACGCCGGATCCTAAAGGAAAAGGGCATTCCGGAGGAAGTCATTCCTACGCTGATTCAAGCCAGGAAAGATGTAACTGCAAAACATTATCACCGCATATGGCGGAAATATGTTGCTTGGTGTGAGGCCAAAAAAGGCCCCAACAGAGGAATTTCAGCTAGGTCGATTTCTGCATTTCCTACAAGCAGGAGTGTCTATGGGCCTAAAATTAGGCTCCATTAAGATACAGATCTCGGCTCTGTCGATTTTCTTCCAGAAAGCATTAGCTTCAGTACCTGAAGTTCAGACATTGTAAAAGGAGTGCTGCATATTCAGCCCCCGGTTGCCTCCAGTGGCACCTTGGGATCTCAACGTGGTGTTGAGTTTCTTAAAATCACATTGGTTTGAACCACTAAAAACCGTGGATCTAAAATATCTCACGTTGAAAGTGGTCATGTTATTGGCCTTGGTTTCGGCCAGGCGTGTATCAGAATTGGCGGCTCTGTCATATAAAAGTCCTTATCTGATTTTCCATATGGATAGGGCAGAATTGAGGACTCGTCCCCAGTTTCTCCCTAAGGTGGTATCAGCTTTTCACTTGAACCAACCTATTGTGGTGCCTGCGGCTACTAGGGACTTGGAGGATTCCAAGTTACTGGACGTAGTCAGGGCCTTGAAAAATTATGTTTCCAGGACGGCTAGAGTCAGAAAAATTGACTCGCTATTTATCCTGTGTGCACCCAACAGGCTGGGTGCTCCTGCTTCTAAGCAGACTATCGCTCGCTGGATCTGTGACACGATTCAGCAGGCGCATTCTGCGGCTGGACTGCCGCATCTTAAATCAGTGAAAGCCCATTCCACAGGGAAGGTGGGCTCATCTTGGGCGGCTGCCCGAGGGGTCTCGGCTTACCAACTTTGCCGAGCTGTTACTTGGTCAGGGGCAAACACGTTTGCAAAATTTTACAAAATTGATACCCTGGCTGAGGAGGACCTGGAGTTCTCTCATTCGGTGCTGCAGAGTCACCCGCACTCTCCCGCCCGTTTGGGAGCTTTGGTATAATCCCCATGGTCCTTACGGAGTTCCCAGCATCCACTAGGACGTCAGAGAAAATAATATTTTACTCCCGGTAAATCTATTTCTCGTAGTCCGTAGTGGATGCTGGGCGCCCATCCCAAGTGCGGATTGTCTGCAATACTTGTATATAGTTATTGCCTAACTAAAGGGTTATTGTTGAGCCATCTGTTGAGAGGCTCAGTTATATTCATACTGTTAACTGGGTATAGTATCACGAGTTATAAGGTGTGATTGGTGTGGCTGGTATGAGTCTTACCCGGGATTCAAAATCCTTCCTTATTATGTCAGCTCGTCCGGGCACAGTGTCCTAACTGAGGCTTGGAGGAGGATCATAGTGGGAGGAGCCAGTGCACACCAGGTAGTCATAAATCTTTCTAGAGTGCCCAGCCTCCTTCGGAGCCCGCTATTCCCCATGGTCCTTACGGAGTTCCCAGCATCCACTACGGACTACGAGAAATAGATTTACCGGTGAGTAAAATCTTATTTTTTACCCCATGTTCCCTCACAGCCAAAGAAAGCACCGTATTATCAGGTACAGTCCTTTCGGCCCCAGAAAGGTAAGCGGGTTAAAGGCGCGTCCTTTCTGCCCAGAGGTAGGGGGGAAAAGCTGCAGCATACAGCCAGTTCCCAGGAACAAAAGTCCTCCCCCGCTTCCTCTAAGTCCACCGCATGACGCTGGGGCTCCACAGGCGGAGCCAGGTACGGTGGGGGCCCGTCTCAAGAACTTCAGCGACCAGTGGGCTCGCTCACGGGTGGATCCCTGGATTCTACAGGTAGTATCTCAGGGGTACAAGCTGAAATTCGAGACGTCTCCCCCTCGCCGTTTCCTCAAATCTGCCTTGCCGACGGCTCCCTCGGACAGGGAGGTAGTGCTGGAGACAATTCACAAGCTGTATTCGCAGCAGGTGATAGTCAAGGTACCCCTCCTTCAACAGGGACGGGGTTACTATTCCACAATGTTTGTGGTACCGAAACCGGACGGTTCGGTGAGACCCATCTTAAATTTGAAATCCTTGAACACTTATATACGAAGGTTCAAGTTCAAAATGGAATCACTCAGGGCGGTTATTGCAAGCCTGGACGAAGGGGATTTCATGGTATCACTGGACATCAAGGATGCTTACCTGCATGTCCCCATTTACCCCCCTCACCAGGAGTACCTCAGATTTGTGGTACAGGACTGTCATTACCAATTCCAGACGTTGCCGTTTGGTCTGTCCACGGCACCGAGGGTATTTACCAAGGTAATGGCAGAGATGATGATACTCCTTCGAAAAAAGGGAGTTATAATTATTCCGTACTTGGACGATCTCCTTATAAAGGCGAGGTCCAGGGAACAGTTGTTGATCGGAGTAGCACTAGCTCGGACAGTGCTACATCAGCACGGCTGGATCCTGAACATTCCGAATTCGCAGCTGGTTCCTACAACGCGTCTACTGTTCCTGGGGATGGTTCTCGACACAGAAAAGAAAAAAGTGTTTCTCCCGGAGGAGAAGGCCAAGGAGTTGTCATCTCTAGTCAGAGACCTCCTAAAACCAAAACAGGTGTCGGTGCACCACTGCACGCGAGTCCTGGGAAAGATGGTGGCTTCTTACGAAGCAATTCCATTCGGAAGGTTCCATGCAAGGATCTTTCAGTGGGATCTGTTGGACAAGTGGTCCGGATCGCATCTTCAGATGCATCGGCTGATAACCCTGTCTCCGAGGGCCAGGGTGTCGCTGCTGTGGTGGCTGCAAAGTGCTCATCTTCTAGAGGGCCGCAGATTCGGCATACAGGACTGGGTCCTGGTGACCACGGATGCCAGCCTTCGAGGTTGGGGGGCAGTCACACAGGGAAGAAATTTCCAAGGACAATGGTCAAGTCAGGAGACTTCCCTACACATAAATATTCTGGAACTAAGGGCCATTTACAATGCCCTAAGTCAGGCAAGACCCCTGCTTTAACACCAGCCGGTGCTGATCCAGTCAGACAACATCACGGCGGTCGCCCATGTAAACCGACAGGGCGGCACAAGAAGCAGGATGGCGATGGCAGAAGCCACAAGGATTCTCCGATGGGCGGAAAATCATGTGTTAGCACTGTCAGCAGTGTTCATTCCCGGAGTGGACAACTGGGAAGCAGACTTTCTCAGCAGACACGACCTCCACCCGGGAGAGTGGGTACTTCATCCAGAAGTCTTCCAAATGATTGTACAACATTGGGAAAGGCCACTTGTGGACATGATGGCGTCCCGCCTCAACAAAAAGCTAAAAAGATATTGCGCCAGGTCAAGGGACCCTCAGGCGATAGCTGTGGACGCTCTGGTAACACCGTGGGTGTATGTGTTCCCTCCTCTGCCTCTCATACCCAAGGTACTGAGAATAATAAGAAGGAGAGGAGTAAGAACTATACTCATTGTTCCGGATTGGACAAGAAGAGCTTGGTACCCAGAACTTCAAGAAATGATCTCAGAGGATCCATGGCCTCTGCCGCTCAGACAGGACCTGCTGCAGCAGGGGCCCTGTCTGTTCCAAGACTTACCGTGGCTGCGTTTGACGGCATGGCGGTTGAACGCCGGATCCTGAAGGAAAAGGGCATTCCGGAGGAAGTTATCCCTACGCTAATTAAAGCTAGGAAAGAAGTGACCGCAAACCATTATCACCGCATATGGCGGAAATATGTTGCGTGGTGTGAGGCCAGGAAGGCCCCAACGGAGGAATTTCAGCAAGGTCGATTTCTGCACTTCCTACAGTCAGGGGTGACTATGGTCCTAAAATTGGGTTCCATTAAGGTCCAGATTTCGGCTCTATCGATTTTCTTCCAAAAAGAACTGGCTTCACTACCTGAAGTTCAGACATTTGTTAAGGGAGTGCTGCTTATCCAGCCCCCTTTTGTGCCCCCAGTGGCACCTTGGGATCTCAACGTGATGTTGGATTTCCTAAAGTCGCATTGGTTTGAACCACTTAAAACCGTGGAACTAAAATATCTCACGTGGAAAGTGGTCATACTGTTGGCCTTGGCTTCGGCCAGGCGTGTGTCAGAATTGGCGGCTTTGTCATGTAAAAGCCCTTATCTGATTTTCCATATGGATATGGCGGAATTGAGGACTCGTCCCCAATTTCTCCCAAAGGTGGTTTCAGCGTTTCATTTGAACCAGCCTATTGTGGTGCCTGCGGCTATTCGTGACTTGGAGGACTCCAAGTTGCTGGACGTAGTCCGGGCCCTAAAAATTTCCAGGACAAGCTGGAGTCAGAAAGACTGACTCGCTATTTATCCTGCATGCGCCCAACAAGTTGGGTGCACCTGCTTCAAAGCAGACTATTGCTCACTGGATCTGTAGCACGATTCAACTTGCACATTCTGCGGCTGGACTGCCGCATCCTAAATCTGTGAAAGCCCATTCCACGAGGAAGGTGGGCTCTTCTTGGGCAGCTGCCCGAGGGGTCTCGGCTTTACAACTTTGCCGAGCAGCTACTTGGTCGGGGTCAAACACATTTGCTAAATTCTACAAGTTTGATACCCTGGCTGAGGAGGACCTAGAGTTCGCTCATTCGGTGCTGCAGAGTCATCCGCACTCTCCCGCCCGTTTGGGAGCTTTGGTATAATCCCCATGGTCCTTACGGAGTTCCCAGCATCCACTAGGACGTCAGAGAAAATAAGATTTTACTCACCGGTAAATCTATTTCTCTGACGTCCTAAGTGGATGCTGGGGACTCCGTAAGGACCATGGGGAATAGCGGCTCCGCAGGAGACAGGGCACAAAAGTAAAAGCTTTAGGATCAGGTGGTGTGCACTGGTTCCTCCCCCTATGACCCTCCTCCAAGCCTCAGTTAGGTTTTTGTGCCCGGCCGAGAAGGGTGCAATCTAGGTGGCTCTCCTAAAGAGCTGCTTAGAGTAAAAGTTTTGTTAGGTTTTTTATTTTCAGTGAGTCCTGCTGGCAACAGGCTCACTGCAACGAGGGACTTAGGGGAGAAGAAGTGAACTCACCTGCGTGCAGGATGGATTGGCTTCTTAGGCTACTGGACACTAGCTCCAGAGGGACGATCACAGGTACAGCCTGGATGGGTCACCCAGGGACGGCGCTTCCACTAGGCAGCTTTAGGCAGCTGCCTAGGGGCGGGAGACATGAAGGGGCGGTCCGCTGATGCTGCCCTGAAAAAACAGTAGTTTCATAGGTGTGCAAACGGGTGCACACTCTAATGTAGAAACTAGAGCCGACCAGTGATTCATGTATGCGGCCGGGTACGCTCAGGTATCGCCGCGCCCGCCGCACACTTGATACCTGTCCCGGTCAGAGCCGACATCAAAGGGTGACGTCGTCCCGCCCTGACAGATAAGAGGACCCGCCGATGTGCACAGTGACAGGACCACCCTAGCCTGCGTGTGACAATCACCTTCCTCCCCGGATCGCACACAGCGCAGCTGAAGCAGATCATTCAAAGCAGCGTATAGGGAGAGAGGGCGCTTCTCTCCTACCCTACCTTCCCAGCAGCCCGTGCTGTTGTATCACTGCACTGAGCTGAGCGCACTGCGGGCAGCGGTCGGTCACTATGGGGAGAGCTGCCCTCCCTCCCCGTCATCAGATGCTCTAGTTCCCTCCTGCATTCAGCCTCCCGCTAGGAGGGTAGGCAAGCCTGGGTAAAAGTTTTTTCCCTGAGCCTCCTGCAAGTCCAGGAAAGCCGGAGGGCAGGGTGTGCAAGGGAGACGTCACACTGCCATAAGAGTCCTGCAGGGCAGTCTGAGCAGAGGCTCTTCACTTGTCGGCATCACGACAGCTGCTGCAGAACAGCAGAGTGGAGGCCCTTCAGTGCAGACTTCCCTGGCCTGATCTCCTTCCCCCAGGATTATTATTTTTTTCCTGGTTACAGCAGCAGCACCATCCAGAAGCTAAGGCTCCGCCCCCTTCCGAAACTCCGCCCCTCCCACGGCCCGCGATTTCCAATTCCTCCCCTCCATCGCCAGCTATGTGGATCCAGCACAGAGCTCCTGCAGGTAATAGTGTACTCACTATTTACAAACTTAGTCACCAATATGATATCTAGATAGCATCATCTTATTGTCAGTGCATGGGTCCAGTGTATGTCCATTAAAGTTACATTATGTGTTAGACAGGGTCAGACTGGCCATTAGTTTTGCTTTGGGGCAAGCCCCAGTGGATATTTAAATGAAATACATTTGAATTATGGCCCCTACACAGTGGCCGATATATCAGCCGTTCTCTTGAACGGCCAATATATATTGCGGGACCATCGGCCAGTATGTACACGCGATACATCTGTGAACTCCGTTGTTCAAAGACGTATCGCGTCGGCCCCGCAGCACAGCCGACGGCCAATATATCTACCGATATATTGGCGCATCGCTGTGTGTGTATGGGCAACCAGCCGGCAGCCCGTACACATGATGTGGCGGCCGGCGGTGATTGACAGCTGAACTGGGCGGGCGTGTGTACACGCCCATCCAGTTCATGACGTCAGTCCCCAACGGATCGGGCAGTGTGTATGCTCAACACACTGCCCGATCCGTCCATAGATATATCTGCCGATCAATTGATCGGCAGATATATCTACCAGTGAGTACCCACCATTAGGGAGATATTGCTGAGGTAGGTAAGCTGATGCCCATCAACAGCTACATGCAAGGAGCACAGGGATTAAACACAGTTTGGCAAATTCTGGGGTTATTGGTGTGCGGGGCCACCTCCCCGCCAGCCGACCCAATGTAGTGCGGTGCATGCAGCGGCCACCACCCACTATCAGGAGAACTGGCCCTGACTGAATCCCACTCGGCGGTCAGCACCTTGCGTGCCGATCAATTCTCTCAACAACCCGCCCCCTGCTGCCGGCCATTCTAAATGTGGTGTCGCCCATCAGCCAATCAGAACTTGCGGACCAGAAGCAGCGGCTCTTGATTGGCTGATGGACCGCAAGCTTTGATATGCTGACGGCCGGTGCCATGTTTCAAATGGCCACCACCGCAGGAGGCATCAGTGAGGAGGACAAGTAGCGGCAGCAAACCAGCAGCGGCGGCGATGGGCACTACTGGGGGATTATCTGTATCTGGCACCTCTGGTGGTATTTGTAACTGGCACTTCTGGGGAAATACTTAATGTGAATTTCAGCTCATACTGTGCGGGGTTAATGTGAATTTGGCTCATACTGTGTGGTGTAATGTGAATTTCAGCTCATACTGTGTGGCGTAATGTGATTTTCGGCTCATACTGTGGCGTAATGTGAATTTGGCTCATACTGTGTGGGGTAATGTGAATTTGGGCTCATACTGTGTGGTGTAATGTGCATTTGGCTCCTACTGTGTGGCGTAATGTGAATTTGGGCTCATACTGTGCATTTACAGTGCAGTGCCAGTCTGGAGGCACATGGAAACAAAAGTTTCAATTCTAAGTACATCCAAAGCACAGGGTGCTGCCCCGAGGACCTTTTCGCGATGGCACTGCTCGCACCCCATATTTATGGCCTTGTGTACTGTCCCGCCTACTTTGGTGTTGGCTCCGCCTACCATTGATTTGGTGCCACCCACATGTGGCCACTTCTAGAAATTTTTTTAGTTCCCAGTCCGTCCCTGCTGTCCACAGACAGATTGGTCTTATGCAGTTGGGGACAGCTCTGGTACATGAGCTGTTTAAGAACAGGTAGGGGCTCTAAGAGTAATTTGATTGCTGACTGCGCCTGTCCATATGTAGTGGGACTACAAGTCCCAGCAGATCTTGTCAGCTGAATGTGCTGGAACTTGTAGTGACATCACAGCTGGAGAGGCCATAACAAGCCAAGTACTGTACAGCAACATATAATGGTGTAGATATTGCGTATATATATATATATACATATATATGTATATATATATATATATATATATTATTTTATTTACTATTATTTAAAAAAAAAAAAAAATTATACAAACACACAGCGGCACCAGAGTCTTAAATTTAACTTAGTGTATTCATATCTATACCCAACGTTTCGGGACTGGATTGCCCCTTTGCCAAGGTAAATCCCCTTGACAAATGTTGGATATAGATTATGAATACACTTAATGTGTATACACACTGAGCAATTTTTTCCCCACTTCCCAGCGATGTCACCGGGGGTGAACGGCTATGGAAAGCTGTTCACCCCGCCGTTCATCTACTTGTAATACCAGCAGATGAATGGCGGCTGCCGGCGATGAAGCGGGAGCGCGCATCAGCGGTAATCGCTGGGGCATACACACTGGGCGACTGAAAGCAGTTCAACACACCAACAGTGACCTGCTTTCAGCTCAAAGTTGCCCAGTGTGAAAGTTAAAATTAAGACTCCAAGTGCCGCTGTGTGTTTGTATGGAAAATGATTTATTTGGATCCAGAAGGTACTGGAGCAGCTGATTCAGTGAGGGAGAGTGCTGGTCCGGTGTGACATAATGATGTACTGGCGTAGGGGAGCAGGGGTGTTGTTCTGTCAATGGATGCAGAGGCTTGCTGGCCAGACGGCCATCCAAGTGAAGCCGTAAGACGTCATCTGATAGCACCATTAGTGGGCTTACCTGTACACAGGCTGGTGAGTTCTCTCTCTCTCTCTACATATATATATATATATATATATATATATATATATTAATATGGGGCAACATAATGCAGTACATACAGATGGGGTGGGGGCCAGCACCACAATGCAGCACATACAGATGCGGAGAGGGCGGACAGCACAATGCAGACTACATATGGGGACAGCTGGACGGCACAACTGCCTCCCACTTTGCAGGCTTCCAGGAACCGGGGAGCGCGATGCCAACATTACAGACTGCTGCGCCCACGGCTTACAGGCACACGTGAGACAGAGTAGTCGCCAGTGAACGTTGCTGAGAGACATAGATTGGGGGGGGGGTGGTTTGCTGAGTGACAGAATAAAGGGGGGGGGGGCTGTTTGACAGTGAAGGGTATGAGAGGCACAGAGTGTGTGTGTGTGGGGGGGGGGGGCGCATAAGTTTTGCCTAGGGTGCCAAATTACCTTGCACCGGCCCTGGGGTCACCGGAGCCGCGCCGCCGACCCCCTTGCAGATGCTGAAGAGAGAAGAGGTCCAGAAATCAGCGGCTGAAGACTTCCCAGTCTTCTTAAGGTAGCGCACAGCACGGCAGCTGTGCGCCATTGCTCTCAGCACACTTCACACCAACGGTCACTGAGGGTGCAGGGCGCTGGGGGGGGCGCCCTGGGCAGCAATGAAAGTACCTATGCTGGCTAAAAATACATCACATATAGCCTCTGGGGCTATATGGATGTATTTAACCCCTGCCAGGTTGTCAGAAAAACGGGAGAAGAAGCCCACCGAAAAGGGGGCGGGGCCTATTCTCCTCAGCACACAGCGCCATTTTCCTACACAGCTCCGCTGCTAGGAAGGCTCCCAGGCTCTCCCCTGCACTGCACTACAGAAACAGGGTTAAAACAGAGAGGGGGGGCATTTTGTGTGGCAATATTATAATATATTAAGATGCTATAAGGGAAAACACTTATATAAGGTTGTCCCTGTATAATTATAGCGTTTTGGTGTGTGCTGGCAAACTCTCCCTCTGTCTCCCCAAAGGGCTAGTGGGGTCCTGTCCTCTATCAGAGCATTCCCTGTGTGTGTGCTGTGTGTCGGTACGTGTGTGTCGACATGTATGAGGTAGAGATGAGCGGGTTCGGTTTCTCTGAATCCGAACCCGCCAGAACTTCATGTTTTTTTTCACGGGTCCGAGCGACTCGGATCTTCCCGCCTTGCTCGGTTAACCCGAGCGCGCCCGAACGTCATCATGACGCTGTCGGATTCTCGCGAGGCTCGGATTCTATCGCGAGACTCGGATTCTATATAAGGAGCCGCGCGTCGCCGCCATTTTCACACGTGCATTGAGATTGATAGGGAGAGGACGTGGCTGGCGTCCTCTCCATTTAGATTATAAGAGACTGAGAGAGATTTACTGGAGCTGACTAGGAGGAGTACTGTTACTGTAGAAGTGTAGAGACTGAGTGGAGAGAGTTTACTAGTGAGGACAGTGCAGTTTACTTTATAATCCGTTCTCTGCCTGAAAAAAGCGATACACAGCACACAGTGACTCAGTCACATACCATATCTGTGTGCACTGCTCAGGCTCAGGCCAGTGTGCTGCATCATCTATTATCTATATATAATATTATATATATCTGTCTGACTGCTCAGCTCACACAGCTTATAATTGTGGGGGAGACTGGGGAGCACTACTGCAGTGCCAGTTATAGGTTATAGCAGGAGCCAGGAGTACATAATATATTATATAGTGAGTGACCACCAGACACACAGTGCAGTTTATTTAATATATCCGTTCTCTGCCTGAAAAAAGCGATACACACAGTGACTCAGTCAGTCACATACCATATCTGTGTGCACTGCTCAGGCTCAGGCCAGTGTGCTGCATCATCTATATATATTATATATCTGTCTGACTGCTCAGCTCACACAGCTTATAATTGTGGGGGAGACTGGGGAGCACTACTGCAGTGCCAGTTATAGGTTATAGCAGGAGCCAGGAGTACATAATATTATATTAAAATTAAACAGTGCACACTTTTGCTGCAGGAGTGCCACTGCCAGTGTGACTAGTGACCAGTGACCTGACCACCAGTATATATAATATTAGTAGTATACTATCTCTTTATCAACCAGTCTATATTAGCAGCAGACACAGTACAGTGCGGTAGTTCACGGCTGTGGCTACCTCTGTGTCGGCACTCGGCAGCCCGTCCATAATTGTATATACCACCTAACCGTGGTTTTTTTTTCTTTCTTTATAGTCATACTAGTTACGAGTATACTATCTCTTTATCAACCAGTCTATATTAGCAGCAGACACAGTACAGTGCGGTAGTTCACGGCTGTGGCTACCTCTGTGTCGGCACTCGGCAGCCCGTCCATAATTGTATATACCACCTAACCGTGGTTTTTTTTTCTTTCTTTATACATACATACTAGTTACGAGTATACTATCTCTTTATCAACCAGTCTATATTAGCAGCAGACACAGTACAGTGCGGTAGTTCACGGCTGTGGCTACCTCTGTGTCGGCACTCGGCAGCCCGTCCATAATTGTATATACCACCTAACCGTGGTTTTTTTTTCTTTCTTTATACATACATACATACTAGTTACGAGTATACTATCTCTTTATCAACCAGTCTATATATTAGCAGCAGACACAGTACAGTGCGGTAGTTCACGGCTGTGGCTACCTCTGTGTCGGCACTCGGCAGCCCGTCCATAATTGTATATACCACCTAACCGTGGTTTTTTTTTCTTTCTTTATACATACATACTAGTTACGAGTATACTATCTCTTTATCAACCAGTCTATATTAGCAGCAGACACAGTACAGTGCGGTAGTTCACGGCTGTGGCTACCTCTGTGTCGGCACTCGGCAGCCCGTCCATAATTGTATATACCACCTAACCGTGGTTTTTTTTTCTTTCTTTATACATACATACTAGTTACGAGTATACTATCTCTTTATCAACCAGTCTATATATTAGCAGCAGACACAGTACAGTGCGGTAGTTCACGGCTGTGGCTACCTCTGTGTCGGCACTCGGCAGCCCGTCCATAATTGTATATACCACCTAACCGTGGTTTTTTTTTCTTTCTTTATACATACATACTAGTTACGAGTATACTATCTCTTTATCAACCAGTCTATATTAGCAGCAGACACAGTACAGTGCGGTAGTTCACGGCTGTGGCTACCTCTGTGTCGGCACTCGGCAGCCCGTCCATAATTGTATATACCACCTAACCGTGGTTTTTTTTTCTTTCTTTATACATACATACTAGTTACGAGTATACTATCTCTTTATCAACCAGTCTATATATTAGCAGCAGACACAGTACAGTGCGGTAGTTCACGGCTGTGGCTACCTCTGTGTCGGCACTCGGCAGCCCGTCCATAATTGTATATACCACCTAACCGTGGTTTTTTTTTCTTTCTTTATACATACATACTAGTTACGAGTATACTATCTCTTTATCAACCAGTCTATATATTAGCAGCAGACACAGTACAGTGCGGTAGTTCACGGCTGTGGCTACCTCTGTGTCGGCACTCGGCAGCCCGTCCATAATTGTATATACCACCTAACCGTGGTTTTTTTTTCTTTCTTTATACATACATACTAGTTACGAGTATACTATCTCTTTATCAACCAGTCTATATATTAGCAGCAGACACAGTACAGTGCGGTAGTTCACGGCTGTGGCTACCTCTGTGTCGGCACTCGGCAGCCCGTCCATAATTGTATATACCACCTAACCGTGGTTTTTTTTTCTTTCTTTATACATACATACTAGTTACGAGTATACTATCTCTTTATCAACCAGTCTATATATTAGCAGCAGACACAGTACAGTGCGGTAGTTCACGGCTGTGGCTACCTCTGTGTCGGCACTCGGCAGCCCGTCCATAATTGTATACTAGTATCCAATCCATCCATCTCCATTGTTTACCTGAGGTGCCTTTTAGTTGTGCCTATTAAAATATGGAGAACAAAAATGTTGAGGTTCCAAAATTAGGGAAAGATCAAGATCCACTTCCACCTCGTGCTGAAGCTGCTGCCACTAGTCATGGCCGAGACGATGAAATGCCAGCAACGTCGTCTGCCAAGGCCGATGCCCAATGTCATAGTACAGAGCATGTCAAATCCAAAACACCAAATATCAGTAAAAAAAGGACTCCAAAACCTAAAATAAAATTGTCGGAGGAGAAGCGTAAACTTGCCAATATGCCATTTACCACACGGAGTGGCAAGGAACGGCTGAGGCCCTGGCCTATGTTCATGGCTAGTGGTTCAGCTTCACATGAGGATGGAAGCACTCAGCCTCTCGCTAGAAAAATGAAAAGACTCAAGCTGGCAAAAGCAGCACAGCAAAGAACTGTGCATTCTTCGAAATCCAAAATCCACAAGGAGAGTCCAATTGTGTCGGTTGCGATGCCTGACCTTCCCAACACTGGACGTGAAGAGCATGCGCCTTCCACCATTTGCACGCCCCCTGCAAGTGCTGGAAGGAGCACCCGCAGTCCAGTTCCTGATAGTCAGATTGAAGATGTCAGTGTTGAAGTACACCAGGATGAGGAGGATATGGGTGTTGCTGGCGCTGGGGAGGTAATTGACCAGGAGGATTCTGATGGTGAGGTGGTTTGTTTAAGTCAGGCACCCGGGGAGACACCTGTTGTCCGTGGGAGGAATATGGCCGTTGACATGCCAGGTGAAAATACCAAAAAAATCAGCTCTTCGGTGTGGAGGTATTTCACCAGAAATGCGGACAACAGGTGTCAAGCCGTGTGTTCCCTTTGTCAAGCTGTAATAAGTAGGGGTAAGGACGTTAACCACCTCGGAACATCCTCCCTTATACGTCACCTGCAGCGCATTCATAATAAGTCAGTGACAAGTTCAAAAACTTTGGGTGACAGCGGAAGCAGTCCACTGACCAGTAAATCCCTTCCTCTTGTAACCAAGCTCACGCAAACCACCCCACCAACTCCCTCAGTGTCAATTTCCTCCTTCCCCAGGAATGCCAATAGTCCTGCAGGCCATGTCACTGGCAATTCTGACGAGTCCTCTCCTGCCTGGGATTCCTCCGATGCATCCTTGCGTGTAACGCCTACTGCTGCTGGCGCTGCTGTTGTTGCCGCTGGGAGTCGATGGTCATCCCAGAGGGGAAGTCGTAAGCCCACTTGTACTACTTCCAGTAAGCAATTGACTGTTCAACAGTCCTTTGCGAGGAAGATGAAATATCACAGCAGTCATCCTACTGCAAAGCGGATAACTGAGGCCTTGGCATCCTGGGTGGTGAGAAACGTGGTTCCGGTATCCATCATTACTGCAGAGCCAACTAGAGACTTGTTGGAGGTACTGTGTCCCCGGTACCAAATACCATCTAGGTTCCATTTCTCTAGGCAGGCGATACCGAAAATGTACACACACCTCAGAAAAAGAGTCACCAGTGTCCTAAAAAATGCAGCTGTACCCAATGTCCACTTAACCACGGACATGTGGACAAGTGGAGCAGGGCAGGGTCAGGACTATATGACTGTGACAGCCCACTGGGTAGATGTATGGACTCCCGCCGCAAGAACAGCAGCGGCGGCACCAGTAGCAGCATCTCGCAAACGCCAACTCTTTCCTAGGCAGGCTACGCTTTGTATCACCGCTTTCCAGAATACGCACACAGCTGAAAACCTCTTACGGCAACTGAGGAAGATCATCGCGGAATGGCTTACCCCAATTGGACTCTCCTGTGGATTTGTGGCATCGGACAACGCCAGCAATATTGTGTGTGCATTAAATATGGGCAAATTCCAGCACGTCCCATGTTTTGCACATACCTTGAATTTGGTGGTGCAGAATTTTTTAAAAAACGACAGGGGCGTGCAAGAGATGCTGTCGGTGGCCAGAAAAATTGCGGGACACTTTCGGCGTACAGGCACCACGTACAGAAGACTGGAGCACCACCAAAAACTACTGAACCTGCCCTGCCATCATCTGAAGCAAGAAGTGGTAACGAGGTGGAATTCAACCCTCTATATGCTTCAGAGGTTGGAGGAGCAGCAAAAGGCCATTCAAGCCTATACAATTGAGCACGATATAGGAGGTGGAATGCACCTGTCTCAAGTGCAGTGGAGAATGATTTCAACGTTGTGCAAGGTTCTGATGCCCTTTGAACTTGCCACACGTGAAGTCAGTTCAGACACTGCCAGCCTGAGTCAGGTCATTCCTCTCATCAGGCTTTTGCAGAAGAAGCTGGAGGCATTGAAGAAGGAGCTAAAAGGGAGCGATTCCGCTAGGCATGTGGGACTTGTGGATGCAGCCCTTAATTCGCTTAACAAGGATTCACGGGTGGTCAATCTGTTGAAATCAGAGCACTACATTTTGGCCACCGTGCTCGATCCTAGATTTAAAGCCTACCTTGGATCTCTCTTTCCAGCAGACACAAGTCTGCTGGGGTGCAAAGACCTGCTGGTGACAAAATTGTCAAGTCAAGCGGAACGCGACCTGTCAACATCTCCTCCTTCACATTCTCCCGCAACTGGGGGTGCGAGGAAAAGGCTCAGAATTCCGAGCCCACCCGCTGGCGGTGATGCAGGGCAGTCTGGAGCGACTGCTGATGCTGACATCTGGTCCGGACTGAAGGACCTGACAACGATTACGGACATGTCGTCTACTGTCACTGCATATGATTCTCTCAACATTGATAGAATGGTGGAGGATTATATGAGTGACCGCATCCAAGTAGGCACGTCACACAGTCCGTACTTATACTGGCAGGAAAAAGAGGCAATTTGGAGGCCCTTGCACAAACTGGCTTTATTCTACCTAAGTTGCCCTCCCACAAGTGTGTACTCCGAAAGAGTGTTTAGTGCCGCCGCTCACCTTGTCAGCAATCGGCGTACGAGGTTACATCCAGAAAATGTGGAGAAGATGATGTTCATTAAAATGAATTATAATCAATTCCTCCGCGGAGACATTGACCAGCAGCAATTGCCTCCACAAAGTACACAGGGAGCTGAGATGGTGGATTCCAGTGGGGACGAATTGATAATCTGTGAGGAGGGGGATGTACACGGTGATATATCGGAGGGTGAAGATGAGGTGGACATCTTGCCTCTGTAGAGCGAGTTTGTGCAAGGAGAGATTAATTGCTTCTTTTTTGGGGGGGGTCCAAACCAACCCGTCATATCAGTCACAGTCGTGTGGCAGACCCTGTCACTGAAATGATGGGTTGGTTAAAGTGTGCATGTCCTGTTTTGTTTATACAACATAAGGGTGGGTGGGAGGGCCCAAGGACAATTCCATCTTGCACCTCTTTTTTCTTTTCTTTTTCTTTGCATCATGTGCTGATTGGGGAGGGTTTTTTGGAAGGGACATCCTGCGTGACACTGCAGTGCCACTCCTAGATGGGCCCGGTGTTTGTGTCGGCCACTAGGGTCGCTAATCTTACTCACACAGTCAGCTACCTCATTGCGCCTCTTTTTTTCTTTGCGTCATGTGCTGTTTGGGGAGGGTTTTTTGGAAGGGACATCCTGCGTGACACTGCAGTGCCACTCCTAGATGGGCCCGGTGTTTGTGTCGGCCACTAGGGTCGCTAATCTTACTCACACAGCTACCTCATTGCGCCTCTTTTTTTCTTTGCGTCATGTGCTGTTTGGGGAGGGTTTTTTGGAAGGGCCATCCTGCGTGACACTGCAGTGCCACTCCTAGATGGGCCCGGTGTTTGTGTCGGCCACTAGGGTCGCTAATCTTACTCACACAGCTACCTCATTGCGCCTCTTTTTTTCTTTGCGTCATGTGCTGTTTGGGGAGGGTTTTTTGGAAGGGACATCCTGCGTGACACTGCAGTGCCACTCCTAGATGGGCCCGGTGTTTGTGTCGGCCACTAGGGTCGCTTATCTTACTCACACAGCGACCTCGGTGCAAATTTTAGGACTAAAAATAATATTGTGAGGTGTGAGGTATTCAGAATAGACTGAAAATGAGTGTAAATTATGGTTTTTGAGGTTAATAATACTTTGGGATCAAAATGACCCCCAAATTCTATGATTTAAGCTGTTTTTTAGTGTTTTTTGAAAAAAACACCCGAATCCAAAACACACCCGAATCCGACAAAAAAAATTCGGTGAGGTTTTGCCAAAACGCGTTCGAACCCAAAACACGGCCGCGGAACCGAACCCAAAACCAAAACACAAAACCCGAAAAATTTCAGGCGCTCATCTCTAGTATGAGGACGATGTTGGTGAGGAGGCGGAGCAATTGCCTGTAATGGTGATGTCACTCTCTAGGGAGTCGACACCGGAATGGATGGCTTATTTAGGGAATTACGTGATAATGTCAACACGCTGCAAGGTCGGTTGACGACATGAGACGGCCGGCAAAACAATTAGTACCTGTCCAGGCGTCTCAAACACCGTCAGGGGCTTTAAAACGCCCATTACCTCAGTCGGTCGACACAGACACGGACACTGACTCCAGTGTCGACGGTGAAGAAACAAACGTATTTTCCATTAGGGCCACACGTTACATGTTAAGGGCAATGAAGGAGGTGTTACATATTTCTGATACTACAAGTACCACAAAAAAGGGTATTATGTGGGGTGTGAAAAAACTACCTGTAGTTTTTCCTGAATCAGATAAATTAAATGAAGTGTGTGATGATGCGTGGGTTTCCCCCGATAGAAAATTATTGGCGTTATACCCTTTCCCGCCAGAAGTTAGGGCGCGTTGGGAAACACCCCCTAGGGTGGATAAGGCGCTCACACGCTTATCAAAACAAGTGGCGTTACCGTCTGCAGATACGGCCGCCCTCAAGGAGCCAGCTGATAGGAGGCTGGAAAATATCCTAAAAAGTATATACACACATACTGGTGTTATACTGCGACCAGCGATCGCCTCAGCCTGGATGTGCAGCGCTGGGGTGGCTTGGTCGGATTCCCTGACTGAAAATATTGATACCCTTGACAGGGACAGTATTTTATTGACTATAGAGCATTTAAAAGATGCATTTCTATATATGCGAGATGCACAGAGGGATATTTGCACTCTGGCATCAAGAGTAAGTGCGATGTCCATGTCTGCCAGAAGATGTTTATGGACACGACAGTGGTCAGGTGATGCAGATTCCAAACGGCACATGGAAGTATTGCCGTATAAAGGGGAGGAGTTATTTGGGGTCGGTCCATCGGACCTGGTGGCCACGGCAACAGCTGGAAAATCCACCTTTTTTACCCCAAGTCACATCTCAGCAGAAAAAGACACCGTCTTTTCAGCCTCAGTCCTTTCGTCCCCATAAGGGCAAGCGGGCAAAAGGCCAGTCATATCTGCCCAGGGGTAGAGGAAAGGGAAGAAGACTGCAGCAGGCAGCTCCTTCCCAGGAACAGAAGCCCTCCACCGCTTCTGCCAAGTCCTCAGCATGACGCTGGGGCCGTACAAGCGGACTCAGGTGCGGTGGGGGGTCGTCTCAAGAGTTTCAGCGCGCAGTGGGCTCACTCGCAAGTGGACCCCTGGATCCTACAAGTAGTATCCCAGGGGTACAGATTGGAAGTTCGAGACGTCTCCCCCTCGCCGGTTCCTGAAGTCTGCTTTACCAACGTCTCCCTCCGACAGGGAGGCAGTATTGGAAACAATTCACAAGCTGTATTCCCAGCAGGTGATAATCAAAGTACCCCTCCTACAACAAGGAAAGGGGTATTATTCCACACTATTTGTGGTACTGAAGCCAGACGGCTCGGTGAGACCTATTCTAAATCTGAAATCTTTGAACACTTACATACAAAGGTTCAAATCAAGATGGAGTCACTCAGAGCAGTGATAGCGAACCAGGAAGAAGGGGACTATATGGTGTCCCTGGACATCAAGGATGCTTACCTCCATGTCCCAATTTGCCCTTCTCACCAAGGGTACCTCAGGTTCGTGGTACAGAACTGTCACTATCAGTTTCAGACGCTGCCGTTTGGATTGTCCACGGCACCCCGGGTCTTTACCAAGGTAATGGCCGAAATGATGATTCTTCTTCAAAGAAAAGGCGTCTTAATTATCCCTTACTTGGACGATATCCTGATAAGGGCAAGGTCCAGAGAACAGTTGGAGGTCGGAGTAGCACTATCTCAAGTAGTTCTACGACAGCACGGGTGGATTCTAAATATTCCAAAATCGCAGCTGATTCCGACGACACGTCTGCTGTTCCTAGGGATGATTCTGGACACAGTCCAGAAAAAGGTGTTTCTCCCGGAGGAGAAAGCCAGGGAGTTATCCGAGCTAGTTAGGAACCTCCTAGAACCAGGCCAAGTGTCAGTGCATCAATGCACAAGAGTCCTGGGAAAAATGGTGGCTTCTTACGAAGCGATTCCATTCGGCAGATTTCACGCAAGAATTTTTCAGTGGGATCTGCTGGACGAATGGTCCGGATCGCATCTTCAGATGCATCAGCGGATAATCCTGTCTCCAAGGACAAGGGTGTCTCTTCTGTGGTGGCTGCAGAGTGCTCATCTACTAGAGGGCAGCAGATTCGGCATTCAGGACTGGGTTCTGGTGACCACGGATGCCAGCCTGAGAGGCTGGGGAGCAGTCACACAGGGAAGAAATTTCCAAGGAGTGTGGTCAAGTCTGGAGACTTCTCTCCACATAAATATACTGGAGCTGAGGGCAATTTACAATGCTCTGAGCCTAGAAAGACCTCTGCTGATCCAGTCGGACAACATCACGGCAGTCGCCCACGTAAACAGACAGGGCGTCACAAGAAGCAGGAGGGCAATGGCAGCAAGGATTCTTCGCTGGGCGAAAAATCATGTGATAACACTGTCAGCGGTGTTCATTCCGGGAGTGGACAACTGGGAAGCAGACTTCCTCAGCAGGCACGACCTCCACCCGGGAGAGTGGGGACTTCATCTGGAAGTCTTCCACATGATTGTGAACCGTTGGGAAAGACCAAAGGTGGACATGATGGCGTCCCGTCTGAACAAAAAAAAAAAAACTAGACAGGTATTGCGCCAGGTCAAGAGACCCTCAGGCAATAGCAGGGACGCTCTGGTAACACCGTGGGTGTACCAGTCGGTGTATGTGTTCCCTCCTCTGCCTCTCATACCCAAGGTACTGAGAATTATAAGACGGAGAGGAGTAAGAACTATACTCGTGGCTCCGGATTGGCCAAGAAGGACTTGGTACCCGGAACTTCAAGAGATACTAAGAAGGGACTTGCTTCAGCAAGGATCATGTCTGTTCCAAGTCTTACCGCGGCTGCGTTTGACGGCATGGCGGTTGAACGCCGGATCCTAAGGGAAAAAGGCATTCCGGAAGAGGTCATCCATACCCTGGTCAGAGCCAGGAAGGAGGTGACCGCACAACATTATCACCACATTTGGCGAAAATATGTTGCATGGTGTGAGGCCAGGAAGGCCCCACGGAGGAATTTCAACTCGGTCGATTCCTGCATTTCCTGCAAACAGGAGTGTCTATGGGCCTCAAATTGGGGTCCATTAAGGTTCAAATTTCGGCCCTGTCGATTTTCTTCCAGAAAGAATTGGCTTCAGTTCCTGAAGTCCAGAAGTTTGTCAGGGGAGTACTGCATATACAACCCCCTTTTGTGCCTCCAGTGGCACTGTGGGATCTCAACGTAGTTCTGGGATTCCTCAAATCACATTGGTTTAAACCGCTCAAATCTGTGGATTTGAAATATCTCACATGGAAAGTGACCATGCTGTTGGCCCTGGCCTCGGCCAGGCGAGTGTCAGAATTGGCGGCTTTGTCTCACAAAAGCCCATATCTGATTGTCCATTCGGACAGGGCAGAGCTGCGGACTCGTCCCCAGTTTCTCCCTAAGGTGGTGTCAGCGTTTCACCTGAACCAGCTTATTGTGGTACCTGCGGCTATTAGGGACTTGGAGGACTCCAAGTTGCTGGATGTTGTCAGGGCCCTGAAAATATATGTTTCCAGGACGGCTGGAGTCAGGAAAACTGACTTGCTGTTATCCTGTATGCACCCAACAAACTGGGTGCTCTTGCTTCTAAGCAGACGATTGTTAGTTGGATGTGTAGTACAATTCAGCTTGCACATTCTGTGGCAGGCCTGCCACAGCCAAAATATGTAAATGCCCATTCCACAAGGAAGGTGGGCTCATCTTGGGCGGCTGCCCGAGGGGTCTCGGCTTTACAACTTTGCCGAGCTGCTACTTGGTCAGGGGCAAACACGTTTGCAAAATTCTACAAATTTGATACCCTGGCTGAGGAGGACCTGGAGTTCTCTCATTCGGTGCTGCAGAGTCATCCGCACTCTCCCGCCCGTTTGGGAGCTTTGGTATAATCCCCATGGTCCTTACGGAGTCCCCAGCATCCACTTAGGACGTCAGAGAAAATAAGAATTTACTTACCGATAATTCTATTTCTCGTAGTCCGTAGTGGATGCTGGGCGCCCATCCCAAGTGCGGATTGTCTGCAATACTTGTACATAGTTATTGTTAACTAAAACGGGTTATTATTGTTGTGAGCCATCTTTTCAGAGGCTCCGCTGTTATCATGCTGTTAACTGGGTTCAGATCACAGGTTGTACAGTGTGATTGGTGTGGCTGGTATGAGTCTTACCCGGGATTCAAAATCCTTCCTTATTGTGTATGCTCGTCCGGGCACAGTATCCTAACTGAGGCTTGGAGGAGGGTCATAGGGGGAGGAGCCAGTGCACACCACCTGATCCTAAAGCTTTTACTTTTGTGCCCTGTCTCCTGCGGAGCCGCTATTCCCCATGGTCCTTACGGAGTCCCCAGCATCCACTACGGCAGGCTTTTTCAACCAGTGTGCCGTGGCACACTAGTGTGCCGCGACCAGTTGCAAGGTGTGCCGCGGAGCCAGAGCAGCTTCCTGCACCTTCAGAGTGAACTGTTGGCCCGAGCTCTACTTAGAGGATCAGTTGTGCTACCTCCATGAACTATGCCTTGAAAACGATGTGATATCATAGGTCACAGCCGCTGCGTCTCACCACCCAGCCAGCCCATCCGACCGGAATACACATCTTCCAGTTCCCGCCTGCATACACAGCTTTCCTTGCCCACCCACATCCACACCTGCCCGACCACCCGCTGCTCAGAATTCGCAGAACTCCACTATGACCAACCCCCACCACTGAATGACAGGGAGGAGGACAGCTGAGAATAATATTTGATATTCTATTTCTCCTGTGGGGAACAATAGGATTTCAATAGGATTTATGTGGGGAGAATAAGAATTTATGGCTTTATGGGGGGAACAATGTGAATAATTCATGTGGGGAGCAATAGGATTTATGTGGGGATAAATGTGATTGATTTATGTGGAGAGCAATGTGATTCTTTTTTCTGTGTAGGCCAATGTATGTGTGGATTTTTTATTTTTGTTACTGTGAGGGCCAATGTGTGTGTTTTGTTTTTTTCTGTGGGGAACTGATAGTGTGCTTTGGCAATTTAAAATATTGTTCGGTGTGCCACGAGTAAAAAAAGGTTGAAAATCACTGCACTACGGACTACGAGAAATAGAATTATCGGTAAGTAAATTCTTATTTTCTCGTAGTCCGTAGTGGATGCTGGGCGCCCGTCCCAAGTGCGGATTGTCTGCAATACTTGTATATAGTTATTGTTTAACAAAAGGGTTATTGTTGAGCCATCTGTTGAGAGGCTCAGTTCTATTTCATACTGTTAACTTGGTATAGTATCACGAGTTATACGGTGTGATTGGTGTGGCTGGTATGAGTCTTACCCGGGATTCAAAATCCTTCCTTATTGTGTCAGCTCTTCCGGGCACAGTATCCTAACTGAGGTCTGGAGGAGGGTCATAGAGGGAGGAGCCAGTGCACACCAGGTAGTCCTAAAGCTTTCTTTAGTTGTGCCCAGTCTCCTGCGGAGCCGATATTCCCCATGGTCCTTACGGAGTTCCCAGCATCCACTACGGACTACGAGAAATAGATTTACCGGTGAGTAAAATCTTATTTTTCCAGCTGTAATGAGGCCTCACATTAATGTTTGTGATGTGTGGTTTTCTTATGGCTGCAAGTCACATTAGAGCTGTGTCTCATAACTTACGACTATACTTTCTGCAGCAGGGTACACTGGTATTCCACAGGGAAAAACATCGGGGTGTAGAGTTGGATCTTGATCCGAGGCAGCAACAGGCTAAAAACTTTGACTGTTTCCAGGATGCACCGCACCGCTCCTCTATATAACCCCTCCTCCGTGCACAGGAGCTCAGTTTTAAAGTTGATGCCTGCATAGCAGGTCACTAACAGGTGGAGCTGTGTTAGACAGCCCTGAACAATTGAAGAAGAAAGCTTTTTGAAGACTGAGCAGCATTACTTTTATGTCCTTAGGACATGCTGTGCTGCAGCTCCATCGCCTCCCCTCTGTGGCGCTGTATACTCCTGCGGCTTGGTTCCCGGGTACCTACAGCGGAGACACATCGGTATCTTGGCACACCGCTGCTGCTCATCTCCAGGATCGCATAGCTCCAGGACATGGAGAGGAGGTAAGAGGGTCCCCCGGGTGGGACCCGCCGAGTTGAAAACGCCATCCCGCGTGGTCTCTAGGAGATGGACCGCACGGCTAGCGTGGACACTGTACAGCTCAGGGACCCCACTATATCCACAAGGGCTATAGGAGCACAGGTTACTTTTTATACAGGCTCCGTTTATACCGGTGGTGAAGTCCAGCAAAAGGGGGATAGAGCGCTAACCTGTAGCCCCTACCCCCAGCTCCGGGCGCCATCTCCCGAAGATGTTCCCGCCCTGTAGCTGCTTTCACTTTCTCAACTCCCTGCTGGGAATTGCTGGGTGCTGTCTCCTCTGTATAGCCACCTGTCACAGCGCCGTGCTGCTTATACAGACACTTGAGTATTCTACATGTCATATAAACAGCGTTAGTTAAGAAATAAGTGTGCTTCTAACAGAATAGGTGGTACAATTATTCTGTGATATACATCCAGTATTGCTGTGCATTATTATATCTCTCTGCATATACATATCTGCTATTATATGTAAATTGCCTGTCCAGTGCATTATTATTGATGTGTGCATTACTCCTGCATTGTGTTTGTGACTGAGTGTGCCATATAGCTGCTGTGTGTGCTCTCCTTTTACGTGTATCACACCCCTGCTATCACTATATTCTGAGCCCTGTGAGGATAAGTGCGTCAGGGTCCACATTTATTTGTATGTATGTATATATATACTGGATAGATCAACGTTTCAATATATTTGTCATATTGTCGTCAGGATAAAAAACGGTGACAAAAAACGTACCTTTATAGTTACACACAACATGTGAAGTGCTGACGTTCGAGTCGGGACCGAGCACCCGCCCTTACGTCGCCCTGTGCTGATGTCATCAGTCCCAGACAACTCCGTAGTGGATGCTGGGAACTCCGTAAGGACCATGGGGAATAGACAGGCTCCGCAGGAGACTGGACACTCTAAAAGAAAGATTAGGTACTATCTGGTGTGCACTGGCTCCTCCCTCTATGCCCCTCCTCCAGACCTCAGTTAAGGAAACTGTGCCCGGAAGAGCTGACACAACAAGGAAAGGATTTGGAATCCAGGGTAAGACTCATACCAGCCACACCAATCACACCGTACAACTTGTGATAACCATACCCAGTTAACAGTATGAACAACAACTGAGCCTCAGTAACAGATGGCTCATAACAATAACCCTTTAGTTAAGCAATAACTATATACATCTATTGCAGAGAGTCCGCACTTGGGACGGGCGCCCAGCATCCACTACGGACTACGAGAAATAGAATTACCGGTGAGTAAATTCTTATTTTCTCTGACGTACTTGTGGATGCTGGGAACTCCGTAAGGACCATGGGGATTATACCAAAGCTCCCAAACGGGCGGGAGAGTGCGGATGACTCTGCAGCACCGAATGAGCAAAGGCAAGGTCCTCCTCAGCCAGGGTATCAAACTTGTAGAACTTAGCAAATGTGTTTGAACCCGACCAAGTAGCAGCTCGGCAAAGCTGTAAAGCCGAGACCCCTCGGGCAGCCGCCCAAGAAGAGCCCACCTTCCTTGTGAAATGGGCTTTTACCGATTTAGGATGCGGTAACCCTGCCGCAGAATGAGCTTGCTGAATCGTGTTACAGATCCAGCGCGCAATAGTTTGCTTTGAAGCAGGAGCACCCAGCTTGTTGGGTGCATGCAGGATAAACAGCGAGTCAGTTTTCCTGACTCCAGCCGTCCTGGCTACATAGATTTTCAAAGCCCTGACTACATCCAGTAACTTGGAGTCCTCCAAGTCCCGAATAGCCGCAGGCACCACAATAGGTTGGATCAAATGAAACGCTGATACCACCTTAGGGAGAAATTGGGGAGGAGTCCTCAATTCTGCCCTGTCCATATGGAAGATCAGATAAGGGCTTTTACATGACAAAGCCGCCAATTCTGACACACGCCTAGCCGAAGCTAAGGCCAATAGCATGACCACTTTCCACGTGAGATATTTTAGCTCCACGGTCTTAAGTGGCTCAAACCAGTGGGATTTCAGGAAATCCAACACAACGTTAAGATCCCAAGGTGCCACTGGAGGCACAAAAGGGGGCTGAATATGCAGCACTCCCTTAACAAACGTCTGAACTTCAGGCAGTGAAGCCAGTTCTTTTTGAAAGAAAATAGATAGGGCCGAAATCTGGACCTTTATGGACCCCAATTTTAGGCCCATAGTCACACCTGACTGTAGGAAGTGCAGAAATCGCCCCAGCTGGAATTCCTCTGTCGGGGCCTTCCTGGCCTTCACATCCTTCCTAGCTTTTATCAGCGTAGGAATCACTTCATCTGGAATGCCCTTTCCCGTTAAGATCCGGCGTTCAACCACCATGCCGTCAAACGCAGCCGCTGTAAGTCTTGGAACAGACAGGGCCCCTGCTGTAACAGGTCCTGTCTGAGAGGCAGAGGCCATGGGTCCTCTGAGATCATTTCTTGTAGTTCTGGGTACCAAGTTCTTCTTGGCCAATCCGGAACGATGAGTATAGTTCTTACTCCTCTCTTTCTTACTGTCCTCAGTACCTTGGGTATGAGAGGAAGAGGAGGGAACACATAAACCGACTGGTACACCCACGGTGTCACTAGTGCGTCCACAGCTATCGCCTGAGGGTCCCTTGACCTGGCGCAATATTTTTTTAGCTTTTTGTTGAGGCGGGACGCCATCATATCCACCTGCGGCCGTTCCCAACGGTTTACAATCTGCGTGAAGACTTCTGGATGAAGTCCCCACTCTCCCGGGTAGAGGTCGTGCCTGCTGAGGAAATCTGCTTCCCAGTTGTCCACTCCCGGAATGAACACTGCTGACAGTGCTAGCACGTGATTCTCCGCCCATCGGAGAATCCTTGTGGCTTCTGCCATCGCCATCCTGCTTCTTGTGCCGCCCTGGCGGTTTACATGGGCGACCGCCATATGTTGTCTGATTGAATCAGCACTGGTTGGTTTTGAAGCAGGGGCTCTGCTTGACTCAGGGCGTTGTAAATGGCCCTTAGTTCCAGTATATTTATGTGTAGGGAAGTCTCCTGACTTGACCACTGTCCTTGGAAGTTCCTTCCCTGAGTGACTGCCCCCCATCCTCAGAGGCTTGCATCCGTGGTCACCAGGACCTAGTCCTGTATGCCGAATCTGCGGCCCTCGAGAAGATGAGCACTCTGCAGCCACCACAGCAGAGACACCCTGGCCCTTGGGGACAGGGTGATCAACCGATGCATCTGAAGATGCGATCCGGACCAGTTGTCTAACAGATCCCACTGAAAGATCCTTGCATGGAACCTGCCAAAGGGAATTGCTTCGTAAGAAGCCACCATCTTTCCCAGGACTCGCGTGCAGTGATGCACCGACACCTGTTTTGGTTTCAGGAGGTCCCTGACCAGAGAGGACAATTCCTGGGCCTTCTCCACCGGGAGAAACACCTTCTTCTGTTCTGTGTCCAGAATCATGCCCAGGAAAAGCAGACGCGTCGCAGGAATCAGCTGCGACTTTGGGATATTCAGAATCCAGCTGTGCTGTTGCAACACTTCCAGAGAGAGTGCTACGCTGACTAACAACTGCTCTCTGGACCTCGCCTTTATAAGGAGATCGTCCAAGTACGGGATAATTATAACTCCCTTCTTCCGAAGGAGTATCATCATTTCGGCCATTACCTTGGTAAATACTCTCGGTGCCGTGGACAGACCAAACGGCAACGTCTGGAATTGGTAATGACAATCCTGTACCACAAACCTGAGGTACTCCTGGTGAGGTGGGTAAATGGGGACATGCAAGTAAGCATCCTTGATGTCCAGCGACACCATAAAATCCCGCTCTTCCAGGCTTGCAATAACCGCCCTGAGCGATTCCATTTTGAACTTGAACTTCCTTATATAAGTGTTCAAGGATTTTAAATTCAGAATGGGTCTCACCGAACCGTCCGGTTTCGGTACTACAAACATTGTGGAATAGTAACCCCGTCCCTGTTGAAGGAGGGGAACCTTGATTATCACCTGCTGGAGGTACAGCTTGTGAATTGCCGCCAGTACTACCTCCCTTTCCCTGGGAGCAGCTGGCAAGGCTGATTTGAGGTAACGGCTACGGGGAGTCGCCTCGAACTCCAGCTTGTATCCCTGAGATACAATTTGTACAGCCCAGAGATCCACTTGTGAGCGAACCCACTGGTTGCTGAAGTTTCGGAGATGCGCCCCCACCGCACCCGGCTCCGCCTGTGGAGCCCCAGCGTCATGCGGTGGACTTAGAGGAAGCGGGGGAGGATTTTTGTTCCTGGGAACTGGCTGCCTGGTGCAGCTTCTTTCCTCTACCCCTGCCTCTGGGCAGAAAGGATGCACCTCTGATCCGCTTGCCTTTCTGAGGCCGAAAGGACTGTACATGATAATACGGTGCTTTCTTAGGCTGTGAGGGAACCTGAGGTAAAAAAGTTGACTTCCCGGCTGTTGCCGTGGATACGAGGTCCGAGAGACCGTCTCCAAACAATTCCTCACCCTTATAAGGCAAAACCTCCATGTGTCTTTTAGAATCAGCATCACCTGTCCACTGCCGATTCCATAATACTCTCCTGGCAGAAATGGACATTGCATTAATTCTAGATGCCAGCAGGCAAATGTCCCTCTGTGCATCCCGCATATATAAGACGACGTCTTTTATATGTTCTATGGTTAGCAAAATAGTATCCCTGTCGAGGGAATCAATGTTGTCTGACAGGGAATCAGACCATGCGGCTGCAGCACTACACATCCATGCTGAAGCAATAGCAGGTCTCAGTATAGTACCTGAGTGTGTATACACAGACTTCAGGATAGCTTCCTGCTTTCTATCCGCAGGCTCCTTTAGGGCGGCCGTATCCTGAGACGGCAGTGCCACCTTTTTTGATAAGCGTGTAAGCGCCTTGTCCACCCTAGGGGATGTTTCCCAACGTAACCTGTCCGTTGGCGGGAAAGGGTACGCCATCAGTAACCTCTTAGAAATCACTAGTTTCTTATCGGGGGAACTCCACGCTTCCTCACACAATTCATTTAATTCATCAGATGGGGGAAAAGTCACTGGCTGCTTTTTCTCCCCAAACATAATACCCTTCTTGGTAGTAACCGGGTTAACATCAGAAATGTGCAATACATTTTTCATTGCAGTAATCATGCATCGGATGGCTTTTGTAGACTGTGCATTTGTCTCATCCTCATCTACACTGGAGTCAGACTCCGTGTCGACATCTGTGTCTACCATCTGAGCTAGCGGGCGTTTATGAGCCCCTGATGGCCTCTGAGACGCCTGGGCAGGCGCGGGCTTAGATCCCGGCTGTTCCAAGGCTGCTGCGTCATCGAACCTTTTATGTAAGGAGTTGACACTGTCTGTTAAGACCTTCCACATATCCATCCAATCCGGTGTCGGCCCCGTCGGGGGCGACACCACACTTATCTGCCCTTGCTCCGCCTCCACGTAACCCTCCTCATCAAACATGTCGACACAGCCGTACCGACACACCGCACACACACAGGGAATGCTCTGACTGAGGACAGGACCCCACAAAGTCCTTTGGGGAGACAGAGAGAGAGTATGCCAGCACACACCACAGCGCTATATAACACAGGGATTTACACTATAATGAGTGATTTTTCCCAATAGCTGCTTATCCTATTTGCGCCTAAATTTATGTGCCCCCCCTCTCTTTTTTACCCTTCTTGTACAGGATACTGCAGGGGAGAGCCTGGGGAGCGTCCTTCCACCGGAGCTGTGAAGAGAAAATGGCGCTGGTGTGCTGAGGAAGAAGGCCCCGCCCCCTCAGCGGCGGGCTTCTCCCGCGTTTTGTATAGCTTAATGGCGGGGTTTTTTTACACATATACAGTTTTCCAGACTGTATTATGTGTATATATTGCCAAAAGGTATTCTTATTGCTGCCCAGGGCGCCCCCCCTCCCCAGCGCCCTGCACCCTACAGTGACCGGAGTGTGTGGTGTGCAGTGGGAGCAATGGCGCACAGCTGCAGTGCTGTGCGCTACCTTAATGAAGACCGGAGTCTTCTGCCGCCGATTTCATCTCCTTCTTCTGTCTTCTAGCTCTGCAAGGGGGACGGCGGCGCGGCTCCGGGAACGGACGATCGAGGTCAGGCCCTGTGTTCGAACCCTCTGGAGCTAATGGTGTCCAGTAGCCTAAGAAGCACAAGCTAGCTGCACGCAGGTAGGTTTGCTTCTCTCCCCTCAGTCCCACGTAGCAGTGAGTCTGTTGCCAGCAGATCTCACTGAAAATAACAAAACCTAACAAATACTTTCTTTCTAGCAAGCTCAGGAGAGCCCACTAGGAGCACCCAGCTCTGGCCGGGCACAGATTCTAACTGAGGTCTGGAGGAGGGGCATAGAGGGAGGAGCCAGTGCACACCAGATAGTACCTAATCTTTCTTTTAGAGTGCCCAGTCTCCTGCGGAGCCCGTCTATTCCCGATGGTCCTTACGGAGTTCCCAGCATCCACTAGGACGTCAGAGAAAGATCCTTAAAGACAGGTATTTTCATAATGAGTTAGAGAGATACCAAGTCAAGATTGTATATTAAATGTATCTATATTAATAAAGACGCTTTTAATAAAGTATCAAAACAGGTCCTGAAAGTTATTATTATTCCTGCATGAAACAGAGCATTGCTCTGCTGAACCTGAACCTTATTTTCCTCTTAAAGCAGCATAAGCTATATGCTTGTTTGACCCTTTAGGGTACAGAACATCCAGATGGTGAATCCACCGTGCCTCACATTTTAGCAGCTGTAAGCCACGGTTGCCCCCTCTAATATTTTCTTCCACTGTATCTATCATACAATTCCGTAGTGTGGACAGTGAGTGTTTAGCCTCTAAGAAATGGCGTGCAACGGGTTGATCGCTTTTGCCTGTTAGTAATTCTGATCTAATAGCCGCTCAGTGTTGCCCCATGCGCTCCTTAAATTTGCACTCGGTTTTACCGATGTAGCTAAGTCCACACGGGCATAACAGTTGGTAGACAACAAAAGTAGAATTACAATTAAAATAATGCCTTATCTTGTATATTTTACCCGAGTGAGGGTGATTAAAAGAATCGCCCGTAAGCATGAACTGGCAGGTGACACCGGTGCATCTAAAGCACCCCGTTCTGGGACTATCCAAAAATGTATTAATCACTGTCTTCTTAGCAGTGCAAGTATTAGTTTTAACCAGCATGTCTTTAAGGTTACGACCTCTCTTATAACAGGGCATTAATTGCCTTTGATCCACATTAAGGGCTGTATCACTTTGAACTAGGCGCCATAATTTCTTAGCTGTTTTATTAATCATGGGGGATAGAGTATGGTATCAATTCACCCGTTAACATGGTGAGTGCCGCGCCTCGGAGCTGGTATACAATTTGATGCAGAGAGGGCAGCGGTTATTTCCTTACTATGGAGTGCCAGACCTTGGAACACTATACATGGAGTAGACACCTTAGAAGTGAGTACTCGCGTCGAGGCACCCTTTGCTTTAAAAACAAACACATCGTCATTGTGGATACCTTGTGCTGTTGTGGTTACACTCAGCTTTTGTTTTTATATTTCACTGGATCTTGCACGGACAGAGACTGTTAAATAACGACATTAAGTAGCAAACGGGGTAATACTGAAACTTTATTGGTAAACAGTATCACGCAATCATGTCGCAAGTTACTGCTGAGTCAGATGATACTATTGCACAGTTTCAATTTCCCATTGGGGATACGTTTACGTACACAGACTCAGAGGTGGATAACATCCTATATACCACGGGTATTAACGATGAAGCAGATGCTGCAGCGCCAGCTTTGATTTACAGGGATTTATTGCGCCTAAAGAAAAAGGAAGTGGGTTGGGCTGTACGGATGGTGTAATGGTTAGCATTACTGCCTCACAGCACTGAGCGGAGTTTGTATATTCTCCCCATACTTGCGTGGGTTTCCTCCGGGTACTCCGGTTTCCTCCCATAATCCAAAAATATACTGGTAGGTTAATTGGCTCCCAACAAAATTAACCCTAGAGTGAATGTGTCTGTGTGTACATGTGGTAGGGAATATAGAGTGTAAGCTCCACTGGGGCAGGGACTGATGTGAGTGGGCAAATATTCTCAGTAAAGTGCTACGGAATATGTGTGCGCTATATAAATAACTGGTAATAATAACAATAATAATTTCTACCTCCATGGTCTCTCATTAAGCGACTATTATAAAACCAAGAAAATCCCTTGTGGATTTCGTGTTCGCAATTGCCTGACCATCGGGTGCCACGACCCTTCTTTTTGTAAGCGATGGATTGGCATCCTCAACCGTTGTTCTTTCGATCAAATGGTATTAGTATTCGAGCAGTCCACCAAAGAACTACAGGTTATTAAAGAAAAAATAAATGCCTTTGAGACAATTAATTTATCCGTTTTAACCCTTGATCAGAGGTGCATCTACCCATTGGCCAGGATGGAACTCACCAGAGGCGCCAGGCAAGGGGGCGCCGCCTGGCAGTGCCATCCATTGCCAGGGGGTAGAAACCAGTAGTACTGTCAGACTTGGTGACTGTCTGTTAGTGCCGGCGCCGGTGTCAGGCGGCAGCGCACCGCACCTCACTTGTAATCAGCCTCAACATATACTTTCCGCTACCAGCATCCCTTGTTGCCAGGAGCCTCCAGGAGCTGCAGTTTATTTTGAGTCTGATTGATAGTGCAGTGCTGTGCCGCTGGACACAGATGCTGGCAGTAACAGACAGTCACAAGGTACAATTCGGATTAAGGGAGGGTAGGAGTGGCACTGCACGGCATTGGTGACCTTAGGGAAATGGACGGAGTGGAAGCAGGGGGGCGGGACTACACGGCACTCAGTCAGTGCCAGGCAACCAGTTTTTTTCACAGTAAGGACAATACGTGTTTGGAATTCCCTGCCAGATAGAGTAGCAATGGCGGACTCGGACGATACTTTTAAGAATGGGCTAGATAAATTCCTAATGGATAAGGCTATACAGGGTTATTATGGGTAGGTCACGCACTATAATAATAAAAATAAAAAATAGTCCTAAAAATAATACAGCGTAGGAGCTCCAAATAGGTTGAACTCGATGGACAAATTGTCTTTTCTCTTACGTCCTAGAGGATCCTGGGGTCCATTTTAGTACCATGGGTATAGACAGTTCCGCAGGAGCCTTCGGCACTTTAAGACTTTTCAACAGTGTGAACTGGCTCCTCCCTCTATGCCCCTCCTCCAGACCTCAGTTTAGAAAATGTGCCCAGGAGACTGGATGCACACTAGTGGAGCTCTACAGGGAAGCTGCTGTCAACAGCTTCCCTGCTTCGTGGGACTTAGGGGGGGAAGTAGGAACCAACTTCTCAATTAGTTAATGGTTCTGCTTCCGCTGACAGGACACCATTAGCTCCTGAAGGGTACTGAATACAGCCCAAGCCTGGCCAGCGTTCACTCCCACAGCACTGCCGCCACCCCCTAACAGAGCCAGAAGTCAGAAGGCTGGTGAGTATATTACCGGAGTCCTGCAGAGAGGGGATCCTCCGGTCATCGTTGGCGGCATACAGGTACACGCGCAGCTCTGCGCGCCATGTCTCTCAGCACAAGGGTGCAGAGCGCGCGGGGGGGCGCTCTGAGGGCATGTTTTAAAACCTTACTCTCACTGGCAAAAAGGATACATACATGTACAGCCGCTGATGTGCCATCCCCAGCCAGTATAACATACCCTCCAACTGTACCTTTTTAATAGGTACAGTACCTTTTTTTCATGGTCTGTACCTATTTTTGGCTCTCCAAACTTCCATTGAAAGAATAGGAAAAGGGGCGTGACCACGTCCCCTTTACCCGTGACCACGCCCCTTTTCCTAATTTGTACCGATTTTTGTGTGTAAAATGTTGGAGGGTATGGTATAAATATTACATTGCTGAGGCTGAAGGGCGGGACTTCTCCTCAGACTTTCCAGAACACTCACTGGGTGCTATTTTCTCCTGCAGAAACTCCAGTGTGAAGCTCCTGAGCTGATACAAGTACAGGGTGTTATAGAAGGGACAGAGAGTGTTCATTATAATTAGGTCTGTGGGCCTATTATTGGTATATGCGCTGTAAGTGGGTAATATTTCCACAATTCACAATAAGGCGCAGTGTGTGGACTGGCAAATCTCTCTGTGTCTCTCTGATAGACTTTAGTGTGGGTCTGTCCCCAATAGTGTGTGTGTGTGTGTGTGTGTGTGTGTGTGTGTGTGTGTGTGTGTGTGTGTGTGTGTGTGTGTGTGTGTGTGTGTGTGTGTAAAACATGTCAGACATTGGGGAGGGTTCTTCCCAGGAAGAACCCATTTTAGATACACAAGAGGGTAATGTGGTAGCCCTTCCCTCTCAGAAGGAGCCGGAGTGGGTGAGAATGTTGCAAAAGAATATGTCAGTGCTTGCAAAGAAATTCTGAACAACAGACTAAATATTGGAGGCAGTCTGTGGATGATGCACTGTTTACTGACCCCTCCATTTCATCCACTTGGGTCCCATCCAGTTCCCAGAAAAGGTCTCTGGCCCAGATAATGCAAGGGGACACAGACACAGATTCCGACTCTGACATCGACACTGGGGATTTGAGAGGGGTAGACCCCAAATTAGCCAAAAGCATACAATGTATGATAGTGCTATAAAGGAAGTGTTGGAGTTTCCTGAAACAACACTGGTCCCTGAGGAAAAGGATTATTTTAATTTAAATAAAAAGCAGGTTGTGACTTTTCCTCCTTCAAAGGATTTGAATGCATTCTTTGAAGAATCCTGGGCTAACCCAGAGAAGAAATTTACCCTTCCCAGAGGGATACGTGTAGCGTACCCTTTCCTTGAGGAAGACAGGCACAAATGGGAGACTCCCCCAATGATAGACACCTCAGTTTCTCGGCTGTCTAAGAAAATTGCTTTGCCTGCCCCTGGTTCAGCCCCTTTAGAAGATCCAGCTGACCGTAAATTAGAAACAACCCTGAAATCCATATATACGGCTAACGGAATGGTGCTCAGGCCCACCATTGCTTGTGCGTGGGTGGGTAACCCTGTGGAAAAATGGTCTGACAACTTGCTTGTTAACATAGACACAGTTGACAGGGATGAAATAGTCCTAACTCTCGGCCATATCAAAGATACTGCAGGTTACTTAGTTGAAGCTATGAAGGATATTGGGTTGCTGAGTTCAAGATCCTCCGCTATGGTAATTTCAGCCCGCAGGGCGCTGTGGATCCGCCTATGGAATGCTGATGTTGAATCAAAAAAGAACATAGAGGCGCTTCCTTACAATGGAAAAGCCCTCTTTGGAGACAAGCTGGATGCCATGATTTCAACAACTACATCAGGCAAGTCAGCATTTCTGCCTTCCGCAGCTGCTCCACCTAGGAAAGGATTTCATTCTCATACGATGCAATCTTTTCGGCGCAACAAGTCCAAAAAGGCAAAGGGTACCCCCTTCTTCGCAGGAAGAGTGCGAGGAATGGGTAAAAAATCTACAACACTATCAGGCTCACAGGAGCAGAAGTCAACAGCTACTTCTGCTAAAACCTCAGCATGACGTTGGGGCTCCCCTGCGGGAGTACGATCGGGTGGGGGCACGTCTACTGTCTTTCAGCCAGGTCTGGGTTCACTCAGATCTGGATCCTTGGGTATTGCAGATAGTATCCCAAGGGTACAAATTGGAATTTCAGGACCTTCCCCCATGCCGATTTTTCAAATCAGCCTTACCAGCTTCTGTTCAGGACAGAGCAAAAGTGCTGAACGCAATACAGAAATTATGTCAAGACAATGTAATTTCCTTAGTTCATGTGTCACAACAGGAAAAAGGGTTTTATTCAAGCCTGTTTGTAGTGCCGAAACCGGATGGCTCGGTCAGACCGATTTTAAACCTAAAGAGTCTGAACCTTTATTTAAAAAAGTTCAAATTCAAGACGGAATCCCTGAGAGTGGTGATCTCCAGCTTGGAGGAAAAGAAATTTCTGGTATCGATGGACATCAAAGATGCTTATTTACATGTTCCCATCTACCTGCCGCATCAGGCATACCTGAGGTTTGCAGTGCGGGACTGCCACTACCAGTTCCAAACATTGCCTTTAGGGCTCTCCACGGCTCCAAGAATATTCACCAAGGTGATGGCGAAGATGATGGTTCTTCTTCGCAAGAAAGGAGTCAAAGTCATCCCATACTTGGACGATCTCCTCATAAAAGTGAGATCCAGGGAGAAACTAGTGCAGAACATTGCACTTTCCCTGACGGTGCTACAACAGCACGGTTGGATCATAAACCTTCCAAAATCACAATTGAAACCCACAATGAGGTTATCATTTCTGGGAATGATATTGGACACGGAAGCACGGAATACTCCTATTGGTGGAAAAGGCTCTGGAGATCCAGAGGATGGTCAAACAAGTTTTAAAACCAGCACGCATATCGATTCATCAGTGCATCCGCCTGCTGGGGAAGATGGTAGCGGCCTACGAGGATCTACAATTTGGCCGATTCCATGCCAGGATGTTCTAATGGGACCTTCTGGACAAGTGGTCCGGATCGCACTTACACATGCACCGGAGGATAATCCTGTCAACAAACCCAGAATTTCACTCTTGTGGTGGCTTCAAATTTCTCACCTCCTGGAGGGACGCAGGTTCGGGATTCAGACTTGGATCCTGGTGACCACGGATGCAAGCCTCCGAGGTTGGTGAGCAGTCACGCAAGGGGAAAGCTTCCAAGGACGATGGTCAAGTCAAGAAGTACTCCTTCACATAAACATTCCGGAATTGAGAGCTGTGTACAACAGCCTTCATCAAGCGGCACACCTTCTTCAAGGTCGTCCCATACAGATCCAGTCAGACAGTGTAACAGCAGTAGCTTACATAAACCGCCAGGGCGGAACAAAAAGCAGAGCGGCAATGGCAGAGGTGACAAAGATACTCCTCTGGGCAGAAAGACATGCAAAAGCTCTGTCTGCAATTTTCATTCCGGGAGTGGACAACTGGGAAGCAGATTTCCTCAGCAGACACGATCTCATCCAGGAGAATGGGGCCTCCACCCAGAAGTCTTTGCAGAGGTAGCAGATCGTTGGGGCGTTCCTCAAGTAGATATGATGGCATCATGTCTCAACAAGAAACTTCAGAAATATTGTTCCATGTCAAGAGAACCACAAGCAATAGCAGTGGATGCACTGGTGACCCAGTGGGTGTTTCAGTCAGTGTATTTGTTCCCTTCACTTCCGCTAATACCAAAAGTTCTCAAGATCATCAGAAGAACAAGGGTTTGAGCAATTCTCATTGCTCCAGACTGGCCAAGGAGGGCTTGGTATCCAGATCTTCAGGAGTTATTACTGGAAGATCCTCAGCCTCTTCCTCTTCGCGAGGACCTGCTTCAGCAGGGGCCGTTTGTTTATCAAGACTTACCGCGGCTGTGTTTGACGGCATGGCTGTTGAGCACCAGATCCTAGCCCGTAAGGGTATTCCCAATGAAGTCATTCCCACACTTATTCTGGCCAGGAAAGGGGTAACGTCCAAACATTACCATCGTATTTGTATCTTGGTGTGAATCCAAGAAGTCTCCTGCAGTGGAGTTTAAATTAGGACGTCTTCTCCTATTTCTAAGGCGGGTGTGGATGCTGGCTTGAGATTAGGGTCTATCAAGGTCCAAATTTCGGCCTTGTCCATTTTCTTTCAGAAACAGTTGGCTTCCCTTCCTGAGGTCCAGACGTTCGTGAAGGGGGTTCTGCACATCCAACCTCCCTTTGTGCCTCCTACGGCACCATGGGATCTTAATGTGGTGTTGCAGTTCCTTAAATCGGACTGGTTTGAGCCTCTAGAAGAGGTAGAGTTGAAGTTTCTCACTTGGAAAGTGGTCATGCTGTTGGCCTTGGCCTCAAGCAGACGAGTGTCTGAATTAGGGGCTCTGTCACACAAGAGTCCTTATTTGATTTTTCATGAAGATAGAGCTGAACTGCGGACACTTCAGCATTTTCTTCCAAAGGTTGTGTCTTATTTCCATATCAACCAACCTGTGGTGATGCCAGTGGCTTCTGACACCTCAGCCGTTTTCAAAAGTCCTTGGATGTCATCAGAGCGTTGTGGACTTATGTTCCAAGAACGGCTCAGATAAGGAAAACAGAATTTTTTTTTGTCCTCTATGACCCCAACAAGATTGGGGGTCCTGCTTCAAAGCAGACTATTGCGCGCCGGATCAAAGGTACCATTCAGCACGCTTATTCCGTGTCCGGATTGCCGTAACCAAGTTCGGTAAAGGCCCAATCTACAAGGAAAGTGGGTTCTTCCTGGCCGGCTGCCCAAGATGTCTCGGCTTTGCAAATTTGCAGAGCAGCTACTTGGTCAGGGGCAAACGCGTTTGCTAAGTTTTACAGGTTTGACACCTTGGCTGCTGACGACCTTCAATTTGGTCAGTCAGTTCTACAGGAACATTAACACTTTCCCGCCCGTACTGGGAGCTTTGGTACATCCCCATGGTACTAAAATGGACCCCAGCATCCTCTAGGACGTAAGAGAAAATAGGATTTTAATTACCTACCGCTAAATCCTTTTCTCGTAGTCCGTAGAGGATGCTGGGTGCCCGCCCAGTGCTCATTTTTCCTGCAGAATTACGTTTTATCTTTTTACACAGGTTCTCATGTGTCAAGATGTTCACAGCTGTTGTTTTATGCATGCACGTTAGCATAGGTTATGTTAAAAGCCATGTTAGGCGGCATGTTTTGTATGTTGTGAGCTGGTGTGAATCTCGCCACTAGTTTAATGTAAATTCTTCTCTCTAAGTTGTCCATCTCCTTGGGCACAGTTCCTATACTGAGGTCTGGAGGAGGGGCATAGAGGGAGGAGCCAGTTCACACTGTTGAAAAGTCTTAAAATGCCGAAGGCTCCTGCGGAACCATCTATACCCATGGTACTAAAATGGACCCCAGCATACTCTACGGACTACGAGAAAAGGATTTACCGGTAGGTAATTAAAATCCTATTTTTTCAACCTCAGAAACTATGTAACCCAGCAGCATGGAGGAGAGGACAAGGAGCTACTAAAGTACATGCATTGAGTGTACCCTGTCTGTGAAGTGAGGGGGTAAACACTATATAGTCTGTCTGTATGTGTGTCTGTGACTGCATTTATGTACTGTATGTGACTATATGTGTATATATGTTTGTGTGTGTATAAGTATCTACTGTATTTATGTGTGTATTAGTGTGTGACTATGTATGTGAATAAGTGTGTAACTAACTATGGGGGTAATTTAGAGTTGATCGCAGCATCATATTTGTTAGCAGTTATTTTGTTTCTGTGCAGGGTAAATACTGACTGCTTTATTTTTACATTGCAATTTAGATTTCACTTTGAACACACCCCCACCCAAATCTAACTCTCTCTCCACATGTTATATCTGCCCCCTCTGCAGTGCACATGGTTTTGCCCAACTGCTAACAAATTTGCTGCTGCGATCAACTCTGAATTAGGCCCAATGTATGTATGTATGTGATGGTATATGTGTGTGCATGTGTGTAATTATTTGTATATACTGCATGTGTGACTGTACTGTATATCATATGTACTGTATGTGTTTTGTGTGTGACAGTATGTATGTAAGTGTATATGTGTATGCCTACGGGCAGGATCAGATGTACTTATGGCAGTGGGGGTTATTCGGTAAGGATTGCAGATTCTGCTAAAAAGCAGCACACCTCAGCACACTGGCGCCATTTTCTCTTCACAGTGCAACTGGAAGACAGCTCCCCAGGCTCTCCCCTGTAGTTTTCAGGCTCAAAGGGTTAAAAAGAGAGGGGGGGCACAAAATTTAGGCGCAATATTGTATATACAAGCAGCTATCGGGAAAAATTCACTCAATATAGTGTTAATCCCAAAATTATATAGCGCTCTGGTGTGTGCTGGCATACTCTCTCTCTGTCTCCCCAAAGGGCTGTGTGGGGTCCTGTCCTCGGTCAGAGCATTCCCTGTGTGTGTGTGCGGTGTGTCGGTACGGCTGTGTCGACACGTTTGATGAGGAGGCTTATGTGATGGCAGAGCAGATGCCGATAAATGTGATGTCGCCCCCTGTGGGGCCGACACCAGAGTGGATGGATAGGTGGAAGGTATAAACCGACAGTGTCAACTCCTTACATAAAAGGCTGGATGACGTAACAGCTATGGGACAGCCAGCTTCTCAGCCCGCACCTGCCCAGGCGTCTCAAAGGCCATCAGGGGCTCAAAAACGCCCTCTCCCTCAGATGGCAGACACAGATGTCGACGCGGAGTCTGACTCCAGTGTCGACGAGGTTGAGACATATACACAATCCACTAGGAACATCCGTTACATGATCCCGGCAATAAAAAATGTGTTACACATTTCTGACATTAACCCAAGTACCACTAAAAAAGGGTTTTATGTTTGGGGAGAAAAAGCAGGCAGTGTTTTGTTCCCCCATCTAATGAGTGAATGAAGTGTGAAAAAGCGTGGGTTCCCCCGATAAGAAACTGGTAATTTCTAAAAAGTTACTGATGGCGTACCCTTTCCTGCCAGAGGATAAGTTACGCTGGGAGATATCCCCTAGGGTGGATAAGGCGCTCACACGTTTGTCAAAAAAGGTGGCACTGCCGTCTTAGGATACGGCCACTTTGAAGGTACCTGCTGATAAAAAGCAGGAGGCTATCCTGAAGTCTGTATTTACACACTCAGGTACTAGACTGAGACCTGTAGATAGTGCTGCTGCAGCGTGGTCTGTAACCCTGTCAAACAGGGATACTATTTTGCGAACATAAGACGTTGTCTTATATATGAGGGATTCACAGAGGGATATTTTGCCGGCTGGCATCCAGAATTAATGCAATGTCCATTCTGTCAGGAGGGTATTAGAGACCCGACACTGGACAGGTGATGCTGACTTTAAAAGGCACATAGAGCCTTATAAGGGTGAGGAATTGTTTGGGGATGGTCTCTGGGACCTCGTATCCACAGCAACAGCTGGGAAGAAAATTTTTTACCTCAGGTTTCCTCACAGCCTAAGAAAGCACTGTATTATCAGGTACAGTCCTTTCGGCTTCAGAAAAGCAAGCTGGTCAAAGGCGCTTCCTTTCTGCACAGAGACGAGGGAAGAGGGAAAAAGCTGCACCAGTCAGCCAGTTCCCAGAATCAAAATTCTTCCCCCGCTTCCTCTGAGTCCACCGCATGACGCGGGGGCTCCACAGGCGTAGCCAGGTACGGTGGGGGGCCGCCTCAAAAATTTCAGCGATCAGTGGGCTCGCTCACAGGTGGATCCCTGGATCCTTCAAGTAGTATCTCAGGGGTACAAGCTGGAATTCGAGGCGTCTCCCCCCCGCCGTTTCCTCAAATCTGCCTTGCCGACAACTCCCTCAGGCAGGGAGGCTGTGCTAGAGGCAATTCACAAGCTGTATTCCCAGCAGGTGATAGTCAAGGTGCCCCTACTTCAACAAGGACGGGGTTACTATTCCACACTGTTTGTGGTACCGAAACCGGACGGTTCGGTGAGACCCATTTTAAATTTGAAATCCTTGAACACATACATAAAAAAATTCAAGTTCAAGATGGAATCGCTCAGGGCGGTTATTGCAAGCCTGGAGGAGGGGGATTACATGGTATCCCTGGACATCAAGGATGCTTACCTACATGTCCCCATTTACCATCCTCACCAGGAGTACCTCAGATTTGTGGTACAGGATTGCCATTACCAATTCCAAACACTGCCGTTTGGACTGTCCACGGCACCGAGGGTCTTTACCAAGGTAATGGCAGAAATGATGATACTCCTTCGAAAAAAAGGGAGTTTTAATTATCCCGTACTTGGACGATCTCCTTATAAAGGCGAGGTCCAAGGAGCAGTTGTTGGTCGGAGTAGCACTATCTCGGGAAGTGCTAGAACAGCACGGATGGATTATATACATTCCAAAGTCACAGCTGGTTCCTACCACACGCCTACTGTTCCTGGGGATGGTTCTGGACACAGAACAGAAAAAAGTGTTTCTCCCGCAGGAGAAAGCCAAGGAGCTGTCATCTCTAGTCAGAGACCTCCTGAAACCAAAACAGGTATCGGTGCATCACTGCACACGAGTCCTGGGAAAAATGGTAGCTTCTTACGAAGCAAAATTCCATTCGGCAGGTTCCATGCAAGAACCTTTCAGTGGGACCTCTTGGACAAGTGGTCGGGATCGCATCTTCAGATGCATCGGCTGATAACCCTGTCTCCAAGGACCAGGGTATCTCTACTGTGGTGGCTGCAGAGTGCTCATCTTCAAGAGGGCCGCAGATTCGGCATACAGGACTGGGTCCTGGTAACCACGGATGCCAGCCTTCGAGGCTGGGGGGCAGTCACACAGGGAAGAAATTTCCAAGGACTTTGGTCAAGTCAGGAGTCGTCCCTACACATAAATATTCTGGAACTGAGGGCCATTTACAATGCCCTAAGTCTGGCAAGGCCTCTGCTTCAAAACCAGCCGGTACTGATCCAATCAGACAACATCACGGCAGTTGCCCATGTAAACCGACAGGGAGGCACAAGAAGCAGGATGGCGATGGCAGAAGCCACAAGGATTCTCCGATGGGCGGAAAATCACGTCTTAGCACTGTCAGCAGTGTTCATTCCGGGAGTGGACAACTGGGAAGCAGACTTCCTCAGCAGACACGACCTACACCCGGGAGAGTGGGGACTTCATCCAGAAGTCTTCCAACTGTTGGTAAACCGTTGGGAAAGGCCACAGGTGGACATGATGGCGTCCCGCCTAAACAAAAAACTAGATATTGCGCCAGGTCAAGGGACCCTCAGGCAATAGCTGTGGACGCTCTAGTGACACCGTGGGTGTACCAGTCGGTTTATGTATTCCCTCCTCTGCCTCTCATACCAAAGGTACTGAGAATAATAAGAAAGCGAGGAGTAAGAACGATACTCGTGGTTCCGGATGGGCCAAGAAGAGCTTGGTACCCAGAACTTCAAGAAATTATATCAGAGGACCCATGGCCTCTACCGCTCAGACAGGATCTGCTACAGCAGGGGCCCTGTCCCAAGACTTACCGTGGCTGCGTTTGACGGCATGGCGGTTGAATTCCAGATCCTAAAGGAAAAGGGCATTCCGGAAGAAGTCATTCCTACGCTGATAAAAGCCAGGAAAGAAGTAACAGAGGAATTTCAGCTGGGTCGTTTTCTGCACTTCCTACAGTCAGGGGTGACTATGGGCCTAAAATTGGGTTCCATTAAGGTCCAGATTTCGGCTCTGTCGATTTTCTTCCAGAAAGAACTGGCTTCACTGCCTGGAGTTCAGACATTTGTAAAGGGAGTGCTACATATTCAGCCCCCTTTTGTGCCTCCTGTGGCACCTTGGGATCTCAACGTGGTGTTGAGTTTCTTAAAATCACATTGGTTTGAGCCACTTAAAACTGTGGATTTGAAATATCTCACGTGGAAAGTGGTCATGTTATTGCCTTGGCTTCGGCCAGGCGTGTGTCAGAATTGGCGGCTTTGTCATGTAAAAGCCCTTATCTGATTTTCCATATGGATAGGGCAGAATTGAGGACTCGTCCCCAGTTTCTCCCTAAGGTGGTATCAGCTTTTCACTTGAACCAACCTATTGTAGTGCCTGCGGCTACTAGGGACTTGGAAGATTCCAAGTTACTGGACGTAGTCAGGGCCTTAAAAATTTATATTTCCAGGACGGCTGGAGTCAGGAAAACTGACTCGCTTTTTATCCTGTAGGCACCCAACAAAATAGGTGCTCCTGCTTCTAAGCAGACTATTGCTCGCTGAATTTGTAGCACAATTCAGCTGGAGCATTCTGCGGCTGGATTGCCGCATCCTAAATCAGTAAAAGCCCATTCCACGAGGAAAGTGGGCTCATCTTGGGCGGCTGCCCGAGGGGTCTCGGCTTTACAATTTTGCCGAGCTGCAACTTGGTCAGGGGCAAACACGTTTGCTAAATTCTACAAAATTGATACCCTGGCTGAGGAGGACCTTGAGTTCTCTCATTCGGTGCTGCAGAGTCATCCGCACTCTCCCGCCCGTTTGGGAGCTTTGGTATAATCCCCATGGTCCTTACGGAGTTCCCAGCATCCACTAGGACGTCAGAGAAAATAAGATTTTACTCACCGGTAAATCTATTTCCCGTAGTCCGTAGTGGATGCTGGGTGCCCATCCCAAGTGCGGATTGTCTGCAATACTTGTATGTAGTTATTGCTTAACTAAGGGTTATTGTTGAGCCATCTGTTGAGAGGCTCAGTTATATTTCATACTATTAACTGGGTGTAGTATCACGAGTTATACGGTGTGATTGGTGTGGCTGGTATGAGTCTTACCCGGGATTCAAAATCCTTCCTTATTGTGTCAGCTCTTCCGGGCACAGTATCCTAACTGAGGTCTGGAGGAGGGTCATAGTGGGAGGAGCCAGTGCACACCAGATAGTACCTAATCTTTCTTTTAGAGTGCCCAGTCTCCTGCGGAGCCCGTCTATTCCCCATGGTCCTTACGGAGTGCCCAGCATCCACTACGGACTACGAGAAATAGATTTACCGGTGAGTAAAATCTTATTTTTTCACATAGGAGTGGCTGCGTGTGATGTCACTCAGCCGCCCTGAAAATGCAGACGTCCCGACCCCATATTCCTAACGCCACCCACGCAACGGTCCATCACCGCCCTCACCGCAAATGCCTCTGCCTGTCAATCAGGCAGAGGCGTTTACAGCCAATGTGATCCAATCGACGGAGCGCTGAGTCACATCCCTGAATGCGGTTTGACTGCATTCCACTTATAAAAATAGAAATATATTTACTTGCACTGGTCCACATTTCTATTTTCTATTTGCATTCCCCATATGTCTTTTATAGACAGTGTTTCCTATAGGGGTACTACTGTGTGGCATAATGTGAATAAGAGACAGCACTGTGCAGTGTAAAATGCTACTGTGTGGCATAATGTGAATTGGAAGTACTATTGTGTGACCACGCCCCTTCCCTACAAGGCCACACCCTTTTTTGATATTCCCACCTTATTTCCTATATATGTGTGTGTGTGGGGGGGGAGGGGGGAGGGGGGGGGCACCAGCCCTTACTTTGCCAGGGGCGCTCGGACCCCTAGGTACACCCCTGCCCGTGATACACGTATAGACTGGCTAGAACATCTCAAACAACAAGTGGCCACTTACAAAAAGGAATTACTTTCTTTCAAAAAGGAAAAATGAATAAAAGTAGAAACCAACTATGAAAAACACACGGTTTACTGGTGGCTAAGTGGCAATCAATCACAAGATCAAAGACGACCCTTCTTTCGACGCAACAAATACCAGTATAATAGAAACTTCCCCAGGTTTGACACAGACACATCACAAGATAATACAAGTACCAATAGTGAGTCTGAACAACCTGGTGGAAGTGCTGGCCCTTTAGAAACTCGAAGTGGAATCAAACCATAAACAGTGACAAATCTCACCGACTCAAATTCACGAGGCGTAGAGGTCAAACCAAGAGGGAGAGGAAGAGTAGGACGTCCACCTCTTTACAAAAGGACTTAGTGTTTAATTTGTCTTCATTTGAATTATGAGATGGTGAATATAGTTTGCTTAGTAAGGGACTATCCTTTGTTCCTACTGTGTCGTTTGATCAAATGGAATGGAATATAGAGAAATGTGAACTTTCCAGGAAACTAAGGCTTGACGAGTTCTTTAAAGGTAAAGATATATATAATAAAGCCGAGATCTCGCCACAACTGGAAAAGTTTAAAGCACATTCAACATTTGATCCTACATCCAATAATTCTACCATCAAAACATTCATGCGGGCTTTAGACTTTGAGGTAAAATAGCAGGTACAACAACCACGTAATCAGCGTCTCAATTTAACACTGAGAGAAAGGCAAGCATTGAAAACTCTATCGCAGAACAAACAGTTAATTATCAGACTGGCTGATGAGGGGGGTGGGATCGTCCTACAGGACCTTACAGATTGTCACAAGGAAATTATGCGACAACTGTCGGACCAACAGTATACAAAAGATTAACTGGAGATCCAACAAAAGTCTGCTGTGAGAAATTGCAATCTATTTTACAACAAGCGGCTGATCTGGGTTTTATCAATGAAGAATTACAGAATATATTATGTCCATCTTTTCCATTGGTCCCAGTCTTTTACACCATACCCAAATTTCACAAGGGTATTAATCCCCACCCCCCCTTCCCCAGGTAGACCATTGTGTCAGCTCAATGGTCCCTATCTCAACCAGTAGCAACTTTTTTGGACTCTTTGTTACAGCCATTAATACAACAGAAACCTACATTTCTTTTGAACACTACCACTTTTTTACAAAAATTACAATCATTACAGTTATTACCATCAGTTGGCTTGTGTGTATAGATGTGGTAAATATTTATACCTCAAAACCACATGATTTGGGAATTAATCCATCAAAATGTTTTTGATGAGCAAAAGTACGTTTGATGAGAATGTGATTGATGTCATCTTGCAACTTTTTAATTTATTGTTATATAATTTTTTTCTGTATAATAATATTTTTTATTTACAGTCAAAGGAAAGCACTATGGGCAGTTCGATGGCGCCTGCCTATGCTAATATTTTTATGTTCTTCATTGAACATGCATTTTTTTGTTCAGACACAAATATTTCATCTAAAATAATACTTTTTACAAGATTTATAGATGATTTATTCATCATTTGGCAAGATGATATCACCATTCTGGATTACATTCTGATGCATCATAATTCATAGGAGGGACCTATTAAGTTTACATATACATCTAGTCAACAATCAGTTTCTTAGATGTAAACGTAACAATTAAGGATGGTCAATTAGTTACCAATTTGTATATCAAAACCACAGACCGTAACACATTTTCTCATACGTCCTAGACGATGCTGGGGACTCCAAAAGGACCTTGGGGTATAGACGGGATCCACAGGAGACATGGGCACACTATAAGACTTTGAATGGGTGTGAACTGGCTCCTCCCTCTATGCCCCTCCTCCAGACTTCAGTTAGACTCTGTGCCCAGAGAGACTGGACACACACTAGGGGAGCTCTCCTGAGTTTCTCTAAAAGACTTTATGTTAGGTTTCTTATTTTCAGGGAGACCTGCTGTCAACAGGCTCCCTGCATCGTGGGACAGAGGGGAGAGGAGCAGACCTACTTCTGTGAATTTCAAGGCTCTGCTTCTTAGGCTACTGGACACTATTAGCTCCAGAGGGTCTGATCACTTGGTTCGCCTAGCTGCTCGTTCCTGGAGCCGCGCCGTCAACCCCCTCACAGAGCCAGAAGAAAGAAGCCGGGTGAGTATTAGAAGAACAGAAGACTTCAGTGACGGCAGAAGACTTCAGAGTCTCAGAGGTACCGCGCAGCGGTCGCGCTGCGCGCCATTGCTCCCACACACAAACGGCACTACAAGGGTGCACGGCGCAGGGGGGGCGCCCTGGGCAGCAATAATACCTAATTTAAAGGCCTGGCAAAGAGGTATACAGTGCATAGGTACTGTATGCTGACCCCCGCCAGTATAAAAAGATTAAAAAAATAGCGGGACTGAAGCGCGCCGAAAAGGGTGTGTGGCTTAGCCCTCACAACTCTACTCAGCGCCATTTTCTCCTCACTGAGACGCTGGCCCCGCCAAAAACACTATTAAACTACAAACAGTGTAAAACGAGGGGGGGCACAGTGGTTTAGTGCACTACAGGTTCAGCAGCACTATATATATATATATATATATATATATAGTCCAGCACAGACTCGGCACTCCCATTAACAAACAGACCTTGGTCCGGTGCCCTCATAACTGCATTGCAGCAGTGCATATAGAGTTCTCATCAGCGGCACACAGGACACAATCACAGAAGCATCTGTGATTGTGTCCTGTGTGCCGCTGATGAGAACTCTCTCTATATATATATATATATATATATATATAAGCGTGTGATTATTGAGTTGTTGTAAGGTCTGTGTTTTCCATGTCAGATAATGGGAGCTACCCAATATATGCGATGTCGGTGGGTGTTTTAGTACACGTGTATCGACATGCGTGAGTGCTGTGCCGCAAACAGCTATGGGAATCCCTCTGTCGGCGTTGCCGACTCCTGATGGTACTTGATTCGGGAGATGAAATGTCAGTAATTGTATGCTTTTCTAAAGTAAACACTGTATGGGAGACACAGTCGTATGTGGGCGACCCTGTCGGCACCAACTACTTTAACTGGGTGTAAATTAACATGATTTTGTGATAACCTATACCTGTATATATCTAAATATGTATGGTACGGTGGAATTGATATTTCCCTCAGACCCCTCGGGGTTGCAAGAATATTAGTTTGCCCGGTTACTACTCCCTGTTGTCGACGAATACTATGTCTTATGTCGACCATAATGTTTCCTGGTTAGATCCATAACATTGGCATTCAGTACATGTTCAGACACATGCAGAACACATTAATATCACTAGGGACTCTGCTGTTCCTGACAATAATAGGATTTTAATACCTACCGGTAAATCCTTTTCTCTTAGTCCGTAGAGGATGCTGGGGGCTCCGTAAGGACCATGGGGTTTATACCAAAGCTCCAGACCGGGCGGGAGAGTGCGGACGACTCTGCAGCACCGATTGAGGAAACATGAGGTCCCCATCAGCCAGGGTATCAAACTTGTAGAGCTTAGCAAAAGTGTTTGAACCCGACCAAGTAGCCTCTCGGCAAAGTTGAACCGCCGAGACTCCTCGGGCATCCGCCCAAGAAGAGCCCATCTTCCTAGTAGAATGGGTCTCCACCAACTTCGGTAACGACAATCCAGCCGTAGAACGAGCACGCCGAATCGTATCACAGATCCAGCGTGTAACAGACTGCATAGACGCAGGCGCCCCAATCATGCTGGGAGCATACCGGACAAACCGAGCCTCTGTTTCCCCAATCTGAGCCAAATTGGCGACATAAATATTCAAAGCCCCGACTACATCGAGAGACTTTGAATCAGCCAATGCTTAAGTAACCACAGGCATCAAAATAGGCTGGTGTCTGCGAAACACAGAAACCACTTTTGGCAGAACTATTATCCGAGTTCTCAATTCCGCTCTATCCACATGGAAGATCCAACAGGGGCTCTTGTGAGACAAAGCCGCTACTTCCGACACCCGCCTTGCGGACGCCAAAGCCAATAGCATGACCACTCTTCAAGAGAGAAATTTTAACACAATCTTTCATAAAGGTTCCAATCAGTGTGACACAAGAAAACGCAACACCACGTCAAGGTCCCATGGTGCTAATGGGGGCACAAATGGAGGTTGGATGTGCAGTACTCCTTTCACGAAAGTCTGAACTTCCGGAAAGGTGGCCAATTCTTTTTTTTTTTTTAAAGAAAATTCATAAGGCCAAAACTGCACTGAAATGGAGCCTAACTTTAGGCCTGCATCCACACCTGCTCGCAAAGAATGGAGAAGAACGACCCAGCTGAAAGTATTCCGTAGGAGCCTTCTTGGATACACACCAAGACACATATTTACGCCAACCACGGTGCTAAGGCTTTGCCGTTACTTCTTTTCTATCCTGAAGAAGTGTGGAAATGACTTCACTGTGAATACCCTTTCGTACTAGGATATGGCATTCAACCGCCACGCCGTCAAACGCAGCCGCGGTAAGTCTTGATACATGCCCGGATCTTGCTGTAACAGTTCCTCACGTAGAGGAAGAGGCCAGGGATCTTCTATGAGTAAATCATTAACCACTGGATACCAAGCCCTCCTTGGCTAGACCGGAGCAATAAGGATCGCCTGAACCTTTGTTCTTCTTACGTTTATCACCTTCAGAAAGAGTGAAAGCAGAGGGCACACATAGACCGACTGAAAACACCCAAGGTGTCACTAGGGCGTCCACTGCTTTAGCTTGAGTGTCCCTTGACCTGGAACAATATCCCTGAGGCCTCTCGTTGAGGCGAGTTGCCAACATGTCCAATTGAGGCACTCTTCAAAGACTTGTCACTTCTGTGAAAACTTCTCGATGACGACTGTATTTCTCCCGGATGAAGATCGCGTCTGCAGAGGAAATCTATTTCTCCTTCGTTGACCTCCGGAACGAAGACTGCTAATATAGCGTTTACCAGTCTTTCAACCCAGCGGCAAACTTTTGCATCTTCTGCCATTGCCGCTTTGCTCCTTGTTCCGCCCTAGCTGCTTACTTACGCCACTGCTGTCAAGTCGTCCGACAGAACTAACACGGGCAGATCACGAAGAATATGTTAGTCGAAAATAGCTCTTAATTCAAGAAAGCTTATTGCAGACAAGCTTCCCAGCTTGACCTTTTTCTCTGGTAATACGTCCCTTGCAAGGACTGCTCCCCTCCTCCTCGGAGATCTGCATGCATGGACACCAGGATCTAATCGTGGATCCCGAACCTTCGTCCCTCTAGAAGGTGAGAACCGAGCAGACACCACAGGAGCGATGTCCTGGCCATTAGGATTATATTCCGGTGCATGTGCAGGTGAGACCCGGACCACATTTCCAACTGGTCCCTTGAAAACCACTCTGGCATTTGACCTGCTCACCGAAAAGCCCTCTTAGGCCGCACCCATCTGCTTCATTAACAGAACATATTGATGGATTGTCACAGCAAATCTGATCCGACTCTGGATCCTCAGACCTCTTTACACAGGAAAAACACAGAACCTCAACCGGTCAGTATCTACTCTGATACCCACCTCCGACATCTGCGTCATTGGGAACAACAGCCATTCCCTGTGTTGAAGAACAGTCAGAGAGAAACAATGACTTGCACCACTTGTTTCTTGACCTCGCCTTAATCAGGAGAGCGTCTCAGTACAGAATAACAATAACTATTGAAAAAAGACCATCATACTGCCTTCACTCCGGTGAAATGGCAAAGACAATCCTGGATATCCACCCAGGTAATCTGAATGCGGAGAACAACGCATTTAAACCTCCTAGTTTTTTGTTTGTTAACAGGGACAGCAGGACAATGCCCTGAACCTGACGCACCTCTGTATGGCGTCGCGTACTACCTCCCCTTCCAGAGGGGAAAAGGCAAGATCTATTAGAAAATCAGTGAGGGGAAACATCTGTAACTCAGAATGTCCCCCTTTGGATTCTATAATTAACTCACAGGTCCTAGTCTATTCCCGGACTAACTGAAAAGTAGTAGACAAGTCCCCACCGGAGTGAGGTCCAGTCAGATAGACTCAGCGACACGTGGTGGATGTGGTAGAAACAGAAAACGACATCCGCTTCTGCGAACCTAACAAGGCTGCAGAACTCTTACCTTTTCACCTTCCACTGTCTGCACAGAAAAGGAAAAAAGAACTGTATCGAACCGGTTAAAACGACTGCATCCCACAAAAGAATGCGTCACCAACCGTTGTGAAGGAGTCTAACTCACGAAGTTAGATTTACCAGTGGTATCCGCCGAGATTGACTGAACTGAGGCATCCCCAAACAGCTGCATACCGTCCCACCAGTATCTCTCTGAGACATCCTCAGCATTTTCCCGGCCACACCTCCTGCCGTCACGCGGCAGCCTGCTGCAATGTTATAGAGTAGAATCAACATAAGAAACCTTACCCACTCTCTTTAGGATAATTCTATCGGATGCCTATCCGAATATAACACTCCCCATGTGCATGCAATGCAAATAAGTCCAAAGTATAGAAATAAAATATCACTTAGCTTCCTGTGTATGATCCTTTGTGACAGGGCTCCGTGTCGACCAGGAGTTGACTTCCACAGTATTCTCTCCGCGTCGGGAAGAGAATAAACACTCGGACTCCTTGAGAGGATCGAAGACCAACTCGTCATGGCCGACCTAAAGCTTAATCAACAGAGCGGCCAGCACATGAGAAGAAATACTATTATTTCAGCATTCATGAATATACATAATGTAATACACAATATAACACACATATCCTATATATATATATATATATATAACATATACATAAGTGGATTGTCCGGACCCGTCAGGTCCCTAGTGACAGTAATGTGTTCTGAATGTGTACGACCATGTACTGACATGCCCCAGTTGTGGATCTACCAGGAACGTTATGGTCGACAGAAAACCTAGTATTCGTCGACAGCAGGGAATAGTAAGCAGGCAAAAAATAACATTCTTGGAACCCCGAGGGTTCTGAGGGATGCATACGTATATAATTTCAATGTAGCGGAAGTAGTGCCTATATTCAAAAAGGGAAGTAAAGCTGAACCAGGTAATTATAGACCAGTTAGTCTTACATCTATAGTGGGGAAAGTATTGGAAGCTATTCTAAGAGATAGTATTCAGAAGTTCCTTGAAACCAATAAGGTCATTAAAAGGAATCAACATGGGTTTATGAAGGACAGATCCTGTCAAACCAACTTACTTGGCTTTTATGAAACAGTAAGCGCAAACCTAGATCAGGGTAAAGACGTGGATGTAATCTTTTTAGACTTTGCCAAAGCGTTCGATACTGTACCACACATGAGACTTATCTACAAGCTACAAGAATCAGGGCTAGGAAGCACAATATGCACTTGGGTCAAAAACTGGTTAGATAATAGAGAGCAGCGCGTTGTGGTTAATGGATCTTTTTCAACTTGGACTGAAGTGCTAAGTGGTGTGCCGCAAGGCTCAGTATTAGGACCGCTATTGTTCAATATTTTCATTAACGACCTAACAGAAGGTCTAGAGAGCATGGTGTCAATTTTTGCAGATGATACCAAATTGTGTAAGGCTATAAATACAGAGGAGGATGCCGAGTCTCTTCAGAACGACTTAGTTAAATTAGAAGCATGGGCAGCCAAATCGAGAATGCGCTTCAACATAGACAAGTGTAAGGTAATGCACTGTGGTAACAAGAACAAAAATTACACCTACCTACTAAATGGGGTAAAATTAGGGGATTCTGTACTGGAAAAGGACTTAGGTGTCCTCATAGATAGCAAGCTAAGCAGTAGTACCCAAAGTAGGACTGCAGCAAAGAAGGCTAATAAGATATTAGCATGCATAAAACGGGGTATTGATGCTAGGGACGAGAGTATTATACTCCCGTTATATAAATCACTAGTGAGGCCACACCTTGAATACTGTGTACAATTCTGGGCACCGTACTACAAAAAGGATATCCTGGAGCTTGAAAAGGTACAGAGGAGGGCGACCAAACTAATTAAGGGCATGGAGACGATGGAATACAAGGAAAGGCTTAAAAGACTAGGCATGTTTACATTGGAAAAGCGGAGACTAAGAGGGGATATGATCAACATCTACAAATATATAAGGGGACAATACACAGAGCTTGCGCGGGACCTGTTTTTGGTTAGATCAACACAGAGGACTCGTGGACACTCGCTCAGGTTAGAGGAGAGGAGATTCCGCACAATACGGCGTAAAGGCTTTTTCACGGTAAGGACAATACGTGTTTGGAATTCCCTGCCCGAGGGAGTTGTAATGGCGGAATCTGTCAACACCTTTAAGAATGGGTTGGATAAATTCCTAATGGATAAGGATATCCAGGGGTATGGTGCATAGTCATGCATTATAGTTACAGGTTGAGTATCCCATATCCAAATATCCGAAATACGGAATATTCCGAAATACGGACTTTTTTGAGCGAGAGTGAGATAGTGAAACTTTTGTTTTTTGATGGCTCAATGTACACAAACTTTGTTTAATACACACAGTTATTAAAAATATTGTATTAAATGACCTTCAGGCTGTGTGTATAAGGTGTATAAGAAACATAAATGAATTGTGTGAATGTACACACACTTTGTTTAATGCACAAAGTTATAAAAGATATTGGCTAAAATTACATTCAGGCTGTGTGTATAAGGTGTATATGAAACATAAATACATTCTGTGCTTAGACTTGGGTCCCATCACCATGATATCTCATTATGGTATGCAATTATTCCAAAATACGGAAAAATCCCATATCCAAAATACCTCTGGTCCCAAGCATTTTGGATAAGGGATACTCAACCTGTACTTTAAATAGGGATAAAATGCAACGGCTGACAGCAGCATCAGTCAGAAATTTTAGTCAAATCATCATTCATAGGAGACCGCAAATAGGTTGAACTCGATGGACAATTGTCTTTTTTCAACCTCAGATACTATGTTACTAATAACACTCCCCCCACATATACCTATAAATATATATACAGGTATAAGGCAGTTACAGCGTGTTAATTTTCACCCAGTAATTACAGTTGATGCCGACAGGGCACCCACATACGACTGTCTCCCATACGTGTTTACTTTTACAAGCATACAACTACCGACCTGCTGATACTGCATCTTCCGAATCAAGTACCAACAGGCGTCGGCGATGCCGACAGTGATCCCCACAGCTGCTTGTGACAGAGCCCTCACACATGTCGACATATGTCGACTAAAAACTATAGTGGGTAATCTGACAGGAGAAACACAGAGATACATGCACCACAACAATGATTATACACCCATTATTGAAAATAGTGCTATATTTCTCTCCATATAGCACTAAAACACTGTGCCCCCCCTCGTTTGTACTGTATACATAGCCTTGGCGGGGACATGGAGGAAAATGGCGCTGAATCTGTTGTGAGGGCTAAGCTCCGCCCCTTCCCGGCGCGCTTAAGCCCCGCTAAAATATATATAAATATGTTGAGCTGGGGGGGTCCATATAGAGCACTTGCACCCTGTATATATATATATATATATATATCGCTGCCCAGGGCCCTGCACCCTCGTAAGCCGTTGGTGTGTGGGAGCAATGGCGCGCAGCGCGACCGCTGCGTTACACTGGCGGGGGTATCGTGCACGGTGCACGGGCACCTAGTATGTCCCTCTTGCCAGCGATTTTGACCCTCAGTAACTTGCTGCCCATAGCGCTCCCCCCCCCAACGCCCTGCACCCTGTGAGTGCCGTTGGTGTGTGGGAGCATGGAGCGCAGCACTACCGCTGTGGTTACCTCTGTCACTGAAGTCTTCTTTTCTTCCAATACTCACCCGGCTTCTTTCTTCTGGCTTCTGTGAGGGAGGTGACGGCGCGGCTCTGGGAACAAGCAGCTAGGCGAACCAAGTGATCGAACCCTCTGGAGCTAATGGTGTCCAGTAGCCTAAGAAGCAGAGCCCTTAACTAAGAAGAAGTAGGTCTGACTTCTCTCCCCTCACTCCCACGATGCAGGGAGCCTGTAGCCAGCAGGACTCCCGGAAAATAAAAAACCTAACATAAAGTCTTTTAGAGAAACTCAGTAGAGCTCCCCTTAGTGTGTGTCCAATCACTCCTGGGCACAAAGTCTAACTGAGGTCTGGAGGAGGGGCATAGAGGGAGGAGCCAGTTCACACCCATTCAAAGTCTTATAGTGTGCCCATGTCTCCTGCGGATCGCGTCTATACCCAATGGTCCTTACGGAGTCCCCAGCATCCTTTAGGACGTATGAGAAATATATATATATGTGTATGATGTATATATAAAGATATATGTGTGCATATGTGTATTTAAATATGTGTATTCATATTACGTTTTCTAATGAATGCTGAAGTAAAGTTATTCCTTCTCGTGTGCTGGTCGCTCTGTTGATAAAGCTATAGGTCAGCCTGACGAGATGGTCTCAAATCCTCACGAGGAGTCCGAGTGTTTATTCTTTTCCCGCCGTGGATAGAATAAAGTGAAAGTCAACCCCTGGTCTGCACGGGGCCCTGTCACAAAGGATCGTATACAGGAAGCTAAGTGATATTTTAATTATATGCTTTGATATTGGCATTACATAAGCATGGGGGAGTGCTTGTATTCAGAAATGGTCGGTTACCTTGTCAGCCGATATATTTACCCTGGGGAGGGATGAGATATTCCTTGTGTTGGGTCTTATCTAGAACATTGCAGCTTGCTGCCGTGTGACTACAAGAGGTATGGAACTCTTGGGTTCGCGGGCCAATTCCATGACCATCTCGACTAGGAGGGCGTTGTGGATTCGCCAAGAGAATGCTGAGGCTGACTCTGAGAAATACTGAAGTATCTTCCCTATGAAGGTGAAACCTGGTTTGGGGATGGCTTTGTTAAGTTGATCTCGGCAGATACCACTGGTAAGTTTACCTTCTTGAGCTGTGTTCCCTCGCAGCGGTTGGTGACGCATTTTTTGTAGGATGCAGTCATTTTGACCGGTTGGATACCGTTTGTTTCCCCTTCTTTGCAGGGAAAGGACGGTGTAAAGGTAAGAGTTCTGCAACCTTTCTAAGGTTGCAGAAGCAGATATCGTCCTCTGTTTTCTACCACATCCACCGTATGTCGCTGGGTCTCTCTTGTTGGAGCCCACACCGGTGGGAACTTGTCTAATACTCATCGGTTAGTCCTGGAATGGACTAGGACCAGTGAGTTAAGAATAGAGTCCAAAGGGGGACATACTGGAGTTTCCGGATGATTCCCCTCGCTGATTTTTAAAACAGATCTTATCAATTCTCCTCTGGACGGGGAGGTAGTGTGCGACGCCATACAAGAGTTGGGTCAGGATCAGGACATTGTCCTGCTGTCCCTGTCACAAAAAAAAAGCTGTTATTCAAGCTTTTTCGTGCTTATGAGCCCGGACACCTTGGTCAGAACAATCCCAAAAAGAAAGAGGTTTTAAATGCAGTTTCATCCGCATTAAGCTAATCTGAATTTGCTATTCGGGAATGTCATTGCCTTTCACAGGAGTGATGGCAGTATGATGGGTCTCCTTCAATAGTAGCAGCCATTTTTAGTCTGTACTGGGACGCTCTCCTGACTACGGTGAAGTCAAGAAACAAGTGGTACAAATCGTTGTTTCTCTCTGACAGTTCTTCAACACAGAGAATCGCTGTTGATCCCCATGATACAGAGGTCGGAGTTGGGAATAAGATTAGATACTGAACTGTTAAGAGTTTGTTTTTCCGGTGGAAAGAGATCTGAGGATCCAGAGTCGGATCGGATTTGCAACAGTGTAAACCCATCAATACGTTCCGTTGATGCAGAAGATGGTTGAGGTCTACGAGGCCATTCGGTGAGTAGGTCAAATACCAGAGTGTTTTTTTGCGGGACCAGTTGGACATGTGGTCCGGGTCTCACCTGCACATGCATCAGGAAATAGTCTTATTTTCCAGGACTAGGATATCTCTCCTGTAATCGCTTCACAGTTCTCACCTCCTAGATGGACGAATGTTCGGGATCCAGGATTAGATCCCGCTGTCCATGGATACAGGTCTCCGAGGCTGGAGAGCAGTTTTTCCATGGGAAGAATTTCCAGGGGAAAAGGTCAAGCCGGGAAGCTTGTCTGCAAAAAGCATTCTTGAATTAAGAGCTATTCACAACGGGACATCTTCGCGATCTGCCCGTCTTATTTTTGGCGGACAACTTAACAGCAGTGGCGTAAGTAAGCCGCTAGGGCGGAACGAGGAGAAAAGCCGAAATGGTAGAAGCCACAAAAGTTTGCGCTGAGCGGAAAGGCATGTAAACGCTCTATTAGAGGTCTTCGTTCCGGGTGTAGACAATGGAGAAATAGACTTCCTCAGCAGACACAATCTCCATCCATGAGAATGGGGTCTTCATCAAGAAGTATTCACAGCAGTGGCAAGTCTTCGGGGAATTCCTCAATTAGACTTGATGGCGTCTCGCCTCAACAAGAAACTTCAGGAATATTGTTCCAAGTCAAGGGACTCTCAAGCAATAGCAATGGACGCCCTCGTGACACCATTGGTCTATGTGTTCCTCCATTTTCACTCTTTCCAAAGGTGATAAACATGAGAAGAACAAAGGTTCAGGCGATCCTCATTGTTCCGGTCTAGCCAAGGAGGGCTTGGTATCCAGATCTTCAAGACTTACTCATAGAAGATCCCTGGCCTCTTCTTTTATGAGAGGGCCTGTACGGCAGGGACCGGGCATGTATCAAGACTTAACGCGCCAACGTTTCATGGCATGGCGGTTGAACACCATATCCTAGACCAATAGGGTATTTCCAGTGAAGTCATTCCCACATTGCTTCAGACTAGGAACGGAGTAATGGCGAAGCTTTACCACCGTATTTGTAGGAAGAATGTGTCTTGGAGGGAATCTAAGAAGGCTCCTACGGAAGAATTTTAGCTAGGTCGTTTCTCCATTTTTTTGCAAGCAGGTGTGGATGCAGGCCTAAAGTTAGGCTCCATTAAAGTGCAGATTTGGGCCTTATCAATTTTCTTTCAAAAAGAATTGGCCACCCTTCCAGAAGTTCAGACTTTTGTGAAAGGAGTGCTGCACATTTAACCTCCGTTTGTGCCTCCAGTGGCACCATGGGACCTTAACGTGGTGTTGCAGTTTCTTATGTCACACTGGTTGGAACTTTTACGAAAGGTTTGAGTTCAAATTTCTCACTTGGGAAGTGGTCATGCTATTGGCCTTGGCGTCCGCAAGGCGGGTGTTGGAATTAGCGACTTTGTCTCACAAGAGGCCCTATTTGGTCTTCCATGTGGATAGAGCGGAGTTGAGAACTCGGCAACAATTTCTGCCAAAAGTGGTTTCTGTTTTTCACATGAACCAATCTATTGTGGTGTCTGTGGCTACTGAAGCCTTTGCTGATTCGAAATCTGTTGAGGTAGTCAGAGCTTTGAATATTTATGTCACCAGAGCAGCTCAGATTGGGGAAACCGAGGCTCTGTTTACCCGGTATGCTCCCAACAAAAATTGGGGCTTCTGCTTTCTAAGCAGACGGTTGCATGCTGGATCTGTGATACGATTCGGAATGCTCATTCTACGGCTGGATTGCCGTTACCGAAGTCAGTGAAGGCCCATTCTACCAGGAAGGTGGGCTCTTTTTGGGCGGATGCCCAAGGAGGCTCGGCGGTTCAACTTTGCCGAGCAGCTACTTGGTCAGGTTCAAACAATTTTGCTAAGTTTTACAAGTTTGATACCCTGGCTGATGAGGACCTCATGTTTGCTCAATCGGTGCTGCAGAGTCATACGCACTCTCCCGCCCGGTCTAGAGCTTTGGTATTGATAATGCTGAAATATCCTTAGGAAAGAAAGCTATACCTTAAACACACCTTAAATACACTTTACCATGGAGCCGCTGCGGCCGCTGTACTTAACACACACTCTGCGCACTTTGTATGCTATTAGCGTACAAAGTCCCGTACTGCATACGGACTTCACGTACAAACGCCGCGCTGACGGTACAAAGTACTCACAGCGCGTACACACCCAGAGATACACCACAAACCCTGAACAGTTATGCAATGCAATGAAAATACGCTTTAAACCTTAGCAGGGCAATGAAGACACGACACCAATTGTGATTTTACCGCTGGGTTCCGACACCTCAGTGGATTATTGCTAAAAGGGGGGGTTACAATACAATACAATATAATATAACAGAGTAAATGGCTACATTCAATGGTACCTAAGTGAGTAGATTCGCATGGTACCTAAGTGAGTAGATTCGCTTGCGCTTCCCGGCCCGGTCCTCGGTCATCTGATAGATAACTTTGTGAGTCTTGTGTCAGACCAGGCCTGCAGCAGCTCTCTTTATACAATTCTTCCAAAAAGCAATACAATATATACTGTAATCTCTTTGTCCATTGGACACAGGAATGCATATTTACAGTACAGGAGAGGTCATAGGTCGGTTTTAATAGGTAGGCGATGTCTTTCCCAACTGCTCTTGTGGGTGGTCTCCTCTGGATTCCCGCCGCATACATAATGTACAGTAAATACAGTTTATATCTATATTCTGCTCCTGCACATAACTATCCGCAGGAACATACGATCTTTCTCAAACCAACACCGGAATGTTACCCTTAAAATACCCTTCAGCTGGATACCAAACACCACCTTATGACCTTGTTCTGTCCCCTCCTATTCTGTAAAGGTGAATCCCTTTGTTCTGTTACCATTTAAACTGTTGTTACTTTCTGATGTGGTGCAGGGATACTATGTGTACATTGTGCACTATTTGGATTAAATATATAATGTGTTTTGATAGCCTTCCGTGCGTTCACAAACTATACCGTAAATACTCATACCACGCGCTAATGCGCAGGACCGCGGGAGCGACCATACGCAAATTGCGGATATGCGCACGCACGACAGAACAAGTGCACGCAGGGAGGCCATCTGTGTGTAGTTTGTACGTGATGTGTGTACTGCAATATTTTTTTGACTTTGACAGTCCACCCTTTGGCAGTCACCAATAACTGCCACTATCTAATCGCTAAACAGAAAAAAATCTATACAATATCTACAGAAGCTTTGATGATCGGAGAGAGTTGTAGGTGGGAAATGTATGACCCAGTGGGATAGTAAAAAGCATGTATGTATGAATCCATGTCTGAGGGGCATGTATCATCGTGCCGTATATGTTCTAAATAAGCTTCGAGGTATTGCGAAGTATACATTAAATCCTTCTCATCCCGTACTAAGGGTCTGTAAATGGGCCAACAAACACTACCGAGCTCTTTTCGGCTTCTTGTTCCAACAAATGGGGTGCACATTTATTTGATGATACATGGAGGGGGAACATATGTGAGTGCTAGTATGTGGATATCACCTGTTGACTATGTGTGCCAGTAACTGGAGGTTGCAGAGATGAAGATAAGACACATATCTAAAATACATTCACATAAACATTTTGGGTAGGGCTGATGTCTTTTCCCGATGGATGTATCTGGGCCGAGGGGGAAACAAAAGAAAAACGGGTGAAAGAAACAGGCCATGAAATTCATTTGCAATCCTTATCATAACATGGTCTCTATGGATGGGTCATAAATTAAATCTGCTGCTATAACAGCGCCCTTGCTCCTTAGACTCATCAACTTTGTGCCGTGCTTGCGCCGCGTCAGAATTCGAACACACCTAAATATCAAACCAATAATTATGACGACTCCCAGGATACAAAGGAGAAACTTCCCTACACTCATAATAACATTTTGAGCCCACTCTCCTAAACCTGAGAACCAATTTCGTGGGTTCAACCATGAGACCCAGCCGGTCAGTTCATTACTCACAGTCGCCAAGGTAAGGTTGTGTTTCCTCCTGAACTCCCACTTCAACTGCAAGATATCGTCCATCTTTTGATCGATAATCTCCGTTGGGTCGTCAGTACTGTTCGTAATATACGTACAGCACTTCACCCCATATTGAGTTGCCAGAGTAACACAGTACCCACCTGTCACGGCTGTGATATAATTTAGGACCATCCTGTGCTGAATCAGTTCCTTCTTGTAAGCTTGTAACTCCCTTCCCGTATACCTGAAGGTGTCGTCATACATTTCAGTGATATTATCGATCAAGTTCGCTAGCGCATGGATATACCTATAATTTATAATTCCTCTGGCAGTACGGGTGATGTCTAATGCGAGAAGGAATTGAATCCCGGTGGATTCGTGCTCTGTCCTATCTATGAGGTGTCTCTTGATGATGTGTTCATAGTGAGTATGAGTATAAGGAGCCTGAGCACTGCGGTGAACGTCTTTCATCTTATCATGGGTTATGGTCATGACCTCTGGCAGTACTCTCCCAATATAACACAATCCCTCTGAGCTCGGGGAAAGCCACTTGTACGCCTTCCTCCCACATATGAAATAGGCATCATCTGGGAGAACATAGGGGACAAAATATAACATCACCATATTACAAACTTTCCAAGTGAAGAAACCAATCCCTAGTTCTCCCATCTGCTCAGTACAAGTATCGGGCTGGATGATATGAGCACAGTACCCTGGCGATACTTTTCCAACCCACATGGTCTTGCTTCCACGAGTATACCTATACCGGAAATACCTCCCACTGTTGGCTATTTGGCGTACAAGTTCAGAGTCTATGGGTATCCTATCAGCTCTGTGTGAAAAGGTCATTGTCTGGTTATTCCACGTCACTTCCCAATTTCCCGGTTTTCGGTAATTAGAAATATTGAAACATAATAAGGATCTGTCTACATGATACTGGTGGAGCTTTAAACTAGGGGGCCTAGAGATATTGAATTTCTTGTCCACCGGTCTCCCACCCCATAATTCGAGTACCTCATCTATTGCTAAAGGGTACGGTACTAATCCTGACTTGCTCTGACCTTGAGGTACCTGTGAGCACACCCAGCATTCTGTCTGGTTTAAGACCTTACCCACTAGTGAGTGGTAATCACTCAACGGATGACAGTCCATGTCGATATTAAGGTTGGACTGACATCTCTGGATGCACCCATCCTCAACTATATTCTCACCATTCCTACAAATGCAATATTCATCAGACAATAACCCCTCACAGTGCCTCCGAGCTCCTTGATTACCAGAGCGCTTACTGATGCCAGCCTTTACCAAAATGATGTGCTGGACCTGAGATCCTACAAATTCGTATTTGCCATCAGAACCCATTCCAGATCCCTGCTCGACCTCTCTGGGACCCTCACCAAAACAAACTGTCCTTATCAAAACCAGAATTACTAACAGAACCCGAAACGCAGTCTCTTGTGATCGATCCATTTCGTTAGGGGAAAGGAGGAAAATAGGAAGGAGAAAAGAAAGGAAAAAATGTAGTGGGAGGTGAAAAAAAGAAAGTGGTACGACAACCGTTCTAGCTCTTGTTACTCTCTATGCTCAGATGCCCTTCAACAGTCCTGCCTCTCAACTTTCCTGGAACAGACACTCCAGTGATACGAGATTCTCTACACTCTGCTCTTTGGCACGAGTTCTCTCCAGGTCAGCGGCCTTCTTGCAGTGGGACGAGTGGATCCACGTCTCTCTTTCGGCGACTTTCAATGCTGTTGTGCTGGTTAACAAGACTTGATATGGTCCTTCCCACCTGTCTATGAGGCAACCTGAGCGTAAGAAATTTCGAATTATCACATAATCCCCAGGTTCAATGTCATGACAATTACTGTTCGGTAGGTCAGGAATCACCAGCTTTAAATTTCTCTGTTGATTTCTCAGCTGCTGGCTCATCCCAACCAAATATTTCACAGTCACTTCATTATTACATTTCAAATCATCCTGGTGGTCTATCATTACATGAGGTTGTCGACCAAAAAGGATTTTAAAGGGTGATAGGTTAAGGGGAGACCTGGGAGTGGTTCTGATGCTGTACAACACTAGTGGCAAAGCTTCTGGCCACGACAATCCAGTTTCAACCATTAATTTGCTCAATTTGTTCTTAATAGTGCTATTCACTCTCTCCACCTTTGCACTCGCCTGTGGACGGTACGGAGTATGCAGCTTGCTATTAATTCCCATCAGTTTGCACATGACCTGAAAGACTTCACCTGTAAAATGGGTACCCCTATCACTTTCAATTATTCTAGGGTTACCATATCTACACACAAATTCCTGCACAGTTTTCTTTGCAGTGAACGTAGCAGTATTTGTGGCAGCAGGGAACGCTTCTACCCAATTTGAAAATACGTCAATACAAACTAACACATATTTTAAATTCCTACAGGGTGGTAACTGTATGAAATCGATTTGTATTACCTGAAAAGTGCCGTCTGTCGGAGGGATATGGGATGGCTCTGTTGGTATTGACTTTCCAATATTCTTCCTCAAGCAAGTAAAATATGTCATTGCTCTCTTACCTGCATGAGAAGAGAATCCTGGCGCACACCAGTAGGATCTCACCAGCTTACACATACCCTCTTTACCCAGATGAGTCAGACCGTGTGCCGCCTCAGCTAAGCTTGGAAGATATGCTCTGGGGGCTACTGGCTTACCTTGTCCACCTGTCCACAGTCCCGAGGACTCCTGGCCATATCCCTTTGACCTCCAGACTGCCTGTTCCTGTAGAGAACACAAATCTTGCATTTCAATTAATTGTTGTGTATTGATCGTGTTAAATGTCATCAGTGATGTGATGTTCGTTTGTATGGGGGTGCTGGCTGCTGATTTAGCAGCTTCGTCTGCCCGGCTGTTACCAAGTGAAATTGGGTCTTGGTTGTAAGTATGTGCTTTGCACTTGATAACAGCCACTCTGTCTGGTTCCTGTATCGCTGTTAGAAGTCTTTTTATGTGGGACGCATGCGCTACAGGTGTGCCAGCTGCCGTCATGAAATTTCTGAGGCGCCATAGGGCCCCAAAATCATGCACCACTCCAAAGGCATACCTAGAATCTGTGTATATATTAGCTGACTTACCCTTGGCCAATTCACACGCTCTGGTTAGGGCGACCAACTCAGCAACTTGTGCTGAGTGCGGTGGGCCCAGGGGTTCAGCTTCTATGATACCTCTGTCGTCTACAACTGCGTATCCAGTGCACAGATCTCCCGAGTCCGTCTGTCTGTTGCAGCTACCGTCAGTGTAAAAGGTAAAATCTACCCCTTCCAGTGGGTTGTCACTGATGTCAGGTCTCGCTGTGAAAGTCTGATTCAGGTATTTCATACAATCATGCGTATCAGTGTCTGCACCAAATCCTCCTTCACCATCATTCTCATCCTCCACCCTTTGTGCCTGTCCAGGCACACTTGGCAAGTAAATTGCAGGATTTATTGAGCAGCATCTCTTAATGGTGATGTTTACAGGGGCCATCAGTGATAATTCCCACTTTGTAAACCAAGCAGATGAGACATGTCTGGTTTGGGCGGAGTTCAGTAAGGCTGATACTGCATGAGGTGTATGGATGGTCAGGTTGTGTCCTAACACTACGTCCTCACTTTTACTTACTAGCAAAGCTATCGCTGCAACACTTCGCAAGCATGTGGGGAGAGACCGCGCTACAGTGTCCAACTGTGCACTGTAGTGAGCTACCGGCCTGCTGGCATCACCATGTCTCTGGGTTAAAACTCCTGCCGCGCACCCTGCACTTTCTGTACCGTATAATTCAAAGGGCTTCCCATAATCTGGCATACCTAATGCAGGTGCCTGTGATAGGCACTGTTTGAGTTTCTCAAATGCCAGTTCGGACTCATCTGTGTGCGAGACCCGTTCTGGTTTGTTTGAAGAGACCATTTCTTGCAAAGGTAAAGCCAGTATAGAGAACCCTGGAATCCAGTTTCGACAGTACCCACACATTCCAAGGAAAGTGCGGATTTATTGCTGCGTTTGTGGTAGAGTCATGTCGCGAATCGCCTGTATTCTATCAGCGGTGAGGTGTCTAAGTCCTTGAGTCAAGCAATGTCCCAAATATTTTACCCTGGTCTGACACATCTGCAACTTATCCTTTGAAACCTTGTGTCCCGTTAGGGAAAGATGAAACAGAAGCTGTTTCGTGTCTTTCAAGGACGATTCAAGTGAATCAGAACACAACAATAAGTCATCGACATACTGTATTAGCACTGATCCACTCTCAGGTTGAAAGGATTGTAAACAGTCATGCAAGGCCTGGGAGAAAATACTCGGGCTGTCAATGAAGCCTTGGTGGAGACGAGTCGAGGTGTATTGTACTCCTCTGTATGTAAATGCAAAGATTGGCTGTCAGGGTGCAGAGGGGCAGAAAAGAAAGCAGAACAGAGGTCAATAACAGTGAAAAATTTCGCAGTAGGGGGAATTTGCATGAGGATGACAGCTGGATTGGGCACTACGGGGAATTGGCTCTCAACTATCTTGTTTATCCCCCTTAGATCCTGCACTAGCCTGTAACCCCTCCCCCCACTCTTTTTCACAGGGAAGATGGGACTATTGGCAGTACTGGACGTCCTGACTAGGATGCCCTGTTGTAGCAACCGCTCTATGACGGGGTACACACCTAATTCTACCTCTGGCTTCAGATACTGATTTTTGGAGCTATCCTACCATCTTTTACTTGCACTACTACTGGAGCTACATTCGCCATCAATCCAGTGTATCTTTGGTCCAAAGGGAACCCGGTATTTGTGAGATCATTTCCTCTACTTTTGATGGACACTTGTCTATAACAGCAGAGTGCGACATTAGCCTTTGAGGGGTGTCTAATATATCTTGCACTTCTTGAACGTGATTCTCGGGTATATCCAAGAAGACACCCTCAGGAGTACAATATATGACACACCGCATTTTACACAATAAATCTCTGCCGAGCAGATTAGTCGGAGCCGATGCAGCCAGCAGAAAAGAGTGTTTGGTCTGCAGGGGCCCTGTCGTAATCTCTGCCAGTCTACTCAAAGGGTAGTGTTGCACCGTTCCTGTTACACCCATTGCCGAAATTGTTTTACCCGTGGTTTTTATACCTACAGTCGAATTTAGCACTGACCTGACCGCCCCTGTATCTACAAGAAAAGGTAATGGTACACCAGCTACATCAACCGTGACCTCAGGTTCACTACCAAGGCTAGCAATCAACTTCACTGGCTGCAGACTACAGGTGTGGCCCAACCCCTATTGTGTGGTGAGACCCTCCCGCAGCGCATTGGCAGCTATGATATGTGGGGGAGGTAGCTGAGAATTTCCGGAGGTCTGCCCATCTCTCCTTGGTGGGTACCTCCTTGTTTCCCCTGCACGTGGCTCGTAACTTCTCCTATGTGGTCCCTGATCCCAATTATGTGAGTAGTAGTGTGGTTCGTATTCTCTGTCTAGAGGTCTATCTTGGCTATGCGCTCTACTACTCTTACAGTCTTTGGCAAAATGCCCTTCCTTCCTACAAATGTAACATGTTCTAGGTCTGTCCCAAACAACAGGGGTCCGGGTTTTCGGCTGATGGGGTTTTGCCGTAAGGGCCTGTATACTTACAGTCATCAGTGTTTCCCCCTGTGACTCCCTGTGTTTAATGATGTTCCTATCATGCTCGATAGCGGACTCTCTCAATGCAGCCACCGAGATACCTCTCCAGTTTGGTAGAGAGGTCTGTACCCTTGTTCTGAGTGCCTCCTTCAGCCCGTCCATTAATACTGAAACAGCTACCTCCCTATGATGTACATTGTCTCTAATGTCCTCGATCCCAGTGTATCTAGCTATTTCCTGCAGTGCTCAATGGAAATATTCGGATGCCGTTTCACCTTCCTTTTGTCTTATGGAACAGATTTTATTCCATTTGACAACAGTAGGGAAATATATTCCTAATTGCAGATTGATTTTTCGTACATTCTCCTGAGTGTACTCATCAGTGAGAGGTACTTCTGCGTCTAAGTTGCAATCAGTTATAAATTTTGCGGGGTCAATATTGGAGGGTAAACATACCCGTAGCACTGTTCGCCAATCTTTGTTTGTGGGTTCGGTGGCGTTACCTAACTCTTTAATGAACCTCTGGCATGCGACTAGATCTTTTCTGTGATCGGGAAATTCTGACATAATTGACCTTAATTCTGTCCGGGACCAGGGACAATGCATGGCAATGTTCCTGACAGGAGTTACTCCCTGAGCATCAGTCTTCCCATTGGGGACTGCGATCACCCTGACAGGATTTAATTCAATTACATCATTTTGATTTGACTCTACAATGTGAGGTGCTATTGTCTCTGCATAATGTATGGTACCGTACTTACCTGTGAACACGACCTCACTTATCCCTCCACTAGGGGGCCTGACTACTGCTCTTGTTGGTTGGGCCGTGCCCACCTGTGTGTCTTGTATGGTGGCTGCTAGAGAGAGTGCCGATATCGTGCTGGGCTCATCTTTTTGTTCGCAGTCCTGGGGAAAATTTAAAACAGGGTACAACTGGCAAGGGTTAGCGTTAGTACATTTTGCAATTACACTCCTACTCTGTATCAATGTATAATTGCCTGTAGCCATTTTCTCCCCAACAATATATGGTGGTGGTGGTGCGGTCGCCATTGTTTTCCCGCTAGGTTTGGAACCTGCTGCGCGAGCTAATTCCCTTTGCATATCCCCCTCCTGTTGCCATAAATTTAAACAGTCTGTATGTTTAATCCTTTGTTTCTTGGATTTTATCAGACATATCCTTAACCTTAAGTTCTGTAATACTTCTGGTTCAAAGCTGCCCACTCTAGGGAATGGTACCCTATCATTGTTAGTCATACATACCCACTCATTGCATAAAACTTCTGTGTGTGAACCATATTTTTCACACATGATAAACCTTGCTGAGCCTTTTGGACACAATTCTGCCTGAACACTGTCTAAACGTCTCTTACTTGAGCAACTGGCTCCCATATTTGTGGGTCTCTTCTAATAATTTAAAAAAAATTCCCACAAACACTAAAATACTCAATATAAATAGACGGTGGAAGTATACCCGAGCGCCTTCCACTCGCTCTCGCCCACGCTGGCCAGTACAACGATACACTGCTGGTAGCGGATCGCAATGCACCCAACTTAGGGCTCCTATCAGACCTTACACCGTAATTTCTTTCGGTGGAAGTTCTGTTTGGAATATTTTCCTGAGAGAGGCAGTGAAAATTTCCTTTTCGGTATCTTTCAACTGGAATTGTTTGTAGGGTGAAAAACAGAGAAATTAGATAACTATCTTTCACCCTTTCCAGTGAAGCCCACCAGGGAGATTTCCCGAAGTTATCAAAGAAAAACCCCTTTGTCTATACAATCACATCTGCGTATGCTCTTCCACAGCGCATATGACACAATAATATCACGTTGCGCTGTGCAGAACAAACGGACATGTGATGCAATAGCACAGCCTATAGATACTAGTTATCTATATGCCCTACGATTGCTGTAGACCACCTAGCCTAGACCACTTCAGACCACTAAGAGTTGTATGGGATACCACTCAGTCCACTAAGACCACCTAGTTAATAACGCAGGGTTGCGAACCCTACGCCACCGGGCCTCTACTAACCCAGTGTGTCCACCTAGACCACCTAACTTAGACCACCTAGACCACTTCAGTTCTTTGGTTCAGTATCCACTCACTCCTGCATTCGCTCACTCAAATACACTTTATTTTTCTGTACAGAAAATTAGGATTCATTCAAGTTGGCAGCTTTACCCCCAGAGGCAATTTCAAAAAAAATATTTATACTAAATTTTGTTTTTATACTAAATTTCTTTAGAAACCGGGTGGTTTGGTGCTATTGTAGCGTGGCTACTGTCCCACCTTTAAACTAAACGAACCTATCGTGTGGTTTTATTATGCGCGCACAACCCTACGCAAGCTTGCGTAATTACGCAACCGTGCGTACCTCTATGCCACGTGTGCGGCCTTGTGCTACGTGCATGTTTTTGTACGCTGTCCTCACGTTCCGTACCACGTATACCAATGTGCGTACGCAATAAAACAGATCACACAACTTCTATAAATGTGAGCAATAAAACTACTATTGCCCACTAAACACAACACAGTTTCTTTCTGTATAAACCTTTACAACTAGGCCAGATTTGTGCTTTACGCTTACTTCCCTAAATATTTTTTTATTTTTATAACTATATAGCAACAAATATCTCCGGTTTCACACAAGTCTAAATTAATCTAGCAATCTGAATGGTATGGCAACAATGTGAGAGAGTATGCAAAGAGTATGGGGGCTGTGTACGGTTTTGGCGCCAAAAAGAAATTCACAGATTTTAAATAGCTTTTTTCCTGTTTACCTTACGGGTTCTACCAGCATCTCTACAAACCATACAGAGCAGACGCCATCTAAGAAAAGGATACGTAGGATACTTTCTTTCCACCCTTTTGCTGATAGATTGAGTCTGCTGTGACCTGTTAGGTAGTAAGTATGTGGAAAAGCGGAGAGCCCCCAATTGATAATGCTGAAATATCCTTAGGAAAGAAAGCTATACCTTAAACACACCTTAAATACACTTTACCATGGAGCCGCTGCAGCCGCTGTACTTAACACACACTCTGCGCACTTTGTACGCTATTAGCGTACAAAGTCCCGTACTGCGTACGGACTTCGCGTACAAACGCCGCACTGACGGTACAAAGTACTCACAGCGCGTACACACCCAGAGGCTGTATGTTATTATTGGTCGTATTTACACACAGGTAGTGTTACATTTTCGGTCAGCATATTGCTGTATGTTTCTCTAACGTCCTAGTGGATGCTGGGGACTCCGTAAGGACCATGGGGATAGACGGGCTCCGCAGGAGACATGGGCACTTTAAGAAAGAATTTAGATTCTGGTGTGCTCTGGCTCCTCCCTCTATGTCCCTCCTCCAGACCTCAGTTTGAATCTGTGCCCGGACGAGCTGGGTGCTGTTTAGTGAGCTCTCTTGAGCTTGCTATAAGAAAGTATTTTGTTAGGTTTTTTTATTTTCAGGGAGCTCTGCTGGCAACAGACTTCCTGCATTGTGGGACGAGGGGAGAGAAGCAGCCCTACTCTCTGCAGATAGGTCCTGCTTCTTAGGCTACTGGACACCATTAGCTCCAGAGGGATCGTACACAGGATCTCACCCTTTGTCGTCCGATCCCGGAGCCGCGCCGCCGTCCCTCTCGCAGAGCCGGAAGACAGAAGCCGGGTGAAAGAAGCAAGGAGACTTCGAAATCGGCGGCAGAAGACTCCAGTCTTCACATGAGGTAGCGCACAGCACTGCAGCTGTGCGCCATTGCTCCCACACTACACCCACATACTCCGGTCACTGTAAGGGCGCAGGGGGGGGCGCCCTGGGCAGCAATTAGAGACCTCTTTGGCAAAAATTTGCATATATACAGTTGGGCACTGTATATATGTATGAGCCCCCGACAAAATTGTACATGAAAGTGGGACAGAAGCCCGCCTTCGAGGGGGCGGGGCTTCTTCCTCAGCACTCACCAGCGCCATGTTTTTTCTCCACAGCACCGCTGAGAGGAAGCTCCCCAGCCTCTCCCCTGCAGTTACACGGTAGAAGAGGGTAAAAAGAGAGGGGGGGCACATAATTTGGCGCAAAAATCAATATAAACAGCAGCTACTGGGATGACATTAAGTTACTGTGTTATTCCTGGGTTAATAGCGCTGGGGTGTGTGCTGGCATACTCTCTCTCTGTCTCTCCAAAGGGCCTTATGGGGGAATTGTCTTCAGATGAGCATTCCCTGAGTGTGTGGTGTGTCGGTACGTGTGTGTCGACATGTCTGAGGTAAAAGGCTCCCCTAAGGAGGAGATGGAGCAAATATGTGTGTGAGAGGGTGTCTCCATCGACAACGCTGACACCTGGTTGGATATGTGTAATTAAGTGCTAAGGTGAATTTATTGCACAAAAGATTAGAGAACAGACAGGAAATCTACCCATGTCTGTCCCTATGTCGCAGAGACCTTCAGAGTCTCTCAATGCTCACTATCCAAAATAATAGACACTGATATCGCAACGGAGTCTGACTCCAGTGTCGACTACGATAATGCAAAGTTACAGCCAAAATGGCAGAAAAGTATTCAATATATGATTATTGTAATAAAAGATGATTTGCATATCACTGATGACTCATCTGTCCCTGACACAAGGGTACACATGTTTAAGGGGAAGAAAGCTGAGGTAAATTTCCCTCCTCTCATGATGAAAAAGAGTGGGAATCTCCAGACTAGAGACTGCAGTTTCCCACAAAGAATTCTCAGGGAGTATCCTTCCCCACTAGGGCCAGGATACGATGGGAATCTTCCCCTAGGGTGTCACGTTTGCCCAAAAGGTAGCCCTGATGTAACAGCTATTCTCAGGGATCCTGCAGATAGCGTGCACATTCTGGTACACTACTCAGACCGGCGATTGTGTCAGCATGGGTTTATAGCGCTGTGGCAGCGTGGACAGGTACCTTATCAGCAGAGATTGAGACCCTAGTATGTATATATATATATATATATATATATATATATAGAGAGAGAGAGATATATAGAGAGATATATATATTAAAGATGCTGTCTTAGGAGATATATATATATATATATATATATATAACATGCCCAAAAGACATGAGTCTACTGGGTCCTAGAGTCAAAGCTATGTCGATTTCTGCTTGACGTGTCCTGTAGAATATGCAATGGACAGATGATGCCGACTTAAGAGGCATATGGAAGGCTGAGGATTGTGTGGAGAAGGGTTCTCGGACCTGGTCTCCACAGCTATAGCTGGTAATTCTGATATTTTGCCTTATATTCCTGCACAGCCTAGGAAAGCACGACATTATCAAATGCAGCCTTTCGAACAAAGAAACAAGAAAGTCCGAGGTGCGTCCTTTCTTGCCAGAGGCAGGGGCAGAGGAAAGAAGATGCACAACACAGCTAGTTCCCAGGAACAGAAGTCCTCCCTGGCTTCTGCTAAATCCACCGCATGACGCTGGGGCCCCACTGAGGGAGTCCTCGCCGATGGGGGCACGTCTTCGACTTTTCAGCCATGTCTGGGTTCAGTCGGACGTGGATCCTTGGGTGATGGAAATTGTATCCCAAGGCTACAAGCTGGAATTCGAAGACGTGCCTCCTCGCCGATTCTTCAAATCGGCTTTACCAGCTTCTCCCCCAGAGAGGGAGATAGTTTTAGCTGCAATTCAAAAGCTGTGTCATCAGCAAGTGATTATCAAGGTTCCCCTAATTCAGCAGGGAAAGGGGTACTATTCAACCCTGTTTGTGGTCCCGAAACCGGATGGCTCGGTCAGACCCATTCTAAACTTAAAATCCCTAAACCTGTACTTAAAGAGGTTCAAGTTCAAGATGGAATCGCTCAGGGCGGTTATCTCAAGCCTGGAAGGGGGGGATTTTATGGTGTCACTAGACATAAAAGATGCATACCTTTACGTTCCCATATATCCTCCTCATCAGGCATACCTGAGATTCGCTGTACAGGACTGTCATTACCAGTTTCAGACGTTGCCGTTTGGGCTTTCCACGGCCCCGAGGGTTTTCACCAAGGTAATGGCGGAAATGATGGTGCTCCTGCGCAGGCAAGGAGTCACAATTATCCCGTACTTGGACGATCTCCTGATAAAAGCGAGATCAAAGGAACAGTTGCTGAAAAGCGTGTCGCTCTCCCTGAGAGTGCTGCAACAACATGGCTGGATTCTAAATCTACCAAAGTCACAGTTGGTTCCTACAACTCGGCTGTCGTTCCTAGGCATGATTCTAGACACAGAACAAAAGAGGGTTTTTCTCCCGATGGAAAAAGCCCAGGAACTCCAGAACATGGTCAGAGACCTGTTAAAACCGACAAGAGTGTCAGTCCATCAATGCACTCGAGTACTTGGGAAAATGGTTGCGACCTACGAGGCCATCCCCTTCGGCAGGTTTCATGCGAGGACTTTTCAGTGGGACCTTCTGGACAAGTGGTCCGGGTCCCATCTTCAAATACATCAGAAAATAACCCTGTCCCCCAGGACCAGGGTGTCTCTCCTGTGGTGGCTGCAGAGTGCTCACCTTCTAGAGGGTCGCAGGTTCGGCATTCAAGACTGGGTTCTGGTGACCACGGACGCGAGCCTCCGAGGATGGGGAGCAGTCACACAGGGAAGGAACTTTCAGGGACTATGGTCAAGCCAAGAGGCTTGTCTACACATCAACATACTGGAATTAAGGGCCATATACAACGGCCTTCGATAAGCGGAAAATATTCTTTGCGACCTACCGGTTCTGATTCAATCAGACAACGTCACAGCTGTGGCTCATGTAAACCGCCGAGGCGGGACAAGGAGCAGAGTGGCAGTGGCGGAAGCCACCAGGATTATGCGCTAGGCAGAAAATCACGTAAGCGCTCTGTCAGCGGTATTCATTCCGGGAGTGGACAACTGGGAAGCAGACTTCCTCAGCAGACACGATCTCCATCCAGGAGAGTGGGGACTTCATCAAGAAGTTTTTGCAGAGATAACAAGTCTTTGGGGACTTCCTCAAATAGACATGATGGTGTCACGCCTCAACAAGAAGCTTCGGAGGTATTGTGCCAGGTCAAGGGACCCTCAGGTAGTAGCGGTGGACGCCCTGGTGACACCATGGGTGTTTCAGTCAGTCTATGTGTTCCCTCCTCTTCCTCTCATCTCAAAAATATTGAGAGTCATAAGACAAAAAAGAGTGCAGACAATACTCATTGTTCCAGATTGACCTCGAAGGGCCTGGTATTCAGATCTTCAGGAGATGCTCACAGAAGATCCATGGCCTCTTCCTCTCAGGGAGGACCTGTTGCAGCAGGGGCCCTGCGTGTTCCAAGACTTACCGCGGATACGTTTCCTACTCTGATAAAGGCTAGGAACGAGGTGACGGCGAAACATTATCACCGTATTTGGAGGAAATATGTATCTTGGTGTGAAGCCAAGAATTCTCCTACGGAAGATTTCCACTTGGGACGTTTTCTCCACTTTCTACAGACAGGAGTGGATATGGGCCTAAAGTTAGGCTCCATTAAGGTACAGATTTCGGCCCTATCTATATTCTTTCAGAAGGAATTGGCTTCTCTCCCAGAAGTCCAGACTCCTTTTGTGCCCCCGGTGGCACCATGGGACCTTAACGTGGTGTTACAGTTCCTAAAATCTCACTGGTTTGAGCCTCTTAAAACAGTTGAATTAAAATTTCTCACTTGGAAGGTGGTCATGTTATTGGCCTTGGCATCTACAAGGCGGGTGTCCGAATTGGCGGCCTTGTCTCATAAGAGCCCCTATCTCATTTTCCATGTGGATAGAGCTGAGTTGAGGACTCGTCCTGAATTTTTGCCTAAGGTGGTGTCATCATTTCATATGAACCAACCTATTGTGGTGCCTGTGGCTACGGGAGACTTGGAGGATTCCATGTTCCTTGATGTAGTCAGGGCCTTAAAAATTTACGTAGCCAGGACGGTTTGGATTAGGAAAACAGAGGCACTGTTTGTCCTGTATGCAGCCAACAAAGTTGGCGCTCCTGCTTCTAAGCAGACTATTGCTCGCTGGATCTGTAACACGATTCAGCAGGCTCATTCTACGGCTGGATTGCCGTTACCAAATTCGGTAAAGGCCCATTCCACTAGGAAGGTGTGCTCTTCTTGGACGGCTGCCCGAGGCATTTCGGCATTACAGCTTTGCCGAATGGCGACTTGGTCGGGTTCAAACAGTTTTGCTAAATTCTACAAGTTTGATACCCTGGCTGATGAGGACCTCATGGGGGTCATTCCGAGTTGTTTGCTCGTTGCCGATTTTCACTATACTGCGATTAGTCGCTTACTGCACATGCGCAAGGTTCGCAGAGCACATGCGCTTAGTTATTTTACACAAACGTTAGGTATTTTACTCACGGCCTAACAAGGATTTTTCATCGTTCTGGTGATCGTAGTGTGATTGACAGGAAGTGGGTGTTTCTGGGCGGAAACTGGCCGTTTTATGGGAGTGTGCGAAAAAACGCTGGCGTTTCTGGGAAAAACGCGGGAGTGTCTGAAGTAACGGGGGAGTGTCTGGGCGAACGCTGGGTGTGTTTGTGACATCAAACCAGGAACGAAACTGACTGAACTGATCGCAATGTAGGAGTAAGTCTCGAGCTACTCAGAAACTGCTAAGAAATTTCTATTCGCAATTCTGCTAATCTTTCGTTAGCAATTCTGCTAAGCTAAGATACACTCCCAGAGGGCGGCGGCTTAGCGTGTGCACTGCTACTAAAAGCAGCTAGCGAGCGAACAACTCGGAATGAGGGCCCATGTTTGCTCAATCGGTGCTGCAGAGTCATCCGCACTCTCCCGCCCGTTTTGGAGCTTTTGTATAATCCCCATGGTCCTTACGGAGTCCCCAGCATCCTCTAGGACGCAAGAGAAAATAAAATGTTAAACCTACCGGTAAATCTTTTTCTCCTAGTCCGTAGAGGATGCTGGGCGCCCGTCCCAGTGCGGACATATTTCTGCATGACTTGTATATATTTGTTGCTTACATAAGGGTTATGTTACAGTTAAGATCAATCGTTGACTGATACTGTTTTCTTCATGCTGTTAACTGGTTGCGTATATTCCAGGTTATACGGTGTGGATGGTGTGGGCTGGTATGAATCTTGCCCTTAGATTACCAAAAATCCTTTCCTCGTACTGTCCGTCTCCTCTGGGCACAGTTTCTCTAACTGAGGTCTGGAGGAGGGGCATAGAGGGAGGAGCCAGTGCACACCCATCTAAAGTTCTTTATAGTGCCCATGTCTCCTGCGGAGCCCGTCTATATCCCATGGTCCTTACGGAGTCCCCAGCATCCTCTACGGACTAGGAGAAAAAGATTTACCGGTATGTTTAAAATCTTATTATATATATAGTGCGACACAGTCTATAAATCTCAGTGTATTTTTCTGTGTATTTCAGTCACCCCATACTGCTTTTATTAGCACATAAATCAGGGGATTATGGTATTCCTATTGTTTGGCTGTATTGTACTGTGTGCCCCATAGCTACATTCATCTTAATGTCTGCCACACAGGGTGTGAATTCCGCGGACGCTCCTGCATCAGGCAGTGCTGCTCCCACAGATTTACCAGGGGGGAATCTGCTGCTGGGGATGTGAGTGCTGGGTCCCTTACCCCTCCCACTCCACCTGTGGCCCTCATGGCCAACCAAGAGCCACCCTGCGCTGCCTTCTCTTGTATGTTAAATACTTTGGTAACACGTCTTACGCCCCCTGTGGGACTACCTGTGCGATTCCAGCCACAACTTGTCCCTGTAGCTAATCCGCCTTGGGTGGACACACTATCTAACCAGATACAGATTTTAAATAAATCCTTGGTAAAACATAAGTCTACACCTTAGCCCTCTGGGGCTAAGGGGCGCTCTAAGCATGTGGTTTCCTCCTCTCAATCCACTCATGTTTCAGATACTTCTTCTGATGAAGATGGGGCCTATATTGTTATGGAAAGAAAAGAAGACTCTTGTTTGGGGGCACTCTTAATTGTATTATACCTGTACAGGAAAATACTGTTATCAATAAAATATAACTTTTATTATTACATTAAAAATATCTGGGATTGTGTGTAATTTTTGGATAAATACCATAAACATTAAAAACAGAAAATGCAGCAGTGAAATCATGCCCTGCAATTTAGTTGGGTATAAGGTTATTCCCAAAGTGGGTATTTTATAGGCTATGAGAGCCCAAGAATACTGATATCCACACGCCTATTGTTATTAGGACCTATATTGGTAATAAAGTATATTGTTCAATCTAAAAATCCTAAAAAGGGCACTGATTAGTACTGGACAAAAAATACCATTAATACCAATATCTAGAGCAGGGGTGTCAAACTCAAATTCATCGGGGGCCGCATCAGCAGTTTGGTCCCCATCAAAGGGCCGGTTGTATCTGTAGGTCTATGTGTCCACTCTTTATTATCATAAATTTATGTCACTGCATTCAATTATTACTGTTTTTTGTAATATGTGCCCAGCCATCTGCCCCCTTTTAAAGTGCCCAGCCATGTGCCCCCTTTTATAGTGCCCAGCCATGTGCCCCCTTTTAAAGTGCCCAGCCATGTGCCCCCTTTTATAGTGCCCAGCCATGTGCCCCCTTTTATAGTGCCCAGCCATGTGCCCCCTTTTATAGTGCCCAGCCATCTGCCCCCTTTTATAGTGCCCAGCCATCTGCCCCCTTTTATAGTGCCCAGCCATCTGCCCCCTTTTATAGTGCCCAGCCATGTGCCCCCTTTTATAGTGCCCAGCCATGTGCCCCCTTTTATAGTGCCCAGCCATCTGCCCCCTTTTATAGTGCCCAGCCATCTGCCCCCTTTTATAGTGCCCAGCCATGTGCCCCCTTTTATAGTGCCCAGCCATCTGCCCCCTTTTATAGTGCCCAGCCATGTGCCCCCTTTTATAGTGCCCAGCCATCTGCCCCCTTTTATAGTGCCCAGCCATCTGCCCCCTTTTATAGTGCCCAGCCATCTGCCCCCTCCATTTACTTTACTTACCTTTTACTTCTTTCTTTCTTTCTTTCTTTTACTTCTTTCTTCTTGCTCCTCTCCGCGGCGTCCGCGCGCTCCTCTGATCCCTGGAGATGTCGGGCGGACGTCACGTGATGACGTCACGTCCGACACCCAGGGAGCAGTGCGGGGCAGGAAGAAGTCGGGCCAGGTCCCGGAAGGTAAGTAAATTTTTTTTTTTTTTTTTTTTTTAACTTGAGCCATTTTTAAAATGAATTTACTCCGTGCAGGCACGGAGTAAATTCATTGAAAAAAAAAAAAGGGGAGGCTGCAAGGCTGGCGGCGGCACCGCGGGCCATCAGACGAGGTCTGGCGGGCCAGGTTTGGCCCGCGGGCCTTGTGTTTGACACCCCTGATCTAGAGTATCAAAAATAAACACAGCATGGACTATTTGTTTTCCTCCTTCCCCATTAATTAATAGCTCTTAGACCGGCCATCGATCTATATTGTGCAAAAACCGGTAATAAGCAGCCCAATCTCTATAGCAGTCACACGTATGGAGATTTTTAAATCATAGGGTAAACTGTAATAAGCCAATTTATTCAAAGTCAAAGTTGCAACCGCAAACTATGAGAAAGGACACATTATGGTATTACTACTGACATTAAACCTTGTGACAAATTAATTAATTAATATTATTGTTAATATAGCAGTCAGCAGATTAACCCAGATGTTCACAATTTAGCTGATAGAAATGTTGCAACTTGATTTGTGTGTTCAGTACAATATTGCGAGCTTATACTGAGGCCACAAATCAACTGCAAAATATTGTGTTGCAACAACAGGCTAGGGAAAGAACAAAATACACTGTGCTCTATATAGAAGGATACAATGTGCCTTTGCTGTTGCAAAAACCGGTATAAATATTCAATCACATCTACGGGAGGCAAGCTTCTCATACCAGAAAACCACAGTGTAACAATTTAGCCTCCTCATCTGAGTCATGTGTAATCTAGACATTCATATACACAGTTAGGCATGTGGAATAAGGCAATTGAACTACCTAATCCATACTAGATGCAAGAACCTGTGAAAGTCATTAATCACATTTACGGGAGGCAAGCTTCCACATACCGGATAGACACAGTGTAATAATTGCGCTTCCTCAAATGCACGAAATCACAGAGAAACACACATTGAATAGATAAATATGACAGTTTAAACTATTTAAGCCATACTATATATGGTCAACCTGTATATTCACAATAGGACATATGTATATGTGTTGAAGGTTCACCATAATTTAGAATTGACTTAACACGAGAGAAAAAAAGGAAACCAGTGAATTAGTCCTGCAACTTCTGCTGTCATTCCATCTTGATTTACCTGCGCCTATGGCAATCAGCGGATGGAGGATGAGAGAGTGGCCGGGTAATCCACTGATTGGGAAAGAAGGAAAGTGCCCTTCTACTGTTCCGGTTAGAGCGCTTACGGCTACCTGGTGTCAGAGGACATTGCAGGGAGCCGCAGCGCAATGCAGGAATGAGAGCGGGCTGAATAGATTGGTGCCTATGTCAGGAATAAGTAGAAAAAACCCGTATCACGGGCGTGTGGGCTCACAAGCCTCCCACTAGCAGCGGCATCAGCTCCGATTCAGCAGTGGATTAGATTGGATAACGCATTTCACCCGTAAGCTTGTTCACATCCTATCACCTGCAGCGTCCACAGCACACCACTATCACTAGCTATATATAGCAAACCCTTAATGGTCAGTAATCAAAAAGAATTAGATTGACAGATACGTAAGCCACTAGGAAACCTAAAAAGGCCTTTTAAGAATCAAAGGCCACACCTGCAAAATTACTGCAAAATTACTATGTCCCGAAAGGGAAACAATACCATATAAACATATAAGCATATGCACATGTGCATCTATTATCAATCAGTCCCTGTGTGCCACGTTATTTACTGGCTAATTACATTATTTTAGTTGATACATTCAACAGCTATTCATGGCCATATCATTATATATAATATAATACAACGATATGATTATTAAGCCCCAGGTGACCCACCATATAATATAAATTACAATTATGGGGGTCATTCCGAGTTGTTCGCTCGTTATTTTTTTGCCGCAACGGAGCGATTAGTCGCTAATGCGCATGCGCAATGTCCGCAGTGCGACTGCGCCAAGTAAATTTGCTATGCAGTTAGGAATTTTACTCACGGCATTACGTGTTTTTTTCTTCGTTCTGGTGATTGTAATGTGATTGACAGGAAGTGGGTGTTTCTGGGCGGAAACTGGCCGTTTTATGGGAGTGTGTGAAAAAACGCTACAGTTTCTGGGAAAAACGCGGGAGTGGCTGGAGAAACGGAAGAGTGTCTGGGCGAACGCTGGGTGTGTTTGTGACGTCAAACCAGGAACGACAAGCACTGAACTGATCGCACTGGCAGAGTAAGTCTCGAGCTACTCAGAAACTGCACAGAGAAGTATTTTCGCAATATTGCGAATCTTTCGTTCGCAATTTTGATAAGCTAAGATTCACTCCCAGTAGGCGGCGGCTTAGCGTGTGCAAAGCTGCTAAAAGCAGCTTGCGAGCGAACAACTCGGAATGACCCCCTATGAGTGGACTGCCTGTAAGAAACCAATAAAGACAACGTGTGATTTAATTAGTTTATTCACAAAGGGATTGTGTATATATATATATACATATATATACACACACACACACACATATATATATATATATATATATACACACACACACACACACATTTTTGGAAAAATGAAATGAAAAATGGAAAATATTAGGATCGAGAAGATATTAAAGTGAAATATTTTTATTTTTATTATTTTCATTCTTTTCAATTTTTTGTATTTTTTGTTATTTTAAGTTATTCTTTCTATTAAGTATGGTAAAAAGAAGAGAAGAGGTTTAAAAAGGTAAAAAAAAATTATAAGGGGGATGTAAAGAAAAAAAATGTTTGTAAAAGAATGTGTGAAAAAATCTTTTATATGCACACCCATACACATACATATATATGCATATATACACATACCTATAAACCTCTCCCTGTGTGTATACATGCACATGCATACAAGCATGTACATGGGCATGCACACACACACCTATAGACAAATAGGGCTAAACGTAGGAAGAGGCGGGGATTCATAGACAGTCAGTTAATGGAGAGGAGGAGGAAAAAGAAGAGGAAGAAGAGAGAGAGAGAGAGAGAAACAAGGTGTTCTAGCCAAATTTTTAGCCAAATTTGTGGATTAGTCTTAGGGGGAGAAAAGAGACAGAAGAAAAATCAACAAAAGAAAAAATCAAAACAAGAGATTGATTATAAGGGATATAATTAGTATGGGTATTATCACAGAAAAGGGCTGTAGTTCAGGCCTGGCCAACCTGTGGCTCTCCAGCTGTTGTAAAACTACAAGTCCCATCATGCTTTGCTACAGTTTTGCTATTAGGGAAGGCTAAAACTGTGACAGGGCATGCTGGGATGTGTAGTTTCACAACATCTGGAGAGCCACAGGTTGGCCAGGCCTGCTGTAGTTGATCAGGGCCTATACTGATCTGACTGATTCTGACTCAGCGGCCTCTGATGGGGAGCATGTACGTCAAGTTGATGTCCCTGAATTAGTGGAAGCTATCAAAATGGTTCTTCAGATTGATGATGAAGCTGATCCCACTACTGCATCAAAAAAACCTGATAAATTCAAGCGTCAGAAAGTGGACAAATATTCATTATGGTAAGAACTTACTGTTGATAACGGTATTTCTCCTAAGTCCACAGGATAACAATGGGATATGATGAAGCGACAGCGGATTTGCACCAATCGGTCAAAGCTTTTCTGGCCTCCCAGCATACAACGGGCCGTCCATATATCCTCGCCTCCTTGTTCAGGCAAATCAGTTGTATTCCAAAGCTCAAGGTAGGAGCATCATAGGTAGCCCTAATCAGGGGATAAGAACACACATGCACACCCTTCCGTACAAGAAGAAAGAGGTTAGTGAGTAATATGATCCTCAAATCAGGAGCGTACGGGTGGGATCCCTATGGATCCTGTGGACTTAGGAGAAATACCGTTATCAATGGTTAGTTCTTACCATAATGTATATTTCTCCAGCAGGGTCCACAGGTTATCCACAGGATAACAATGTGATTTCCCAAAGCAATTTAGTGGGGACGCTCCTGATTGGACAGGAGAAGCCTTTGCCCGAATTCAGCATCCTGAGAGGCAACGGTATCAAAGGTATAATGTCTAATGAATGTGTTAATGGAAGACCATGTGGCTGCCTTACATATCTGTTCTGCTGAAGCACCACGTTGTGCTGCTCATGATGGACCTACCTTACGAGTAGAGTGAGCAGAGACATTAGCCAGAACAGGGAGATCAGCCTGAGAATATGCTTCTGAAATTGGCCTCCGAAGCCATCTTGCCAGTGTCTGCTTATCAGCAGGCCATCCTCTCTTGTGAAATCCGTAGAGAATGAAGAGAGAATCTGTCTTTTTGATGGCACTGGTACGATCCACATAGATCCTTAATGCATGGACCACGTCCAGCAATGCATCTCCTGCAGAAAGGCTCGGTACCTGGAAAGCCGGGACTACAGTTTATTCATTGAGCTGGAATTTAGACACCACCTTCGGAAGATTCCCAGATCTAGATATGCTGTGCTATATAAGAAACTGTTAATAAATAATAAATAGTTCTGAGAACTGCTTTATCTGGATTAAAAATCAGTAATGGGGAATGACATGATAATGCCCCTAAATCTGATACTCTTCTAGCTGACGCCATAGCCAGTAGAAAGAGAAGTTTAGCTGTCAACCATTTAAGATCCATTTTATTAAGTGGTTCAAACAGGGCAACTTGAAGGGCTTGCAGGACTAGACTTAAGTCCCAAGGCACTGTAGGAAGAACAAAATGAGGTTGAATGCGCAGCATTCCCTGGAAAAAAGTACACACATCCTGTAAATTGGCAATTTTCTTTTGGTACCATACAGCCAATGCTGATACTTGCACTCTCAAGGAAGCCACCTTCAAATCTTTATCCATTCCTGCCTGAAGGAATGCTAAGACCCTGGAAACTCTGAAACATTTGGGGTCCACTTTCCGTTCACTGCACCAATGAATATAGGTTTGCCATATTCAGTGATAAATGCGAGCTGAGGAAGGTTTCCTTGCAATGGGCATAGTTTTAATTACCTGTTGTGAGAATCCTCTTGACTTCAGGATAGAGGTTTCAAGAGCCACGCCGTCAAAGACAATCGATCCAGATGTCTGTGATAACAAGGACCCTGCATCAGTAGATCTGGACGTTGAAGGAGCAGAAGTGGAACATCCTGCGACATCCCCTGCAGATCTGTGTACCAATGTCTTCTGGGCCAAGCCGGAGCTATTAGTATCACGGCACCTTTTCCTTGCTTTTTCTTTTTCACCACCCTGGGTAATAGGGTGATTAGATTAAACACATAAGCCAGATGAAAATCCCATCTCACCGACAGGGCATCCACAAAGATCGCTCTGTGATCCTTTGTTCTTGCCCCGTATGCGAGCACTTTGTTGTTCAGACGGGACGCCATGAGATCTATCTCTGGCAACCCCCACTTGTCTACTAGAGTCTGGAAGACCTCCGGGTGTAGAGCCCTGTGGCCGGACAGCCCTGGTGGCCACATGGTTAAAGGCGGCTGTGGCACTGAAGGGGTTAAGCTCAGTACCCGGCGTCATATTCATTGACAATAGGCGTTTGGCGCCACTTTTCAAATGTACTGGCGCTGGGCGCCATCTTTAAACTGTATGGGTGCTAGGCTTTAAAAATGTATTTTTAATGGGTGCCGCGGTCCCGGACCTCTCCGGCGGCAGTGAGGGTAGCCCCCAGTGCACTGAGCTGTGTGTGTGTGCACCGGGGGAGAGGAGAGCCGTTGTGTGTGTGCTGAGGTCCGGCAGCTACGCACCCGGCACCTCAGCGCTACGGAGGGAGAGCCGCTCCCGCTGCAGTGCTCTCTGTGTGTTGCGCCACTGGGGGCAAGCGGAGGTGGCCAGCCGCAGCAGCCGGGACTGGGCGGCAGGGAGGGGGGGGTGCGCCGCAGCCCGGATCCCCGCCGGACGCTGCGGCGAGGCCACAGAATTCAGCGCCACCCACAGGGGACCAGGGCTAGCCGGCTCCCTGCGCGGCGAGGGCACCAGAGTGCGCCGCTCATGGGGGCCTAGGCTAGCCGGCTCCCTTGCGGCAGGGGTGAGCAGGATGGTGAGTGCTGGGGTCCGGGAGCTACGCTCCCAGCACCTCAGCGCTGCAAAGGGCACAGAGCCACGGCGGCTGGGACAAGCGTCCTGAGCCACCGGGCTTCAGATCAGGGGGGTGCGCCACACAGCGGCGAGGCCGCTGTGTGAGTGCCACACTGGGGGGACAGGGAGAGCCAGCTCCCTGGACCCCAGTGGCAGGCATTACAGGTAGGCTGGAGGATGGGGGAAGCCAGCCCCATACCTCCGGCACTGGGAGAGAGAGAGCCCGAGCAGCCAGTCTGCAGGGTTAAGGTAGCCCAGAGCTGAGTGCTGAGCAGAATAAAAACAAAAACATTGTTTTTTAAATATACATATATTGGATTGTGATGTGAGGCACTACAGTGCCTAGGTATGTGGAGCCTGTGCAGGCCACAGGCTCAGTGTATATTTAGAGGGGAATGTACAGTGTATTTTAAATGTATTCCAAGGTAAAATGCACTTACTTGGTTGTGTGTTCCAGGAGGGGGGAATCCATGGCTGTGAAGGCTGATGGATTCTCCCAGACCTTTTCCCCAAAAACGGAATGCTTTCTCTTCCAGCCTCAGACTTGAAAGTGGCATTGGAAGAGAGAGAAGAAGCTCAGCTTTGAAACAAGCTGAGTGTTTTTTTGGAGCTCCATAGGGATCACCCGTAATGGCCAGGAAAACCTGACCGGGGATCTAGGCTGCCCAGCTCTGGAGCCCGAATCCAGGCTGCAGACAGTGGGCTAGGTCCCGGACAGGTTTCTAGAAGTCAGTTTAGGCGGGAAAACTTCCCCCAACCTAGACTGAACGGCACCGGGGCGTATCCTGATCCTCCAGGATGGGACGGTCAAAGGAGAGTGACCACTCCCCACTGTCCATAGAGGACAATGGTAGCTGTGCATGTGACCAAGGCATGCACCGCCCATGGGTAAACATTGATTGGTTGTAAACCACAGGGCGGACTTACCCCCTGTGGTATTGTGTATTGGAGTAGGATAACAGGAGGGCAGTTGCCCCATGAAAAGTGTATTATACCATTTTCTTTCTGCTGTAACATCTTGCTGTATTGCTGAGTTCTTTTCAGAACTATTTGTTGGCATTAAAACATCATCAGCCTCAAAAAGATTGCGACATCTTGTGACCTACAGGGCTATGCGAAACCTAGCCCCGTTCACCGGCTGTCCAGGGTGAGCCAGCATCTCCAAGTTCCGCCTTCCGCCAGCTTCCGTTAGAGGCCTAGTCAGGTGACTAGTGGGGATTTGTCAACACCACACAGGTGTGGTAAGGCAGCGTGTCGGCACATACAGAGCAGAACCGTGGTTCCAAACGCCATGGCAGGTTAGGAGTTTGGTGGTGGCAGCATAAACCCGCCCACAGCGCAGTGGGTGGAGTCAGTAACAGGCATTTAGTGACGGTAAACGCGAATCCCCTATGTGGCCAGGTCCCGTGTGACCTAAATATCCATTCTGTGTACTGGGGAGGGGACGCGAAAGCGGTGAGGGCTTTTCATACGGGACCGTCCGGTCACAAGCCCATTTGCTTGCCTGAAATGCGTGTCGACTGAGAAAGTCCGCCTCCAAGTTTAGGACACCCAGGACGAACACTGTGGACAAGGCTGGATGATGAAGTTCTGCCCACTTTAGTATGTGACTTACCTCCTTCATCGCTTTTCGGCTGTGAGTTCCCCCTTGATGGTTGAGGTACTCCACTGCCGTCGCATTATCTGAGCTGATCTGTACTGGTTTTCCCTTAAGAATGTCCTTTGCCTGAATCAGTTCCAATATGTTTATTGGCAGGCAACTTTCTTCCTTGGTCCATTGCCCCTGAAAACAAACCGTCCTGACACTGCTCCCCAGCCCTGGAGACTGGCGTCTGTCGTCAGAATTTCACAATCTGATATCCAAAAGGGTTTCCCCTTTTCCAGATGGGATGTCTGTGGCCACCAGGCTAATGACCTTCTTACTTCTAACGTAAGAACCATAGTCTGTGTTTTATCGTCTGATGCAACCCATTCCATTTGTCAAGATTCAGACGCTGCAGAGGCCTCGAGTTGAATTGTGCCTACTCCACCATGTCGAATGTTGACACCATCAAACCCATCACGCACATTCCTACGTGAATGGATACCTTTAGACTGTGTAACAAGTCCTGAATCCTTGATTGAACCTTGGATATCTTGTCCAGAGGTAAAATTAGATTCTGAATCAGCTTTCCACGTACGTAGCCAAACTGCTCTGCGAGCAGCTATTGTTGAAGCTGGTGCACTGGAGGCAATAGTACCCATATCCAATGCTGCTTCTTCCAAGAACATTGCAGCCTGTTTTATATGAGCTATATGGGATTTTTGGTCTCTAGAAGCTATTGAAAAATCCTCCTCCAGTGCATCAGCCCAGGCGGCCACTGTCTTTGCCATTTAAGCTGAAGCCATGGCTGGCCTTATGACTGCCCCAGACAGGGAAAAAAATGGTTTTTAGAAAACCATCCATTTATTCTTGGTCATGCATTGGGGGTGACGCCACAGACAATAAGGTAGACAGTAACAAAGAGAAAGGAAAGATTGTCTCTTAGTTGGCACACCATAGAAAAATGATGAATTATTTATAAAATATAAGTTTTAATATTAATCAATTAAATTAATTAATTAATTGTGTGTAATACCTTATGGAACCAACAATATCTAGATTGTGTCACAACTAATATAGCATATTATATGGACTGCAAATGTGTAATACGGCTGTGAATGAGATGGTATACATTTGTCATAATCACTGCATGTGAATGCTTCCGGGGATAGGTTTTACCAACCACACGGAGCAAAAATGTAATTAAACAAAATAAAGTTACAAACATATACAAATGAGCACCTACAGTATGTGAGCAATTATACAACATAGAGTGTGTTTCCCTATGAGACTGTATAATGCACCACATTAATCAGATACCAAGAGCTGTTTGTGATTTCTGACAGGGCGTGCAGCACACACTAACTCCCCTGAATGGGGAAAGGATAAGCTGCAGCAAGCTATTATATACAACACATAGCTGGTCATTCCGAGTTGATCGCTAGCTGCCGTTGTTCGCAGCGCAGCGATCAGGCAAAAAAAAAATGCCAATTCTGCGCATGCGTATGGGGCGCACTGCGCACGCGCGTCGTACTTTCACAAAAGCCGATGCAGTTTTACACAAGTTCGAGCGACTCTTTTCAGTCGCACTGCTGATTGGTGAGTGATTGACAGGAAGTGGGTGTTTCTGGGGGGTAACTGGCCGTTTTCGGGGAGTGTGTAAAAAAAACGCAGGCGTGCCAGATAAAAACACAGGAGTGGCTGGAGAAACGGGGAGTGGCTGGCTGAACGCAGGTCGTGTTTGTGACGTCAAAACAGGAACTAAATAGTCTGAAGTGATCGCAAGGTAGGAGTAAGTCTGCAGCTACTCTGAAACTGCACAATCTTTTTTTGTAGTAGCGCTGCGATCCTTTCGTTCGCACTTCTGCTAAGCTAAGATACACTCAGAGCGTCTTAGCGTTTGCACCGCTGCTAAAAGCAGCTAGCTAGCGATCAGCTCGGAATGAGGGCCATTGTGAGTGGATTGAATAGCAACATTGGGGGTGATTCCGAGTTGTTCGCTCGCTAGCTGCTTTTAGCAGCATTGCACACGCTAAGCCGCCGCCCTCTGGGAGTGTATTTAAGCTTAGCAGAAGTGCGAATGAAAGATTAGCAGAATTGCGAATAGAAATTTCTTAGCAGTTTCTGAGTAGCTCCAGACTTACTCAGCCATTGCGACCAGCTCAGTCCTTTTCGTTCCTGGTTTGACGTCACAAACATACCCAGCGTTTGCCCAGCCACTCCTGCGTTTTGCAACTCGAACGCCTGCGTTTTTCCGCACACTCCCATAAAACAGCCAGTTTCCGCCCAGAAACACCCACTTCCTGTCAATCACACTACGATCAGCACAGCGATGAAAAAGCTTTGTTATGCCGTGAGTAAAATACCTAACTTTTGTGTAAAATAACTAAGCGCATGCGCTCTGCGAACCTTGCGCATGCGCAGTAAGCGACTAATCGCAGTATAGCAAAAATCGGCACCGAGCGAACAACTCGGAATGACCCCCTTTGTACAAAACAAGGTGTAACATTGCAATTTATTTCAATTGACTATGGCCCTCATTCCGAGTTGATCGCTCGCTGCCGTTTTTCGCAGCATAGCAATCAGGCTAAAAACCGGCTGTTCTGCGCATGCGTATGGGCCGCAGGGCGCACGCACCAAGTACTTTCACACAAAACTAAGCAATTTTACACATGGGCGAGCAACGCTTTTCAGTCGCTCTGCTGAGCGGTGTGTGATTGACAGGAAGTGGGTGTTTCTGGGCCGAAACAGACCGTTTTCCGGGAGTGTGCTAAAAAAACGCAGGCGTGTCAGGCTAAAACGCAGGAGTGGCTGGGGAAATGTGGGAGTGGCTGGCCGAACGCAGGGCGTGTTTGTGACGTCAAATCAGGAACCAAACAGTCTGCAGTGATCGCAATCTAGGAGTAGGTCTGGAGCTACTCAGAAATTGCAGGAAAAGATTTTCGAGCAATTCTGCTAATCTTTTGTTCGCACTTCTGCTATGCTAAGATACACTCCCAGAGGGCGGCGGCCTAGCATTTGCACTGCTGCTAAAAGCAGCTTGCGAGCGATCAACTCGGAATGAGGGCCAATGAGTTTTCCTGGATAGAAAAGACGTTAGACACCTAAATCACAGCATATGATACACCAATCAAGCACTGAATAGCAATGCTGTATTATACATAATGTCACAACACAGCCTATTCTAACTAGTCAGAAACAGCAGGTCCTAAGTGGAATGTGTTTTGACCATTTTGGTCACATTTATTTAATACTGCAAGCAGTTTTTACTACCTAGGGGAACTTACGAGTGCCATTCTATATTATAAAAGGAACAATTATATTGCACTATCCTAATACCTACCACCATAGCCTACCAACTATATTGAGAAACACATCAGTGACTGTTGGTAATAATTTATCTCAATATGGAATGATTGTGAGCAGTTTTATCAACGTGGGGAATCCACAAACGTGGAGGTTATAAGTGCACTATTATTTTGCACAAATAGGTGGTTTCACTAACCTGACAAGTTCTTAAACCACTAAGTGCAATTTATTATATACTAGTATAACTGACCATGGCAATACTGGCCAATGAATCAACCTATTGTGGTACCTGTGGCTACTAGGGACTTGGAGGACTCCAAGTTGCTGGACGTAGTCAGGGCCCTGAAAATATATATTTCCAGGACGGCTGGAGTCAGAAAATCTGACTCGCTGTTTATACTGTATGCACCCAACAAGCTGGGTGCTCCTGCTTCTAAGCAGACGATTGCTCGTTGGATTTGTAGTACAATTCAACCAAAAAAATGGCCACAAATATATGATAAGGGACAAGAAACAGCTATACTCTAGATCAACTGTACCGTACTAGTGTACTGTTTGATATTGCGCTATATCCTTCAAAAATTGTTGCATATAATACTGCATAGATAAACTGACTCATGGCGGAAATAGAGCAGATTTCTCGACAACCGCCTTGGTTGAGATCCCATAAAAAGGTGACAAACTCAGAAGTAATATAAACGACTCAATAAATAAGACACAGTGAATCCAATTTTAATTGTTATTTTTGTTTATTGTACAATTTTTCCTATATTTTCACATCACATTTTAATTGATTAATATTAAAAATTATATTTTATAAATAATTAATCTTTTTTCTATTGTGCGCCAACTAAGAGACAATCTTTCCTTTTTCTTTGTTACTCACTCAAAAAATAGTAAGACTATAAAAATAAAATAAGAAAGCTTAGGGCTGCAAAAAACCAGCAGCCCTTTGACCATGGTCCGGCTCCTGCCGCACCAAACAAAAAACTGATTTGCCTGAGCCATGAGGCGGGGATATATGGACGGGCCCGTTGCATGCTGGGAGGCCGGAAAAGCTTTGACCGATTGGCGCAAATCCGCTGTCGCTTCATCATATCCCATTGTTATCCTGTGGATAACCTGTGGACCCTGACGGAGAAAGTCGTTTTTCCTCACTCTGATCTTTCAATTGACATAAGTCAAGAGACTTGGGTCTCCCCAGGAAAGAAGTTTGCCCTGTCCAAGAAGATGTTGGCTCGTTTTCCTATCCCTGCGGAGTTTAACAAGTGGGAAACTGCACCGCCGCTCGACTCTCATGTCATCGGGATTGTGGTTTTCTTTTCTCTGCCTGTCACCACTGTCACTTCCCTGAAGGAACCGACAGATATGTATTTTTTCCCTAACTGGGATAATTCACAGACCCACTATTGCGGCCTCCTGGGCTGCAAAAGCTATCGATGTGTGGGTCCAGGTATTGGAGGAGGAGCGACCTCAGGATATTTCTGGCATTTCCAAACATTGTCTGTCTCATATTACCACAGCCTCCCATTATATTGAAGAGGCGTCCTCTGAGGCAGGTATTCTGGCGTCCAAAGCGTCCACTGCGTCTATTTTGGCTCGCCAGAATCTATGGTTGTGGTCCTGGAAGGTGGACCTAGACACCAAGAAGACTCTTGAGGTGCTCCCTTTTAAGGGTGACATCCTATTTGGAGGAAATCTTAATAAGATCGTGACTGACTTAGCCTCTGCTAAATCTGCGTGCCTCCCTAATACTACTTCATCTGCTCCGAAAGTTAAAAGTACTACTTTTCATTCCTTTTCGGACTTCAGGTAAATCAAAGGGTCACGGCTACTCAAGCAAGCCTCGTACTTCCAAGGCCGGTAAGCCCAAATCTAAACAATCCTGGGCTGCCCGTCAGTCTGCTTCCAAACAGGACAAGCCTGCAGCATGACGGAGCGGGCCTCCCCCTGGGGGACCCCAGGGTGGGAGGCCGGCTCTTGCAGTTCTCCCAGGTCTGTTTAAGGACCACTTCAGATGCGTGGGTGCAGGACGTTGTCTCTCACGGGTACGCGGTCTCTTTCAAGAGACGTCCCCCTCGCCAGTTCTGCGCAACGGTCATTCTATCTGACCCGTTGAAGGCCCAAACTCTACACTTGATTGTCCAATCCCTCCTGGAGACAGGAGTGGTGGTGCTGGTGCCTCTCTCTCAAAAATGGAAGGGCTACTACTCGACCCTGTTTCTAATACAGAAACCCAATTGGTCTTTCTAGCCTATTCTCAACCTCAAGTCACTGAACAAGTTTGTGAGAGTTTCCAAGTTCCGTATGGAAACACTGCGCTCCATTGTACTGCCCATGGAACCTGGGGACTACATGGTATCCCTGGATATACAGGCTGCTTACCTGCATATTCCTATTGACATTTCACATCAGCATTATCTGTGGTTTGCTATTGGCAACCTCCATTATCAATTCAGGGCTCTGCCGTTTGGACTGACCACTGCCCTTCTGATTTTCACCAAGGTCATGGCCATGACAGCTCATCTCCGTCAACAGGGAATCAGGACCCTGCCATATCTAGATGACCTGCTGATCCTGGCAAGCTCGCAAGATGTCCTCTTGAGCCATCTCCAGCTGATGGTGCAATTCCTCACAGCCCACGGGTGGCTGGTCAATTGGAAAAAGTTCTCCCTGGTCCCTGCGCGGCGCATGGTGCACCTGGCGGTTCTACTGGATACGCACAGCCAGAGGTTGTTTCTGTGTCCAGAGAAGGTCCTGAGGCTTCAGGACAGGATCAGATATTTCCTCTCACTCAAAAGTGTCCATTCACTAGGCGATGCAAGTAGTAGGCCTGATGGTGTCGACTTTTGACATGGTGGAGTATGCTCAATTCCATTCTTGTCCTCTCCAATGGTTAATCCTAATGGGACGGTCTGCCTCAGCGGATTAGGTCTCATTTGATGGTCCTGACTCCGGCGATCCGCTTGTCTCTGTCCTGGTGGCTCCAGGATCAACAGTTGAGCAGGGGCAATCCCTTCTGGATTCCCAGCTTGGTCTTCTTGACAACAGATGCCCGTCTGAGGGGCTGTGGTGCGGTGTTCGAGCAACACTCTCTCCAGGGTCGCTGGACCAAGGAGGAGTCTCTCCTCCACATCAACATTCTGGAACTGCAGGCAGTGTTTAGTGCGTTGACACTAGCCCTGCCTCTATTAAGGAACAGGCCTGTTCAGTTACAGACAGACAACACCACAGTGGTGGCGTACATAAATCATCAAGGTGGCACTCGAAGCCGACAAGCAATGAGGGAAGTGTCCAGAATTCTTCAATGGGCAGAACGCTATCTGCCAGCAATATCAGCAGTGTTCATTATGGGTGTCCTCAACTAGGAAGCGGATTTCCCCAGTCATCAGGACGTACATGCTGGAGAGTGGAGCCTTCATCCGGAGGTTTTTCAACTCCTAGTGGGGCCTACCAGATGTAGACCTGATGGCGTCTCGACACAATCACAAAGTTCCAGTCTTCGGATCAAGGACAAGGGATCCTCAAGCAGAGTTCGTGGACGCACTAGCAATTCCATGGAATTTTCTTCTGCCATACGTGTTCCTCCCGTGTCACTCCTGCCTAGGGTTCTGCGGAAGTTCAAGCAAGAAGGAGTAATACTACTTCTAGTCGCTCCAGCGTGGCCCAGACGGCATTGGTTCTCGGACCTGCAGGGTCTCTCGACGTCCTCTACTACTTCCTCAATGCCCAGACCTCCTTTTTCAGGTCCCTTGTGTCTACCCAGACCTGGCTAGACTGGCTTTGATGGCGTGGCTCTTGAAGCCTCACTCTTAAGGGCCAAAGGATTCTCTGAGGTGGTCATCCAAACTGTGCTGAAGGCCCGTAAACCGGCTTCGGCTTGGATTTACTACAGGGTCTGTAACTCTTACTTCGCCTGGTGTGCTGCTAAGAAATATGATGTTTACAAGTTCAGAACCTCATGGCTTCTGGCTTTTCTGCAACAGGGCCTGGACTTAGGCCTTCGTCTGGCCTACCTCAAGGTTCATATGTCTGCCTTGTCGGTTTCAGAGAAAAATTGCGTCTATTCCTGATGTTCATACATTCACTCAGTGTGGAGTGTGTCGGACTTAGGCGCTTTGTCCTGTCGTCCGCCCTTCCTGATATTTCATCATGACCGGGCAGTTCTCCATACACGCTCTGGTTATCTGCCTAAGGTGGTGTCATCGTTCCACCTTAACCAAGAGATTGTGGTTCCAACCTTTATCTCTCCTGATTTGTCTTCTAAAGAAAGGTCTTTGGATGTGGTACGGGCTCTCCGTATATATGTGGAGAGGACTGCCTCTGTTCAGAGGTCTGATTCCCTCTTCTTACTGTTTGGTTTTCACAAACGTGTCTGGCCTGCAAACAAGCAAACCTTGGCCAGATGGATTAGAATGGTGATTGCACAAGCTTATGCACAGGCTGGTCTCCCAGCTCCTGCTGCTATATATGCCCATTCTACTAGGTCTGTTGTATCTTCTTGGGCGGCATGTGTGGCGCGTCCGCAGAACAATTGTGCAAGGCAGCTACGTGGTCCTCAGTAAACACGTTCATCAGGTTCTATGCCTTTGATATTTCCGCATCCGAGGATGCCTCCTTTGGACTCCGGGTTCATGTGCCTGCTACAGTGTGTCTCCTCCCTTGAGGAACTGCTTTAGGACATCCCCGATGTGATTCCCTGTGGAATACCAGTGTACCCCGCTGCAGAAAAGGAGATTTATGGTAGACTTACCATTAAATCTCTTTCTGCGAGGTACACTGGATTCCACAGGGCGCCCACCTCAGGACCTCGCACTTAGCTTCTTTGGGTTTGTATGGCATTAGCCGCTGGTTCCTACTACTGTTGCGAGAACGTGGCTCTACGTGACTAACATCTACCGTCTCTTTACCTGCTACTGCATTGGACTGGTTAACAAAACTGAGCTCCTGTGCATGGAGGAGGGGTTATATAGAGGAGGTGGTGTGATGCATCCTGGGAACATTCAAAGTTTTTAGCCTGTTGGTGCCTCGGATCAAGATCCAACTCTACACCCTTATGTTATTCCCTGTGGAATCCAGTGTACCTCACAGAAAGAGATTTAACAATGGTAAGTCTACCATGAATCTCCTTATAACAATGCGGTGTGCATTCTGTACAAAAAAATCCAAGCAGGTGCATGGAAGCCTGGAAGGAAAATGGCCAGAAACACTGGCCCTTGTATAGTATTTTGAGGTGCTAGGATTCCTCTAACCCTCACCTCCTCCAATAAAATGTCAACAGGGTTGTATCGGATTGCGTGTGACTGGTGCCGCTGCTCAGGGTGGAATGCTTGGTGGCGAGGCAACCTGAAGAGGTACTGTAGCCCGTCACCCTCTATAGCATAGACAGGCAAAGGATGCATCCTCATGATGTGCCCAGCTTCCATCTTTCTGCTCCCAGATGCATGTAATGTTATAATATCATACCCTCCAACTGTACCTTTTTAGCAGGTACAGTACAATTTTTTATGGTCTGTACCGATTTTTGGCTCTCCAAACTTCCACTGAAAGTATAGGAAAAGGGGTGTGACCACACACCCCTTTACCCGTGGCCACGCCCATTTTCTAATTTGTACCGATTTTTATATGTAAAATGTTGGAGGGTATGTAATATTAAACAACAAGCATGGGTGGAGGAGGGGACAGACATTGCCTGCCTGGGGTGCAGACACTATGCTACAACACTGAGGCTGAGAGGTATCAAGTAAGCATATGCAGTGAGGTATTAGGAGGCACTCTGTCATAGACTTTGCTCCAGAGTTTTGACTATAAAAATGATTAGAATAATAAAAAGAAGATATTTCTAATATATTCTTTGTATTTTTCATATACTTTATATATTCAAAACTCTGGCATATGCAGGGCCATCTTTTCTCATGGGCTCAATGGCCAGTTTGCCAAGGGCCCCAGGAGTATAAGGGCCCTAGGCTGATAGCTGAGGGTCCCCTTTTTCCAGGAGTACCAGATTTTTTTATAAATCTTACTTTTTTTCTGAGGGTATATGCAAAAAGCTGGGCCTCTACCCTTTTGGTGGACACTGGCAGCTCGTCTCTACTATGCTCAGAACCAAAGATATCAGCCTTCCAGCCGCTGGTCCTCGCTCCAGGTATACAGTTTTATATTTTCATCGGTGGATTACTCTGGCTCCTGATCTCTGAGCCCCAGGTCTCCAGTACATCCTGAAAGGTAGGACTCCCTAGTTGTTGTTTTTTTTTAATCCCATTTAAAGCTAAGAAATCTATTTGCAGTCAAGCAAGCTGCCCCCTCCCACTGTAAATTTATTAATATTGAGCCTTCTCCACTATCCACTCCTCCCCATTAAACACTCCCTACCACCCTGGAAGTCATGTACCGGGGTCCTTTCATTCAGCCCAATGCCCCTTCAACAATTTAGTGTTCTCATTCCCGCCCTACCTCCCACCATCTGTGCAGTAAAGGAGTAATTAGCAGAAATTACTGCTCCAGGTCTTACATGCTGAGTGGAAGATAGAACACCCCCTACTGCCCGCAGGATATCAAAGCTGCTGATGATAGCACCCCCCACCCCTACTGCTGGTGGAAGGGAAGGGGCCTCAGTGCATTACTTTGCCAAGGGGCCTACTCTGCTGTTAAGACAGCCCTGGGTGTATGACAGAAAAGGCACTGTCTTACCTCGCTGCATGTTACATGTATCAAGCAGTTAAATTATTGAGAAGTGGACCAGTAAAGAAGTTGTCCATTGCAGCCAATCAGCTTATAACCTTTTTTGGATAGTGGAGCTGCTGCTACCCCTGCCAGAAATGAGAGACGGCCCTGATCCGCAGTGTCCCTGTCGCCTGTGCAATGAATCTGGGACCGGCGCATGTGCACAAGGACTGCATTGGCTGTTGCCCATAGAAGCTGGATTGGGCAGATGATCAGACAAGGAGCGGTATCCTACATGAAGCAAGCACTCTGATAATAGCAGTCTGGCAGTCCCAGAGGGAGAAAACACCTCCCAATGGGATTGCCTATCATGCGGGTGACTGGCAGGTAGGACTTCCAATAGGAAGTCACAGCCAGTAGCAATGAGTGAAAACACTGATTCAGTGCAGTCACACAGACTGCAACTGGTTCCGCTGAGGAAGGTGAGGCTGGCATAGTTTAAATCTGCCACTGATTATACCTATCATTTTATGGAATGTAGTTGTTAAATGCTACTTCAAATCTGATTGGTTGCTATGGGCAACTTCTCCATTAGTTTACATCTCCACTTTTTTCACTGCTTGATAATCATTGTTAAATGCTACTTCAAAACTGATTGGTTGCTATGGACAACTTTTCCATTAGTTCACATCTCCACTTTTTTCACTGCTTGATAATCAACCTCTGATTTTCACATGCAGTGCCACATGCACACTAGTGGCAGGTGCACGCAGCACCTTATTTGCCAACATTGCATGCTTCCTTATATGTAAATAGCAGCATCACACAGCGCAGGACAGGTCTCACTAATACGCTTCACTGCAAATTGTGTCATCAAGCCACTAGGCCTCTCAGTTCACAGAGAGCTTGCCATAATTTGTGAGCGTTTCTAACATTCTGAGAGAGTAAAGGCAAGTATGCTGGGCAGGTGGAAATGGGTAGTACCTTCCAACATTCTGACCACCGGGACTAAGGTGATAATGACAAGAAAGATGTCAATGGTTGGGATAAAGATACTCTCAAACTCAGGACAGTTGGGAAGTATGGCATTGTCATAAAATAAATAGTTTAATAAATGAAAATATTATTGAAATAAAAAAAATTAAGTGAAATATCACTTGGTTTGCATAAAACTTTCTCTTTAAATTTTTTAATGACCTGATTCACAAAGTCTACAATTTATGGTTGTATTTACACAGAAAAAAAAAATGATAATTACTAAAACACAATACAACACAATGAAAACTAATACACCAAATATCCACATGCAATTGTGCTTTTCATGAACATTTAAAGAAAAAATATATATATTGGTACTGTACTTGAAATATATTTTAATAAAGTTGTTACATTTCAGTAAGAATGTTACAATGGTCAAGACAAGATGTTAAGACAATATAAGAAAATAACATTGTTGCTGTATATGCAACACCCTCTATTAGGGTGTTACCACACTTATTTATTTATTTATTTATTTATTTATATAATTAATTATGTATTTATTTATTTATGTTTTGAATTGGTTAAGAGGTTTCTTTGGCTCATTAATCTTAGATTTCTAGATACACATGTTTATGCTTCCTCAGGTGTGTGTGTGTGTGTGTGTGTGTGTGTGTGTGTGTGTGTGTGTGTGTGTGTGTGTGTGTATATATATATATATATATACATACAGTGTATATATATATATATACAGTGTGTATATATATATATATATATATATATATTTAATGATTGATAACTATTACTGTTGAGAATGCACAATGAAACACATTAACAACATCTCAAAGATAAATAATGCAAGGGGTTCATGAAAGATTAACCTATGTTCTAAAAAAAATAATAATAATGCAACTTCGTACTAAGGGGGATAGGGGGGCATCCATTGTATCACCGGTGTTTATCCAATTAGCCCCGATGCAATGCGCTCCTTATCGGCAGAGGTGTCACGCGGTCTGGTGACACCCAGTGCGCACTCAGCAATACCCCCGCACCCAATATAAAAGGGTGCGTGGCCTTGCGGCATCTGTGTTATGTCACCCGGGGGGGGGGGGGGGGGGGGGCGAGGGTGTCTAGCATCCCCGGAGATGCTAGCTGCCCCCTGAGACTGGACTGTCGGCTGTGTGTAGTGCTGGGCTGACTCTTCATCTGTGACAGGAACCGAGTGCTGCAGGAGAATATCGCTGCAGCACCCAGCTCCAGTCACTACAGCAAAGCCGGCACTTTGGTGTCACCGCTTCCAAGGATGACACCTCCCGCACCCGGCATGTGATGCCGCTGCTTATCTGTGAATATGCTATGGGTGTCAATTTAGGACTGAAGCCAGGTACACACTAGAGCGATATTGGCTTAATACGTTGTTTCCAGCTGAATCGGAATATCGATCAATGTGTATGCCCTGCTGCACGGCCAACCGGGTGATTCTGCTAGCGACCTAGTTCTGTGTAAATGAAGGATGAAACAGGAAGCAGTTAGCTTCCTAACGAATGGGATCCCGGCTGTCAATATACCGGGATCCTTAAGTAGGAATCAATGCCTGCGTCTACATACCGACGCCGCTCAGGATGCCAGCGTAGCATTACCGACAGCCAGCTTGCCAACCGTCCTCACAGGGGGGCGTGCTGGCATCCTGCCACAGGGGGGGGGGGGGGGTTGGGTTTAGACACTTAGAAGGGGAGGTTAGGGTTAGGCATCAAGCGTTGAGGGTTAGGTTTAGGCAGTGGGGTAGGGAGGGTTAGTCGCCAAGCGGGGAGAGTTAGGCTTAAGCACCACCGGCAACTCATACTGAACTCGGTGACACGATATGTCACTCTGTTCTTCATACATCGTTCTGGTATGTATCCAGGATCCCACATATCGGTGGGTTGACATATGTGCAGCACACGATGAGATGACATGGCAAATGACCCGTAGGAGCATGCTGTAATGGGTACACACTAACGATGTGCCCAATATGTCGCTCCGTTCTTCATACATCGTTTTGGTGTGAACCTAGGATGGCCGGGCCGACATATCGGGTGAGTACATATCGCCTAGTGTGTACCCAGCATTAGGTTCGTAAGGTCAGGGCTGGAATAAAGTTAGTTACATACTTAAGGATGTGTGTACTCGGCTAACAGCACGGCCGATCAGGGCCATAAATAGGTGTGTGCCGAGTGTGCTCTGCAGGGTAAAGGGTACTGTTGGCAGCCCTTGTCAATTATCAATTATCTAATTACTTTCACTTGCAGCTTCCCCCCCTTTTGAAGCCCAGCATCTCCTGACCGATGTCTCCTACCCCCCAGTCCTTTTGTTAATACCTATACAGCAAATCTCCATTTTTATGCAGTATCAAGTGGCTCGGTGGGTGGGGTGTTTGGCTGGGATGCATCAGATTGTGGGTTTAAGTCCTCGGTGTGGCAGTGTACTGAAATGTCGGGACATAATAACATTATCACCAATGTGTGGCTTGCGTTGTGTGAATGATAACATCCAAACGGACAATCATCTAAAAATTTGGATTGCACCTCCAGTGGGTAAAATTTCACTAACTGCAAAAATAGGATTTTAATTACCCACCGGTAAATCCTTTTCTCGTAGTCTGTAGAGGATACTGGGGTTCCATTTAGTACCATGGGGTATAGACGGGTCCACTAGGAGCCATGGGCACTTTAAGAATTTGATAGTGTGGGCTGGTGCCTCCCTCTATGCCCCTCCTACCAAACTCAGTCTAGGAAACTGTGCCTGAGGAGAAGGACATACTTTGAGAGAAGAATAGATAAAGATAGTGATGAGATTCTGAACCAGCACACACAAACAGAGGAAAGCTAAGCTAACCCAACTTTAACAGGAACAGCAACAGCTGAATCAACAATACTTAACCAAGTAACAGTGCAGGAAGAACAAAGCACCGGACGGGCGCCCAGTATCCTCTACGGACTACGAGAAAAGGATTTACCGGTAGGTAATTAAAATCCTATTTTCTCTTACGTCCTAGAGGATACTGGGGTCCATTTTAGTACCATGGGGATGTACCAAAGCTCCCAAACCAGGTGGGAGAGTGCTGAGGTTCCTGCAGAACTGATTGACCAAACTGAAGGTCCTCAGAGGCCAAAGTATCGAACTTGTTGAACTTAGCAAATGTGTTCAAACCTGACCAAGTAGCTGCTCAGCAGAGCTGTAAAGCCGAGACACCACGGGCAGCCACCCAGGAAGAACCCACAAACCTAGTAGAGTGGGCCTGTACAGATTTTGGAACTTTCAAGCCTGCCAAGGAAGACAATAAGCATGCTGGATAGTGAGACTGATCCAGCATGCAATTGTCTACTTTGAAGCAGGACACCCAATTTTATTGGGATCATATAGGATGAACAGCGAGATGGATTTCCTGTGACGAGCTGTCCTCTTTACGTATACCTTCAAAGCCCTCACAACATCCAAAGACTTTGAAGTAGTGGAAGTGTCGGTGATAAACGGAACCACAATAGGTTGGTTGATCTGAAATGCAGACACCACTTTCGGAAGAAATTGCTGACGAGTTCTGAGTTCAGCTCTGTCCTCATGGAAAATTAAATAGGGGCTCTTGTGAGACAAAGCCCCCAGCTCCGACACATGTCTTGCAGAAGCCAAGGCCAACAGTGTGACGGTCTTCCACGTAAGATATTTTACGTCCACCTCCTGTAACGGTTCAAACCAGTCCGATTGGAGGAACTGCAGCACCAAAGGTGCCGTGGGAGGCACAAAGGGAGGTTGGATGTACAGAACCCCTTTCAAAACATCTGGACCTCAGGAAGAGAAGCCAATTGTTTTTGAAAGGCTGAAATCTGGACTTTTATGGAGCCCAGACGTAGGACCACATCCACACCTTCCTCCAGAAAAAGCAGGAAACGTCCCAGGTGAAAATCCACCACAGAATAAGTTCTGCTCTCACGGTGGTAATGTTTCAACGTTACCCCCTTCTTGGCTTGGATCATAGTCAGGATAACTTTGTTAGGGATCCCTCTTCTGACTAGAATCAGCCGTTCAACTTCCATGCCGTTAAACATAGCCGTGGTAAGTCCTGATAGACGAACGGGCCCTGTTGCAGAAAATCCTTGTGAAGAGGTAGAGGCCACGGATCTTCGAGGAGCATCTCCAGAAGGTCCGCGTATCAGGCCCTTCTTGGCCAGTCCAGAGCAATGAGTATTGCTTGAACCTTTTCCCTTTGTATTATTTTGAGAATTCTTGGGAACAGAGGGAGTGGAGGAAACACGTACACTATCTGATAGACCCATGGAGTTGTCAGAGTGTCTACCGCCACTGCCTGTGGGTCTCTCGACCTGGAACTATACCGCCTGAGCTTCTTGTTGAGATGAGAGGCCATCATGTCGATTTGTGGATATCCTCACCGATGTGTCAAGCACCTGAACTCTTCCGGGTGAAGGCTCCACTCCCCCGGGTGCAAGTCATGTCTGCTGAGGAACTCTGCTTCCCAGTTGTCTACTCCCGGAATGAAGACAGCTGACAACGCCACAGCATTTATTTCTGCCCAGAGGAGAATTCTTGACACCTCTGAGATTGCTGCTCTGCTTTTCATTCTGCCCTATCGGTTTATGTATGTCACTGCCGTCACGTTGTCCGACTGGACTTGAATGGCCCAATTCTGAAGAGAAGAGGCCTGCAGAAGGGCATTGTATATGGCCCTGCATTCCAGAATGTTGATTGGAAGGATGACTTCCTGACTTGACCATCTTCCTTGAAACTGCACCCCCTGCGTGACTGCTCCCCAACCTCTGAGGCTTGCATCTGTGGTTAACAGGATCCAGTCCTGAATTCCAAACCTCCGACCCTCGATGAGGTGAGAGGTCTGTAGCCACCACAGAAGGGAGATCCTGGCCTTTGGTGACAGATGACTCCTCTGGTGCATGTGAAGATGCGAAACGGACCATTTGTCTAACAGTTTGAGCTGGAAGGGTCTTGCGTGAAACCTTCTGCATTGATGTGCCACATAAGAGGCCACCATTTTCCCCAGAAGGCGAATGCATAGATGCACTGATATCGGGTTGGCTTCAGGACATCCCGAACCATCAACTGGATTACCAATGCCTTTTCCAATGGAAGGAACACTTTCTGCGACTCCGTATCCAGTATCATTCCCAGGAATGGGATCCTCCGTGTTGGCTCTAGGTGCGATTTCAGAAGATTCAGAATCCACCCATGATCCTGGAGAATTTTGGTTGAGAGGCCAATGCTGTCCAGCAACCTCTCCCTGGACGGCGCCTTTATCAGAAGATCATCCAGGTAAAGAATTATATTCACTCCCTGCTTGTGGAGTATAAACATCATCTCTGACATCACCTTGGTGAACACCCTTGGTACTGTGGAGAGACCAAATGGCAGGGCCTGGAACTGGTAGTGATAGTCCTGCAGTGCAAACCGTAGATAAGCCTCATGAGGCGGCCATATCAGAATGTGAAGGTATGCATCCTTGATATCCAGAGACACTAGGAATTCCCCTTCCTCCAGACCTGAGATCACCGCTCTCAGAGATTCCATCTTGAACTTGAACACTCTTAAGAATGGGTTCAAGGACTTGAGGTTCAGAATTGGCCATACCGAACTGTCCAGTTTCGGTACTACAAATAAGTTGGAATAGTACCCCTTGTTGTGTAGATGAGGTGGAACTGGAACAATGACTTGAGTCTGTACCAGTTTTTTGATGGCCTGCTGTAAAGTTATACTTGCCTCTTGTGAAGCTGGTAAGCCTGATTTGAAGAATCTGCGAGGTGGGAGCTCTTGGAACTCCAGTCTGTAGCCCTGGGAAATAAGATCTATTACCCAGGGATCCCAGCACGAGCTTGACCAGATGTGACTGATTTTATTCGGGCTCCCACCTGGTCCTCCAGGCCTCGCGGTCCACCGTCATGCTGAAGCCTTTGAGGAAGCAGAGCCTGAGCTCTGTTCCTGAGCACCTGCAGTTGCTGGTTTGCGTAGTTTACCTCTTACGCCTCTGGAGACCGTAGAAGCACCTCTGGATTTTCCCTTAAACTTGGCTGTCCAAAAGGACTGTAAATTTTAAGCTGAATAAGCTTTCCTGTCTGGGGGAGCTGTGGAAGGAAGATACGTAGACTTACCCATAGTAGCTTTGGAGATACATTTGTCAGGTTCGTCTCCAAACAAGGCCTCTCCTGTGAATGGTAGGCCTTCCACACCTTTCCTGGAATCCGCATCAACAGTCCACTGGCGTAGCCACAATCCCTGATGCTGACACAGCTATAGCAGTGGTGCGTGCATTAAGCAAACCAATCTCTTTTATGGCTTCCACGATAAAGTTCGCAGAGTCCTGTATATGCTGCAGGAGTAAAACAACATCCCCCCTAGACAAGGAATCTAACTTCTCAATTAGGTTACCTGACCATTTAGCAATGGCTTTTGTGATCCACGCACATGCAATAGTGGGTCTCTGGGCCACCCCAGCAGCTGTGTACAGTGATTTGAGTGTAGTCTCAATTTTACGATCAGCCGTATCCTTTAGGGAGGCTGCACTAGGGACAGGCAATACAATTTTTCTTGACAGCTAGAGACTGATGCGTCCACTATCGGTGGATTTTCCCAATTGTTCCTATCCTCCAGAGGAAAAGGAAAAGATGATAGCAACCTTTTAGGGATTTGAAATTTCTTATCAGGATTAACCCACGGTTCTTCAAACAGGGTATTCAATTCCTTTGACGCAGGAAAAGTGACAGAGGACTTCTTTTTTACATTAAAATAAGATTCCTCACACTGTATCAGGAATTTGCAGAACATCTCTGATAGCCTCTATAAGAGCCAATGGGGCAGATGTATTAACCTGAAGAAAGGCATAAAGAAGTGATAAACCAGCGATATGTGCAAGGAGATAAAGGCACCAGCCAATCAGATCCTAACTGTTAATTTACATATTGGATCTGATTGGCTGGTGCCTTTATCACCTTGCACATATCACTGGTTTATCACTTCCTTATGCCTTCTCCAGGTTAATACATCTGCTCCTTTATTCCCTGTGACAGAGTAGCATCCTCCCCCTCCAAATCCACCTCACCCTCCTCCATGTCTGGCCCGTCATCGTCAGAGTCAGACTGCAGGATATGGGCCAGAGATCGTTTTTGCGGACAAATGGGAGGGGATTGAGATGCTAGTTTGGATGCTAGTTAGAAATATTTGGGCTCATTTCCTTGATGGAATTAACCCATTCCAGTTCAGCCCCGCTATTCTGGGAAGGTACACTGCCCTGAGTACCCAGTAGTAAGCTACCTGGTGAAGAGGAACACTCCGCTGCACAAGAAACACACTCCCCCCACCACGCCCTTATCGCTAATTGCAAACTTAGCTGGGTTGCAGACTAAGTACCCTTATAGGGGACTTAGTACACTAATAATCGCTCCCCCCCTGCTATGACCCCCTGGTACCGCTGAGGTAATCTGGAGTCACACTGGAGGAGCTGCGCATCCCCGTCAGTCAGCGTCTGTGTCCACTGCAGAGGGAAAATGATGCTGGTGAGCTGCTGGATCCTCTCATAGTGAAGCCCCGCCCCTTCAATGGCACGCGGTCTTCCCGCTTTTTTTTATACTGGCTGAGGTAATCTGTTGCTTAAATGGAGAGAAACACATTTTAAGGCTGCTTTTGCCAGTGGGTACCGTTTACAGTGTACTGAGACTCAGCTGGGTACTATGTCTGGAGACGCATTCCACCCCGGTTAGAAGGCGTGCGACTCCATACCCTGATGCCGCCATAATGGCCGGCGACCCGCTAGTCAGGACGCCGGCTTAGTACTCCCCACTCTTCTTTTTTCTGGCTCTGTTAGGGGTGGCGGCGTGCTGCGGGAATGTACGCTCTCTGTGGTGGGGCTTGCAAATAGTTCCCTCAGGAGCTCAGTGTCCTGTCTGCGGGAACGGGGCCATTAACTCTTCAAGTGGTTGGGCCGTTCCCCCTCCTAAGTCCCACAAAGCAGACAGGCTGGTGCCAACCAGTCCTGCCTGAAAATAACAAACATAGAAAATAAATGCAGAAAGCTCTTCAGGAGCTTCCCTAAACATAACCGGCTCCTCCGGGGAAATTTTCTAAACTGAGTCTGGTAGGAGGGGCATAGAGGGAGGAGCCAGCCCACACTATCAAATTCTTAAAGTGCCCATGGCTCCTAGTGGACCTGTCTATACCCCATGGTACTAAATGGAACCCCAGTATCCTCTAGGACACAGGTTCTCAAAGTCGGTCCTCAGGACCCCACACAGTGCATGTTTTGCAGATCACCTTGCAGAATCACAAGTGAAATAATTAGCTCCACCTGTGTACTTTTTAAAATGTGTCAGTAAGTAATTTATACACCTGTGTACCTGCTGGGTTACCTGCAAAACATGCACTGTGTGGGGTCCTGAGGACCGAGTTTGAGAACCTGTGCTCTAGGACGTAAGAGAAAATGGTCCTGTCCTCCTCAGGTAACGCCAAGAACCATGGATTAATATTTACTTATATTAAGATGTCTCAAATTTACTTCCCTATAGATTTACCAAATTCAAAATCAGAAACTGCTGTGTGAAGAACGGGTAGAACAGCTAGTTTTTATATGTGCGTGTGTGTGGGTGGGTGTGTGTTGGAAGGGGCATCACAGCATGGGCTTTCTCTGGGATCAATTCTGTCATGCCTTTTCCCTGCGAGGCATGCGCCTTATGTCCCTGTTGGAAAAATTAGTGGTGGAGGGCAATTCTCTTTCTGGCACAGGGCATCAAAAAGTCTAGTTATAGCTCTGCAGTCGATAGATCGATATACTATCAGAGGTTAACAGAATTTCCTATATTTCAGATCACACATTAATGAGGGTTCTATTTAAAGGTAAGACCTAGATAAATTTATATAATGTGATAGTATTAGAGATGTTAAGGACCCATGTAATGAGTCATATTTGCACAATTGTGTGCCAAGTACTTCACTTATACTCCATGTTATTTGTGAGGGTTTATTTAAATTATTTATACACACAGTGTTCTCAGTGCTAGTAGTGTGCACCATCTTCTTCTTCCTCCAGCATAGTATTAGAAACCTCAGCATCATAGTGCCTCTTAATATCTTTAGTAATATGGTGTGCAGTCCAGCTCCCCCTCTTTCCTCTATATGTGTGTATATATTGTGCACGTGAAGGTTAAGCTCCTTCACTCTGGTATTGTCACCTCTCCAATTTACCCTCAGGTAAATTTACCTCCCCTCTTGACCCTATACCCTCCCGCCTCCTCCGCTACCTCTCTCCTTCTGCCTGTTCCCATCTTTCCCACCATGTCAATCTCTCTCCCTCTCATCAGGCACTGTCCCTTCTGCCTTCAAGCATGCACTCATCTCTCCTATTCTTAAAAAACCTATCCTTGATCCAAACACTCTCCAACTACCGACCCATCTCTCGTATCCCTTTTACCTCCAAACTCCTTCAGCGTATTGTCTACAACTACCTTACTTCCTTTCTTTCCTCCCGCTCACTGCTTGACCCATTCCACTCTGGCTTCTGTCCTCTCCATTCCACTGAAACTGCCCTTACAAAAGTCTGCAATGACCACCATGCTGCTAAATTTAAGGGCCACTACTCTCTACTTATTCTTCTTGATCTCTCTGCTGCTTTTGACAATGTGGACCACCCTCTCCTACTGCAAATACTTCACTCCATTGGTCTGCGTGATACTGCCCTCTCTTGGCTGTCTTCGTACCTCTCTGACCGTTCATTCTCTGTCTCCTCTCATGACTCCACCTCCCTCTCACTTCCACTAACTGTAGGTGTACCCCAAGGCTCTGTCTTTGGTCCTCTTCTTTTCCCTCTCTATACATTCTCACTAGGTAAGCTCATTATCTCTTTTGATTTTTAATTTCATCTCTATGCTGATGACACTCAAATCTATCTTTCCTCTCTGGACCTCTCCCCTGCTCTCCTCACTCGAATCTCCAACTGTCTCTCTGCTATCTCTGTTTGGATGTCCCAGCGCTTTCTTAAACTTAACATGTCTAAGACTGAGCTGATCATCTTCCCTTCCTCCAGCATAACCTCACCTCTCACAATCTCATTATCTATTGATGGCACTACTATCTCCTCTAGCCCCCAAGTGCACGGTCTTGGAGTAATCCTTGACTCCTCCCTCTCCTTCAAACCTCACATTCAACACCTCTCACAAACCCGCCGTTTTCATCTAAAAAATATTTCCAGGATCAGACCCTTTCTGACCCAGGATGCTACTTAGACCCTTATCCACTCACTGGTCATCTCCAGACTGGACTACTGTAATCTCCTCCTGACTGGCATTCCTGACAAATACCTCTCTCCACTCCAATCTATCCTCAATACTGCTGCCCGGCTCATTTTCCACACCAAACGCACTACGTCCACCTCTCGTCTCCTACAAGACCTTCACTGGCTTCCCTTCCAGAATCCATTTCAAGCTTCTCACACTCACTTACAAAGCCCTCACCCACTCCTCTCCCATTTACATCTCTGACCTTATCTCCCCTTACACTCCCACCCGTCCTCTTCGGTATGCTAATGCACGCCGACTCTCCTGCCTACGGATTACTTCCTCCCACTCCTACCTCCAAGATTTTTCACGTGCTGCTCCAATTCTCTGGAATTCCCTACCTCTCCCCGTCAGACTCTCCACCTCTCTACAAAACTTCAAACGGGCTCTCAAGACCCACTTCTTCACCAAACCCAGCCAAATCTCATTCTAACCCTCTGTTCCATGCTCTCTATGTACCCCGTCTGTGTCACCCCTGTCTGTCTACCCCTCATCTTTAGAATGTAAGCTCTCACGAGTAGGGCCCTCTTCCCTCATGTGCTTATCTTTTCTCTTACTTTAATAATCTTCAACTGCATCAACTCCAGCAGTCCTCTGCCACCTGATACTTATTTCAGTGTTATCTGCTGATGTAGCCATGTTTATTTACCCTGTACTTGCCCTATATTGTCTTCAACTGTAAGTTGCTGTTTTCCTGTTTTGATTATTTGTTTATGTACTCTGTAATTGGGTGCTGCTGTACCCTTGTGGCGCCATATAAATAAAGGATAATAATAATAATAATAAGGTGTTTTAATTAGCAGAGGTTCCTACATTTCAGAACACCCATTAATAAGGGCTCTGTTTGAAGGTAAGACCTAGATAAATGTATATAGTGTTATAGTATTAGAGATGTTAGGGACCCATGTAATGAAGTCCCCTTGTCGCGGTGTATGGGCCCACATATTTGTGCAAATGTGCGCTTTGGTTATGCTCCATGTTAATTGTGATGTTTTATTTAAATTATTTATACACACAGTGTTCTTAGTGCTAGTAGCATTCATCCCCTCTTCAAGTCACAGCGGCTGACTTTTTTGGCACAGTGTATGTGATGTCATGCTGTCACTGCTGCGAAGTGAAGAGGAGCCATGAAGAGGAGCAGGCTCTATGCATCTTGAAGACAAATTGAGAGGCAGCTGGAGGGTCAACAGAGGTGGGGAAGCTGCTGGAGGGACACAGACAGTGAACTACTGGAGCATCAGAGGAAGAGATGCGTATAAGGGGCACTTATGTGGGCATTATGTGTATAAGTGGCATTACTGTGGTCATTATGTGTAAGGGGCACTACTACGGTGGGCATTTTGTATATAAGCGGTACTTCTATGTGCATTATGTGTATAAGTGACACTACTGTGGTCATTATGTATAAGGGGAACTACTTCCGAGGGAATTGTGTATAAAGGGCACTACTGTGTGGCATAACATGTATAAAGGCTACCTTTGTGTAGTTCAATGTGAATAAAGGGCACTACAAAGTGACATAAGTTGAATTATATGTGACCATGGCTTCTTTGTGAGATCAATTTCCCTATAAAGTATTGGAAGTAGGGCACTAATTTATAGTTTGCAGGGGAGGGTGCTGAAAACACTAGCACTGACTTCACTTAATGGGAGAGGGCGGGGGGTAGGTGGAGAGGTAAATGAGTTCCACCACATCTCCAGGACCACTTTAAGCCCTGGTGACAAGATCACTGGAATAGTGGTGGTAGACACGTATATATGTGTCCCATGTTTCTTACCTATGTGTTTTAAAACCACAGGAATATTGTATTGGCTCTGCTGAGAGCTTTTGGCTTTTACTAAAGCCAGAAAGGGTCCCTGGGGTTGGATGGAAATAGAGAGGGAGAGTTCTGCATCCATTTAGGCCCAGTCTCATAGCCTCATCTCCCCCATGTGTCTTTCAACTTCACCCCCCCCCCCTTGTCTCTCAGCCTTACCCTCCTTTATCTCCCAGCCTCACCCCCACCCTGTGTTTTATCCCCCCTCCTGTGTCTCCCATTCTCACCCTCCATATCTCTCAGCCTCATCCCCGTCTCTCATGCTAACCACGCCCATATCACCCGTGTATCTTTGTTTTATCCCCTCTCCTGTGTCTCCCAGTCACGGCCCCCCCATGTCTCTTAGCCTTATCCCTCTGTTTCTCAACCTCACCGCCTCTGTGTCTCTCAGCCTCTCCTCCTCCCTGTTTCTTTCAACCTCATCATCTCCTCCTGTGTCTCTCAGTATCATCTGCCATATGTCTGTCGACCTTTTCCCCCCTGGGTCTTTGAGCATCATTCCTCTGATTGTCTCTTAGCCCCATCATCCTGTGTCTCACCAGATCTGTACACGTAGAGTGTTCTAAGTAGAATGTAGTGAACTGAAAGAAGACCCTGGTGTGTCTATGTATGTGCCTCTCTCTTTTCCTCAGCATGGTAGTGCGCCAGTTGGCACTGTGTGCAGGCTGCCTCCATCCAACAGTTCTAGTGCTAGCCATCGATCATCAATTTTTCCAAATCATCAATGGTTTATGGCTAAAGGTGAATACTTTTGTCATGAATGGGGGAGAACCAGATGTTTTTCCGCCATTGATGGTACAGAACCACCTGATGGTTCTTTTTTTTCTACAAGGTGCCTGGACACGGAGCATAGCTCCATTCCCTGACACCCTCAGGTTCTGATTGGCCCATGGGCCAGTCAGTGAAAGAACTGGTATGTCCATTGATTAGTGAAACCATGGTAATCCATTGCATAGTTTGCAACCATTGATGCTCAATTGCCTATCACCATTGATATCAAACACACACCAATGGCCATCCCTAATTACTGCTCTCACAAGCAGCACTGTGGCCTCCTTCTCTCCTGACTAGACCCACCTACTCCCTTTCTTCTGCTTCCATTTACTCCTCTTATAGCCCAGCAGCAACAGTTATGATCTGTTTTAGGAGTGGGGAATGGCTGAGATGTGGGGGCCAAGGATGCATAACTGCAAGGAGCATAATGCTTGTCTCTTCCACCTACTTGCTTCTGGTGTCAGAGGATGGGTTGGAGCATACTCTGGCTGGGGGATCCCTGAGGGGGAGTGGCATGAGGTACTCACCATCAGTGCCCCCTCTTAATCCAGCTATGCATAAGGTTGCTTCATGCTGACTAGAACAGCTTTTATGCCTATGAAAACATTGTATTCATTGCCTTATGGAAACATTGTATTCAGGTGATGAAACTATAATCCCTACAGTTTCACTGCAAAGGTAATGAGGGTTTGAGTAAAACAGTTTAAGTGGAGATGTCAAGTAAAGATTTCACTGGAGATATTTTTTAAAGGATAAGTTCACTTTTTTTGGATATTGTTTACAAAGGGACTACTTTGTAAATATATCAATGCCCAAAAAGTATGGCCAAACTATACAAACTCTGGTTGTTCATTTCTTCAACAAAACAACTGGAATAGTTGGAATATAACCAACATGACACATCTTTCAAATACATTTTCCAACAGCACCAATAAATAGTCCATAATTTTCAATAGGATCATTATCAGGAATATAGTTTTGCTGCTATACAGTACTTGCGGCAGTATCAGGCTAATTGTCCGTTATTGCCTGTATTTTTTTTCAGCACATGTGGCCAGCATTAGGTCTCATCTCCTGACAAAGCCTAGTAAAAGAATGTCAACAAGTACAGTAGGCTTGTCTTCAAGTAGACTAAACAAATAACGATGGACAGGGTGTGGTGCAATAAGCATGGGTGTGCATGTATGTACACAATTTGAATTCTCTTATCTGGAAACTGGAAAGTTCAGAGAAGTCAGCAGTGCAGACACTAATCTCCGGGGGCAGTCCAGCATCTCCGGGAATGAGTGATGCAACAAGGGGGCTTCCCGCGAGGTCTTGCCCCCATACTAATTTGAACGAGGGCTCTAGTGAGACCAAGCCACAAAGCTATGCCCCCTTTTCAAGGGGCTCTTGGCCGCTAATACTGATTCACCAAGGCATAACATCAAAACCTTTCTACATACTGTACAATCACTAAGGAGTACTTTTAAACAAGTTATGAGATGTAGAATCTCTGGGCAATGTGAGAAGGCAGGGTTAATTTAATTATTAAATGCTCAAGTACGGTTCTCCAAATTAAAGTAAAGATATGCGGTTTGACTTTGACTCAGTTATGTTCGGATCTGAAAACTTTTTCTTAATGGCATCTGGTTCTCTTGTGTTTTGGATGACGTTTTCCAATCCGAACTTGCCATAAGTTGGCAAAAAGAGTCAATACCTAACCACTCATTTCTAAATGAAAGAAGAACCTTTTATCCAGAAAGCATTTTAAATACATAGATCCTATACCTGAATATACTGTATAATTTACTAATAAATGCACCTGATCTGTTAGCCCCTCACACATACTGTTTGTCCATGCCTATTTATATCCACAACCTTGCACTAAACTTACTTTAAAACAACTACCCAAAAGCTATAGGTAGTTTGAATGGAAAATCACCTGAATTGCACCACCGAGGGGAACATAAAAGTGGTTTACTTATTTATTTAAAAAGGCAATGACAAAGCATTTCTAACATGTTGCATGTCATGTCTAACACATTGGGGGTCATTCCGACCCGATCGCTCGCTGCAGTTTATCGCAGCGCAGCGATCGGGTCAGATCTGCGCATGAGCCAGCGCCACAGTGCACCGGCGCATGGTGGATGGCCGAAGGCCGTTGTTCCCTAGCGATCGCCTCTGCCTGATTGACAGGCAGAGGAGGTCGCTGGGCGGGAGGGTGCTGGATGGCGGCGTTAAGCCACCGTTTAGGGGGCACGGTCCGGCCAATGCAGGTGTGGCTGGACCTTTGGGGGGGCGGGCCGTGGCTGCATGACATCACACGCAGACGCTGCGACCCGGGCAGCGAAGGGGCTCTCCCGGCCAGCCGCAGGAGCTGCGCTGGCCGGGAGATACTCCTCAAATGCAAAAGCATCGCCGCTATGCGATGCATTTTCATTTCTGCGTGGGGAGGGGGGAGCGGGCGGCACAGCCCTGTGCTGGGAATCCCCCCCCCGCATGTCTGAGTGCCTGATCGTAGCTGTGCTAAATAGGATAGCTACGATCAACTCGGAATGACCCCCATTGTTGTGTTAACTAGCACTTACATTTGGGGGTGTTAAATAAGGATCTATACATTCTGTTGAAAGAGGAGTGCGCTACTGTTCTCCATGAAGGCTTCATGCCCTATCCCAAGATGGTCACCGAGATATCTACTAAGCATGTGCAGGGGCCATCTTAATTTTGCTATGTGAGAGGCTATGTTACAGCATAACAGTGGAAGACATATAAAGCTGCTCCAGGATCCCTGCACTGCTACCGTTTGCAGAATACACTCACCAGCTGGTGCGCTGGATAAAACTCCACAGTGCTGAAGCTCTGGTCCATCACCACTTACAGTCAGTGGTGCGCGCGGGGGGGGGGGGGGGGGGGGTCTCAAGATCCTGGAACCCCCCCAAGCCCCCCCCCCCCCCCCGAAGATCTGAATCTTCTATTCTTGAGACGGAGACACAGCTGTCTCCGTAGTTAAAAGCCGCAAACGCGACCGCGGAGCCGCTGCACTGCTGCAGCAGCAGAGAGCTACCACAGCTCTCTACTCTAGACTGCCCAGAGTGGTGAAGGGGGAGCTGATGGCTGCGCATGCTCAGCCACAGCAGCTCCCTCCGTCCTCACACTGCTGCCTGTCGTCTGCCAGCGCCTGGTGGAATGGTATGCACATACTGTAAATGTGTGTATGTTTGTATTTTTAGTCATTTATGTGTGTGTATGT